>NC_073229.2:21798333-22496666 GCF_029281585.2 Gorilla gorilla gorilla
GTGACAGATCGAGACCCTGTCTCTAAAAAAAAGGAAAACTGGCCAGGCATGGTGGGTCACGCCTGTAATCCCAGCACTTTAGGAGGCCAAGGCAGGTGGATCACCTGAGGTCAGGAGTTCAAGACCAGCCTGGCCAATACGGCAAAACCCCATCTCTACTGAAAATACAAAAATTAGCTGGGCATGGTGGCGTGTGCCTCTAGTTCCAGCTATTTGGGAGGCTGAGCTCAGCAGGAGAATAGCTTGAACCTGGGAGGTGGAGGTTGCAGTGAGCCGAGATCATGCCATTGCACTCCAGCCTGGGCTACAAGAATGAAACTCTGAAACTCTGTCTCGAAAAAAAAAAAAAAAAAAAGAAAACTGAGCTTTAAAAGGTTAGAGTTTTTATATCCATGTAACATTCTTTATTGCTTTTTAAGTCTTTTTATTATCACTCTGGTTAAATGAATAACTACTATTTAGTAGTGACCTGTGATTCTGTTTTGATCAAGTATTTTGAACCGTTTTACATATTTGGTGGGTTTTCCCCAGGAACAAGATTCTAAATTAAGTATTTTTGATCTAAAATTAACTTTAGGATTTGCCAGTAGGGTCCCTGGAGAGCATCAAATAATGTATTTTTCATCTTGTAGAGATATTAAATGATTAGGCTTATTGGGCAAGTCATGTGGGAAGCATTATCAAACAAGAAATAGTGTTTAATTTCTTTTAAGTTATATTTGTATAATGCATTATTCATATATGTTCCAAAATTATATGTGATTCCTAAGATTCTGATCTGTTATGATATGTACCATCAGTCATGATTTTGATTATTATTAACTTGTATGTCACAGAATTAATCAAATTTCTTTCTCAATTGCATCTTTAACTATGGCCATTCTAAGTCTTATGTAATCCACTGACAATTATGGTTTTACTTTTATTCTTCTAAAAAAGCTATTTATAATCAGTTACAGTCTAAAAATTTGCTGCTTTGTCAAGGAAATTCATGGAAAAGACACCAAGTTAAGAATTCCCTCCATCCTCGTGGGAAGGGGACCCTATCAGGTACTTTTAACCAATCTATGTGCTGCTAAATTACAGAGCATTGAGTCATGGATCCATATTTCTCACTTAAAAAGAAGGCTCTTGATCCTTCTACCAAGTGAACCGCCCAGCTAGTCACTGATATCAAGCTCAAGTTAACCAAACTACAGCCACGAGGACAAGAAGAAGACAACATCTGGGGTAGACTGCTTTCTCCCAAGATCCCAGAGCAGGCCTGTATAACCTCTTTCTTATCTTGAGCTAACATGCCTAGTCCTTATGTTTACTTTACAATTATTGTAATTATCATAGCTTTGAGAATCTTATGCCTCCTGGGTGTCTTATGCCACTCTGGGGTAGTTCCATATATTCCACTATTTAGACACGCCATGGGACTTACTGCCTTGCTGGACTCTTTATAATCCTCTCTTTTTACACCATGCTGTACTTCTTCCTTTTCCTTTCTTTCTCAGCTCTGCTTTCCAGTTCTTCCTACTCGTGGGAAGATAATGCCTAGGTACAGCAATCCCAATCCTTGCCTCTGCAGGCAACCTAACTGAGTGTTGGATACGTCACCCTTCCCCCTGCCGAAGTCATCGGAGGAAACAGGAATCCTATAATCATCCTAGTGACCAGCTTCCCTAATGTGCTCAGTTGCTTGGTACTCCTGTTTGATCCACTTGCTGTTGCCTATTGGGTGCATATTCATGCTCCTGAGGTTCATCCTTGTTTTCTCCTCACTGGTATATCCCATAAATACCTTCCTATTACCCTACCTTGCATTTCCTCCCCTTCTTCTGAATACTCACCACCCCCCTCCTCTGTGTCTTGCAAAATCCCATAGAAACAGAACACTTAGTAACACTCCTCTCTGCAGAATATACCAAAGAAAGCTTAAGAGTCTCCTCTATGGCTCCCCAAATCTGCCGGTTGGATCATACCACTCTGTCATTACCTAAGACAGGTACTTGGTTTGACCACATACCCTCTCTTGCCTGTAAACAGCTCCTTGAATTTTCATAACCTCTCAGGATAATTATGTGCCCCTTCAGGCTGTGTTTTTGACTGCAGCTACGTCAGCCAAAAAGATTTTTTCTACCCCTGCCTCAGGTCCCGAGAAAACACAGGCATTTGCTTTCTGGGTCAAGCCGTTGCTCCTGTCACTGTTATTAAGTCTCTAACTCAGGGAATATAGAATCTACATCCCAGGGCCAAAAGAGCTCTACCAATAATTGATGACTATGCTGGTGATAGCCCCTCAGATTATAAAGATGATAGCTGTGGATACTCTCAAGGATGTGATTTACCTGGTGGGCTTAACTCTAGTGAAGGATCTAAATGGGAAAGGATTCTGGGGTCCTGGTTTGGGCTAGACCCTGCTTGGAATGAATATAGGATCAGAAACCTTTCCTGCATGGTTCGCAGAATTGCCCACTCCACTGCCTGTACCATCAGGGCACAACAGACATTTCCAGATTCCCTTGCCCATGCGATCCTGCACAACCACATTGCATTAGACGGTCTCCTCGTTGCATGTGGTGGTGTTTATGCTGTCACTAACACTTCCTGCTGCACCTGGGTAAATACTTCCATTCAGGTTGAATTAGAAGCATCTGAGATCCAAAGTTGGCCAAATCCTACAGCTGGCTGTCTGAAAAGGACACTTTCAGAAAGCCTCCTGGCTGGGCTTGCTGGATTAGAATTCCAATTTCCAAATATTTTCAGCCGGCTTCTTCTGGTATAGGATTCCTTCTGTGTTCTGCCCTACAAATTGTAATGAATCTCCTTGGGCTAAGCATTTGGCTCCTCTTTAAAATCATTCTAGCCTGCTTTAACAGATGTCTGCATGAGACCCTCACCAGGATCGTGCTGACCCAAGACCTTGAGACTTTAGACTCATTCCAGCTGGAAACGGAAGCCAGCTTAAGCCAAGAGATGTTAATTCATATTTAACAGGTGCCTGAGTGTCTCTTATAAGTAAATGGCTCTAGTTGCTCAGTTGATCACTGCCTTGTCAAAGGATCTCTGCACGGGACTAGAAGAATCTGGAACAGGTTGCCAGCCATTCTAGCACGATGATGGGATGCAACCAACCTAATCAATCATCAGTGCTGTCTGCTGACAGGTTTTGATAAACGGGGGGCGTGGGGGGAATGTGAACCTTGAAAGAGCCAATCCCTCGGATGAATCCTGAGTGGCTAATAGCCTAATTTCAAAAGAGCCAAGTGGCCATTTGCTTACTAGAGGTCACACACATACTTGGAGTTCCTGGAAAACCTGCATGTCTGCTTAGGGGCTTTCATAGCTGCCTGTTCATGTTTGTGCTGCCTGAGCCAACCAATAGACTGTGACCTATGTCAACCAATCAGAACTCAGCAAGTGTTGACCAATCAGAACTCACCAAACATCAACCGGTCAGAACTAAGCAAGTTTGAATCCTTTATTTGACTAAGTGGACCTGAGTGGAACCTGGATGGGATCTTTCACTATAAAAGGAAAACCTTCCTTTTGCTCTCTGGAATGTACCTTCATTTTACACTGAAGGCGGTGTCTCTTCAGTTTGCCAACTGTTACTGGAATAAAGTCCCTTTCCTCTAAATTCTCTTTCAGAGAATTTTGTTCATAGGATAAAAGTCATACCCATCCCATTGGTCCAAGTTGAGGATTAGCTGTGTCGAGTCATGTAAAATAGTTCATTTAGGTAGGTGCTGAGGACTTGTTGGCTGTGATTTTGATTATGATCTCAGCAGTGATGCTAATGACAACTCCTTTGTGTCATCCTACTGTACCATACTTCCATGTCACACCTGAAGTCAAACGGGTAATACTGTACATTCATTCTTTCTCATATATGCACCGAAGGGTGGTATATGGCTTTGCTCTTTTATTCTGCCGCGGTTTTCCTCAGCTCCTTGAAATTGGATCCACTGGTATGCCCCACTTTCTGTTTGAGGCTGAATCCAAACTCTAATACCTATATCACTCTGGGACTGTATTATGGGTTGCATTGTGTCCCACCTCCCCAAATTTATATATTGAAGTCCTAACCCCCATGACCTCAGAATGTGACCTTGTCTGAATATAGGGTTACTGTAAATATAGGGTTACTTCATTAATGTGATTAATAAAGTTAAAATAAGGTCATACTGAAATAGGGTGGGCCATTAATCCATATGTGACAGGTGTTCTTATGAGAAAGTGAAATTTGGACTTGAAGACAGACAGACAGAAACACACACACACACACAGAGGGAGAAAGAGAGACAGAGAGAGGGAGAGAGACAGAGAGAAAGAGAGAGATGGAGAGAGAGAGAGACAGAGACATAGAGAAAGAAAGAGAGATAGAGACAGAGGGAGAGAGAGAGAAAGAGAGACAGAGAGACAGAGAGAGAGAGTGAGCAATCGTGAAGATTGCAGTTATGCTGCCACAAGCCAAGGAACTACCAGAAGCTAGGAGAGGTGCCTGCAACAGATCCTTCTGTAGCACCTTCAGAGGGAGCATGGCTCTTCTGACACCTTGATCTTGAACTTCTAGCCTCCAGAACGGTGAGACAATAAATTGCTGTTGTTTATATGCTCCGTTTATGCTACTTTGTTACAGAAGCTGTAGGAACTAACACAGGGTATAATGAATTGACAACTCTGGGCATAGTTCCCAGGGGCTTGGTTGCAATGGCTGGGCTCCCTGAGTCACCCCGAAGTCTCTCACTGCCAGGAATCCCAGAGTTTGGACCTTAGAGAGATCCCCCAGTTTCCCATGTTGGCTTTTTCTGAACTACGGGTTGCTTGCCTAACCATCTAGTTTATCCTGGTAAGAGAGCAAAGGAAAGATTTTTCTTTTATAGTGAAAGATCCCATCCAGGTTCCACTCAGGTCCACTTAGTCAAATAAAGGATTCAAACTTGCTTAGTTCTGACGGGTTCATGTTTGGTGAGTTCTGATTGGTCAACACTTGCTGAGTTCTGATTGGTTGACATAGGTCACAGCCTATTGGTTGGCTCAGGCAGCACAAACATGAACAGGCAGCTATGGAAGCCCCTAAGTTAAGCAGACGTGCAGGTTTTCCAGCTTAAGCGATGCTTCCTGAAACCAGATCCTGCTTGGGCGTCTACAGCCTGAAAGGCAGAGCCTCTTGTGTATGTGAAACGTGATTGTCTGCTGCTGGGCTTCTAGGTGCCCAGCCTCTGCCCGGCTTCCACATGTGCCCACCCGCACTCTGTGCCCATGCCTCCCCATCAGACTTGTACACTGACCACTTCGGAAATGAGCGCCTGGCCTGCCCTTATGGACATTGCTTGGATCACTTGTTGCCCTGTTCTGGCCCAGCAGTGTCACTTCTGCCAGGCCCCAACTTGGAGCTTCCTGAGCTCTGATTTCATTGCTGAGCAACCTGTAACAGTTCCCTCGGGAGTTCACAGAAAACAATTATGACCTCACATAAATAAAATATTCTGCTTAATAATAAACTGGATCTTTTAATTGTTAAAAATGTTCATTGTAGAAAAATCGGAGGAGAAAAAAGAAACAAAACTAATGACTTACAATCACATTACTTGGAGACACTGTTACTATTTTGGTTTATGTTCTTTTAGACTTTTTTCTCATTTCACTTACTGTTTAGTTACTTGATTTTTATTTTATCAAAGTAATGTCAGCACAGAATTGTAAAAACTCAAATAGTTCTAACAGGCTTTTGTAAAATGCAGTGTTTCCATCTCTCCCTTCCCCACTGTCTCCACATTTCCACTCTAAGGACAAGCACTTTCAATTCTTTTATCTGTCTCTCTGGCCCTTACACATCTAATTATTTCCAAAATTTAGACATTATCTACTGACTTCCTATTGTAGCAAATGAAGATTTAGCTTTCTGACAATGTCCCCATCTCCGAATCCCTTTCTCTATCCTCCCAACATAGTCCTTCCAAATTGTTGGAGGCAATATTCAGAATATTAATATACATATACAAATAATCTTCACAGCTGAAGGTTGGAGTGTGACATTTCCTTCTTTTTGTTTCTTTTCCTGAAAGTAACAATGGCCCATGTCTTTATTTAGTTAGTTTTGTTTGTGCTCATTGCTTGTTCTTTGCACACAACTCACAGCCCACAGTGTAAGTTTCCTCAAGCTGACTTACATCAGGGAATTCATCAATCCCATTTTTCTTGCCTGAAGGCACTCCCTTGGAAGCTTCCATTCTCCTCCCTGTGCCGCTTGCTTCCTGGGATCCCTGGGCAGCTCTTATCCTGGGATTTCTGTTTGCTATAATTCTTGGAATTCCCCTTATCTTTGTCCTGTGCTGTATTTGTTTTTCTGGATCTCATGCCTTTCTTTCTTGTTGTACAGGTAATGTCGTCATGAACATTAATGTTTACGTCTTTTGGTGTACATGTGTGTGCATTTCTGTTGGGTGGATATATAGAAAGGGGATTTCTGGGTCTTAGGGGATGGGTTTTTCCAGTTTTAGTTGATACTGCCAGTTTTCCAAAGTAACTGCACCAATTTATGCTCCTACTGGAAGTTTCATTGGCCCCCACATCCTCACCAGTAATTGATATTGTTGGTTTTAAAATACGAGCCATTCTAATTGGGTGCATACTGGTATTTCATTGTGATTTTAATTTGCACCTCTTGATGACTTATGATAATAAATGTTTCTAGTCATTTGTATATCTTATTCAGAAAGTGCCTATTTAAGTTTCTGTCCATTTTTCTATTGGCTTATCTGTCATTTTCTTACTAATAATTATTTTTTCTAGATAAAAATTTCTTAATCAGATACATCATTGTAAATATTTTTCTGCCTTTTGATGACATGCTTTTTCACAATGTACACAAATTCTTCACTTTTCCAATTCATTAATCTTTTCCTTTAGGGACGATTTTTAAAAATGTCTTATTTAATGTCTTTGTTTACTCAAGAGTCATGAAGATATCTCCTTATTTTATTTTTAAGAAGCTATATTTGTGTTACCTCTCAGATTTAGATTTACTCAGATTTTAAAAAATTCTCCCTGGGCCTGATTTTGTGTATGGTGTGAGGTAGTGGCCCAGGTTAATCTTTTTCCATAAATATATGCAATATTAAAGAGTTTGTATTTGATTGGCATTACTTCTTCCTAATTAGTCTGGAAGACTTCACTGATGAATTTTCTGGAGTTTTCATTTCATTGTATTCTGCCATTGTTGGACATAGTATTCTGTATGTGCCCATCTGGTCATGTTAATTGTGTTGTTTAGAGCCTCTACATTTTTACTGGTTTTATTTTTGTCTGCATGTTCTACAATGTTTCAGGGACTGTGTCAAAATATCCTACTTTTTTTGATTATTTTTATTTATTTCATTTTTAGTTTCATCAATTTGCATTTGGGTATTTTTTTTGGTTTCACCAATTTCTTCTTTATATATTTTGAAGCTATGTTATTGGATGCATATGATTTAGAATTGGTAGATGTGATATCTTCATGGTGATCTGAGCACTTCTTCATTATATTATGATCCTCCTCATTTCTTGTGGTGTTTCTTGCTTTAAAGTTGACTTTGATTGTAACATAACTACAAGGCACTCTTGAAAACAGTATGTAGTTCTTTTAACTTTTAATCTAATCTGATTATTTTAATCTTTTAACTGAAATATTTAACCCAATACAGATATATTCAGATTTATATCTGCCATCTAATATTTCCTTTGTATTTGACTCAGCTGTTCTGTTTTCTTCTTGCTTTCTTTTAAGTGAATTGATTTCTTAAATACCATTTTCTGTTATACATCTTCTTTTAGAAGTTATGCTAGAAGTTACAGTAAACATTCATGACTGACTACAGTTGAGTATATTTTCAACTTCCCTGATAATGCTGGAACTTTGGTATATTTTAACTCCACTTATTTTTTTCCTCTCCAGTGACTTTTCTTGCCTTGAATTTTTAATTCTAGATAAATGTTATAGACTAAATTGCATCCCCTCAAAATTCATATTTGAAGCCCTGACCCACAATGTGGCTGTATTTTGAGACAGGGCCTTTAAAAAGGTTATTAAGGTTAAGTAAGGTCATGATGGTGGAGCCCTAATCCAATAGAATTGGTGTATAACCTTATAAGAAGAGCAAGAGGAACCAGGGATGTGCACATGCAGAGTAAAGAACATGTGAGAGCTCAATGAGAAGACAGTCCTCTGCAAGCCAGGTAGAGAGGGCTCAGAAGAAACCAACCCCACTGACCCCTTAATCTTGGACTTGCGCCTCCAGAACTGTGGGAAAATAGAAGATATCTCATTATGTATTCGCGAATATTCCAAAATCCAAAAAAACAAATCCCAAATATGGACCAAAACACTTCTGATCCCAAGCATATTGAAAAAGAAATACTCAATCTGTATTTGAAACTTCAAAGACATAATTACTCTTGTTTTGTATGGTCAATATTCATTTGTATTTTAAATACATATACACTATTCGGTGCTCCTCATTCCTACCTGCATTTTTTCATTTCTGTCTGGTACCATTTTTCTGAAGAATTCCCTTCAGTGTTTTTTTCAGTACAGGCCAGCAGGTGATTGCTTATTTTGCTTTATTTTTAAAGGATATTTTTTGTTGAGTTTGGAATTGTAACTTGGCAAATATTGTCTTTTAAAATACTTTAAAGATATCCCTTTGGAATAGTTTAGATAAACTATTCCAAATATTTTGGAAAAACTATTCCAAATATCTTTTCCTGCTTCCTGCATTTCTGTTGAGAAGTAAGCTTTCAGTCTTATTGTTGGGGTTTGAAGGTAATGTGTTTCCCAGCACCCTCTACCCCCACCCTCAGCAGTTGTTAGGATTTTTCTCTTTATCTTTGGTTGTTAGCTCTTTTATCTTGATATATTTATATGCAATTTTCTTTGACTTTATTCTGCTTGGGGTTCCCGAACTTCTTAAATCTGAGTTTTGATTTTATTTTTGTCAGTTTTGAAAATTTCTTTTCAAATCTTATTTCTGCTCATCCACTTTTTCCTCTTCTTTTGGAACTCCCTTTACACTAATTTTAGACTGTTTGTGTTTCACATATACTTTTACCTACATTTTTATTTTTTTCTTTCTCTGCTTCGATTTGGATATTTTCTATTACCTATCTTCCAATTCAATAATCCTCTTCTCCGCTTTCAAAACCACCTATTACATTTTTAATTTTAGATGTTTTATGTCTCAGTTCTAGAACTGGCATTAGTTTTGATATGTTATACTGTCAGAAATGAAAGTGGACATTACCATCTGCTTTTACATGTCCAAATTTTTTTTACTGTTGTTTCTTCTCTTGTATTAGTCACCTCTTTTCACAATGTTACTGAATAACAACTGAAAATTTTGGTGGCTTAAGAAAACAATCATTTATTTTCTCTCAGATGTTTGCACATTAACCTGGGGTCAATTAATTGAGCTTAGCTGGGATATGTTCTAAGCAGCAGGTTGTCGAGATCTACTCAATGTCTTTCCCATTCCAATTGGACCAGAATGCTAGCCAGTGCAGCTCTTCACATAGTGATGGTAGAAGCATAAAAGGCAAGATTGTAACTGCGCAGTGGGCTCACCTTGCCTGCTGCCTAGACTGAGACAATTTATCAAGACAGGGGAATTGCAATAGAGAAAGAGTTATTCACACAGAGCCGGCTGTGTGGGAGAACGGAGTTTTATTATTACTCAAATCAGTCTCCCTGAGCATTCGGAGAGCAGAGTTTTTAAGAACAACTTGGTGGGTGTGTGGGAAGCCGGTGAGCCAGGAGTGCTGATTGGTCAAAGATGAAATCATAGGGAGTTGAAGCTGTCTTCTTGTGATGAGTCAGTTCCTGGGTAAGGGGCCACAAGATCAGATGAGCCAGTTTATTGATCTGAGTGGTGCCATCAAGTGCAGGGTCTGCAAAATATCTCAAGCATTGATCTTAGGAGCAATTTAGGGAGGGTCAGAATCTTGTAGCCTCCAGCTGCATGATTCCTAAATCATAATTTCTAATCTCGTGGCTACTGTCAGTCCTACAAAGGCAATCTAGTCCCCAGGCAAGAAGAAGGTCTGCTTTGGGAAAGGGCTGTTATCATCTTTGTTTTAAACTATAAACTAAGTTTCTCCCATAGTTAGTTCAGCCTACACCCAGAATGAACAAGCACAGCCTGCAGGTTGGAAGAAGACGGAGTTGGCTAAGTTAGATCTGTTTCACTGTCTCAGTCATAATTTTGCAAAGGTGGTTTCAAGATCAGTGATGAGTTCTAAACCTCTGGTCACATCATGTCTACCTATAACTCATTGGCCAAAGCAAGCCACATGGCTGAGTTGAAAGTCAAGGAGCAGGGAAATGTACTTCTCAAGTGTGAGGAAGTTCAGTTATATAACAAAGGGAGTGAGGAAGAACCAGCCCCTATTTCAAGTATCTCTGCTTGTTGTTCTTATATTGTAAAATTAAAAAAAATTTTTTTAACTACTCATTTCTTGGGATTTTGGAGGGAGGAGGAATTATATGTCCAGTCTCTCATTTTAACTCAAAATTTTACTTGTTTCTAGAGAGATTCTCATCTACTAATTTCATTATGTGATGCACTTCAAATGTCAAGTTTTATCTCTATTTTCTATTGCCATGTAACACATCACCACAAATTTAGCATCTTAAAGCAATATACATTTATAAATTCACTATTTTCATGAGTCAGGAGTCTGAGCACAGCTTCTCTGGATCTTTGCACAGGGTGTTGGCCAGTATGCATTCTCGTGTGGCGCATGGTGTTCTCTTCCAAGCTCACATGCTTGCTGGAAGAATTCAGTTCCGTCATATCTTAGGACAAGGCCCAGCCTGGATACCCCTCCACTTGCAGGGGGACAACAATGAAGAGAACCCAGAATCCAGTATTTGGCCCTGTCTTTGCCCTCTGGGATATTGCAGGTGCTGAGAGGACTTCAGCAGCTGCAGGTCCTGGGGAAGAAAAATCCAACTGTAGAAATAAAACAGCAATTGAAGAGCATGGAGACAGGGAAGAGGTATCCTGGGGGTTCTCACCCAGTGTGGTAAAGGGCCTTGCAGGGGGACAAACAGGACAATGGGAAACTCAGGAGAAGGTGATATTCAGAAGTCCAGACAACACAGAGGGGAAGCCTGATATTCACAATAGCTACAGTCTAATAACAGCTAACACCTAATAAGTCTTTCAGTGACAGGCATTGTACTGATATACACTTTCCATCCCTATGTATTTACTCCTCACAATAAGCCTAGGAAGTAGCTAGCATTACAGTCTCCATTCCCAAATGAGGAAGCTGTGGTCCAGAGAAGTGAAGTAACTTGCTCAACATCACAGAACTCTGTTAAATAAAGTTTATGGGAGGCCATTGTTTTGGACTGAATTCCTGCACTAGGTCCCAGCAGACCTACCCAAAATAGAGTTACTCACATACTACGATTCCACATCACCAAACCAAATGCTAAGCTGTTTACTTGTAAAGTCTGATCTTTTCAGAAATCAGGAGAGATATGATAGCCAAATCTCACTAAGCCAACAAGACTCTCTGTAAGGAAAGTAACTTTGAAATGGCAAGTCCACCTTATGTTCCTTGTTTCGGCTTTCTCCAGCCTTTTCTGCCTATGAAGCCTGCCCTCTCTGCTCAGCTCAGTGGAGCTCCCTTCCATTTTGTGGGCTGAATGCTGCCTGGTTTGTGAATCACTAATAATTGTCTGTTAGATCTTTTAATCTCAGTTTGTTGAAAGTTTGTTCTTTGACACCTTGTAAGTAGGAATAAAAACCCAGAATAAAACTTAAAATGTTCTTGTCCAAATCTGGCTCATGAGCAGCACCCAGTAGGACCTATGAGCAGATGAGGTACCCCAGATAAAAGCCGTCAGGCCCCAGGGTGCCTGGCAGGGTCTCAATCACAAACAAGACAGATTTCAGTCTTTTGGAACACGTGCTGGGCTGTGGTGGCAGCAAAGCGGGCTTGTTGTTGAATAACATGGTATTGGAAAAAAGCTTTCAAAATTCTGCTTGGGGTAGGAATTGCCTCAGAGTTTGGAAAAGCCCTGAGTTGTTAGGGGAACAAAAATGGTGTCATGAGGGAGAAGAAGGGATAAGATTAAGGTAGGAACTGACGGCTTAAATGTTCCCTGTCGTCAGGTCCTAGGTTCTAAATCGGACTTTTCTTAACCTGAGGGCTTGGGTCACTCCAGCCCCTAAGCCTAGCGGGGAGTAGAGGTAGTCAGGAGCAGCACCGTTCCAATTCCGCCTTGTCGGCCGCTGGTAAGGACAACAATTGACAATGCTACTCTTGTTTAAATGCAGACACGCCCTCATGAGCTCTTCATCTCTTTAGCCAGACTCTGTTATTTTTTCTCCGATACACATTCCCTAAATAAAAAACATAAAGTGATAAAAAATTGAGGTTGAAGTTTGGAACTGAGCTTCTCTGAGAATGCTCTTCCTACATTTTTATTTTACTTTTTTTTTTTTTTTTTTGGTGAGACGGAGTCTGTCGCTCAGGCTGGAGTGCAGTGGCACGATCCCAGTGCAGTGGCGTGATCCTGCTTCACTGCAACCTTCACCCCCCGGGTTCAAGCGATTCTCCTACTTCCACCTCCTGAATAGCTGGGATTGCAGGCGCAGGCCACCACGCCTGGCTAATTTTTGTATTTTTAGTAGAGACGGAGTTTCACCATGTTGGTCAGGCTGGTCTCCAACTCCTGGCCTCAGGTGATCCACCCGTCTCGGCCTCCCAAAGTGCTGAGATTACAGGTGTGAACCACTGCGCCTGGCCTGAGAATGCTCTTTCTATAGAGTAGCTTGGTGTAAAGAAGAGGACTCTGGCTTCAGAAAAAAAGCAGACTGGTTTAGACCCCGGCTCTGCTCCCTGGTACTCACGAGAAACTTATGAAGCTTTGTAACTCCCTGGTCATCATTTACCTCTCCGTGAAACAGAGATAAGGATAAACTATAATAATTATATATAATTCTATAGGCTTGTAAAACAAAAAATTATAAAGTTGTAAATAGAATTAAATCATAATATAATTTACAAACAAAATTATATAATAAACGTGTACATCCAGTCAGCCGTCTATATCCACAGGCCCTCTGTATCCTGCATCCGTTAATTTAACCAACGTGGCCCGCGAGGGGGCGCGAGTGGGTGCCAGGGCGCAGTGGGAAGGGGGCCGCGGAGCCCGCGAGGCACATGCGCAGTGCAGGACCCCGCCATTTTGTCTTCACCGTAGCCACAGCCGCAGGTCGCGAGTGCCTGCCAGCAAATGATTGAGGGAGGAGCTGAGCGTCGCCGTCGCTGCTGTGGGGAGAAAGTCGAGCAAAGCTAAGAAAAAACAGAAGTGGTTGGAGGAGCCAGCAGCCACGGATGCTGTTTGTGCCAAAGGGGACGCCATCAGCAGGCCTGGAGACCCTCTGGAGGCTTTCCTGCTGTTCAGGAAATCTGATCAAAACCGGGTTGAATGTCTCTACTGAGTGTAGGCCAGGGTCTGGACTGGAGCCAGCCACCATGGATTGGGCCTTCGACCTGACCAAAACTGATAGGCAGACCACGTATGAGTAGAGGGAGTGGGGCTGGAAGGACAGAGAGAAACGGGAGAAACGGTAATCACCCAGCCTGGCGCCTCCTCGCTTGAGAATGCATTGCCCACCTGTTGCATTTTTTCACTTCCCGTTTGATGTGGAGTGCAGGGGATGAAGTCCTGCGTGGGAAGCAAGGTGCGGTGGAAAGGCCTGGGGGAATTTCCTCCTACAGAGACTGCAGCTCATGGCCAACAGGACACAGATGATGGAGGTTATGTTAATGGTGTTCAGGCACAATCATAGCGCCTACCAATTCTTCAGAGAAGCCTGCAGTTTGAAATTGATGATTCTTCCCCCAGCATGTCTGGTTGCTGTGGGGAGGACTGCTCCTATAAGATCCTGAGCTGCAGGACCAAGTTTGGGGACAGCCAGCATGCCCATGCAGGTGGGCACTGTGGTGGCTGCTGCCACTGACCTTTTGCCACTTGCAAATCAGTGTGCTCTCTTCTAAGGCCTGTCGTCTCCCTTGGTCTCACCATTTGCCAGGTGCCCTCAGAGCTGTGGCCTCCTCAGCCCTGCACCTGTCGGGCTGCACCCCGAGAACACGGAACACTGCCTCCCCTCTTCTGGAAGACCAGCGTGCCAGGAGAGAACGAAGAGGAGAGGGAAGAGTGAGTGGAGGGCTGACTGTGAAGCTCATCCTCACAGTGAGGCTCCTGGGCCATGGGGTGGAGGTTCTGAAACCACTTCGCTGCAGCTCCTAGATACTCCCCTCCCCCATACATACACACTTGGGAAAATGGAATGTTTATTTTCACCTTTGTGAAAATCTTGGAGTCCTGGGTCTGTGGTTTGGAACCCCAAAGAGGAACGCATTGGGTGTAAGATCTGGGCGTAGAGAGAGGCTTCAGAGAATCTAAGGCTTTCGCAGGTGGAATGCCCTGACGGAGACTGTGGGAAGATATTTTGTGCCAAGATGCAGGGAAATGAGGAAAGCTCTTTCCTGCTGTTTTTAATGAATCCATGGAGTGGACTCAGCTTGGGACCAGTAGCCCCTGGGAGGAAGGCTGGCTGTCTTCATCGCCACTGGTCATCGCCATCGCCACCGCCACTGACAGTACGAGAGAGGCTGAAAGTGTGTCCGGAATTGGTGGGTTCTTGTTCTCACTGACTTCAAGAATGAAGCCATGGACCCTCACAGTGAGTGTCAGTTCTTAAAGGCGGTATGTCCGGGGTTTGTTCCTTCTGATGTTCGAATGTGTTCGGAGTTTCTTCCTTCTGGTGGGTTTGTGGTCTCGCTGGCTCAGGAGTGAAGCTGCAGACCTTCGCGGTGAGTGTTACAGCTCTTAAGGCGGCGTGTCTGGAGTTGTTCGTTCCCCCCGGTGGGTTTGTGGTCTTTCTGGCTCAGGAGTGAAACTGCAGACCTTTGTGACTAGTGTTACAGCTCTTAAAGGCAGTGTGGACCCAAAGAGTGAGCAGTAGCAAGATTTATTGCAAAGAGTGAAAGAACAAAGCTTCCACAGTGTGGATAGGGGACCGGAGCGGGTAGCCACTGCCGGCTTGGGCAGCCTGCTTTTATTTTCTTATCTGGCCCCACCCATATCCTGCTGATTGGTCCATTTTACAGAGAGCCGATTGGTCTGTTTTACAGAGAGCTGATTGTTCGATTTTGACAGGGTGCTGATTGGTGCGTTTACAATCCCTGAGCTAGACACAAAAGTTCTCCACTTCCCCACTAGATTAGCTAGATACAGAGTGCCGATTGGTGCATTCACAATCCCTTAGCTAGACATAAAGGTTCTCCAAGTCCCCACTAGACTCAGGAGCCCAGCTGGCTTCACCCAGTGGATGTCATACCAGGGCTGCAGGTGGGGCTGCCTGCCAGTCCTGCACCATGTGCCCACACTCCTCAGCCCTTGGGCGGTCGATGGGACTGGGCGCCGTGGAGCAGGGAGCGGTGCTCGTCGGGGAGGCTCGGGCTGCGCAGGAGGGCGGGGAGGCTCAGGCATGGCGGGCTGCAGGTCCCGAGCTTTGCCTGGCGGGGAGGCAGCTAAGGCCGGGCAAGAAATTGAGCGTAGTGCTGGTGGGCTGGCACTGCTGGGGGACCTAGCGTACTCTCCACAGCTGCTGGCCTGGGTGCTAAGCCCCTCACTGCCCAGGGCCAGCCGGCTGCTCGGAGTGTGGGGCCTGCCAAGTCCACGCCCACCTGGAACTCTAGCTGGCCCGCAAGCGCCGTGTGCGGCCCCGGTTCCCACCCGTGCCTCTCCCTCCACACCTCCCCGCAAGCCGAGGGAGCCGGCTCTGGCCTCGGCCAGCCCAGAGAAGGGCTCCCATGGTGCAGGGGCGGGCGGAAGGGCTCCTCAAGCATGGCCAGAATGGGCGCCGAGGCCAAGGAGGCACCGAGAGCCAGTGAGGGCTGCCAGCATGCTGTCACCTCTCAAAAGGACCAGGAATGAGGTGTTATATGGGACCTGCCATGGGGTGATCGCTTGTGTACGCTTTTGGATGTTGCTGCATTCTAAGCTTAACCTCTTGGTCTCATGGCAGTGACTTGAGGTTTTTATTCATAGAAGAAAACCAGAGGTTCTGCTTGTTTCTCTCTGCCAGTTCCCACCATTCATTATCCTCTGCTTCTTGCCTGTACCCCAGATATCTCTGTTCTTAGTCTCCAGGGTAGAATAACATCAGGGGGCCCCTCATCTTCCCCCAGAGCTATCAGCACCAAGAGATGAGAGATGCCTTTTTCACTCATCTCTTGGTGCTGATAGCTCTCTGAGGGTAAGGGCATCACTTCCCACCACCACCCTCTCTTCAGAGAGCCCTCAGACACCAGCAGTCCCCCTGCCCTCACTCTCCAGCCTTGCCCCTTACTGCCTCAGTGAGGCACTAGTGCCACTGCCATGACCTAGGCAGGCCATAGTTAAGGCTGCAGCAGGAATGCCTTTCTGTGGCCAAAACAGCTGCTTTTCTTTCTGAGGTCACCGTGTGGCAACAGGCTGGAGCAGGGGGAGAAGGCCTTCCTCTTCTTTAATAGGATAAAGAGGTTGCAGCCTCAGAACTAATGCTCATCCTGATCTCTAGGCCTTGTTCCTCTTCCAGGGAAGATAAAACAAATCCTTATCAAGGAAAAATCCCAACACTTCCCCTTGGACATTCCTGAACTCTGCTTTGGGGAGGATCGTAAAGGTTCTAGCCTTCATAAAGTTGCTCTCCTGGAGATCTGTTGGTCTCTCTGACCTCAGTATCTGCTCACATCTCACCCTCTGCTCAACTCAGGCAGTCTGTCCTGGTAGATCTCCCCAGAGTGGTCCTTGATTCTCACCTGGATTCCTACTTGTGTAGAGGCCTGCGTACACAGGGCCTTCCGCACCCAGCCTGGTCCCTCTGCTAAACACTCTCTGCTGCTCTTGACTCTGGCAGTGGTGGGAGTGGACACTCTTTGGGAGAGGGCCTTGTGGCTTTACACTGGAATAAGTATGCATGTCTCACCCTGCTGTCTCCCTGGGGTGTCACCCAAGGGAGAGTTGAGGGTGCTGGGAGGTTTTTGGTGGACTCCTAAGACTCATGAAACCACAGAAGCATGTTTAAGAAGAGATTTTCCTCTGGTCCTTGTCTGTCAAAGGACACAGAATGAAATATTTATTTTCTTAGATCATAGATTTCTGATACATCTCACTCAAGGCGACCAAAAGGAACCCCCCAGTGTACATCACACTTAAGGTGAGTTCAGTGTACATATTCTCCAGTCATTGGACTCCTGGCACCAACTGGTAAATGAGGGCTTGATGCCATTCCCTGCTCACTGAAGTCTCGGCAGGCCGTGTCAGGAAGGGCTCCTCAGGAGGTCGGGGCTGGAGTGGGAGAGCACTGTCTGAGATCTGCAGTTACTCTCGTTGGTGTTGAGCCCATTAATTTCCAAAACATCAGTCTTTCTCCACTTTCCCCAGATCTTGCTTTTGAGAAACACAGCAGTCCTTTTGTACCAAACTTTTTGTTGTTTTTTGTTTGAAGCCTGTTAATGTATTTTGTAAGATTTTAGAAGTTTTAGTTTTTTTTTTTTTTTGCCCTCTTGCTGAATTGACCACTTTATTACCTTATAATGACTTTGTCTCTTTTTTTTAATTTTTTAAATTTTTTAAATTATACTTTAAGTTTTAGGGTACATGTGCACATTGTGCAGGTTAGTTACATATGTATACATGTGCCATGCTGGTGCACTGCACCCACTAACTCGTCATCTAGCATTAGGTATATCTCCCAATGCTATCCCTCCCCCCTCCCCCCACCCCACAACAGTCCCCAGAGTGTGATATTCCCCTTCCTGTGTCCATGTGATCTCATTGTTCAATTCCCACCTATGAGTGAGAATATGCAGTGTTTGGTTTTTTGTTCTTGCCGTAGTTTACTGAGAATGGTGATTTCCAATTTCATCCATGTCCCTACAAAGGACATGAACTCATTATTTTTTATGGCTGCATAGTATTCCATGGTGTATATGTGCCACATTTTCTTAATCCAGTCTATCATTGTTGGACATTTGGGTTGGTTCCAAGTCTTTGCTATTGTGAATAGTGCCGCAATAAACATACGTGTGCATGTGTCTTTATAGCAGCATGATTTATAGTCCTTTGGGTATATACCCAGTAATGGGATGGCTGGGTCAAATGGTATTTCTAGTTCTAGATCCCTGAGGAATCGCCACACTGACTTCCACAAGGGTTGAACTAGTTTACAGTCCCACCAACAGTGTAAAAGTGTTCCTATTTCTCCACATCCTCTCCAGCACCTGTTGTTTCCTGACTTTTTAATGATTGCCATTCTAACTGGTGTGAGATGGTATCTCATTGTGGTTTTGATTTGCATTTCTCTGATGGCCAGTGCTGATGAGCATTTTTTCATGTGTTTTTTGGCTGCATAAATGTCTTCTTTTGAGAAGTGTCTGTTCATGTCCTTCGCCCACTTTTTGATGGGGTTGTTTGTTTTTTTCTTGTAAATTTGTTTGAGTTCATTGCAGATTCTGGATATTAGCCCTTTGTCAGATGAGTAGGTTGTGAAAATTTTCTCCCATTTTGTAGGTTGCCTGTTCACTCTGATGGTAGTTTCTTTTGCTGTACAGAAGCTCTTTAGTTTAATTAGATCCCATTTGTCAATTTTGGCTTTTGTTGCCATTGCTTTTGGTGTTTTAGACATAAAGTCCTTGCCCATGCCTATGTCCTGAATGGTATTGCCTAGGTTTTCTTCTAGGGTTTTTATGGTTTTAGGTCTAACGTTTAAGTCTTTAATCCATCTTGAATTGATTTTTGTATAAGGTGTAAGGAAGGGATCCAGTTTCAGCTTTCTCCATATGGCTAGCCAGTTTTCCCAGCACCATTTATTAAATAGGGAATCCTTTCCCCATTGCTTGTTTTTCTCAGGTTTGTCAAAGATCAGATAGTTGTAGATATGCGGCGTTATTTCTGAGGGCTCTGTTCTGTTCCATTGATCTATATCTCTGTTTTGGTACCAGTACCATGCTGTTTTGGTTACTGTAGCCTTGTAGTACAGTTTGAAGTCAGGTAGTGTGATGCCTCCAGCTTTGTTCTTTTGGCTTAGGATTGACTTGGCGATGCGGGCTCTTTTTTGGTTCCATATGAACTTTAAAGTAGTTTTTTCCAATTCTGTGAAGAAAGGCATTGGTAGCTTGATGGGGATGGCATTGAATCTGTAAATTACCTTGGGCAGTATGGCCATTTTCACGATATTGATTCTTCCTACCCATGAGCATGGAATGTTCTTCCATTTGTTTGTGTCCTCTTTTATTTTGTTGAGTGGTGGTTTGTAGTTCTCCTTGAAGAGGTCCTTCACATCCCTTGTAAGTTGGATTCCTAGGTATTTTATTCTCCTTGAAGCAATTGTGAATGGGAGTTCACTCATGATTTGGCTCTCTGTTTGTCTGTTGTTGGTGTATAAGAATGCTTGTGATTTTTGCACATTGATTTTGTATCCTGAGACTTTGCTGAAGTTGCTAATCAGCTTAAGGAGATTTTGGGGTGAGACAATGGGGTTTCCTAGATATACAATCATGTCGTCTGCAAACAGGGACAATTTGACTTCCTCTTTTCCTAATTGAATACCCTTTATTTCTTTCTCCTGCCTAATTGCCCTGGCCAGAACTTCCAACACTATGTTGAATAGGAGTGGTGAGAGAGGGCATCCCTGTCTTGTGCCAGTTTTCAAAGGGAATGCTTCCAGTTTTTGTCCATTCAGTATGATATTGGCTGTGGGTTTGTCATAGATAGCTCTTATTATTTTGAGATACGTCCCATCAATACCTAATTTATTGAGAGTTTTTAGCATGAAGCATTGTAGAATTTTGTCAAAGGCCTTTTCTGCATCTATTGAGATAATCATGTGGTTTTTGTCTTTGGTTCTGTTTATATGCTGGATAATGTTTATTGATTTTCGTATGTTGAACCAGCCTTGCATCCCAGGGATGAAGCCCACTTGATCATGGTGGATAAGCTTTTTGATGTGCTGCTGGATTCGGTTTGCCAGTATTTTATTAAGGATTTTTGCATCAATGTTCATCAAGGATATTGGTCTAAAATTCTCTTTTTTTGTTGTGTCTCTACCAGGCTTTAGTATCAGGATGATGCTGGCCTCATAAAATGAGTTAGGGAGGATTCCCTCTTTTTCTGTTGATTGGAATAGTTTCAGAAGGAATGGTACCAGCTCCTCCTTGTACCTCCGGTAGAATTCGGCTGTGAATCCATCTGGTCCTGGACTTTTTTTGGTTGGTAAGCTATTAATTATTGCCTCAATTTCAGAACCTGTTATTGGTTTATTCAGAGATTCAACTTCTTCCTGGTTTAGTCTTGGGAGGGTGTATGTGTCGAGGAATTCATCCATTTCTTCTAGATTTTCTAGTTTATTTGCATAGCGATATTTATAGTATTCTCTGATGGTAGTTTGTATTTCTGTGGGATCGGTGGTGATATCCCCTTTATCATTTTTTATTGCATCTATTTGATTCTTCTCTCTTTTCTTCTTTATTAGTCTTGCTAGCAGTCTATCAATTTTGTTGATCTTTTCAAAAAACCAGGTCCTGGATTCATTGATTTTTTGAAGGGTTTTTTGTGTCTCTATTTCCTTCATTTCTGCTCTGATCTTAGTTATTTCTTGCCTTCTGCTAGCTTTTGAATGTGTTTGCTCTTGCTTCTTCAGTTCTTTTAATTGTGATGTTAGGGTGTCCATATGAGATCTTTCCTGCTTTCTCTTGTGGGCATTTAGTGCTATAAATTTCCCTCTACACACTGCTTTGAATGTGTCCCAGAGATTCTGGTATGTTGTGTCTTTGTTCTCGTTGGTTTCAAAGAACATCTTTATTTCTGCCTTCATTTCGTTATGTACCCAGTAGTCATTCAGGAGCAGGTTGTTCAATTTCCATGTAGTTCTGCAGTTTTGAGTGAGTTTCTTAATCCTGAGTTCTAGTTTGATTGCACTGTGGTCTGAGAGACAGTTTGTTATAATTTCTGTTCTTTTACACTTGCTGAGGAGTGCTTTACTTCCAACTATGTGGTCAGTTTTGGAATAGGTGTGGTGTGGTGCTGAAAGGCATGTATATTCTGTTGATTTGGGGTGGAGAGTTCTGTAGATGTCTATTAGGTCTGCTTGGTGCAGAGCTGAGTTCAATTCCTGGATATCCTTGTTAACTTTCTGTCTCATTGATCTGTTTAATGTTGACAGTGGGGGGTTAAAGTCTCCCATTATTATTGTGTGGGAGTCGAAGTCTCTTTGTAGGTCACTAAGGACTTGCTTTATGAATCTGGGTGCTCCTGTATTGGGTGCATATATATTTAGGATAGTTAGCTCTTCTTGTTGAATTGATCCCTTTACCATTACATAATGGCCTTCTTTGTCTCTTTTGATCTTTGTTGGTTTAAAGTCTGTTCTATCCGAGACTAGGATTGCAACCCCTGCCTTTTTTTTTGTTTTCCATTTGCTTGGTAGATCTTCCTCCATCCCTTTATTTTGAGCCTATGTGTGTCTCTGCAGGTGAGGTGGGTTTCCTGAATACAGCACACTGATGGGTCTTGACTCTTTATCCAATTTGCCAGTCTGTGTGTTTTAATTGGAGCATTTAGTCCATTTACATTTAAGGTTAATATTGTTATGTGTGAATTTGATCCCGTCATTATGGTGTTAGCTGGTTATTTTGCTCATTAGTTGATGCAGTTTCTTCCTAGCCTTGATGGTCTTTACAATTTGGCATGTTTTTGCAGTGGCTGGTACCGGTTGTTCCTTTACATGTTTAGTGCTTCCTTCGGGGGCTCTTTTAGGGCAGGCCTGGTGGTGACAAAATCTCTCAGCATTTGCTTGTCTGTAAAGTATTTTATTTCTCCTTCACTTATGAAGCTTAATTTGGCTGGATATGAAATTCTGGGTTGAAAATTCTTTTCTTTGAGAATGTTGAATATTGGCCCCCACTCTCTTCTGGCTTGTAGAGTTTCTGCTGAGAGATCAGGTGTTAATCTGATGGGCTTCCCTTTGTGGGTAACCCGATCTTTCTCTCTGGCTGCCCTTAACATTTTTTCCTTCATTTCAACTTTGGTGAATCTGACAATTATGTGTCTTGGAGTTGCTCTCCTCAAAGAGTATCTTTGTGGTGTTGTCTGTATTTCCTGAATTTGAATGTTGGCCTGCCTTGCTAGATTGGGGAAGTTCTCCTGGATAATATCCTGCAGAGTGTTTTCCAACTTGGTTCCATTCTCCCCGTCACTTTCAGGTACACCAATCAGACGTAGATTTGGTCTTTTCACATAGTCCCATATTTCTTGGAGGCTTTGTTTGTTTCTTTTTATTCTTTTTTCTCTAAACTTCTCTTCTCGCTTCATTTCATTCATTTTGTCTTCCATCGCTGATACCCTTTCTTCCAGTTGATCACATCAGCTACTGAGGCTTGTGCATTCGTCGCATAGTTCTTGTGCCATGGTTTTCAGCTCCATCAGGTCCTTGAAGGACTTCTCTGCAGTGGTTATTCTAGTTAGCCATTTGTCTAATTTTTTTTCAAGGTTTTTAACTTCTTTGCCATTGGTTAGAACTTCCTCCTTCAGCTTGGAGTAGTTTGATCTTCTGAAGCCTTCTTCTCTCAACTTGTGAAGGTCATTCTCCATCCAGCTTTGTTCTGTTGCTGTTGAGGAGCTGCGTTCCTTTGGAGGAGGAGAGGTGCTCTGATTTTTAGAGTTTCTGGTTTTTCTGCTCTGTTTTTTCCCTATGTTTGTGGCTTTATCTACCTTTGGTCTTTGATGATGGTGACGTACAGATGGGGTTTTGGTGTGGATGTCCTTTCTGTTTGTTAGTTTTCCTTCTAACAGTCAGGGCCCTCAGCTGCAGGTCTGTTGGAGTTTGCTGGAGGTCCGCTCCAGACCCTGTTTGCCTGGGTATCAGCAGCGGTGTCTGCAGAACAGTGGTTTTTTGTGAACCACGAATGCTGCTGTCTGATCATTCCTCTGGAGGTTTTGTCTCAGAGGAGTACCCGGCCACGTGAGGTGTCAGTCCGCCCCTACTGGGGGGTGCCTCCCAGTTAGGCTACTCTGGGGTCAGGGACCCACTTGAGGAGGCAGTCTGCCTGTTCTCAGATCTCAAGCTGCATGCTGGGAGAACCTCTACTCTGCAAAGCTGTCAGACAGAGACATTTAAGTCTGCAGAGGTTACTGCTGCCTTTTGTTTGTCTGTGCCCTGCCCCCAGAGGTGGAGCCTACAGAGGCAGGCAGGCCTCCTTGAGCTGTGGTGGGCTCCACCCAGTTGGAGCTTCCTGGCCGCTTTGTTTACCTACTCAAGCCTCGGCAATGGCGGGCGCCCATCCCCCAGCCTCGCTGCCACCTTGCAGTTTGATCTCAGACTGCTGTGCTAGCAATGAGGGAGGCTCCGTGGGCGTAGGACCCTCCGAGCCATGTGCAGGATATAATCTCCTGGTGTGCCATTTGCTAAGCCCGTTGGAAAAACGCAGTATTAGGGTGGGAGTGACCCGATTTTCCAGGTGCCGTATGTCACCCCTTTCTTTGACCAGTAAAGGGAATTCCCTGACCTCTTGCGCTTCCCGGGTGAGGCGATGCCTTGCCCTGCTTCGGCTCATACACAGTGCGCTGCACCCACTGTCCGGCACTCCCCAGTGAGATGAACCCAGTACCTCAGTTGGAAATGCAGAAATCACCCGTCTTCTGTGTCGCTCACACTGGGAGCTGTAGACTGGAGCTTTTCCTATTCGGCCATCTTCCAGAGTCCCAATATGTAGTTTTTCTTTATTGTTTGTGATCTTCATCCTTTAAGAAACCCTTCCATATCTGGAGGTCACAAAGATATTTGCCCATAATTTTTTTTACATATTTTCTTTCTTTTTTTTTCATCTAGCTCTTTAATCCATCTGGACTTCATTTTTGCGTATGGTGTGAGGTAGGGAACTAATTTTATCTTTTGCCATATGGGTAGTCATTTGTCTCAACATCATTTATTGAAGAGTCCATTGTTTTTCTCACTTGTTTGTAGGGTTACCAGTTTCGTATACCAAATGTAACATACATGTATTCTACCTTATCATTGTGTTCATGATGACTTCCAACTGACATTATTTTAGCTCTCTTCCTGAGGACTTTTACAGAACCACACAGGCTAAAAGTGCTGGGATTCAGCATCCCGTGGGAACAGCTCATAGCAAAAGCCAAAGAAGGTTTGGCTCATGAAATCACAGCTCCCGCCTCCTCAGGTGGGGTAATTCTAAGACAAAATTTAGACCTTTTCCCAGAGTTTTCCCATGGGAAATAGTTGCATAGCCCATTGTTGTAGCTGGCTCAGCTATTTCACCCTTTACAGGCTACTCCCTCCCTGTCTCACTTCCCTACACCTCCCAAATAATCCCTATTCTGTTCCATTGTTCTATTCGTCTGCCTTTGAGGCACTCAGCATTTTTTTTTTAATGTCCCCAGGCTGGAGTGTAGTGGTGTAGTCATAGCTCACTGCCACCTCAGACTCCCAAGCTCAAGCAATCCTCCTGTCTCAGCCTCCCAAATAGCTGAGACTACTGGCACATGCTACCACACCCAGCTAATTTTTAAATTTTTTGTGGAAGTGGGGTCTCGTTCTGTTGCCCAGGCTGGTCTCAAACTCCTGACGTTAAACAATCTTCCCACCTCAGTCTCTCAAAGTGCTGGGATTACATGCATGAGCCACCATGCCTGGCCTGAGGCATTCAGCTTTTTAAAGTCATTGAAGTCATTCAGCTTTTTAAAGTGTCACATAGCAGGTTGACATAAGAACAGACCTCCAAAACCCTCCAGTGATCCTGAACGTTGTCTCCTGCTGTGTGCTGTCACATCTTAGCCTTAGCATTCTGCCCTTGTTTTGATTCTCCTGGCTCCTGCCCCTAGATTCATGTCACCTGGTCCTTTACCCTCACACTCAGCACAGCATCATTTTCCTCCTGTGACTTTAGACCTGCTTCACTTGAGATAATGTGGATTTTCCTTCACGCTGTGGTCTTTAGCTCCTTGCTTAACTATCACACAAACAGGTCCATCATGAAAAAAATGAAACAAAACTGGAGAAGGAAAAGAGTGCAGACAATCGGTTGTTATTTACATGGTGCTCCTTAGGGTCCTTCTTGGGTTTTATTGCACCTTGCAGAAAAAGTTGTGCTTCTACTGTAGCAAACTGAGGTACTATGCATTGATTTCACAGTCTACTTAGTTGATTTCATAATTAGTTAATTTTATGTATTTTTCTACTTTTTCTATCAGTCTGAAAGGTTATATGTTCCTTTCACCTTCCACTCCTTTACCTCACTGAAGCAATGTGGCCTAGAACTTTCTGATCAGTCATTCTTCAGATCAGAGCATGGGGGAACAATGTGGGTGATAAACACTAGGTAGTCGCTCAGGTAATTATCTCTAGTTCCTTTGGAGAGATTAAAAATTAATTTCAGAGCTTCCTGTATATTTCTTATAATCATATTGAATGAATATAATTCTTATGACAGTTGTAAGTGTAATCATTGTCAACTAATACTTTTATTGTCTACTTAAAGTCTTGAGTTTTTTTTAATTGCTATGATAATTATTATATGTAATGTCTGGATCCTACAGACCCTACCTCAACAATTATAGTTAAAAATGCTAAAGTCCCGAGTAAGCAAGACCAGGAAAATAGCCTTCACGTAGATTTCTTATCTTAGTACTTTGTATTTCTATCTGTCTGAGAGAAGTACACATTACTAAAATAGAGGTGAAAAATATAAAAAAAGAAGTGACCATACAATTACAAAAGGTGGTATTAGTATCAGGGAGGAGGCCTGATACAGTGAAGGCCAGAAAAATTAAAGGTCAAGAAGAACCATCTAATATATCGTTTGGTCAAGTTTTGAGCATATTGGAAATAGCTTATCCTTTAAGAACTCTGATTCTGTCCGATTTTTGCTTTCAGTTGTTTCTGAGCTCTACCATGTGCTCTTTCTCTGCCCTGAGTGTAGCTTAGTTAGGCTACAGAGAGTATAGAATAAGCTGTGACTCCAAACTATGTGGTAAATCTTTGACAGAATCAGTCTTAAGCTTTTCTGTTAACTGTTTTTTATAGGTGGTTATGTTGTTGTTAATCTGCCGTAAACATTATTCTTGACATAGACATATGGGTTTTGCTTATTTTATATATGTGTGCAAAGTTAACTTCAGTTTCATCCTCCTTCCTTTCCTCCCTCCCTTCCCCCTCCCCTCCCCTCCCTCCCTCCCTCCCTCCCTCCCTCCCTTCCTTCCTTCCTTCCTTCCTACCTTCCTCCCTTCCTTCCTCTCTTCCTTCCTTCTCCCATTCTGCTTATTTTTTCTCTTCTGCACATTTTGCTGGAGAATCTGTTCATGTACCCTGCTTTCCCACAGTTGCTTTCAGACTTTTTTTTTTTTTTGAGACAGCGTCTCTCTCTTTCTCTCTCTGTCACCCAGGCTCAAGTGCAGTGATACTGTCTCAGCTCACTACAGCCTCAACCTCCTAAGCTCAAGTGATCCTCCTACTTCAGCCTCCCAAGTAGCTGAGACTGCACACACATACCACCACACCTGGCTAATTTTTAAATTTTTTGTAGAGATAAGGTCTCACTATACTGCCTCAACTGGTCTCAAACTCCTGGGCTCAAGGGATCCTCCTGCCTCTGCCTCACAGTTGTGAGCCACTGTGCCTGGCCATTTTCAGACTTTTAAAAAATGATTTTCATTTACTTTTTCCTGGGAAGGCTCTTGGGTACAATGTTATGTGTTATTTAAATCTAAACAGCAAACTGGCCAGCATTGCCCCTTCGAGTTTCCTCTGTGGGGAGGTCATGGATACCCTACTTGAACTCTTCTGTGGCAGGCACAGCAGCGAGTGCCTAAGGGTGCAGAGCTGGGGGCCCCGTGGCTTTCCTAGCTCCCTTTCCTGTTCCTAGTGTTTTAAATTACACTTTTATTCCAAGGAAGGGCCCTGATTCCAACCACATGAAGTAACTATATTGGAAAGCCCTGTGGACTCCAAAGCACTGTAATTAAAGAGCAAGGGATTCCTTTTTGGATAATTGAAAGGTGGTGGCAGAGACCCAGGAGTTAAATACTTTTAGGCCATGTTTGCATGTAGATTTTCCTCTTTAAACCTGTGCTTCTTGCCTGTGAACACTATTTTCCTGGACGTCCAACAGCAATTTTTGTAAGAGTTTGAAACAGTAGGTTTGCCTTCACCTGAGCACCTCTGCAGGCCATTGACAGATCCCATGGTGCCACAAGCAGTATCTGTGCAACTTTCTGAGCAAGTGTCATCTGCCTCCTGGGGTTCCACATGGCCATCAGGGGCCATCACTGTTAAATGCAAAACTCATGACTTTCTTGCTATCTTCTCCCTGAGGATGAGGGAATAACTTCTCTTCTTTGTGCTCGCACACCACCCTGTTCCTGCCTCTATAAATAGCACTGGCCACACTGAGTTAGAATTATCCACTTGTCTCCCATTTCCTCAGGCCATCTGGACATACTCAGAGTTACCCATGGCACCACTCTCCAGGGAGCTCCAGCTTCTCTAAGCCCTTTTTTATCTTCCATTTATTCTGGGTTTTGATTTTGCCTTGCCTCTGCAGTCTTAAAAATGTTCTTGCTGTACAGTTCTTGACTTTCTGCTTTCTTATCAGCCCAAAGTGACAATTCTGTGGCCTCTGGTACCTACCGAGTGCCTGGCATAGAGTAGGCCTGCAATAAGTATGACTGGCCAAATGAGAGTTCTGCTATTATCTTTATCATTGTTTTCTTTCTCTTTTTTCCTCCAGTTATTATCAATGGGGTGATTTGGTGAGGGCCAGACTTTCCTTCCAAATTAATAAGTGCAACTCTTCTAAGAATCAGGTGGCAAGAACTTACAGTTCCTACGCAGTAGTCAATATATTCTTTCACTTGTGCAGCCCCTGCTTATAGCTGAGAGATGGAATTTCTCAACAGTTGAATTGAAGGAAATTTGGATAACACCACCTAAGGTCACTCCCATAACTATCCCTCCATGCCAATCTCATGGCTAGATGGGAAGCCTTCAGGAATATGTTGGGCAAGTAGGTTCATGTCAACCACAAAAATCTTCAAAAGGTTCTTCCCCTAAACTATGTATTGCTAAGTCCTCGAATCTAGTAGATTTGGCTTTGCTTCACCTGTAAAACACACAGATGCAGGAGATAGAAGGATACCCAACCACTCTTTGGATTTACTGAATCTCAGAAATAGATGAAATGGCCCTAGAAGGCATGCTAAGAACCTATAAGTTTATTGTAGCCAAATCTTGGCACAAACATGTTTCAGTATCACCATGGCAATATCTCCTCAATGAAATGGGCCCAATAGTCCCATAGACAGTTGTTTTGGGATAAACATAGAAACACCCTTCTGCTGTTAAAGCTTGAAACTTGTATCTGTTTTATGAGTTCCTTCCTCAGGAAAGGACCTTCGGGAAGTATCAAAGAGCTGAAACTCAGCAGATCACTGCACCAAACACCTCCTTGCCCCACCCTAGTTCCTGTTTTCTTACACATTGTTACATTTCCTCCGTGCTCTATAAACCCCTAGTTTTGGTAAGTCAAGGAGATGGATTTGAGACTGAGCTCCCATCTCCCTGGCTGCAGCACCTAGTTAATACTTCTTCCTTGGCAATACTTGGCATCTCAGTGATTGGCTTTCTGTGCAGCGAGAATCAGGGCCTAGACCAAACCCCTGGAGTTTTGGTAACATCAACAGTACAATAATAAATGGAAATAAATAAAATAAATAAAAACATTATATATAGTAGACCAAATGGTCATAGTTACTGTGAGAATGGGAGGGCAGAAAAGGCAGTTGAAGGAGGAAGCAAAACAAGGGGTCAAAGAGAGGCAGAGTCAATTATATTAAAATCCAGTTAATTTTAATATAATATATAATTTAATATAATAAATACATAAAATATATAAAAATCAGGACTTGGAATTTGAGTGTTACAGATTTAGAACCTATTTGAGGTCCACTCCAGTTGACTATTTTATGCCTACTAAATTGAATTTTCATTTCTAAACTTTAGTCTCCTGACTTGCTAAAGTGCTCAGGCCTTACATGGTACAAAGGGCTTAAAAAATGAGGCTTAACTGATTTGGTGTCCAAAGTCCCAGCTCGTTTGGTGGACCATTGGAATATTGCTGGGAGAACAATAACAATTTTGGGAGACCAACACAAGACCTTGTGTCACAGTGAAGCTTATGAACCTTGACATCACTTAAAGGCAAGTGTGTGGTTTTTTTTTTCTAGGATAGTTCCCCAAATTAGGAACATCTCTTGTGGACCCTTGTTTGAGAATAAATACTAGTGCTCTAAGTCATTGTTTCCCTTCAGGAGTACTCGTGCAGATAAATAGGTCACCCCAATAGCTGAGTGATCCCACAACCATTACCATCTTTGGTTATAAAATGATCTCCACATTTTGTTTTTGAGCTCCTGGAGGGGAGGTCTCCAATATTCTTTACTTTCTTTAATTTCTCAGCATCTTGCACATTGCATGTGTACGGTTAGGTGGAAGCTTCACGAGTGTTTATTAAATGATTGATCAGAAGAAACAGGGAGAGTAACTTCATGTAACTGGAGTGGCTTATTGAAAAGTTTGTCACCAATCCCTGTTCCTGTGTAGTAAACTTGTAACACATCTGTGGCATTCCATCTTAAATTGTGGCTCCTACTGAATAGTACGCACATCCCAAGTAGACTTGGAGGCTCTGCTCACATGGCCTCTGCACCCCCTCTCATAGCTTGCTTTCTAATGTACCAAGGAGATTCTTGTATCTTTGAAGACTGCTAGCTCTAAGGCAGTTTCTTGTTTTTTCTCATGAAGACGGTGAGGAATAGCCTTATTTTGAATCACTGTGACCCCTTGTGGGCATGTGTGGGGACTGCACCCCAACCTCTGTTCTAAGAAGTAGGCCCCATGCCTTGCTTGGGGCCACCTTGGCTCACTCTCCACTGACAATCTCAGTATAATCTCCTCTCCTCCTACCGCCCCCCGTCCCCCGCCTCACCCACTGAAGACTGAGTGACCTGGAATAGGAGTATTCTAAACTGGAAGGCTCAATTCAGTGTGACAAGGCAACCCTATTAATTTGTCTCTGCCTTGAGCTGGGATTTCACATCTCTCCCTGTGTCTACAGGATTGAACTGGCATGAAGTGCATTAGCTTCCCACTAGAGTTGGTGCAATTCTGCCTCAACTCTCTCTCCATCTCCCTTGGTGACTTCTTTACACCAGGAGGCAACCTGCCTTTATGGTTCTCCTTCAGCAAACACACACTTTTCTCCCCCAGAGACAGGTTTCCATGGAAACCAATCCAAGGGGGAACATTCTGGAGAGGTAGAGTTTGTGGTGTAAGGTGTGGTGAAAACCACAAGAGGGGTGTGTGGAGAAGGCAGTTATGTCAGGATTATGTTCGAAATGTGAACAAAAATGTACTGAGGCAGTAGGAAAGCACATTAAACTTTAAAAATGTTTTTAAATGTTGCTATTCAATGGGAGTGACACATCCTAGAGAAATCAGAAGGCCATAGAGTGCCCACTGTGTATGAGGCATGTTGCAAAGTGGAGGGAATGACCCAGGTGGCAGATGTGGCTTCGCCTCAGGGAGTTTGCAGCCTCTTTGGAGAGATGAGATGGGCACACCGGACAATAGTACATCAAAGCAAAGAATGAATGGGACCCACACAACCAGAGAGGATGCAGCCATGACTCCTGCTTTAGGCCAATCATCTTACCTTTAGAAACCAATTTTTTTTTTATTTGACTGCTCTATTATATTAAAACAAATAGGCTGGGTGTGGTGGCTCATGTCTGTAGCCCAGCATTTTGGGAGGCTGAGATGGGAGGATCGCTTGAGGCCAGGAGTTTGAGAGCAGCCTGGGCAAGATGCGAAACCCCATCTCTAAAAATTTGTTTTAAAAAAATTAGCTGTGCATGGTGGAACACACCTGTGGTTCTAGCTACTCAGGAGGCTGAGGTGGGAGTTCGAGACTGCAGTGAGCTGTGATCGCACCATTACACTCTGGCCTGGGTGACAACGTGAGACTTCATCTCTAAAAAAAGTGAACTAATAAATAAAATAAGCAGTTAGAAGAACATAATCTATACCATGGTGAATTTAAGGAAACTCAATCTGTAGTCCCGAGTCTCAACCCCAATCAAAGGAAGATTTTAAAATATAGGAGATAGTAAGGCATGCTTTTATAGTTTTGGAGATGAACAAGAAGTTAGATGAGTGGGACAGAGAGGAAACAATGGTTTACAACCTTGGCTATGCATGCAAATCACCAAGGGAGTTTTAAATACTACTGCTGCCTCCCTATCTTGGAGATTCTGACTAGCTTGGTTTGAGTCCAGAGAGCATGGACATTGGGATTCTTAAAATCTTCCCAAATGATTCTAGTGTGCAGCCATGTTTTAGAACCATTGATAGATCCCATTCCTAGCACCTTCCTCCTCCAGCTACTGCAAAACACGCACACATACACACACACACACACACACACACACACAGTTCCTACTCTTATAATTTTTATCTTTGCGGAAAATTGATTAAATATAAACAGAATGGGACAGAGCTTTCAGTATACTCAAATTCAATAAGCAGATAATTATGTTTATATGCCAGTGAGGGGGTGATATGGCCTGGAGGTGTACCACTCTAATGGATTGTGGGAAGACTTCAAATAGGTTTCCATAACTCTAATGTGCCTCTAATTGTGCTCTAATGTGCCTCTAATGTGATTGCAGTAATGTGTCTCTGACCTTTGTCATATTTCCTTCAGCCAGCTACAATTCTGACCTGGTGCCAGTGTTAGTGGTGTGATGTCTGTGCCAAGGGTCATGAAAATAGAATCTGGTTTTCAGTGTCTGTTACAACACATCACATGTCCCTAAGCCCGCTTTCTCTGTCTCAGTGTCTCTGTAACTGTCTTCTCTGTGCATCATCTGCATACCTCTGCTTTTTCTTCTGAATTTCTGTGCAAAAATCAAGCACTTGGCAGAACAAGAGTAACTTCTACTTTCTGACAAGGGTTAACTTGTTCCCATATAGAAATAATGTGCTTATTTTGTGTTTTCTGGTGGTAAAAATAGGAAAGGTGCTGCCTGATAAAACATCACCATGACATATAACATCCTTGTATTAGTCTTTTCTCATAGTGCTAATAAAGACGTACCTGAGACTAATTTATGGAAAAAAAAGTTTTAGTTGACTTACAATTCAGCATGGCTGGGGAGGCCTCAGGAAATTTACAATCATAGTGGAAAGGAAAGCAAACACGTCCTTCTTCACATGGTGGCAGGAAGGAGAAGAATGAGAGCTGAGTCAAGGAGGAAGCCCGTTATAAAACCGTTAGATCATATGAAAACTTACTATTATGAGAATAGCATGTGGGAAACTGTCCCATGATTAAATTACCTCCCACTGAGTCCCTCCCATGACGTGGGGATTATGGGAACTACAATTCAAGATAAGATTTGGGTGAGGACACAGACAAACCATATCATACTGCCCCTGGCCCCTCCCAAATCTTACTTCCTTTCTACATTTCAAAACATAATCATGCCTTCCCAACAGTCCCCCAAAGTCTTGACTCATTCCAGCATAAACTCAAAAGTCTAAGTCCAAAGTCTCATCTGAGACAAGGCAAGTCCGTTTTGCCTATGATCCTCTAAAATCAAAAGCAACTTAGTTACTTCCTAGATACAATGGGGATACAGACATTGGGTAAATACATCCATTCCAAATGGAAGAAATTGGCTAAAACAAAAGGGGCTACAGGCCCCATGCAAGTCTGAAATCCAATAGGGCAGTCATTTCATCTTAAAGCTCCAAAATGATCTCCTTTGACTCCATGTCTCACATTCAGGTCATGCTGATGCAAGAGGTGGTCTCCCATGACCTTGGGATGCTCTGCCCCTGTGGCTTTGCAGGATACAGCCCCATTTCTGACCACTTTCATGGCTGGCATTGAGTGTCTGTGGCTTTTCCAGGCTCATGGGGCAAGTTGTCAGTGGATCTACCATTCCGGGGTCTGGAGGACGATGGCCCTCTTCTCATAGCTTTACTAGGCAGTGCCCCAGTGGGGACTCTGTTTGAGGACTTCAACCCCACATTTCCCTTCTGTACTGCCCTAGCAGAAGTTCTCCATGAGGGCTCCACCCCTGCAGCACAACTCTGCCTGGATATCCAGGCATTTCCATACATCCTCTGAAATCTTGGCAAAGGTTCTCAAACCTCAATTCTTGTCCTCTGTGCATCCATAGGACCAACACCATGTGGAAACTGCCAAGGCTCACAGCTTACACTCTTTGAAGCTGTGACCCAAACTGTACTGCCTTGGCCCCTTTTAGTTATGGCTGGAGTGGCTGGGACACAGGGCACCAAGTGCCTAGACTGCATGCAGCAGGGGGCCCTGGACCCAGCCCAGGAAACCATTTTTTCCTCCAAGGCATCTGGGCCTGTGATGGGAGAGGCTGCCATAAAGGTTTCTGACATGCCTTAGAGACATTTCCCCCATTGTCTTGAAATTAACATTTGGCTTCTCATTACTTATGCAAATTTCTGCAGCCAGCTTGAATTTCTGTCCAGAAAATGGGTTTTTCTTTTCTACTGCATAGTCAGGCTGTGAATTTTCCAAACTTTTATGCTCTGTCACCTCTTGAATGCTTTGCTGCTTAGAAATTTCTTCTGCCAGATATCCTAAATCATCTCTTTCAAGTTCAGTTTCACAGATCTCTAGAGCACGGGCAAAATGTCATTAGTCTTTTTGCAAAAGCATAACAAGAGTCACTTTTGCTCCAGTTCCCAACAAGTTTCTCATCTCTATCTGAGACCACGTCAGTCTGGACTTTATTGTTCATATCACTATCAGCATTTTGGTTAAAGCTATTCAACAAGTCTCTAGGAAGTTCCAGAATTTCCCATATTTTCCTGTCTTATTCTGAGCCCTCCAAACTGTTCCAACTTCTCCCTGTTACCCAGTTCCAAAGTCACTTCCACATTTTGGGGTATCTTTACATTACCCCCACTGCCCAGTACCCAGTACCAATTTACTGTATTAGTTTGTTCTCATGATGCTAATAAAGATATACCCATCTGGATAATTTATAAAGGGAAGAGGTTTAATTGACTCACAGTTCAGCATGGCTGAGGAGGCCTCAGAAAACTTACAATCATGGCAGAAGGAGAAGCAAACATGTCCCTTCCCACGGCAGCAGGAAGGAGAATAATGAGAGTCAAGTGAAAGGGAAGCCCCTTATAAAACCATTAGATCTTGTGAGAACTTACTATCACAAGAATAGCATGGACGAAACCTCCCTCCACCATGATATGATTACATCCCACCCGCTCTCTCCCACCACATGTGGGGATTACAGAAACTGACATTCAAGATGAGATTTGGGTGGGGACACAACCAAACCATGTCAGTCCTACTGATTTTCTTTTGTTTGAGTGATAGTTTGTTGCAGTTGGAATTACTTATTTGGTATGACTTCAGGAGTATTAAGAAAGTCCTGTGCTATGATTTGGACATAGTGGCCCTGACATCTCATTTAAAATTTGATTTCCAGCATTGGAGGTGGGTATGATGGGAAGTGTTTGGATCCTAGGAAACTCTGGTGCTGTCTTTGCAATAATGAATGAGTTCTTGCTCTGTTAGTTCCCATGAGAATTCCCTCTGAGAGCTGGTTTTGAAAAGAGCCTGGCACCTCCTCCTCTCTCTTGCTTTCTCTCTCACCATGTGATCTCTGTACACACAGTCTCCCGTTCACCTTTTGCCATGAGTGGAAGCAGCCAGAGCCCCTCACTAGAAACAGACATGAGGTACCTTACAAATGTATAGGTAGTTTTAAATCTCTTTATTTCAGGAAAACAATGCTTGTTCTGTTTTCTTGCTTTAATTTGTTCTGCAGGAATATCTATTATTCATTAATTGCATTTTCTTCACCTATCTTTTGTATTTGTTACTTTCTGCCTAATCCAACTTATCTTTCTCTTCATTTTAAAATTTTAACTTTTTAGTGTTTTATTTCTCTTAAGGCATTATCCATTATGTTTATTTTCTTTTGTGTTCCTTCTAACTTAGTCTTCATTTCTGAAATGATTTGTCTATATTTCTAATTCTTTATTGAGTTTTGTCACCTTCTTTCTGATATTTTCTATTTCAGATGCATATTTTCTTTTTATATATTTCATCATTTTTTGATGTCTTTTTGCTCATTTTGAAATATTAAGGAATGTTTTCCTTCTGTCTTTCTGGGACTCAGACATTTTCTGAATAGTCTTATTCTGTTTCTTTATCTCTTTTACCTCAATCTTTTTTATTTATTATTTTTATGTGAAATTAGTGTTCCTCAACTTTTAAAATGAGAGGGTTTAAGAGAGCTCTTGCCAACTTTACAGACTTTCTTCTTCTAATGATTTTGTAGAGTGGCCAATAATATGGCAATTTGCTTTTTAATATTTCCTGGTTCAATTCCTGTGCCCCACGTTTATCTGTACTTCTTTTTCATTTGTGTACATTGTCCTTGTCCTGTTCAATTTGGATCCTGTTTTTTGCCTTTTTTTCTATCACTTATGGTCAAATTCTGTAGATCCTGTTTCTCTTCAGTGTGAAACAGGACTGAAGGGAGCATTGGCTGTTTTGAGAACGACCATTTTATCTACTTCAGACCTTTCTTGGGGCCCCTTCAATTTATCTGTTGTTGGCCTGTGCTAATCCCTTCCAGTTTCATCTGCTCTTCTCCAAGTTGCCTGCGGAGCTTTTCAAGTGATCCACTGATGGATATTTTGGATTTCTTGTGTCCATCAGATGCCATGTTGCTACCTTCAACTTCCCTTGGTCCAGGTAATGATGCCACACAGAACTTGTAGCTGCCTGGGTTTGTTATGCACCTGTTTGGATTCTGGACTCTGTGGGACATCTTGCCAACCTAATTATAGTGTAAATATTGAACTTTAACTTTCTGCTTTGCCTTCCTACTTTCTTTTATTACTTTTATGGAGGAGATAGAAGAGGTTAAAAAATATGCTGCCACCATTTCTATCTACATTTCTTAAATGATGGATTCCCCTAGATACCCCTATTTGTCATGACTTCTATTATATCAATTTGGTCTTGAGGTCTCTCTGTCAAAAGTTTCCTTTAGCCAAGATAGCTCCTCTCTAGGAGAGCCCTGACTGGGAGAAAACTTAGATTTGGGTGTGTCAGTCAGGTGAGAAACAATGAGGAGACAAAACCAAAATACATAAAACAGAAGAAATTTATTACCCACAGGTCCAGAGATATTAGGAGTGCTGACGGAAGAGGCAGGTGATGGAAAGTCCAGAGGCAGCGGGGAGCTCAACCAGCAGTTGAAGAGGGGGCACAGAGAGAGGGAGAGAGGACCAGTGGGACTAGGCCTTTATTAGGGTCTGTGGATGTGATTTCTTAGGCTTTTCTGTGGAGCTTGTGGATTGGCTGGTTTAAAGAAAACGTGTGCAAGCTGGGAAACTCATTTACATGACTACATGACTCTAGTGTTGATGGTTAGTTGTTTTTTTTTTTTTTTTTGAGACAGAGTCTCACCTGTTGCCCAGGCTGGAGTGCAGTGGCACAATCTCAGCTCACTGCAAGCTCTGCCTCCTGGGTTCACATCATTCTCCTGTCTCAGCCTCCCTAGTAGCTGGGACTACAGGCACCCACCACCACACCTGGCTAATTTTTTTTTGTTTTGTATTTTTAGTAGAGATGGGGTTTCACCATGTTAGCCAGGATGGTCTCGATCTCCTGACCTCGTGATCCACCAGCCTCGGCCTCCCAAAGTGCTGGGATTACAAGCATGAGCCACCACGCCTGGCCAATGGTTAGTTTTTATCCTGTTCACCAGCTGTGGGATGTATTGGATTTGGGGTCAGTGGGATGAGGAACAAGCAGGCTTTATCACAAATACCACAAAAGGAGGGTAAGTTTTAACCAGGTCAAAGGTGACCAGGTACTACTGGGTTTCAAACAATTTATGTCAGGCCTAGAAATGGATGCTCAGGCATTGTATTACTCTATTCTCATGCTGCTATAAGAAATACCCAAAACTGGCTAATTTATGAAGGAAAAAGGTTTAATTAACTCACAGTTCTGCAGGGCTGGGGAGGCCTCAGGAAACTTACAATCATTGTGGAAAGGGAAGGAAACATGTTCTTCTTCACATGGTAGCAGGAAAGTGAATTGCTGAGCAAAGCTGGAAAAGCCTCTTATAAAACCACCAGATCTTGTGAGAACTCACTCACTATCACAAGAACAGCATGAAGGTAACCACCTGCGTGATTAAATTACCTCCCCCTGGGTTCCTCCTATGACATATGGGGATTATGGGAGCTACAATTCAAGATGAGATTTGGGTGAGGACACAGCCAAACCATATCATTATGCCCCCGGCCCCTCCCAGATCTCATGTCCTCACATTTCTAAACACAATCATGCCCTTCCAACAGTACCCAAAAGTCTTAACTCATTCCAGCATTAACTAAAAAGTCCAAGCCTAAAGACTCATCTGAGACAAGGCAAGAGGTGAGCTCCAATGACTTTGGGCAGCTCTGTCCCTGTGGCTTTGCAGGGTACAGCCCCTCTCCTGGCTGGCTTCATGGGCTGGCATTGAGTATCTGTGGCTTTTCCAGGTGCATGGTGCAAACTGTTGGTGGATCTACCATTCTGGGGTGTGGAGGATAGTGGCCCTCTTCTCACAGCTCTACTAGGCAGTGCCCCAGTAGGGACTCTGTGTGGAGGCTCCAACTGCACATTTCCCTTCTGCACTGCCCTAGCATAAATTCTTCATAAGGGCGGCAAACTTCTGCCTGGACATCAGGCATTTCCATACATCCTCTGAAATCTAGGTGGAGTTTCCCAAACCTCGGTTCTTGACTTCTGTGCACCTGCATGCTTAAACCATGAGGAAACTGCCAAGGCTTGGGACTTGCACCCTCTGAAGCTACAGCCCAAGATGTACCTTGGCCATGGCTGGGATGCATGGCATCAAGTCCTAGGATGGCACAAAGCAGCAAGGCCCTGGGGCCAGCCCACAAAACCATTTTTTTTCTACTAGGCCTCTGAGTCTGTGATGGGAGGGGCTGCCGCAAAGTTCTCTGACATGCCCTAGAGACATTTTCCCCATTGTCTTAGCCATTAACATTTGGCTCCTTGTTAGTTATGCAAATTTCTGCAGCCAGCTTGAATTTCTCCTCAGAAAATGGGTTTTTCTTTTCTATCACATTGTCAGGCTACAAATTTTCTGAACTTTAATGCTCTGCTTCCCATTTAAACATAAGTTCCAATTCCAAAGCCTATTTTTGTGAGTACATAAAACTGAATGCTTTTAACAGCATCCAAGTCACTTCTTGAAATCTTTGCTGCTTAGAAACTTCTTCCAGTAGATACCCTAAATCATCTCGTTCAAGGTAAAAGTTCCACATATCTCAATAGCAGGGGCAAAATGCCACCAGTCTCTTTGCTAAAACATAGCAAGAGTCACCTTTATTCCAGTTCCCAACAAGTTCCTCATCTCTGAGACCACCTTAGCCCGCACTTCATTGTTCACATCACTATTAGCATTTTGATCAAAGCCATTCAACAAATCTCTAGGGAGTTCCAAACTTTGCCACATCTTCCTGTCTTCTGAACCCTCCAAGTCTTTAGGGAGTTTCAAACTTCCCCACATTTTCCTTTCTTCTGAGCCCTCCGAATGGTTCCAACCACTGCCTGTTACCTAGTTCCAATCCTACTTCCACATTTTCTGATATCTTTACAGCAGTGCCCTACTCTCTGTGGTACCAATTTACTGTATTAGTCTGTTCTCACACTGCTATGAAAAAATGCCCAAGACTGGGTAATTTATAAATGAAAGAGGTTTAATTTACTCACAGTTCTGCAGGGCTAGGGAGGCTTCAGGAAACTTACAATGATGGCAGAAGGGGAAGGAAACACGTCCTTCTTCACATAGTGGCAGGAAGAAGTGCAGAGCCAAGGGGGGAAATGCCCCTTATACAACCATCAGATGTTATGAGAATTCACTCACTATAATGAGAACAGCACGAGGGTAGCCGCCACCATGATTAAGTTACCTCCCACCAGGTCCCTCCCATGACATGTGAGGATTATGGGAACTACAATTCAAGAGATTTGGGTGGGAACAAAACAAACCCATATCAGGCAGCAACTATATTTAACAAATTGATGACATTATTCTGCTCAGGTGTCTACATATCACAATGCTCAAAGGGTTTCTTTAACTGTAATTTCTATGCTGTCGTGAAAATGGTTTATTGAAACAGTATTTTGAAATGAGTACACATTTTACTAAGTTAGTTTATATGTGTGTATATAAGTGTTTGTGTGTGTGACTAATTCAATAGGACTTTAATATGGATGTTTAAAAATTTTTTTTAAGTAGCAAGAATACTGAAAATATTGTTAAATAATATATGGTTATAAGATTCTCTCTCACAGCTGCTAATAATAATAACCATTATTTATTGCATACTTGCTAAGCACTTCACAAACAGTGCTTCATTTAACTGTCACACAGCCTCATGAAGCAGCCTGTTATGTGTTTTGTGTGATTGAGGGAGCCTCAGACACTGTAGACACTTGGCTGAGGTCACATAGCCATTGGATGATAAAACCAGAATGGGAGCTCAGGTGGCCCCGGAGGTAAGTCTACCTTCTGAATCGTGTGCTCTGCTGCCTTTCCTTCAGTAGTTTGTAACCCTGCTGCACATTTAAATCACTGGAAAACATTTAAAAAGTATTGATGCCAAATTGCATAATCCAGACAAATTGCATCAGAATTTCTAGGGTGGGGCCCAGGCATTTGTATAATTCCTAAGTCATTCCTAAGTAATTGTAATGTGCAGTAAAGGTTGAGAACCTCTAATTGTAATTATTAATTACAGTGTAGCTAAGGAAATACACACACTCACACACACATGCACGCGCACACACACACACATCCTAGCTCAGAATCTCTCTTCACAAAAACAGTAACAGAGATGCCAAGCCCCCAAATTGGAGTGTATTCCATGGATGCCAAGGTCAAACACAAAGGTGGAAGATCGCTCATTCAAAGACTGCAGTGGGCCGAGCCAAGAAAGATGATTTGAAATGAAAATCTTAGGAGAGACTGAATCAAAAGTTTGGCAAAGAGTCTTCCATTCAAAGACACAAGACAGAAGGAGATAATCTGGGGATGAAGTATCTGGGAATGGGGACCAGATTGTTTGAAAGGGGGATTTTTATAGAGATCTGGTGATATTGGATATGGTTTGAAAGGGAACCATAAATGCAGAGGTCCTAAACTGTTGGCTCATAATAGATGTGTTTTGTTTGCCTTGCACCAGCATTTATAATAATTTGAGTCAAAGTTAAAAAACTTGGAGGTTACACATACAAATTGAGGTTCTAGCTTCAAAAAAAATCTGAATATTTGGTGCCAGGAGTTCTTTGTTCCCAACGGTAGCACTCAGTGGCCCTGGGTAGTGGCTTCTCACTTTCAGTGGGATCAGGAGTCTCCAGTTCTGTGTTCCCCACAAGGCTCATGAGGCTTATTTAAGTTATCTGACTGTCAAAATTGACCTGTATTGATATAGGTGGGCTTCTGATTTAAGATTCCAAACCAGCTTGGACATGAAGTAGTCGCTGAATACCAAATGTTCATGTATTGATTTCTGTGGTCACACTTTTTTCCCTTTAAATATTCCTACAAGATATTATGGCTACCCGTTTCATTAGTTAATGGGACTGGTGGCACAGTGCTACAGCTCATTCTCTGTCGGTGTCTTTAAGTTCTGCACCTTGCCCTGGTATGTTCTCTATTGCTTGTGATCTCCCTGCATATCCAGCATTTAGTGCTCAGGGCCCCTTTCTGCTCAGAATCTAAGCAGGGGATGGATCCCTCATTGTGTCACACCTTTGGACTTCTGTGTCACATCATAACTAACCCCACTCTACAGCAGTGATGCCAGCTGAGGCAGGACCACTTCATCACCATGCTGAGATAATGCAGGCTTCCCAACCATCTGTTTTGCCTTTTCTTAACCACCTGTGCTGGTAAACTTTTATAGAAAAATTCCTTGAAGAAGTCAAATGAACTTTGAACTCTTCTCCTCAAAGAAAAGTGTGTGTGTTTTTGTTTTTATCAGAGTTGGCTTGGCCTGTGATATGGTTTGGCTCTGTCCCCACCCAAATCTCATTTTGAATTGTATCTCCCATAATTCCCCCATGTTGTGGGAGGGACCCAGTGGGAGATAATTGAATTATGATGGCGATTTCCCCCATACTGTTCTCATGGTAGTGAATAAGTCTCACGAGATCTGATGGTTTTATAAGGGGAAACCCCCTTTCCTTGGCTCTTACTCTTCTCTTGTCTGCTGCCATGTGAAATGTGCCTTTCACCTTCCACCATAATTGTGAGGCCTCCCCAGCCACATGGAAATGTTAGTTCATTAAACCTCTTTCTTTTGTAAATTGCCCAGTCTTGGGTATGTCTTTATCAATAGCATAAAAACAGACTAATACAGCAAATTGGTACCAGTAGTAGAGTGGGGTTCTGCTGAAAAGATACCTGAAAATGTGGAAGTAACTTTGAAACTCGGTAGCAGGCAGAGGTTGGAACAGTTTGGAGGGCTCAGAAGAAGACAGGAAAATGTGGGAAAGTTTGGAACTCCCTAGAGATTTGTTGAATGACTTTGACCAAAATGCTGATAATCATATGGACAATGAAATCCAGGCTGACATGGTCTCAGATGGAGATGAGGAACTCATTGGGAACTGGAGTAAAGGTGACTCTTGATGTGTTTTAGCAAAGAGACGGGCAGAATTTTGCCCCTGCCCTAGAGATCTGTGGAGCATTGAACTTGAGAGAGATGATTTAGGGTATCTGGTTGGAGAAAATTCTAAGCAGCAAAGCTTTCAAGAGGTGACTTGGGTGCTGTTAAAGACATTTAGTTTTAAAAGGGAAACAGCATATAAGTTCAGAAAATTTGCAACCTGACAATGCAATAGAAAAGAAAATCCTATTTTCTGAGGAAAAATTCAGGCTCGCTGCAGAAATTTTTATAAGTAACTTGGAGCTGAGTGTTAATCCCCAAGACAATGAGGAAAATGTCTCCAGGGCATGTCGGAGGTCTTCATGGCAGCCCCTCCAATCACACACCCAGAGGCCTTGGAGAAAAAAATGGTTTAGTGGGCCAGGCCTAGGGTCCCCATGCTGTGTCCAGCCTAGGGACTTGGTGCCCTGGATCCCAGCTGCTGCGGCCATGGCTGATAGGGGCCAAAGCAGAGCTCAGGCCATGTCTTCAGAGGGTGCAAGCCACAAGCCTTGGCAGCTTCCATGTGGTGTTGATCCTGCAAGTGCACAGAAGTCAAGAATTGGGGTTTGGGAACCTCCATCTGTATTTCAGAGGATGTGTGGAAATGCCTGGATGCCCAAGCAGAAGTTTGCTGCAGGGGCGAGGCCCTCATGGAGAACCTCTGCGAGGACAGTGTGGAAGGGAAATGTGGGGTTAGAGCCCCCACATGGAGTCCCTCCTGGAGCACTTCCTAGTGGAACTGTGAGAAGAGGGCCACAGTCCTCCAGACCCCAGAATAGTAGATCCACTGACAGCTTGCACCATGTGCCTGGAAAAGCCACAGACACTCAACACCAGCCTGTGAAAACAGCCAGGAGGGAGGCTCTACCTTGCAAAGCCACAGGGACAGAGCTGCCCAAGACCATGGGAACCCACCTCTTGCATCAGCATGACCTGGATGTGAAACATGGAGTCACATGTCTCAGTCAAAATGGATCATTTTGGAGCTTTAAGATTTGACTGCCCTGCATGGGGCCTGTAGCCCCTTTGTTTGGCCAATTTTTCCCATTTGGAATGAGTGTACTTACCCAATGTCTGTAGTTCGTATGTATCTAGGAAGTAACTAACTTGCTTTTGATTTAACAGGCTCATAGGCAGAAGAGACTTGCCTTGTCTCAGATGAGATTTTGGACTGTGGACTTTTGAGTTAATGCTGAAATGAGTTAAGACTTTGGGAGACTGTTGAGAAGGCATGACTGGTTTTGAAATGTGAGGACATGAGAGTTAGGAGGAGCTAGAGGTGCAATTATATGGTTTGGCTCTGTCCACACTCAAGTCTTATTTCGAATTGTATCTCCCATAATTCCCACAAGTTGTGGGAGGGACCTGGTGGGATATGATTGAATCGTGGCTGTGGTTTCCCCCATACTGTTCTCATGGTAGTGAGTAAGTTCTCATCGTTTTATAAGGGGAAACCCCTTTCACTTGGCTCTCATGCTTCTCTTGTCTTCTGCCATGTGATGAGGTGAGAAATTAAAGAAATAAAGAAAAATAAATGAAAAAGAGAAAGAAATAAGCTTTCCTGTAATAGGCTGACTTGTCCCAGAGGCAGCAATGGGCACAGCCCAGACCCAGCGAAAGTCTTGATAATACTATCTAAGAAGCCTAGACACAAAGGAATGTGCTCTGGAGACTCTCCCAGCACTCCCTCAACATAGGGAGAGGAAAAACAAATTTTCCTCTGTTTTATGGTATGAGTTTATAGATTCTTGTTCTCTGTAACTAGTAACTTCAAGTATTCTGTTTTATCTAAGAAGTACAGTGAAGGTTGTGATAAGCCTGAGCAGACCTGAGCTACAGCTGTCTGGGCACCATAGTGAAGGTTATAAGATAAACCAGTGCAAGGCTCTTTTGAGCAAAACCTAGATAACAGACATCTGGGTTGCTTGGCAACGGTCATGTGTAATCCTGAGGTCTAAACCTGTCACAATTTAATTAATTGTTCTGCCTCCGTATCCTTGCTTTCGTGCCACTGTAACTGTAAGCCTGCTTCAAGCTAGCCCACCCCCTTTTAAAAGTGTGTATAAAAGTCAAGTGCTCGGAGTCGCTTCCAAGATGGCCAAATAGGAGCAGCTCCAGTCCACAGCTCCCAGCGAGATCACCACAGAAGACAGGTGATTTCTCCATTTCCAACTAAGGTACCAGGTTCATCTCATTGGGACTGGTTGGACAGTGGGTGCAGCCCACGGAGGGCAAGCTGAAGTAGGGCAGGGCATGGCCTCGCTTAGGAAGCACAAGGGGTTGGGGGATTTCCCTTTTCTAGCCAAGGGAAGCTGTGACAGACTGTATCTGGAGAAACGGTTCACGCCTGACCAAATATTGCACTATTGCAACAGTCTTAGCAACTGGCAGACCAGGAGATACCCTCCAGTGCCTGGCTCGGTGGGTCCCATGCCCACAGAGCCTTGCTCACTGCTAGCACAGCAGTCTGAAATCGACCCACCATGCTGCAGCTGGACGGGGGGAGGGGTATCTGCCGTTGCTGAGGCTTGAGTAGCTCACAGTGTCAACAAAGCAGCCTGGAAGCATGAACTGGGCACATTCCACCTCAGCTCAGCAAGGCCTACTGCCTCTACCTCTGGGGGCAGGGCAGAGTAGAACAAAAGGCAACAGACAGCTTCTGCAGACTTAAACGTCCCTGTCTGACAGCCCTGAAGAGAGCAGTGGTTCTCTCTGCACAATGTTTGAGATCCTAGAATGGACAGTCTGCATCCTCAAGTGGGTCCCTGACCCCTGTGTAGCCTGAGTGGGAAACATCTCCCAGTAGGGGGCAACAGACACCTCAAACAGGCAGGTGCTCCTCTGGGACGAAGCTTCCAGAGGAAGGATCAGGTAGCAATATTTGCTTTTCTGCAGCCTCCGCTGGTGATACCCAAACAAACAGGGTCTGGAGTGGGCCTCCAGCAAACTCCAACAGACCTGCAGCTGAAGGGTCTGACTGTTAGAAGGAAAACTAACAAACAGAAAGGAATAGCATCAACATCAACAAAAACGACATCCACACCAAGATCCCGTCTGTAGGTCACCAACATCAAAGACCAAAGGTCGATAAAACCACAAAGATGAGGAGAAGCCAGAGCAGAAAAGCTGAAAATTCTAAAAACCAGAGTGCCTCTTTTCCTCCAAAGGATCACAGCTCCTCACCAGCAAGGGAACAAGACTGGACAGAGAATGAATTTGACGAGTTGACAGAAGTAGGCTTCAGAAGGTGGGTAATAACAAACTTCACCGAGCTAAAGGAGCATGTTCTTACCCATTACAAGGAAGCTAAAAACGTTGAAAAAAGGTTAGATGAACGGCTAACTAGAATAAACAGTGTCGAGAAGACCTTAAATGACCTGATGGAGCTGAAAACCATGGCATGAGAACTTTGTGATGCATGCACAAGCCTCAATAGCTGATTTGATCAAGTGGAAGTAAGGATATCAGTGATTGAAGATCAAATAATGAAATAAAGCAAGAAGACAAGATTAGAGAAAAAGAGTGAAAAGAAGTGAGCAAAGCCTCCAAGAAATATGGGACTATGTGAAAAGACCAAATATACATTTGATTGGTATACCAGAAAGTGACTGGGAGAATGGAACCAAGTTAGAAAACACTCTTCAGGATATTATCCAGGAGAACTTCCCTAACCCAGCAAGGCAGGCCAACATTCCAATTTCCAAAAATTTCCAATTCATAGACTTAATCAATGCAGAAGCTCAAATTATACTTTGAGATGCCACTAAGTTTAAACACTGTACCCCCTACAATCTTAGGAAAGTAAATATAAAATAGATGAAATATAGGTGTGCCTCACTTTAACTATACTCTTGCCTAAATGTCCCATAGTCATAGTAGCCATTGCACTAAAATATCTGATATTGGGAATAGATGTGCCAACACAATGAATAAGAAGTTTAAAAAGTCAAATTTTTGGTACTTACAAATTGGCTTGATTAAAATGGGATCCCAGTGGCTGGGCACAGTAGCTCGCACTTGTAATCATAACACTTTGGGAGGTCGAGGCAGGCAGATCACCTGAGGTCAGGAGTTGAAGACCGGCCTGGCCAACATGGTGAAACCCCATCTCTACTAAAAATAAAAAAAATAGCCAGGAGTCATGGTGGCTGCCTGCACTATAATCTCAGCTACTTGGGAGGCTGAGGCAGGAGAATGGCTTGAACCCAAGAGGCAGAGGTTGCAGTGAGCCGAGATCATACCACTGCACTCCAGTCCGGGCAACAGATGGAGACTCTCTCTCAATAAATAAATAAATAAATAAATAAATAAATAAATAAAATAATAAAATGGGATCCCACAGATCCACAGTTAAAATAGTTAATATAGCCTTATGTAAGTTAAGACAGGGCTTTCAAGGATTAAAACTTATGTAGTACCTACCTAAAAGAAAGGAAATCAATATGTGGAAGAGATTCTGCACTCCATTTCTAGTGCAGTACTCTTCATAATAGCCAAAATTTGGCCGGGTGCAGTGGCTCACATCTGTAATCCCAGCACTTTGGGAGGCTGAGGTGGGCAGATCACTTGAGGCCAGGAGCTTGAGACCAGCCTGGCCAACATGGCAAAATGCTGTCTCTACCAAAAATACAGAAAATACCTAGGCATGGTGGCACATGCCTGTAGTCCTAGCTAATCAGGAGGGTGAGGCAGGATAATTGCTTAAACCCAGGAGGTGGAGGTTGCAGTGAGCTGAGATTGTGCCCATCAACAGATGAATGAAGAAAGAAAACGTCACACACACACACACACACACACACACACACACACACACACACAAACTGGAATATTATACAGCCATAAAAAGGAATGAAATCTTGTCATTTGCAGTAATGTAATTTGGATGGAGCTGGAGGCTGTTATCCCAAGTGAAGTAACTCAGAAACAGAAAATCAAATACTGCATGTTCTCAATCACTTGGAACTGAAGAAAGTGGATCTCATGAAGATACACTCTATCCAGTCGTTACCAGAGGCCAGGAAGGGTAGTGGGAAGGAGGGAGGGGTGAAGAGAGGTTGATTAATGGGTACAAAAATACAAGTAGCTAGACACAGTGGCTCACACCTTTAATCTCAGCACTTTGGGAGGCCAAGGTGGGTGGATCACTTGAGCTCAGGAGTTTGAGACCAATCTGGGCAACATAGCAAGACCCCATCTCTACAAAAAATACAAAAAAATTAAAAATGTAATTAAGAAATTAATGCTGACAGATCAGTTAGATAGCCATGTGTGAAAAGAAAGTCTTGAAACATACCCTAAACTACCCACAAAAATCAATTTCAGAAGGAATGTAGCTTTAAATATAAATATTAAAAAATAAAATAAATTATTTTTATAACTTTGAGTAGGGAAATATTTTTTAAACAGATTACAAAATCCAGTAGCTATAAAGGAAGAGATTGATAAACTAGACTGCATTCAAATTAATAATTTTTATTTATCAAAAGACATCATTAAGAAATTGAAGAGGCAAGTTTTAGAGTGGAAGAAAATATATATACACACATAACTGACAAAGGGATCACATCCAGAATGTGCAGAGCACTCCTATAAACAATATGAAAAAGACAAATATTAAACTGATAAGAACAGATACTACACTAGATCTTAGCCAAAAGGCTGAGAAAGAAGGGGAACATCACACACCGGGGCCTGTCATGGGGAGGGGGGAGGGGGGAGGGATAGCATTAAGAGATATACCTAATCTAAATGACGAGTTAATGGGTGCAGCATACCAACATGGCGCATGTATACATATATAACAAACTTGCACGTTGTGCACGCATACCCTAGAACTTAAAGTATAATAACAACAAAAAAATAAAAAGACAAATAGAAAAATGAGTAGAAGGCTGGATATATAATTTATAAAAAATGATGTCGAAAAGTGTTCAATTTCCTCAACAATCATGTAAATGCAAATTAAAATCAATGAGATATCACCACACATCCTCCAGAATAGCTAAAATAAAAGAGACTGACGGGGATTTCCGGCAAGATATCCAAATAGGAACAGCTCCAATCTGCAGCTCCCAGCAAGACTGATGAAGAAGATGGGTGTTTTCTGCATTTCCACCTGAGGTACCTGGTTCATCTCATTGGGACTGGTTGAACAGTGGGTGCAGCCCATGGATGGCGAGCCAAAGCAGGGCGAGGCATCGCCTCACCTGGGAAGTGCAAGGGATCAGGGGATTTCCCTTTCCTAGCCAAGGGAAGCCATGAGAGACTGTACCAGGAGGAACAGTACACTACTGCCCAGATACTGTGCTTTTCCCATGGTCTTTGCAACTGGCAGACCAGGAGATTCCCTCTGGTGCCTGGCTCGGTGGGTCCCATGCCCATGGAGCCCAGCAAGCTGAGATCAATTGGCTTGAAATTCTCACCTGTAGCACAGCAGTCTGAGATCAACCTGGGACGCTGGAGCTTGGAGAGGGGAGGGGCACCCACCATTGCTGAGGCTTGAGTAGGCGGTTTTATGCTCACTGTGTAAAGAAAGCCTCCGGGAAAGTTCGAACCGGGTGGAACCCACCGTACTCAACAAGGCGAACTGCCTTTCTAGATTCCACGTCTGTGGGCAGAGCATCTCTGAACAAAAGGCAGCAGCCCCAATTGGGGACTTATAGATAAAACCCCCATCTCCCTAGGAAAAAGCACCTAGGGGAAGAGGCAGCTGTGGGCACAGCTTCAGCAGACTTAAATGTCCCTGTCTGACAGCTCTGAAGAGAGAAGTTTGAGCTCTGATAAAGGACAGACTGCCTCCTCAAGTGGGTCCCTGACCCTCGTGTAGCCTGACTGGGAGATACCTCCCAGTCAGGCTGCAGACACCTCATACAGGAGAGCTCTGGCTGGCATCTGGTGGGTGCCCCTGTGAGACAAAGCCTCCAGATGAAGGATCAGGAAGCAGTATTTGCTGTTCTGCAGCCTCCCCTGGTGATGCTCAGGCAAACAGGATCTGGAGTGAACCTCCGGCAAACTCCAACAGACCTGCAGCTGAGAGGCCTGTTAGAAGGAAAACTAACAAACAGAAAGGAATAGCATCAACATCAACAAAAAGGACGTCCACACCAAAACTCCATCCATAGGTCACCAACATCAAAGACCAAAGGTGGATGATAAAACCACAAAGATGGAGAGAAACCAGCACAGAAAGGCTGAAAATTCCAAAAAGCAGAATGCCTCTCCTCCTTCAAAGGACCACAACTCCTCGCCAGCAAGGGAACAAAACTGGAGGGAGAATGAGTTTGAAGAATTGACAGAAGTAGGCTTCAGAAGGTCGGTAATAACAGACTCCTACAAGCTAAAGGGGCGTGTTCTAACCCATCGCAAGGAAGCTAAGAACCTTGAAAAGAGGTTAGACAAATTGCTAACTAGAATAAGCAATGTAGAGAAGAATATAAATGACCTGATGGAGCTGAAAAACACAGCATGAGAACTTCGTGAAGCATACACAAGCTTCAGTAGCTGAATCGATCATGTGGGAGAAAGGATATCAGTGACTGAAGATTGACTTAGTGAAATAAAGTGAGAAGACAAGATCAGAGAAAAAAAGAGTGAGAAAAAATGAACAAAGCCTCCAAGAAATATGGGACTAGGTGAAAAGACCAAATCTACATTTGATTGGTGTACCTGAAAGTGAGGGGAAAATGGAACCAAGTTGGAAAACACTCTTCAGGATACTATCCAGGAGAACTTACCCAATCTAGCAAGGCAGGCCAACATTCAAATTCAGGAAATACAGAGAACATGACAAAGATACTCATTGAGAAGAGCAACCCCAAGACACATAATCGTCAGATTCCCCAAAGTTGAAATGAAGGAAAAAATGTTAAGGGCAGCCAGGGAGAAAGGTCGGGTTACTCACAAAGGGAAGCCCCTCAGACTAACAGCAGATCTCTCAGCAGAAACCCTACAAGCTAGAAAAGAGTAAGGGCCAATACTCAATATTCTTAAAGAAAATAATTTTCAACCTAGAATTTCATATCCAGCCAAACTAAGCTTCATAAGTGAAGGAGAAATAAAAGCCTCTACAAACAAGCAAATGCTGAGAGATTTTGTCACCACCAGGCCTGCCTTACAAGAGCTCCTGAAGGAAGCACTAAACATGGAAACGAACAACTGGTACCAGCCACTGCAAAAACATGTCAAATTGTAAAGACCATCAACGTTATGAAGAAACTGCATCAACTAATGGGCAAAATAACCAGCTAACAACACAATGACAAGATCAAATTCAGACATAACAATATAAAACTTAAATGTAAATGGGCTAAATGCCCCAGTTAAAAGACAGACTGCATCAATGTGCTGTATTCAGGAGACCCACTTCACTTGAAAAGACACACATAGGGTCAAAATAAAGGGATGGAGGAAGATCTACCAAGCAAATGGAAAGCAAAAAAAAAAAAAGCAGGGGTTTCAATCCTAGTCTCTGATAAAACAGACTTTAAACCAGCAAAGACCAAAAGAGAAAAAGAAGGGCATTACATAATGGTAAAGGGATCAATGCAACAAGAAGAGCTAACTATCCTAAATACATATGCACCCAATACAGGAACACCTAGATTCATAAAGCAAGTTCTTAGAGACCTACAAAGAGACTTACACTCCCATACAATAATGGTGGGAGACTTTAATACCCCATTGTCAATATTAGACAGATCAAAGAGACAGAAAATTAACAAGGATATCCAGGACTTGAACTCAGCTCTGGACCAAGCATACCTAACAGACATCTACAGAACTCTCCACCCCAAATCAACAGAATATACATTCTTCTCAGCACCACATCGCACTTATTCTAAAATTTACCATTTAATTGGAAGAAAAACACTCCTCAGCAAACGTAAAAGAGCAGACAGACATCACAAGAAACTGTCTCTCAGACCACAGTACAATCAAATTAGAACCCAGAATTAAGAAACTCACTCAAAACTGCAGAACTACATGGAAATTGAACAACCTGCTCCTGAATGACTACTGGGTAAATAACAAAATGAAGGCAGAAACAAAGATGTTCTTTGAAACCAGTGAGAACAAAGACACAATGTACCAGATTCTCTGGGACACATTTAAAGGAGTGTGTAGAGGGAAATTTATAGCACTAAATGCCCAAAAGAGAAAGCAGGAAAGATCTAAAATCGACACCCTAACATCACAATTAAAAGAACTAGAGAAGAAAGAGCAAACAAATTTAAGAGCTAGCAGAACACAAGAAATAACTAAGAACAGGGTAGAACTGAAGGAGATAGAGACACAAAAAACTCTTCAAAAAATCAGTATACCCAGGACCTGGTTTCTTGAAAAGATGAACAAAATAGATGGACCACTAGCAGTACAAGAGAGAAGAATAAAATAGACTCAATAAAAAGTGATAAAGAAGATATCACCACCCATCCCACAGAAATACAAACTACCATCAGAGAATACTATAAACATCTCTATGCACATAAACTAGAAAATCTAGAAGAAATGGATAAGTTCCTGGACACATACACCCTCACAAGACTAAACCAGGAAGAAGTTGAATCTCTGAATAGACCAATAACAGGTTCTGAAATTGAGGCAATAATTAATAGCCTACCAACCAAAAAAAGTCCAGGACCAGGCGGATTCACAGCTGAATTCTACCAGAGTTACAAAGAGGAGCTGGTACTATTCCTTCTGAAACTATTCCAATTAATAGAAAAAGAGGGAATCCTCCCTAACTCATTTTATGAGGCTAGCATCATCCTGATACCAAAGCCTGGTAGAGACACAACAAAAAAAGAGAATTTTAGGCCAATATCCCTGATGAACATTGATGTGAAAATCCTCAACAAAATACTGGCAAACTGAATCCAGCAGCATATCAAAAAGCTTATCCACTATGATCAAGTCGGCTTCATCCCTGGGATGCAAGGCTGGTTCAATATACACAAATGAATAAATGTAATCCATCACATAAACAGAACCAATGACAAAAACCACATGATTATCTCAATAGATGCAGAAAAGGCCTTTGACAAAATTCAACAGCACTTCATGCTAAAAACGCTCAATAAACTAGGTATTGATGGAAGGTATCTCAAAATAATAAGAGCTATTTATGACAAACCCACAGCCAATATCATACTGAATGGGCAAAAACTGGAAGCATTCCCTTTGAAAACCAGCACAAGACAAGGATGCCCTCTCTCAGCACTTGTATTCAACATAGTGTTGCAAGTTCTGGCTAGGGCAATCAGGCAAGAGAAAGAAATAAAGGGTATTCAATTATGAAAAGAGGAAGTGAAATTATCTCTGTTTGCAGATGACATGATTGTATATTTAGAAAACCCCATCATCTCAGCCCAAAATCACCTTAAACTGATAAGCAACTTCAGCAAAGTCTCAGGATACAAAATCAATGTGCAAAAATCACAAGCATTCATACACCAATAATAGACAAACAGCCAAATCATGAGGGAACTCCCATTCACAATTACTAAAAAGAGAATAAAATACCTTGGAATCCAACTTACAAGGCAAGTGCAGGCCCTTTTCAAGGAGAACTACAAACCACCACTCAACAAAATAAAAGAGGACACAAACAAATGGAAGAACATTCCATGCTCATGGATAGGAAGAATCAATATCGTGAAAATGGCCATACTGCCCAAAGTAATTTATAGATTCAATGCTATCCCCATAAAGCTACCAATGACTTTCTTCATAGAATTGGAAAAAATTGCTTTAAAGTTCATATGGAACCAAAAAAGAGCCTGCATAGCCAAGTCAATCCTAAGCAAAAAGAACAAAGCTGGAGGCATCATACTACCTGACTTCAAACTATACTACAAGTCTACAGTAACCAAAACAGCATGGTACTGGTACCAAAACAGATATATAGACCAATGGAAAAGAACAGAGGCTTCAGAAATAACACCACACATCTACAACCATCTGATCTTTGACAAACCTGACAAAAACAAGCAATGGGGAAAGGATTCCCTATTTAATAAATGGTGCTTGGAAAACTGGCTAGCCATATGTAGAAAGCTGAAAGTGGATCCCTTCCTTACACCTTATACAAAAATTATCTCAAGATGAATTAAAGACTTAAATGTAAGACCTAACACCATAAAAACCATAGAAGAAAACCTAGGCAATAATTCAGGACATAGGCATGGGTAAAGACTTTATGACTAAAACACCAAAAGCAATGGCAACAAAAGCCAAAATAGACAAATCAGGTTTAATTAAACTAAAGAGCTTCTGTACAGCAAAAGAAACTGTCATCAGAGTGAAGAGGCAACCTACAGAATGGGAGAAAATTTTTGCAATCCACCCATCTGACAAAGGGCTAATATCCAGAATCTACAAAGAACTTAAACAAATTTACAAGAAAAAAACAACCATATCAAATTGGGCAAAGGATATGAACAGACACTTCTCAAAAAGAGACATTTATGCAGCCAACAGACACATGAAAAATGCTCATCATCACTGGTCATTAGAGAAATGCAAATCAAAACCACAGTGAGATACCATCTCATGCCAGTTAGAATGGCGATCATTAAAAAGTCAGGAAACAACAGATGTTGGAGAGCATGTGGAGAAATAGGAACGCTTTTACACTGTTGATGGGAGTGCAAATTAGTTCAACAATTGTGGAAGACAGTGTGGCGATTCCTGAAGGATCTGGAACTAGAAATACCATTTGACGCAGCAATCCCATTACTGGGCATATACCCAAAGGATTATAAATCATTCTGCGATAGAGACACATGCACACCTATGTTTATTGTGGCACTGTTCACAATAGCAAAGACTTGGGATCAACCCAAATGTCCATCAATGATAGACCAGATTAAGAAAATGTGGCACATATACACCATGGAATACTATGCAGCCATAAAAAAGGATGAGTTCATGTCCTTTGCAGGGACATGGATGAAGCTGGAAACCATCATTCTAAGCAAACTATCACAAGGACAGAAAACCAAACACCGCATGTTCTCATTCATAAGTGGGAGTTGAACAATGAGAACACATGGACACAGGGCAGGGAACATCACACACTGGGGCCAGTCGGGGGCTGTGGGGCTGGGGTAGGTATAGCATTAGGATAAATACCTAATGTAAATGATGAGTTGATGGGTGCAGCAAACCAACGTGGCACATGTAACAAACCTGCACATTGTGCACATGTACCCTAGAACTTAAAGTATAATAATAATTTTTAAAAATCGAGTGCTCTCTTTATTCTGGGCCCAGTCTTTGGATGTTAAGTCTGAGTGCACTCAATAAAGATATCCTTCTGTATACACCCCAAGGTCTCTCTCTGGCCCTCCTGGTCTCGCAACGGTGAGACATGCCTTTCACCTTCCACCATGATTGTGAGGCCTCCCCAGCCACATGGAATTGTGAGTCCATTAATTCTCTTCCTTTTGTAAATTGCCCAGTCTTTGGTATGTCTTTTTCAACAGGGTGAAAATGGACTAGTAAAGCTTGTTTTTCTGAAGATTTATTCTCTTTTTTCAAAGACATTGTAACCTATTTCCTTCAATTTGGCTGACCAGGTTAAGGAAAGTTCTGAATGTTCTGAACTTTGTACTCCTTCTAGCAGAGCCTGTACTCCTTTAATGACATTAGTAATAGTGAAGGCAAAAAGATGATATTTTTGTAAAGAGTATTTCCTCCTGGGAAAGAAAGACAGTCTTAAGAGTCTCTTTACTTGTTGCAAAAGTAAATAATTAAACAAACAAACACACCAATAAATAGATAAATCCCAGAGAAACTTGTTGGCATTGATAGATTGATAAGGTTAAATCCTTACAGTTATGTGCTTAAAGTTTATTTCATTCATTCTTTTATGTATTCCAAGTGTTAAGAAAAAACACCCAAGACTTGGATATGAAGTAAAAGGTGACCCTGTCTTATTATTGCCATACATGAGCATTGTCTACGAGTTCTGTACCTTTGTTTCACTTACCGTTTACCATCAACTAGGGCTCACATTCTGTAAAATTAAATGTTATCTTGCAGATGTATAATGTGGAAATGATTTTTTTTGCAGTACAGATACAAAATAATTTCTCCCCTGTAGAAAAGATGGCCACAGGATTACGATTTTATAGCCCTGTGGGCCAGTAACTGGTTTTATATCTAACCTAACAATCGTATTCAGCATTATTTCTTTCAGTGCCTGTAATTTATAATTATAGCATTTATAATGCTCACTCTCCTCAATTCCCTTTGAATCAGCTTTACGATTCTGTTAGTTCTTTAATTAATGAGTAAAATAAATTTCTGAAGCATGTTCATTCTATATGGCATATATTTGTGTGAGAGTCATGTCATTAACATTTAGAAAATTCTACTTTGACACTAACCTTATCCTGCCACATTTGCTTTATTACTCCTCTCTAAACATATGTGTGTATTACTATTTTTTGAACTATTTAAAACTTAATAGCAGACACCATGCCCTTACTCCTAAATAGCTCAGCATGGATTTTGTAAGAACAATAATTCTTACATAACCACAGTACAATGATTAAATTTAGGTAACTTAGCACTGAGACAATACCATGATATAATCTACAGTGCACATTCAATTTTTATCAATTGCCATATTCATGTTCTTTATAGATATTTTTTCTCTGATCCAGGATCCAAAGGGGACCACACAGTGCATGGAGCTGTTATGTCTCCTTCGTCTCCTTTCATCAGAACTTCAGCCTTTCATTGTCCTTAAAGATCCTGGAAGTTTTGAAGAATACAGGCCACTTCTTTTGGAGAATGCCCCCCAGTTTAATTTTGCATGACATGCTCTTATATTAGATTCAGGTTCATCCCAACTTCCTGTGCACATGTGGAGTTTCTTTCCTTGGTTGCTGTGGGCTGCTCGAGGAAAAACTTTGAAAGTGCTTTGCAGTTAATGTGTAAGATAACACCTTTTTTGAGGAAGAGAGAGCTGATCAATTAGCTCTAATTTAAGGGAAGAAAGGCCAGATAACATTATTCATTGATAAAACAAAAGCTATTTAATGATGTCTCTGCTCATCACAGACAGATGTGACCTCCATCGCTGCCATGCTAATCCCAGGTTCACTTTTACTAAGGGAAGCAGTATAATTGGTACATTTCTCTTTTGACACTTGAGCCTTTCTGATGTTCTCTTTATTCATTCTCTTCCATCTCCATGCATTATAGAACCTGAAGGGGGGAGAATTATAGGGCCATCTGGCCCACGCCACTAGAGAGTATCAACATGCTCTCTAATAAAGATGTCCTTGAAAGGTGAGGTCTACTTTCAAATTTAAAATCTTATTTCAGCTGGGTGAGGTGGTACATGTTTATAGTCTCAGCTACTGATGAGGCTGAAACAGGAGAATCTTTTGAGCCCAGGAATTCTAATCCAGCCTGGGCAACACAGCAAGACCCCATCTCTAAAAAACAAGCAAACAATTTCAAATGAGCTGGATGTTTGCTCTATGGTAAATAGAATGGATTACTTAATAATCCTGAAGAAATCATTGCATGGCTCTATTCTAAAATGGTGTTAGGTTCTGTTTAAATACCTTAAAAGTATTATTTAGGGAAAATATATATCATCTCTTCCAAGTATTGGGACAGGTTTGGAGAATAAAACAATAACGAATTATCTGTGAAATTATAAAATAAAAAGTAAAGTGCTTTGCAAGCTATGTGATTTCTGTTTTCATACAAAAGTTATTCATCAGTACAGTAATTATAATGAAACTGAATATCCCCAAGTCTATAGATAACTGAGGTGTAACTATTTTTTATATCCAAATAAAATAACTTGAGTCCACATCTCACTTTTGATTTTAGTAAATTTAGTCCACCCCGAAATATTTCTGAAAATTCCCAGACAGCATCTGTCAACTGCAAACTCCAGTTGTCAGATTATTCTAGACCACTTTTGGCTGTTGGGTTCCCTCCCTGGTTTGCTATACTTTATTGCTTTCTGTTTTCTGTGGTTCAATTCACCCACCAATCTGATCACAACCCTTCCTTTATTTCCTAAGAAAATTCCAAAATACATCTGACACTAATTAAGCAATTAATATAGTTTTGCTGCATTGGAGGACAACGGAGAGGAAATAAGATACAAAACAGGAAACAACTCAAAATGCTCTCTCCTCAGAGGTTAGTCTTTTATATTATTATGAAGATAACTTTAGTTCTCTTTTACAGATCCTCCCCATTCTGGTGAAAACCTTGAGTCTTACATTTCATAACCAACAACTCATGAAAAATTTGTTTCCCTAAACAAAAGAGCAATTTCTTCTCTTGGGAGCACCCCTCACTCTCATTCAAAGAATGTTGGAGTTGTTCTAGCAGGTTTTCCCCCCATCTAAACTAAGAAGATCACCTGTATGGAGAAGCTAGATAAATTGCCAAGGGTAGGAAAGAGTTTGAAGTCAACTTTTAGAATATGTGACACTACCTCCTAACTGATCCGATTTTTGTATATTGACCATGCATCTAGTAACCTCACTCAATTCAGTCATTAAATTCAATAGTTTGTAGATTATTTTGAATATTTTATGTTAACAGTCACATAATTTTCAAATGAACGTTTTACATTTTTCTGTACAAGTTTTATATGTTTTACTTATTTTTCTGGCCTCATTACACTGGCTAGAATGAACAATTAACAGCTGAAAGAAAAACTGTAGTGGACATCCTTGCCTGGCTCTGATAGGGGAAAATGTTCAGTGTTTCAACTTTATTGTTAGCTGTGGGTGTTTTGTTCTACCCTTTATGTGATTGAGGAAGTTTCCTTTTAATTCTACTTTGCTGAGGGTTTTTAAAATGATGAATGGGTATTGAATTTAATCAAATACCTTTTCTAAATCTACTGAGATGATTATATATTTGTCACTTATTCTGTTAATGTGATGAATTGCGTTGATTGATTTTTGAATATTAAATCAATCTTGCCTTCCTAGGATAAACCACACTTGCTGAATCTGATTTGTTATTTTGTTTTGAATTTCTGCCTTAGTCTGACAGAAATTGGCCTATAATTTTACTTTCTTATAATATTCTTGACATATTATGCTATCAAGCCTCATAAAACAAGCTAGAAAGTAGTCCCTGGTCTCTATTTTCTAACAGAGTTAATACAAGGTAAGTATGATTTCTTCCTCAAATGTTTGGAAGAATTTACCAGTGATACTATCTGGAACCAGAGTTTTCTTTGTGGAAAAGTTTTTAAATTATGGATTCAATTACTTTGACAGATCTGGGATTATTTAAAATTTCAATTTTCTGTGTGGCTATTTTAGTAAGTCATGCTTTTAAAGGATTCTGCCCATTTTATCTAAGTTGTCAAATGTATTGGCAAAAATGATTCATAATGTTTTCTTATCTTTTTCATCTATATTGAATCCTGATATTGGCAGTTTGTATTCTCTTTCTTTATGTCTCTTTTTCTTAATAAATCTTGCTAGGAAGTTATCAATTTTATTAGTCTTTCCAAACAACCAACTTTTGACTTCTGTGTTTTCTCTCTTATCCATCTGCTTTCTCTTCTCTTGCCTTCTGGAGACTGTCATATGACCACTCTTATAAGCAGCTGGGCAGTCTCACTCTGTCACCGACTGGAGTGCAGTGGTATGATCATAGATCACTGTAGCCTCGACCTCTTGAACTCCCACCTCAGCCTCCTGAGTAGCCAGGACTACAAGTGCATGCCTCCATGCCTGGCTAATTTCTTATTTTTGTGGAGATAGGGTCTTGCTATGTTGCCCAGGCTGGTCCTAAACTCCTGGCCCCAAGTGATACTCTCGCCTTGGCTTCCCAAAGCACTGGATTACAGGCATGTGCCACCCAACCTGGCCCACAGTTCTTTTTTGAAGGGTTATCAGAGTGGCACATCTCTATGTCTACTACAGCCTATTCTAGAAAAAAAATTGATTATTCAAGTATCTATATCAAGGAGCTAGAAAAAGAACAGCAAATTAAGCACAAAGAAAATAGAAGGATGGAAATAATAAAGATAAGAGCAGAAGGCAAAGAGATACAAAGCAGACGAGCAAGAGAGAAAATTTGGAGCCCCTTTTTGAGGTGCAAAGACGGAGTTAAATCTGCATTGTGATTTGATGGTTCCCTGCCCAATCCTGCTGGTTGTTACGGATGGTCATTATCAAGTGCATCCAAGCCCTATGGGATGATAAGACAACAGTGAATGCAAATTTAGAAACCTGAGAGCAATTAACAATCAAAAATTTAAGTATGAGAGTTTGCAAAGCAGTTCTCATGCCTTGCAGTAGGCTAACAGAAAAGGTGGGATATGAGGCTCAGGACTGATAGTTCTGGCCTATCCTGAGTGGCTCATCCATCCCATTACAAACCAGCACTCCACAGAGCAACAGGACAGAAATCTCTCTACCTCAGGGCAATACGTGCCCAACTCAGGAGCTGTTCCCCTGTCCTTGTGCTGCCAGACTTAGAACCAGAGTTAAGTTGCAACATAAGCCCATCAGGGTATATGCTGCATGAGCTAAGAGAGGAAAGGGTCTACAGCCCTAGACAGCATGGACCAGCAGTGTGGGACTAGATTCTGAGGGTGCTTAATCAAGGCCGGGGAGTGATCATAATACTGGAGATGAGAGAGTTTCTTGACTTAGAGGAACTTTTTTTTTTTTTTTTTTTGAGACAGAGTCTCGCCCTGTCACCCAGGCTGGAGTGCAGTGGCGCTATCTCGGCTCACTGCAAGCTCTGCCTCCTGGGTTCACGCCATTCTCCTGCCTCAGCCTCCCGAGTAGCTGGGACTACAAGCACCCACCTCTATGTCCAGCTAATTTTTTTTGTTTTTTTAGTAGAGACAGGTTTCACCATGTTAGCCAGGGTGGTCTCGATCTCCTGACTGACTTAGAGGAAACTCTTTTGGGATTTAATACCTGGAAATGATGCAGACTTGCTGCTAAGGTGGCTCCTAGAAGATTGGAAAAGGCAATGTCCCATGCTGAGCAAGGTTGAAATACCTGAATTTCTCTGGTAGATGATAGAATAAGGGATTACACAAGAAGTGAGCATGCTAAAATGGATATATTCTGTGAGGCCAATCAGCTCACTAGAGGACTGTATTCCATGGGAAGGCCTAGAGGACACATCATCCACCAAGGCCATCCAGATCGAGCTGTGAAGGGGTGTTGGTGGTTGGTGGTGGCTCCCTCAGCTGGGAGCAATGGTGGCAGAAGAAGTTGTCACAGGAGTGGGCTCACTGATAGCAACTGGGATATGGAGCCTGAAGCAATTGAGGACAAATGGCAGTGCTTAGGCCCCAGAAGCCAGGTGGTTATTATAACTACCAACAGGGTCAGAATGGTGGCCAAGAAGCCCTGACCTGCAGGAAGTCATGGAGATGTTAAAACAACATGTCATTCCTGGGGGCAAAATACTTGGCAATGGAGCTCCTTTCTCAGGTGCAGATACTTGGAGTTAAATTTTCTTAGGGCGTGTGTGTGTGTGTGTGTGTGTGTGTGTGTGTGTGTGTTTTCAAAAGAAGGCAAGAATGAACGAATAGGAGACTAAGGGTCGTCAACCCACTAAAAAAATTTAAAAGACTTGTGATATATTGCTGAGTTTGGGGAGATTTGTTCTTTTTTTTCTTATTTTAAGTTTCAGGGTACATGTGCAGTATGTGCAGGTTTGTTACGTAGGTGTATCATGGTGGTTTGCTGCACAAATCAACCCATCACCTAGGTGTTAAGCCCAGCATTCATTAGCTGTTCTTCCTGATGCTCTCCCTCCCCCGACTGCAACAAGCCCCAATGTGTGTTGTTCCCTCCACCATGTATCCATGTGTTCTCATCTTTCAACTCCTACTTATAAGTGAGAACATGCAGTGTTTGATTTTCTGTTCCTGGGTTAGTTTGCTGAGGCTAAGGGGTTCCTGCTTCATCCATGTCCCTGCCAAGGACATGATCTCATTCCTTTTTATGGCTGCATAGTATTCCATGGTGTATATAAGATTTTCTTTTTCTTTTCTTTTCTTTTTTTTTTTTTTTTTTTGAGATGGAGTCTCACTCTGTCACCCAGGCTGGAGTGCAGTGGCATGATCTTGGCTCACTGCAACCTCTGCCTCCTGGATTCAAATGATTCTCTTTCCTCAACCTCTGAGTAGCTGGAATTACAGGCACCTGCCACCACACCAGGCTAATTTTTGTATTTTTAGTGGAGATGGGGTTTTACCATGTTGGCCAGGCTGGTCTCGAACTCCTGACCTAAGATGATCCGCCCATCTTGGGCTCCCTAAGTGCTAGGATTACAGGTGTGAGCCACTGTGCCTGGCCCAGGATTTTCTAATGACTTTTAAAAAGCTTATTTTTTAGTTTAATTCAATATTTTGTGTGATTGCAATCCTTTGAAATTCGTTGAGACTCGCTTTATGGCCCAGCATACAGTGTATCTAGATCAATGTTCCGTGTGTATGTGTTTTTTTTCAAAAAGGGGAACAAATAGTTTTGTTTTATTTTTCTTATTTTAAAACTTGTCTATATTTGAGGTATACAATGTGGTGTTCTGATAATATGTATATATGGTGAAGTGATTACTATAGTTAATTAATATATTCGTCATCTCACATACTATGTTAGTCCTTTCTCACACTGCTATAATAAAGAGTTACCTGAGACTGGGTAATTTATAAAGGAAAGGAGGGTTAATTGACTCACAGTTCTACATGGCTGGGGAGGCCTCAGGAAACTTAACAATCATGGCAGAAGGCAAAGCAAGCACCTTCCTCACAAGGCAGCTGGAGAGAGAGCACAAGTGAAGGAGAAACTGTCAAGCACTTATAAAACCATCAGATCTCATGAAAACCCACTATCATGAGAACAGCATGCAGAAACTGCCCCCATGATTCAATTACGTATGAGGTCCCACCCTCAACACCTGGAGATTACAATTCCAGATGAAATTTGGGTGGGGAGAGAAAGCTGAACCCTGTCATTCCACCCTTGGCCGCTCCCAAATCTCATGTCCTTTTTACATTTCAAAACCAATCATGCCTTCCCAACGGTCTCCCAAAGTCTTAACTCATTTCAGCATTAACTCAAAAGTCCAATGTCCAAAGTCTCATCTGAGACAAGGCAAGTCCATTCCACCTATGAGCCTATAAAATCAAAAGCAAATTGGTTACTTCCTAGATACAATGAGGTACAGGCATTGGGTAAATATATCTATTCCAAGTGGTAAAAATTGGCCAAAACAAAGGTGCCACAGGCCCCATGCAAGTCCCAAATCCAGCGGGGTAATAATTAAATCTTAAAGTTCCAAAATTATCTTCAATGACTCCATGTCTCACATCTGGGGCACACTGATGCAAGGGGTGGGCTCCCATGGCCTTGGGCAGCTCCTTCACAGGCTGGCATTGAGTGCCTGTGGCTTTTCCAGGTACAGAGTGCAGGCTGTCAGTGGATCTACGATTCTGGGGTATGAAGGATGGTGACCGTCTTCTCACAGCTCCACTAGGCAGTGCCCCAATGGAGACTTTGTGCCGGGGCTCCAACCTCACATTTCCTTTCCACCCTGCCTTAGTAAAAGTTCTCCACGAGGGCTCCACTCTTGCAGCAGACTTTTGCTTGGACATCCATACACTGTCTGAAATCTAGATGGAGGTTCCCAAACCTCCATTCTTGACTTCTGTGCACCCACAGGCCCAACACTATGTGGAAGCTCCCAAGGCTTGGGGCTTACACCCTCTGAAGCAACTGCCCAAGCTGTACCTTGGCCCCTTTTAGCCACAGCTGGAGCTGAAGCAGCTGGGACACAGGGCACCAAGTCCTGAGACTACACAGAGCTGGGGGGCCCTGGGCCTGGCACAAAAATTATTTTTTCCTCCTAGGCCTCTGGGCCTCTGTTGGGAGAGGCTGCCACCAAGATCTCTGACATGCCCTGGAGGCATTTCCCCCATTATCTCAGTGATTAACATTGGCTACTCGTTACTTATGCAAATTTCTGCAGCAGGCTTGAATTTCTCCCCAGAAAATGGGGTTTTCTTTTTTTATTGCATTGTCAGACTGCAAATTTTCCAAACTTTTATGCTCTGCTTCCCTTTTAAATATAAGTTCCAATTTCAGATAATCTCTGTCAAGTTCAAAAGTCCACAGATCTCTAGGGCAAGGGCAAAATACCACCAGTCTCTTTGCTAAGGCATACCAAGAGTAACCTTTGCTTCGGCATACCAAGAGTAACCTTTGCTTCAGTTCCCAGTAAGTTCTTCATCTCCATATGAGACCACCTCAGCCTGGACTTCATTGTCCACATTACTATCAGCATTTTGGTCAAAACCATTTAACAAGTCTCTAGGAAGTTTCATACTTTTCCACATATTTCTGTCTTCTTCTGAGCCCTCCAAACTGTTCCAATCTCTACCCAGTTCCAAAGTCGTTTCCATATTTTCAGTTATCTTTATAGCAGTACCCCGCTGTGCTGGTACCAATTCTCTGTATTAGTCCATTTTCGCACTGCTATAAAGTTACTACCTGAGACTGGGTAATTTACAAAGAAAAGAGATTTAATTAACTCATAGTTTTGCAAGGCTGAGGAGGCCTCAGGAAACTTCCAATTATGGCAGAAGGCAAAACAGGCACCTTCTTCACAAGGTGGCAGCAAAGTGAACCCTTGTGAAGAAGGAACTGTCAAACACGCATAAAACCATTAGATCTTGTGAGAACTCACTATCACGACAACCGCATGGGGAAACCACCCCATGATTCAATCACCTCCCATGAGGTCCTTCCCTAAACTCCTGGAGATTACAATTTGAGATGAGATTTGGGTGGGGACACAAAGTCAAACCATATCACATTGTTAATCTTTCCTTTTAGGTAATCTTATAGGATTACCTAAAATAGACCCTTCTGGCAAATTTCCAGCATACAGTACAATATTATTAATAATCTTCACATTGTACACTACATCTCTAGACTTATTCATATGACATAACTGCAAGTTTGTACCTTTGTACTCATATCTTCCTATTTTCTGCACTCCTCCACCCTTGGTAATCACTGTTCTATTCTGTTTGTATGTATTTGATTTTTTTAAAGATTCCATATATAAGTGAGATCATGCAGTATTTGTCTTTTTCTGTCTGGCTTATTTCACTTAGCATAATGTCCTCTAGTTTCATCCATGTTGTTGCAAATGGCAAAATCTCTTTCCTTATTTATTTATTTATTTTGAGACGGAGTCTCCCTCTGTCACCCAGACTGGAGTGCAGTGGTGTGATCTCAGCTCACTGAAAGCTCCGCCTCCCTGGTTCATGCCATGCTCCTGCCTCAGCTTCCTTACTAGCTGGGACTACAGGCGCGCACCACCATGCCCAGCTAATTTTTTTAATTGTATTTTTAGTAGAGATGGGGTTTCACCGTGTTAGCCAGGATGGTCTCGATCTCCTGACCTTGTGATCTGCCTGCCTCGGCCTCCCAAAGTGCTGGGATTACAGACATGAGCCACCGCACCCGGCTGAATCTCTTTCCTTTTTAAGACTGAATAATATTACACACACACACACACACACACACACACACACACACACATATATATATCCCACAACTTCTTTATTCATTCATCTGTCCACAGACACTTAGGTTGTTTCCATATCTTTGCTACTGTGAATCATGCTACAGTGAACATGGGAGTGCAGATATCTTTACAAAGTGTTGATTTTATTTCTTTTGGGTATATATCTGGAATAGCGATTGCTAGGGCATATGGTAGTTCTATTTTTAATATCTTTAGGAACCTCCATACTGTTTTTCTTAATGGCTGCACCAATCTGCATTGCCACCAACAGTACACAAAGGTTTTCTTTCTCTACACCTTGGCCAATACTTATTATATCATGTCCTTTTGTTAACAGCCATCTTAATGGGCATGAAATGATAGCTCATTGTGGTTTTGATTTGCATTTCCCTGTGAATTAGTGATGTTGAGCACCTTTTCATATTCTTGGCCATTTGTATGTCTTTGGGAAAATGTCCATTTTTTTTTTTTTTTGAGACAGAGTCTTGCTCTGTTGCCCAGGCTGGAGTGCAGTGGCATGATCTTGGCTCACTGCAACCTCCGCCTCCTGGGTTCAAGTAATTCTCCTGCCTCAGCCCCCTTAGTAGCTGGGATTACAGGCACACACCACCATGCCTGGCTAATTTTTTTATTTTTAGTAGAGATGGGGTTTCACCATGTTGGCCAGGCTGGTCTTGAACTCCTGACCTCAGGTGATCCACCCTCCTTGGCCTCCCAAAGTGCTGGGATTACAGGCATGAGCCACCGTGCCCGGCTGCCTTTTTTTTTTTTTTTTTTTTTTTTGAGACAGAGTCTCGCTCTGTGGCCCAGGCTAGAGTGCAGTGGTGCGATCTTGGCTCACTGCAACCTCTGCCTCCCGGGTTCACACTATTCTCCTGCCTCAGTCTCCCGAGTATTTGGGACTACAGGCGCCCGCCACCATGTCCAGCTAATTTTTTTATGTTTTTAGTAGAGATGGGATTTCACTGTGTTAGCCAGGATGGTCTCAATCTCCTGACCTTGTGATCCGCCCACCTCAGTCTCCCAAAGTGCTGGGATTACAGGCGTGAGCCACTGCGCCCTGCCAGGGCTACCTATTTTTAAATCAGGTTATTTGCCTTTTTGCTGTTGAGTTGTGTCAGTTCCCTGTATATTTTGGAGATTAACCCTTTACCTGATAAATGGTTGGCAAATATTTTCTTCTAATTCATAGGCTGCCTTTTCATTTTGTTTATTGTTTTCTTTGCTCTGCAGAAGCTTTTTAGTCAGATGTAGTTCTACTTCTTTTTCATTTTTTGTTTTGCTTTTCTTGCCTGTTATTTTGGTGTCATATCCAAAAAATAATTGCCAAGACCCACGTCAAGGAACTTTTCTCTTATTTTTTTTTTCCTAGGAGTTTTATGGTATTGGGTCTTACATTTAGATCTTTGATCCATTTTGAGTTGATTTTTTTGTGTATGGTGTAATGTAAGGGTCCAGTTTCATTCTTTGGCATGTGGATTTCCAATTTTCCCAACACTATTTATTGAATAGACCATCCCTTCTCTATCATGTCTTCTTGGTGGCATTGCCAAAGATTAATTGACCATATATGCTTGGATTTATTTCTGGGCTCCTGATTCTGTTCCATTGGTCTATGTATATGTTTTTATGCCAGTACTATACTGTGGTTTTTTTGAGACAAGGTATTTGCTGGAGTGCAGTGGTGCTGTCTCAGCTCACTGCAGCCTTGACCTCCTGAGCTGAAACAATTCTCCCATCTCACTCTCTCAAGTAGGCAGGACTACAGGTGCATACCACCACACCCAACTTATTTATTTATTTATTTTTGATATGGGGTTTAGCCATGTTGCTCAGGCTAGTCTGGAATTCCTGAGCTCAAGCAATTCACCTGCCTTGGCCTCTCAAAGTGCTGGGATTACAAGTATGTGCCACCATACTGTTTTGATTACTGTTGCTTTGTAATGCAATTTGAAATTAGGAATGTGATGCCTCCAACCTTGGTGTTTTTTTTTTCCCCCCTTAAGAATATTTTGACTATTCAGGGTCTTTTTTGGTTCCATATGAATTTAAGAATTATTTTATTTGTTCCTGTAAAAAAGTTCATTGGAATTTTGATAGAGATTATGTTGAATCTGTGTATTGTTTTAGGTAGTATGAACATTTTAGTGATATTAATTCTTATAATCCATGAATACACAATATTCTTTCATTTATTTATGCCTTCAATTTCTCTCATTGTTTTATTTTCTGTGTACAGATTTTTCATCTCTTTGGCTATATGATGCTATTATAAATGGGATTGTTTTCTTGATTTCTCTGTAGGATACATTGTTATTGTTGTAAAGAAATGCAACTGATTTTTATATGTTGACTTTGTATTCTGCAACTTTACTGAATTTGTTTATTAGTTCTGATTTTTTTTTTTTTTTAGTGGAAGCTTTAGGGTTTTCTACATATAGGAGCATGTCATCTGAAAACAGTGACAATTTAACTTCTTCTTTTCTGATTTGGATGCTTTTAATTTCTTTTTCTTGAATAATTCTTGTGACTCGAACTTCCAGTTCAGTGTTGAATAGAAGTGGTGAAAGTGGGCATCCTTGTCTTATTTCTGATCTTAGAGGAAAAGCCTTCAACTTTTTACCATTATGGTTTTAATTGTGGGTTTGTCATATGTAGTGCAGGTTTTTTTGGTTAATATTATTTATTTGACTCATTGTTTTCCATATTTGACTTTCAAATATTTGCATTTCAACATTATTTACCCTTCTTTTCAACAATATGAAGATTTGAAGTGCATTAACTTTAATCACCCCCATCCAAACTTACATACTACAGTTATACAGTATTTTACTTCTAGACTATTTTCCCATTTATCATAATTATTTTTGATAGAATACATGCTTCTTTGAATTTACTTACTTTGCTCATCATTTCTTCTTGCATCTCAGTCTTTCCATCTGTGGTCATTTTATTCTACTGAAGTATCCACTTTAGAATTTAATTTAGTAGGAAAGTTTTGGTGATACATTGTTACTTTTGTCTCTGTTGGTTTTTGTGGGTTTTTTGGTCTTTTTCTTTGGAAGTTACTTTTTCTGGTTATATAATTCTAGGTAGAAAATTATTTTCTTTCAGCTTATTGATGGTATTTTTTCTATTATCTTCTCACTTCCATGGTTGCTACAAGATACCAGCAGTCAGTCTAGTTGCTATTCATTTGTCGATGATCTCTTTGGCTTCCTTTTAAGGCCTCTTTCTATCTAATGCTCTGAAATTTTGCCATAATAAGTCTGGGTATTGATTCTGGGGTACGTTTGTTGGTCTTCCTACACCTGCTTATTGATGTATTTCAATAATTCTGGAAAATTATCAGCTGTTATCCACAGAACATATCCTATTTCCTATTGTCTTATTCTAGAATTTAATTAGACAGAGGGTAGGGCTTTCTAATTTTTAAATGTTTGTTAATTACAAATCTTGATTTTTTTGTGTTCTTGCCAAATCTGTTGTGTTTTTGCAAATAGTTTTAGAGCAATATCAGTGTTATAATTTTTTGCTTCAGCCATCGAACATAATTTAGGATACTCAAGAGGAAAAGGAGAGCCTATTGTATTTACCCATATTTTGGCTTACAATGTTAGTTTTCTCCTGCCTCATGTTTTAAGGTTCTATCTTTTATTGTTTCCTTTCTGTTTAGGGATCTTCGCTTAGCCATTCTTTTAGAGTAGGTGTGCTAGTGATAGATTCTCTTGGTCTTCCTTCATCTGAGAATGCTTTATGTATAATTACTAAGGTTTTTACTTGCACTTAGTGGGAAGAATAGACAAAAGTATGCCTACTTCATCTCCCCAGAAGCAGAACTCTCCTACCTTCTAATGCTGTTTGTTTTTTAACATCAGGATTTTTAGTTTCTTTTTTTTTATTGGGAGGATTTGTCTAGATAACTATTCCATTATTTAAAGGGACTAGAAGTGCCGTGTTTTCTTGCATTTTGTTATTTTGACCATGAACTGCTCCTTTTTACTAGAAATGTATCTATGCAGATTATTTGAGGTCTAGGTTAAAGTTGAGTATTTTCGGCCAGTCACTTTGAAACACTATCCGTCAATGTCCACCTTAAATTAAATTTTCCTTTTTAGGGTTTTCAGACTACATAGATAACAGAAACTCAGGTCCACATGAAGCCCAACTTATAGTTATGAATTATCAGGGGATTATTTTAATTTACTCCTTCCAACACTGGGGTTGAGATAGTAAATTTCCTTGCTATTCCTTTCTTTTCAGTGGGGCTTCACTGTGGGTAAAGTTCTTTGGAGTCTCAGCTTTTTGGGGGGATCTCATTTTTATTCCCCACCTGGTTATGTTTTGGGCTTTACTTTCTGTCACCTGTACATGGTGTAGTCATTAAAATAGAAACTCAAGGATTCTGGATTTTGGCAAAATTCTCCATGATAGATGCTTGCTTTGGTGCTTCTAGAGTTCTGTGTCTTACTTCACTTGGGAGATTGGCATATACTTACTTTTACACAAGTTAATATACAAAATATATTTTAAAACATTTATTATTCAGTATTTGAGTCATTTTATGTAGGTGGGTTTGTCAGGGAATCTAATTTACTGTACTCCTGGAAAAAGAATTACTCATAATATATTATTTTCTTCTATAAACTTTTATCTTCTTAGCATATGTGTCTTAGCTGAATATGTTGCAGTCTTAAAGTATTTAATGATTACCCCATTTCTTATCATTACTTGGGGACTTTTTTCCAAATAGTTTAAATTTTCTACTTCTTGTTTATTATCAGTTTTCTTTCTCCCTCTTAACCCTATAGTATAAAACAGGCTATGTAAAATGATCTTCTGAAAAGCTGTTCAGTCAGGCCGGTATGATTAGATGTCATGAAAGTGATGTGGCATGATTTTTTGGCTGCATAATCATCTCAGGTTCCTTGCTTCTGGATTGAAATTTAGGAGAGGGAACCTGGAGATCAGAAATGATTTATTGTCTTATTTACACATAAAGTGAACAGGAGAAATCATTCTATATCTAGCTAGAAATGTTCATAAGCGATATTATCTCTCAAAAAGCAATTGGGGATGTGGGGATTAGAAATGGCAACAGAATTGCTATAGACATGATGTTCTATCCAAATTAATAAAATTCAAGGAAATAATTATGTTAGAGTGGAAGAGGGTTGCCTTTTCCTAGATCTCTGGAGCATTAGTCTGAGATCAGGCTCAGGAGACAACTCAGGAAGGTACACATGCACCCATGTACACACGTGCACACACACTTGCATACCTACAAAAGACACACGCGTTGTAAATACACATATATAATTAAGTAGTTACAGAACAGGGGAAATTCTGGCAAGTGAGTCACTGGGTTTTGTTTTATCCCCTTCCTGATAATCCTCAAAGTAATATATGTTCATTAGAAAAACATTGAAAAGTCCAGAAAAATCACCCATGATGCTACTTCCTAATAAAAACAATGGCAATATTTTGGCATATTTCTTTTGCACTTATTAAATATGGTTCAGCTTGTATGAATAATTACACTCAGTTCTGCTTTCTTCCTCTACTTGCCATTCTATATTAGGTATATCCCCATGTTTCTAAATAGTATTTTAATCATGGCAAAATATTCTTTCATGTGGGTAGTTCACAATTTTGCTAAGGCCCTCTTATTAGAGATTGAAGTTGTTAAAATTTCTCCAATAATAAATTGAGTCACTATTGCCCTTTGTCTTGGCCCTAGAAAAGTAATTTTTAAAAATGGTGAAATCTCTGAGAGATCCAAGTTCAGCCATCGATAGGAGTTCTTCGTGGGAGCTTCTGCATCTCCAACTCCTACCCTTGTCTTGGCCGTGGCAAACTTTTCAAAGGATTTCTCCCAACCACATATGATACATATTCCCCTTGGGAGGATTCTGGTAAATTTTTTTAAAAAATCCCCATCTCACTATATTTCAAGTGCTATTTTAGCCCCCTGTTGTATATTTGATACGTTAGTGCCTGGGCACCAATTGGTACCTTGTGAAAGGATGAAATTATTCTGGGTTTGCACTGCAGGTAAGCATTTCAAACAAGGGTATTAAGCCCTTGAAATGTGGCTAGTTCAAATTGACATTCTGTAAGTGTAAACTACACAATGAATTACAAAGACTTTGTACAATAAAATTATGTAAGTTGTCTTATAAATAATATTCTTCATATTGATTACATGTTGAAATGATAATATTTTTGATATTTTGGCTTAAATATTTTATTAGAATTAATTGCATTCATTTCTTTTTACATTTTTTAATGTTGCTATGAGAAAATTTAATAAACTGAATCCCTTCCTTACACCTTATACAAAATTAATTCAAGATGGATTAAAGACTTACATGTTAGACCTAAAACCATAAAAACCCTAGAAGAAAACCTGGACAATACCATTCAGGACATAGGCATGGGCAAGGACTTCATGTCTAAAACACCAAAAGCAATGGCAACAAAAGCCAAAATTGACAAATGGGATCTAATTAAACTAAAGAGCTTCTGCACAGCAAAAGAAACTACCATCAGAGTGAACAGGCAACCTACAGAATGGGAGAAAATTTTTGCAACCTACTCATCTGACAAAGGGCTAATATCCAGAATCTACAACGAACTCAAACAAATTTACAAGAAAAAAACAACCCCATCAAAAAGTGGGCGAAGGATATGAACAGACACTTCTCAAAAGAAGACATTTATGCAGCAAGAAAACACATGAAAAAATGGCCATCATCACTGGCCATCGCCATCAGAGAAATGCAAATCAAAACCACAATGAGATACCATCTCACACCGTTAGAATGGCGATCATTAAAAAGTCAGGAAACAACAGGTGCTGGAGAGGATGTGGAGAAATAGGAATACTTTTACACTGTTGGTGGGACTGTAAACTAGTTCAACCCTTGTGGAAGTCAGTGTGGCGATTCCTCAGGGATCTAGAACTAGAAATACCATTTGACCCAGCCATCCCATTACTGGGTATATACCCAAAGGACTATAAATCATGCTGCTATAAAGACACATGCACATGTATGTTTAGAGTGGCACTATTCACAATAGCAAAGACTTGGAACCAACCTAAATGTCCAACAACGATAGACTGGATTAAAAAAATATGGCACATATACACCATGGAATACTATGCCGCCATAAAAAATTATGAGTTCATGTGCTTTGTGGGGACATGGATCAAACTGGAAACCATCATTCTTGGCAAACTATTGCAAGGACAAAAAACCAAACACTGCATGTTCTCACTCATAGGTGGGAATTGAACAGTGAGAACACATGGACACAGGAAGGGGAACATCACACACCGGGGACTGTTGTGGGGTGGAGGAAGGGGGAGGGATAGCATTAGGAGATATACCTAATGCTAAATGACGAGTTAATGGGTGCAGCACACCAACATGGCACATGTATACATATGTAACCTGCACATTGTGCACATGTACCCTAAAACTTAAAGTATAATAATAATAAAATTTAAAAAAGAAATAAAATAAAATAAAATGACATGTGTGGCTTGCATTTGTGGCTGGTACTGTATTTCTGTTGGACAGGCTGATTTAGGACATAGAGTTGGAGTCTCATCCCATGGCTGAACCTTAAAGCAGAAAGCCAACCACATGGTCCACGCCGCATACCACTGTTTCCTTCCTGGAAAGCACACCCACTCTCTGCTTCCTGCTTAAACCTCCAAAATCCTGCATAAAGGAAAAAAACATGTTAGGCTTCTTCCTGGCCCACCCTCTCTCAACATTCAACCCCACCATGGTGCACGAATGTGAAAACAGAGAATTAGGTGCACGTGGAAGGAGAGAATTAGGTGATGGTAAGAGACATAACTAATTGTTGTGTCTGTTCTGCATTAAGTTGGATGAGTGACACATGCTCCCCAGTGGAACAGATCTAGCAGTAAAGTGCTCACCGAAAGCTCTGTGGCTTTGGGCTTTGACTACAGCTTTGAGCCATTTTCTTCTCCTCCATCTGATTTCAATCACTCCTTTTGCAAAAGCCCCAAAGCTCCCTTGTGCCTGCTTTCGGAGATTCAGAACTGGGACGCCACAGACCTTATTGCCATTTCAGCTGCCAGGAAGATTAATAATGGTGCCTAGCAGAGCTTCTGGCTTTCAGCAGCTAGATGAGAAGGCTAAAGCTGGCACATCTGGATTCAACAGGAACCTGAGATAACTGAGCCAGTTTGTTTAGATTCCACAGTTTTCCAGGCTTGCCAGGACACTCCAGCCTCCCAGACAACTCAAGGACTTGGCCAAAAAACGTTCAGTGAATAAGTGATAGTTGACACACCATCCTAAACTCAGCCACAGCAATGTCTGTGCTCAGGCCCTCACCGGGAGTGGCCCAGAAACAGCACAGAGCCCCTTGGCTGGGAGCTTGCCCTGGGTGCAGCTAACTGCACGTGGCTCCTGGTTTCTGCTTTGTGAGGATTCCAAGGGCAGCTGAGGCTACTCGTTGCCCTAACCCACTTGCAAAGCTGGTCAAGCTCCCATCTAAGCAAAGGTTCTTCCTGCTTTCGATTACTTTTGCAGGGAGCCTCTGAGGGTGCACAGAGTCATATTTCCTGCCATGTTTGTTTAGTCTCTTTTTCCACTGGCCCTTTCCCTTTCAGGCCGGTAGAGGCAGAGTCTTTCTTGTGGCTTGATGCCAGTTGAAACTCTTCCAGATGTGGCTGAAGGAGCCTGGCAGTTTCCCTTCTGAAGCTAGAATCTTCAGTCTAATTCCTAGGAAATGCAGTCTGGGAGAAGAGACAGATGCTTGCGTATTCCCCACTCCTGCGTAGAACACATATTTGAGTACCTTTTTGCTGTACACTAAGCTCTGTGCTAGCCTCTGAGAACTCAGATGAATCAGGTATAAATTCAGCCTTGTTGACTTTTACGGCCTATGAAAAGCGATGAGCGTCATCACAGAGGTACACACGGGAACTAGGATTTCAGTAGAGACATAGATAGGTTTGAGAGCACAGAAATGGGAGAAAACATCATGAACATTTCATGAAAGTGACATGAGAGCTGGCATTGAATGATACGTATGACTTGACTCTAGTACAGGGTTTCTCAGTCTCAGCACTACTGACTTGGGACCAGATCATTTTTTTACTGTCGGGCTGCCCATACATTGCAGGATGTTTAGTAGCATCCCTGGCTTACTACCCACCAGCATGCCAATAGGACCCCATCCAGCTGTGAGAACCAAAAATGTCTCCAGGCAAAATCACCCTGATTGAGAGCCACTGCTAGTAAGAAATCAACAAAAGAACATTCTGGAAAGAGGACACAAGCAAAGGACAGGTCCTACATGAACATAGCAGGTAACTCAGTTTGCCTAGAATGCAGGGTGTGAAGAAGACTGAGGCAAAACAGGAGGAAGTTAGAACACCAGCTCCTCAGGTGGGGACTCAGTGTGTGTGCGTCTGTTTTGTTCCACAGTGTATCCCAAGCACTTGGAATGGAGTCTCTCACGCAGTAGGGGCTTAGTAGTATGTGTTGAGTGGAGAAAAGTCTGGGATCACTTTATGGCAGCATAAAAACACAGAAGAAAGGCAGGATGTGGGAAGGAATTGAATGATTGACATTTTGGAGGTGTTGACTTTGAGATCTATAGACAAGCAGGCGGAGGTATACCGCAGATAGTTGGGATGCAGTGGTTGAGCTTAGGAGAAAGTCAAGAAGTAAGAAATGTGGGCGAGGCATGGTGGGTCCAGCCTGTAATCCCAAAACTTTGCGAGGCTGAGGCGGGAGGATTGCTACAGGTCAGGATTTTGAGACCAGCCTGGCTAACATGGTGAAACCCCTCTCTACTACAAATACAAACATTAGCTGGGCATGGTGGTGGGCACCGGTAATCCCAGCTACTCAGGAGGCTGAGGCAGGGGAATCACTTGAACCTCAGGAGGAGGAGGTTGCGGTGAGCCGAGATCACACCACTGACCTCCAGCCTGGGCAACAGAGTGAAACTCTATCTCAGAAGAAAAGAAAGGAAGTGAGAAATGTGGACATTGTCTGCACACAGTCCCAGTTGGATGAGACTGGCAAGTTTGGGACTATACAAGTCGAAATTCCTGACGACACCCACATCCATCAGTGTGTAGCACAGATCAGTGCTTTCACACTGACCTTTTTTTAAGCGTTATTGAGGTATGATTGATATACAAAGACTGTACGCATTTGCTACATGTGTCTCGATGAGTTTGGATATATGCATATGCCTATGATGCCATCACCACAGCCAAGTTACTAGACATACTCATCAAGATGGTTGTTCATTATCATTCATTCTCACCTTTTTCCGTGACAAAACCCACATTTTTAGTTGAGCACAGAATTATCTGAAATAAAAACTATATATTCCACCTTCCTTTATCACTAGATGTAACCATGGGACTAAGTTTTGGCCAAGAGATTTAAGAATATACGATTATGATATACCAATTAAAAATAGATATATTTTTAAAAAGAGTGAGTGTCACGTAGTCACTTCCGGGAACCTGTCCTAATAGACACTTGACGTCTTTTGTCCCCTTTTTATTTGTCCCAAGTTTCATCCTGCTTCCTAGAATCCTGATGTGAAGGGCTGGAGTTCTAGCAGTCTTCTTGGATCAGGAGGATGAGTGTTCCACCTTAAGATGGAGCAGTAGAGGCTGGCACGGGGCCAGGCCTCTAGATGATTTGGGGAATCCGCTATACCTGCCCTGGATTGCCAATCCCCAGGCTTTTACGTGAGGGAGAAATGGATTTCCATCTTGTGTAAGCCGCTGCTACTGCGGGCCTCTGCTTCTGGCCAAACCTGATCTCAACTGATAGCATGGAAAACAGCAGATGGAGAAGTTGCCAGAGAATTTGAACAGAGGAAAGACGGTGTCATGGAGACAAAGAAGGGCAGAATTTCAGAAAGGAGGTGACCTACAATGTGAAAGACGATGAGATCTGAGGACAAAGATTGAACAGCCTGTAGGTGGATTCAAGCAAGCACTGTCTCATGTTAACTGTAAAGCAAATTGTAGGAAGACCCATTGCAGCACCTGCAAATACCCAAGGGCTGCCAACGTAGCTACATCCTGGGATGTGGGAGATGCCTCTATATTATGAAGAGAAAAAAATACTGTAGACTCACTTCAGGCTGTATAGACTGTCTCAGCCTTCAGGGAATTAGAGACGCACAGTCATTGTAGTTTCTAAGGTCATCAAGATAACTAAAGAAGGTATCCAGGCATAGAGAGTAAGGAATGAGTGACAAAGCAAATGCTTTTCCTCCTACTCTCTTCACTGGGCTAATGCTCACTGGCCCTTCAGATTTCAGCCTCAATGTCACCTCCTCCAATAGGCATTTCCTGGCCTTCCTGTTGTAGTCTCTGATAGCTCCCAAAACTTTTCCTCCATATTTCTTTCCAACTTTTATCTACGCATTAATTTGTTTAATATCTATCTTGTTCAATGGTTTGCAAGTTGCATGAAGCTTTGGATCTTGCCTGGTCCGTTTCATTGCTGTATCTCCAAGGCCTAGCCCCTTGCCTGGCAAAATAACAGGAGCTCAATTAAACACACGAATGAAGTTTCTCCTTACAGTTCTAGCACAATCTTTTTGATGTTCTGCTTAGTTTGCTCCTTGTGTGAGAGGGAGAGACTTTCTGATGCTGTTCCTGGCTTCTCAGTGTTTTCATCTAAAAAGTAATGATGAAGAGGAGAGATCAGAAGGTGGAATTTCTACATAATATCTATCTGGTGGGGTGAACTGTGTCTTACTTAATTCCTCATTCACTCATGGAGGGCACAAGGGAACCAATTATTATACAAGACTGTGGGGCTCCCAAGGGTCTCTCAGAGCCTGGAGGAGTGCACGAGGCTTCTGAAGTTCCCCTGAGCATTTCTCAGGGTAAAGGCATTCTAATAGGTACCTGTTAGAAGACTCTTTCTGATACAGAGAAAGGGCAGCATTCTAACCTTTCCCCACTGTACCTCCTCTCTGGCCTAACCCCTCATTTTCTTACCCTAGTTCTCTGCCCTCAGTGAGAGCCATTGCTCTTCCCCAACATACCTCAGGCACCACCCTCTATGCCTCAGCTCAGGTGGTTTCTCCTCCTGGATGTCCTCTGTCCCTGCCTCTCAAACAGCATCCACTCTCAGAACCCATTCCAAATTCCATCCTCTCTAGGAAGTCTTCCTGGATCACCCACCAGGCACTTGTTTTTCTCCCACAATGCCTATTGTTTCATCTTCCTTTGAACATCAGCACATTCTGTCTCGTGGTGTTACTATTATTTTTAGATGGGTATTCAGTTTCCTGAAAGGATGCTGCCTTGGGCTTCCATATAGCCCCTGGCTAGCTAGGAGACTGCCCTGAACAGAGAAGACATCACTAGATAGCAGTTGGTTGACTGATTGCAGCATCCTGCTCCTTAACTATGCTTTCCTTTCACTGAAGTGGAGAACACACACACACACACACACACACACACGCACACACACAGCAGCTACAACCAATGCAGCCCCTGATTTCATATTTTCATGAGGGGACTTCACAACTTCTCATCTTGAACTCTCAGGCAGACATTCTACAAGATGCTGAGAATGTAATTTATTTTCCTGTCTCAAACAAAATCTGCTGTGGATAGTAACTTATAAACTGTAATAGATGATTATAAGTGAGAGTCATGTAATTGTTTCACAGCAAGCTTTAAATAAACACATAAATTTCAGCGTCCCTGTTTATTGGATTTCCCCACATGTTGGAACTGATCTGAGATCTTATTGAAGTGTAAACTATAAACCAGCCTCTGAGGCTGTTAAATCCAGAAAGGTAGGACTAGAGATAATAGAATAGTCAGCCCCTATTTGGCAGGATGGAGCACGCCTATTTGGCAGGATGGTTAGCAAATTACATTTTGTCAGCCAAAGAATGACAGCTTCATTCTCAGTAAGCTGCCGGGCTGCCCCTCAGCGGCCCCTCCTTGTCTATCTCTATTGTCAAAGGCTTTGGCTGACAATAGGGGTCAAAACATCCACCTGTGACACAACTAAGATTTTTTTTCTTCTTCTTTTTTTTTTTTTTGGCAGAGTTTTGCCCAGGCTGGAGTACAGTGGTGCAATCTCAGCTCACTGCAACCTCTGCCTCCCGGGTTCAAGTGATTCTCCTGTCTTAGCCTCCTGAGTAGCTGGGATTACAGGTGCCCACCACCACACTAATTTTTGTATTTTTAGTGGAGACGGGGTTTCACCATGTTGGCCAGGTTGTTTTCGAACTCCTGACCTCAGATGATCCCCCTGCCTCGGCTGCCCAAAGTGCTGGGATTACAGGCATGAACCACTGCACCCAGGCTAAGATTTTCATTATCAAAAGCTCCTTTCGCAGTCATTTATCAGGTCAGCCCTAATGTCCTGTTTCAGTTGCATGAGGGCTTATTTGAAGTAACTTGGCCAGTCCCTTAGGTATAGGCCCAGCTCATTCACAGGTTGGAGTGGAGGCACATTTAGCAATGGTAGGGGTGATACAGAAAAGACGGTTGTAATGAAGGTCTTGGGACACACCTTAATACTGTCACCAAATGTCCCCAGGGCATCAACTTGCACTAGCATGCCCACCATGGGTGCACAGTCAGTGTCTCACGAGGCACGCCTCTCCTCTCTAGACTGCAAGCTCATGTCTGGACTGGGCTAAACGTCTTTCTTCCATGTTTCAAAGTGTTATGTTCATTTTATGTGTGTTATAAAGTATTATGAACTGATAAGCCTATGTTGCTATTGAAACCTTTCTTGCTAAAGCAGGCTGCGTCAGAATTACTGATGACTTCCAAGGGACATATAAAAGGACCAACTTCAGTGGCAACTTCACAGAGCAAACTGCCCAGGTTAAAAGAAAGGGAAATGACTTCCTTCTGCTAGGAAGAACTAACGCAGAAATTACTGATTTCCCAACAGCAAGTTATCTAAGTAGATAGTAGGATTGTATGTTCCTTTTTAATTTGCATATAAAAAATTTCAAGAATACTTGCTTCTCAAAGAGATGATGGGGTCATTCTAAGAAAGCAACATAATGCCCTCATTTGGAAGTAGTTGGAGGACCATACTTGCTAAAAGAGTTCTAAGCCTGGAAGAAAGCTGTTTTGCAAGGGGTTTTGCCACCAAAAGCCATGGGAAGGTCCAACAGAAAGAAAAACTTGATAAGCTTTATTTTTAAAATTTTATTTATTTATTTTTGAGAGTCTGGCTCTGTCACCCAGGCTGGAGTGCAGTGGTGCGATCTCAGCTCACTGCAGCCTCTGCCTCCTGGGTTCAAGCAATCCTCCTGCCTCAGTCTCCCAAGCAGCTGGGATTACTTGATATGTTTTAGAATGAAGCTGTGCGTCCTCTTCAAATCAACAAGAGATATATGAAGCTGTAATTGACAGTGGTTAGTGATTTTCATGTTTTCCTGTGATTTCTAAACATCTATAACTGAACCATGGCTGTTACAAGCATGGATTCTGAAGCCAGCTAGGACTGTCTGGGTTTAACTCCTGGCTGTGATATTTACTGACTTAACTTTTCTGTGCCTCAGTTTCCTCATCTGAAAAATGGGGATACTTATAGTACCTACTTAATAAAGGTTTTAAGGAGTGAGGACTAAGCTCTGATTTTTTTTTATCTTGCCCAAATTCCTATCTAAGGGTTCTAGAGAGTCATACCCTACAAACCATAAATTCTCATCAGATGGATTTTATTTAACACTGTATATCATGACTTACTTTCCAATCTGACTCTGGTATAATGAGGAAGAAAATAAAATGTTTTACCCTAAAACATGTTTCTCTGCCATATCTTGAAATTGCCCTGCAAAGTCTCTTGTGGGAAAAATCCACATTCTGTAGAGAATTCCCTTTCCCCCTTGTTTTCCTTCCTTCCTTTCCAGATCCAGGAGATAATCAACTAAGAGCCAGGCACCCTTTGAAGTCTGATAAGAAACATTTTACAACCTGCTCTCTCTAAAGTCTGCTGAGTATTTCTTAAATGTATTTGATTGATGTCTCGTGCCTCCCAAAAATATATAAAACCAAGCTGGACCCCAGCCTCCTTGGGTACATGTTTTCAGGACCTCCTGAGGGCTGTGTCATGGGCTATGGTCACTCATATTTGGCTCAGAATAAATCTCTTAAAATATTTTTACAGAGTTTGACTTTTTGTCAACAGGAGGATGAATAGGTTAATAAATGGAAAACTCTTAGAACAAGGCCTGGCACATACTGAGCACTGTACAAATGTCTATTGCTGCTACTGCTATTATTGGGGGTATGGAGAGGGGAGGACTTTTTAAGAATTATGATTCAGAATTATTGAGAAAAGCAATTTAAAGAGCATGCACCCTTAATTTAGACACACCAGGTTTTAAGTTCATGCTCCGTTATTAGCTGTGTGAACATAAGCAAGAAATGTATGTCTATAAGAATCAGTGACTTTGTCTATAAAATGGGTTGATCTTAGTATACACTCTGGTAGGGTTGTAAGGGTTAAATAAGTGAATGCTTGAAAAGTACTTAGCATAATGTTGGCACATAGTAAATATTCCAAAATATTAACTATGTTTCTTATATCATTACCTCAGTGCTTTACCTTCTTTAAAGAATAATTTCAGTGGTGTGTTATCAGTTTAAATTTAGTGATTTTAGTTCTTTTGAATACTTACGCTTGTCTGTCTTAATAAAGTATTATCTTCATTACATAAAATGAAACGTATAATTGAGCAGGAAAATGTGATACTGTCTTTTTTTCTCACTTTAACGTACTTAGAGGACATCTAATAATTCAGATCATAGGCCATTACCAAGGCCTTATATTTTACCTGTTGGCAACCACCCTGATTGCAGGCAGAGAACCAAAGGGAAAATATGCATCTCTAAAGAGTTAGCCTCAGAAACCTAACCCATAAGATGGTGGCAAATGCCACATGTGATTAAGTGAAACAATGAATTTATGGAAACTCAGATATTTCAGAGAAAGCCATGATTTTTCTTTGGAAATATGGGAAATAATCTTTTTCCAAACTATGTTTTGGAAAAACTCTAAAGAAATACAAAATCAAGGAATGATCTTACATTTTTATTTCATAAAATGACATATTGGAAGTAAATATCTAGAACCATGGCAGCATTTGGTCCTCTAAACCAGGGGTCCCCAACCCCTGGGCCATAGACTGGTACCGGTCTCTGGCCTGTTGGGAACCAGGCCGCACAGCAGGAAGTGAGCATTGGGCGAGTGAGTAGTATCACCTGAGCTCCGCCTCCTGTCAGATCAGTGGCAGCATTAGAATCTCATAGCTGTGCAAACTTTATTGTGAACTGCGAATGTGAGGGATCTAAGTTGCACACTCCTTATGAGCTCCTTATAAGAATCGAACTCTCCTCATCTGCAGCTACTCCCCGCCCCATGTGGAAAAATTGTCTTCCACAATACCGGTCCCTGGTGCCAAAACGGTTGGGGATTCGCTCTGAACAAAGCAGCACTGAATGAGTGGCATAGAGATAGTGGACTGTCCTGGGAAAGAGACAAGTCAGGGATTGCAGGCTGTGTGTGCCACTCACTGTGGGCTTCCTCAAGGAACAGATCTGAATTAGGATGAGATACTGCTACAGTTAGAAGGGCTAACCATCAGAACCTCAGGGGGAAAATTAAACAGTTGTATAGATTGGGGGTTAGCAAACTACAGCCTGTAGGCCAAATCCAGCTGCCCGCCACCTGTTTTTGTACATAAAGTTTTGTTGGAACACAGCCATGTCCATTTATTAATGAATTGTCTGTAGCTACAACAGCAGAGTTGAGTGGTTGTATCAGAGACTGTAGGACCTATAAAGCCTAAAATATTTGCTATCCAGCCCTTGACAGAAGACCTTTGCCTGCTTCAGTTAACCAATTTGGTTCATCTAAAGAGCCATAAAAAATATTAAAAAGCAAACGATAAAATGAAGAAAATATGTACAACATATGTAATAAATCATGGGTTAATTGCTTTAAGATAGCTATATAATAGTAATAAAAAATACAAAATATATTGCTTTCTAAATCAACAAGCAAAACATGAATAGCACCAACAGAGAAATGGATAAAGGCCATAAATAGTCAGAGTTCTCCAGAAGAAGAGAACTAATAGGATATATGTATATATGAAAGGGAGTTTGTTAGGGAGAATGGGCTCGTATAATCACAAGGCGAAGTCCCACAATAGGCCATCTGCAAGCTGGGGAAGAAAGCAGCCAGTAGCGGCTTAGTCTGAGTCCAAAAGCCTCAAAAGCAGGGAAGCTGACAGTGCAGCCTTCAGTTTGCAGCCAAAGGCCCAAAAGCCCCCAGCCAACCACTAGTGTGAGTCCCAGAGCCCAAAGGCCGAAGAACCTGGAGTCTGATGTCCAAGCAGGAGGAACAGGAGGAAGCATCCAGCACAGGAGAAAGATGAAAGCCAGAAGACTCTGCAAGCCAGCTTACCCCACCTTCTGTCTGTTTTGTTCTAGCCACACTGGCAGCTGATTTGATGGTGCCCACCTACATTGAGGGTGGGTCTTCCTCTCCCAGTCCACTGACTCAAATGTCAATCTCCTCTGGCAACACCTTCACAGACACACCCAGAAACAATGCTTTGCCAGCCATCTAGGCATCCTTCAATCCAATCAAGTTGACATCTAATATTAACCATCACATAGCCCATTCACTAATGAAGAACTGACTGGCCTATAAGCCTAGGAAACACTGATAACACCACTAGTAATCAAGGAAACACAAATTAAACCAATAAAAATATTTTTTCCAGGAAAATGGCAACAACTTTTCTTCTTTTATTTTCTTCTTTTTTATTTTATTTTTTAATTGATACTCCAGGTTGATGAAGTTATGGGGAGAAAGAAAGAACTCTCATATGTTCAAGTGTAAAAAGGGCAAATTTTCAGGAAGACATTTGGCAATATGCACCAAAAATCTTTAAAGTCGTGCTTTCCCTTTGATGTAAAAAAATCACTCTGGGAATTTTTCTTAGGAAGTAATTGGACATGGCATAAAGATATGGATACATAGATATTCATGGCAGCAAATTTGGAAACACTTTAGCTGTGAATAAAACAAGATTGGTTAAATGAAGTAGAGTATATACAACATAGTATTATGCAGGCATTAAAGTCGTGAAATAGTGTATGTTTATTGACATGGAAAGAGGTTCCCAATTTAAAAATAATATTAATGTACATCACAGCCAACTGGAAGGACAGAAGCTTTAGCCTGGGGCTTACAGAATGAGTAATGCGAGTCTCCATAACAAAAACATTGCCGAAAACGTCAACCCACCAACTGTCAAACTGGAAGTAACCTTGTAAAGTCCAGATCCCTCATTCTGTATATGCTGAAGTCCAAGTCCCAGAAAGGAAGTGAATTGACCAAAGTCACATAGCCAATTAAGCTGAGAGTTGTACATAACAGGAACCTCATTGTAATGGCTTAAGCAAATAGGGATTAATTTGTTCAAAAGCAACAAAAAGTCCGTAGACTGGCAGTACAAGGCTAATACAGCTGCCCTGTGATGCCATCAGGGACCCAGACCCGTCCTGCTTCCCATTCCTACCTGTGCGACTTTGGTTCTGCTGGTGAGATGGCTGCTTTTTGCTGAGAAAAATTGTTCTCCATGGCCCCATCACAACCTGGATGGGGACATCTGGATGCTTCCTGGGAAATTTTATCATAATGCTATCCCATGTCCCTACATGGTCTAAGTTTGTGCTCTGTACCTCTTTTCATCCCAGAGGAGTCATCATGCTTTGCTTTCAGTAAGTTATTGGATACACGGTTCCTCTCTGCTCTGTTGTAAGCTCTTGGAAAATACAGAACATGTGTTATTTATTTCCTGGATTTCTTTGCAGTTTAGACAGTGGTTTAAATGTAGTAGGTTTTCAAGTTCTTCTGGAATATTTGTTGTTTCTGTGTTTGGTTGGTTAGTTTAGTTTTCCCCATTCATGTGAGCTTAGCATGGTGCACCATCTCTGAATCCTGGGTTTGAACTCAGTTCTGCTATTTACTAGCTAAGCAATACTGAAAAATTTAGTTAACCTCTCTGTGCCTCAGTTCCTCATTTCAATAATGGAGATAAAGATAGTACCTGGGTGTTGTGAAAATTAAGCGAGTTTGTATTTGTAAAACACTTATACCAGGGTTTCGGCACATATTAATAGTAAGAACTGTATAGGTGCTTGTTAAAAAAAAGAACTTTAGTTTAGGAAATCTCTGATGTGTATGTACATGGAGCAGCTTAGATGGACAAAAACCTCACACAAATGAGCATGTGAGGATCCCAAATGCCAGTTTCCAAAGGTATTAGTGGGGAAATCATGCGGAGAAAAACAGATATTTTTGTGGCAATTCAAAACCAAAGCAGGAGAACTTAGAGTCCTAAGTGTAGGAAAAAGGAGAAAATGTATATTTAGGAACTCATTTGGGTTTAAGAACTCATTTTTTTAGAAACCAGTTGGAATGAACACCTAGGAAAAGTATCTACCTCTCTTGGGAGGAGATGGTTAGTTCTGAAGCAAGGATTGCCCTGCGTTTTCAACAGTATCATGCATTTAAAATTGCAGTCACCTGTGCATAACAGGAACCTCATTGTAATGGCTTAAGCAAATAGGGATTAATTTGTTCAAAAGCAACAAAAAGTTTATAGATGGGCAGTGCAAGGCTAATACAGCTGCCCCGTGATGCCATCAGGGACCCAGACCTGTTCTGCTCCCCATTCCTACCTGTGCGACCTTGGTTCTGCTGGTGAGTTGGCTGCTGTGCCTCCAGGCGTCATGTGTGCGTTTTAGCCAAGAAGAAAGAGAAAGGAGGAATGACAAAAGCAGTAATACCCACTGGGTCTTCCCCTTTTAAGAGCTTCCTCGAAAAGCCCACCCAGGAACTTCTGAGTATATCTTATTGGCCAAAACTGGGATCACATGACTATTCTTGTCTGTAAATAAGTTTGGGGAGGTAAACATTTTGGCTTGTCACATTGAGCCCCGTGAACTGAAGTCGTGTTAATAAGAAAGAAGAGGAGAGTGGATATTGCCTAGGCAGCAAGCAATGGGGTCATATTGGAAGACTGTGAGCCCTTTAATAAGCAGCAGAGTAGAAAGTGGAGCCGTTTGCTGAGACTGGAAAAACAGGTCCAGAAACAGTGTCTTTGGGAGAAATTAGGAGTGCTGTTTGGATACGTTAAGTTTGAGGTGCTTATCAGACATCCAAAGGGAGACGTTGAGTCTTCTGTTGGATATACAAGTTTAGAGCTCAGGGCTGGGGATTTAATTATGCTGTCATCAAACTATAGAGTGCTTCTATTTTTCCCATAAAGATGAGGTAAGTCCATGAGCTGAGAGTGGAGAGAGAAAAAGAGATTTGAGGAGAGAGAGAGTATACCATCATCCCCAAGGAGAGTGTGAAAGCAAACTCACTGGGTGGTAGGATTGCTGGGGAGCGTGGGTGTCCTTTTGATATTCATGGTTTTGAACTTGTCCAACCAGCCAGTCAAAGTGTGTTGTTTTTCTTGAGCAGTGTTTGGTTGCTTGGATGAAATCACACAAAAGTAGATTTGCCCAGTCTTGACTTTTTCCTGCTATGTCTGAGGAAAAGAGAAAAGGACAAGGGAATTGAGAGTGATTACAAGTTGATGATTATAATTTTATGATGAATATTACAAAAAGTTGTGGCTTACAGACTGCCAGTCTTGATAAGGTAAAAAATTATGTTTTGGGGCCTCTAGAACCAATATGTTTGAAAGATGAGAGGTGGTGATCAGATTATGGGATATTTGAAAAAGGGATTTCAGGCATGGCACAGTTATTAGTAAAGACAAGGTCTAGGGTGTGATCTTGCGAGAGGGTGACTGAGAGAGAGGAAGAAAAAGGTTGCTGCAGAGGGCATCAAACCTCTAAGGGCTAGGACATTCACAAGGATGGTGAAGTTACCAAAATGAAGGAAGGACAAAGAGGGGAAGGGTCACCAGTGAGTCAGGAGTTAATGCCGTAGAATAATGGCCACAGGGATGGTGCAGGGGTTTGGAGGTGGTGACTAAGGAAAAAAAAAAAAAAACAGCAGGTGGTGTATGCCAGTGGTGTGAGCTTCAAAAGAAGGTATAGTTGGTCCCCGAACAATGCAGAAGTTAGGAGCCCTGGCTCCCCTCGCAGTGGAAAATCTGCATATATATAATTTTGATTCCCCTAAAACTTAACTACTAATCGCTTACTGCTGACACAAAGCCTTACAAATAACATAAACAGACAATTAATGCATATTTTGTGTGTTATATGTATTATGTACTGTATTCTTACAATAAATTAAGCTAGAGAAAATTGTTTTTAAGAAAAATCATAAAAAAGAGAAAATATATGTACTGTTCACTAAGTGGAAATGAATCATCATGAAGGTCTTTATCCTCATTGTCTTCACATTGATTAGGCTGAGGAAGAGACGGAAGAGGAGGGGTTGATCTTGCTGTCTCAGGGGTGACAAAGGTAGAAGAGGTGGAGGAGGTGGAAGGGGAAGCAGAAGAAGCAGGCACGCTTGGTGTAACTTTTATTGAAAAAAAATCCATGCATAAGTGGACCCATACTGTTCAAACCCATGTTGTTCAAGGGTCAACTGTAGCGTCACAAGAGAAGAGTCTGAAGATAGAATACTGTCTGCTAAATGTGGTAGATCAAGGCTCTAGGGAAGATGGACTGGATGAGGGGCGAGGATGGAGGGGTTTGTCTAGAAAAGGGAAACAGCACCCCATCCTCTGAGAATGGAGGAAGCAGAAGAGTAGGTCTTTAGGCTTTTTGGCCTTCATAGGCTCAAGTGGGTGATGTTTGTCTCCTGCAAATGAGGAAGGTGGAGATGGTTGGGAGTAAGGACTTAAGGTTTGGGATAGACATTGACAAGAATGACAAAATATCTTTTCCTCATGACAAGTAGCAGGATTCTCAAACCCTCCTGAGGAAGACACTGATGAGTTTGCTGCAGCATCTAGTAGCTGCTGTGATAGTTCATCATATGGGTCAACTTGGCTGAGCCGTGGGATGGTCAAATATTTGGTCAGACATCAGTCTGGGTGTTTGCAAGGGCGTTTCTGGAAGAAATTAGCATTGAATCAGCAGCATGAGTGAAGTAGATGGCCTTCCCCAATGAGGGGGGGCCTTGTCCCTTCTGTCGAGGGCCTGAATAGAATAAAAGGGAGGAAGAAGTTTGAATTCTGTCTGACTGACAAGGATATTCTCCTGCTCTCAGCACTCCTGGTTCTCAGCCTTCAGTGCAGGACTGGAATCTGCACCATCAGCTCTGTGGTTCTCAGGCCTTCTAGCTACACCACCAGCTGTCCTGGGTCTCTAGCATGCAGACTGCAAATCATGGGACTCCTCAGCCTCCATAATCACATGAGCCAATTCCTTATAATAAATCTTTCCCTAGATATACATCTATTTATATGTCCTATTAGTTCTGTTTCTCTGGAAAACCATGACTAATACAGATGCCATGGCTATAGGACTTTTCTGATGAAGCTCAGCTGTCAGATCCATTTAACCAGTCTCTAAGAACTTCCAAAATTTCCCTCATTTTCCTGTGTTCTTCCAAGCCCTCTAAAGTTTTTAAACCTCTGCCTGTTACCCAGTTCCAAAGCCACTTCCACATCTTCAGGTATCTTTTTAACAATGCCCTGGTCCTCGATATCAACTTTCTGTATTAGTCCGTTTTTGTGTTGCTGTAAAGAAATACCTGATTTTGAGTAATTTACATAGAAAAAAAGTTTAATTTGTTTACAGTTCTGTAGGCTGTACAGGAAGCATGGTGCTGGCATCTGCTCAGCTTCCAGTGAGAACTCATGGAGCTTTTATTCATGGTAGAAAGCAAAGTGGGAGCCAGCATATCACATGGTGAGACAGAAAACGAGAGAGAGGAGGGAAGTGCTACACTCTTTTAACAATCAGATCTTGTGTGAACTCAAAGTAAGAATTCACTCATTATCATTAGGACAGCACCAAACCATTCATGAGGAATCCACCTCTGTGACTCAGACCCCTCCCACTAGGCCCACCTTCAACATTGGAGATCACATTTCAACATGCGTTTTGGAGGGAGCACACATATAACCATATCACCATGGGAGTGCAACTGGTGGCTCTATGAGAAGAGGAAGAGAGACCTGAGCCAGCACACTCAGCCCCCTTACCATGTAACGCCCTGCACCACCTCAGGGCTCTGCAGAGTCTTCACCAGCCAGAAGGCCCTCACCAGATGTGATTCCTCGGCCTTGGGCTTCCCAGCCCCCAGAACTGTAAAAAATAAATATTATTTCTTTATAATTACCCTGTTTCAGGTATTCTCTCATAAGGAACACAGAATGCACTAAGACACTTCCCAAAGCAAATCTGTTCTTATAAGGCTCATTATGCCCTCCGGGCCCCATAAGCAGTGAGGCTGGCTTGTTTTGGTGTCTAGGGAATGGCTGAACCTTTGCTATTTTTGTTCATCTGGAATATCATTACACAATCCTTACAGAGGAGAGTATAGTTTTCATAACTGATACCTTATCTGTATCAATGTGGTTAGATGTATCTATTGAGCTGTTTATGCTCTTTATCACACAGCACCATTGTGCTAATGGAAGGATTTAAATCAATCCTGAAGGGAATGATTAAGGTTTACAACTAATTGTTCTATCAATTGGGATAAGTTATGGCATGTTATTTGCATATGTAAAAGCCACCCTAGGAATACTTCAGCTTCTCCCTTTTTGAATTAATCTTTGGAAAGAAAAGAACAAATAAACTATTCTAGAAAGGGAAATTTACAGATCACTAATGTTAGTAGTTGGCTTTGTTTAAGTTCTGAAAAAAAATTAAGAGGCATAGCATTAAATAGGTCAAGAGGAGTGGAAAGCACATTTGGGGGCAAGGAAAACGGTATATGAAATTGATTTTTAGCCTTTAGTAGGGGGAGAATGCCACAGACCTCTTTGTGGATCTAATGAAAGTTATGAATTCAGACAAATACACACAAGCACATACATGCAAAGTGCCACATGCATCCCTGCAGGGTACTCAGGCTCCCGGCCGCCCACCCACCAGCTCCTAGGGGGATGCAGGGCAGCCAGTTAAGGCCCTCTAGGGCATGAGAGACTCAGATAACACTAGAAACACCAGCTGCATTGGAACAGATGGTTGATATTGGAGAAGAAAAAGTTGGAAAACTAGATAGAAAATCTGGAATGCTGAGGTTAGGGGACATTACCCTGATGTACTGATGTACTGAGGATGAGGGCTGTTAAGTATTTTAGGCAGGATGCACACTGAAGACCAAAGAAGGAATCCCAGATCTTGACCATGTCACCTTCCTGGGCTTTAATAGCCTCGTCTGTAAAATGCGAATAACAATGCATGATTTTCCTGTTTCATAGGAGTGTTCTCAGGGTCAGCATGAGAACAAATTGAGATAACGTAAGTGAAGGTGTTTTGTAAACCTTTCAGGTCACGAAAGTATAAAATGGTGTTTTAAGATAATTAGGTTGTAATGTGATGGGTCTATACACTCACAGCCCTCAAGGATGGGGTAGAGAACATTTAATGTGGCTTGAAACTGTTAGGGCAAGAGAATGAGAAAATCCATAGATATATTACAAAATAAACCAGGTGGAATGAACTTATTGTTTTTGAAATAAAGGGTAATACTCCAGGTAGATTATTACCTTTTACTGTGAATGGAAAGATCTTGAGGAAGACCGGGAAGAAGATGAGAAATATTAATCCTGAAGGCCCCTGAATGTTTCCAGAGGTCTTTCTTCCCAAACCAGATGGCAAATGAATTAGATTCTCTGTGAGTTGTAGAATATTAAATTTTATAACCAAACCAAATTGATGTCTTATGCCTGGAACCTATGCACTAGTGAGTCTACTGGGAACAGCTTAGATTATCTTCACTACTGATTCATGAAAAAGGTTTTGGCAAATGGTCTCAGGCAAGGAATGAAGCCAGGAACAGCATTTGTCATACCAGATGGGCTGACTCACCCTTTGGGTAGAAAAGTTCACCTGTCTTATTCTAAAAACTACCCTTTGCTCTCTTAAATGGACCAGGGACATTTGTCATATTCTATATTGATGAACAAGTCTTGTTTATCCAGTGTCTATGAGCTTCTGGGACACTTAAGTTTGGTGCTAAGTATTACCTGTCAAGCTGGATTTTTGGAGAAACTTAATGAAAACTCATGTGGACATCTAAAGTTCAGCTGTTTGGAAGAAAAGATGGGAAACTGTCTCATAGCTACTTTCGGAGGAAGAAGACATTATCAGAGGTTGGGAGTATACTGTATGCAAGACACAGGGAGCTCATCTATTCCAAAGGATAGTAAATAAGAGATTTTCCCTTGTTTAGGGCCACAGAGGGACCTTGGTGTCTCGACACCAAAACGTAACTCCCATGGCCGGGCCTCAGTGGCTCATGCCTGTAATTCAGTGCTTTGGGGGGCTGAGGTGAGAGGGTCACTTGAGGCCAGGAGTTTAAGACTAGCCTGTGCAACATAGCTATGAAAAAATAAAAAATTATCTGGGTGTGGTGGTGTGCACCTGTAGTCCCAGCTGCTCAGGAGGCTGAGGTGGGAGGATCACTTGAGCTCAGAAGTTTGAGGCTGCAATGAATTCTGATCACACCACTGCACTCCAGCCTGGGTGACCAAATGAGACCCTGTCTCTCAAAAATAAACAAATAAACAAACAGTAACTCCCTAAAATGCTTTTTGGATAAAAAGTCGTGAAGATCGCTTCTCCCCCACTCTCATCCAGCTGTTCCATGCTCATTATTTAAGTTTAGATGAAATGTCACTTCCTCAGAGAGGCCCCCCACCTCCCTGAATAGCTCCCCTCCTCCCTGGCCCCATCTCAGGGACACTGCCATGTGCCCACCTTGTTTCTGCACTGAGTTACTTGTTCAGGTTTCCCTCCTGAGCACGTGAGCCCCACAGGGATCCTGTCTGTCTTGCTCACTGCCGTACCTTCCACCCCAGCATGCGTCTGACCCATCTTTGTAGAATGGATGAATCTGTGAAGCTTTGGAAATAGTGAAACAAACCCCCATTTGCTTACCAGGTTTTACAGTCCCAGGTCTTTTCTACTATTTATTCTGACACATCTTTTGGATTTTATTCTTATAAGGCATCTCCCTGTTCCCACTGCTGCTGTCCTAATTCAGAATTTCCTTATATTTGGCCCACTGCAATGAACTCTGGAATGTGTTGTCTGCCTTGGGTCTCCCTCTGCTGCAAACCATTCTGCAATCTCTTGCTGGATCAATTTTCTATTTCCTGTTCAAAAAACAAGCCACTGGGCTGACTTTCAATTCCCACTTACATGTCTCTGCTTCCCAGCCTCTTCTTTATGTGCCCTTTGAGTCAGTCAAGTCCAAGTCTGTCTCCTCTTTGCCTACATAGCCTATGTTTTTCTGCCCCAACCCTTTGCTCATGTGGTTCTCTCTCTCTTTTTTGTAGAAATGGAGTCTTGCTATGTTGCCCAGGCTGGCCTTGAACTCCTGGGCTCAACTGATCCTCCCATCTCAGCCTTCTGAGTAGCTGGGATTACACCTGGGCTCAAGTCATCCTCCCATCTCAGCCTTCTGAGTAGCTGGGATTACACCTGGGCTCAAGTGATCCTCCCATCTTAGCCTTCTGACTTGCTGGCATTACACCTGGGCTCAAGTGATCCTCCCATCTCAGCCTTCTGAGTAGCGGGGATTACACCTGGGTTCAAGTGATCCTCCCATCTCAGCCTTCTGAGTAGCTGGGATATTACAGCTAGGCTGAAGTGATCCTCCCGTCTCAGCCTTCTGAGTAGCTGGGATTACACCTGGCTTGGCTTTCAAGTGGTTATTTTTACTTGCCCAAATATTAGTCAACTTTTAAGGCTCAATTGAAATATTCTGTCCCCCAAAAAGCTTTCCTTGAGTTCACTAAACTAATAGTAAGCTCTGCCTCCTTACACTTTTCTAACACTTTATTTGTTCCCCTCTTCTGGTATGACACACTTCATGTAATTGTCTGAACTCTCCCACCAAACTCCTCAAGCAGGGGGCTAAGTCTTAGTCGTATTTGCCTTCCACAGCATGCGCAGCACAGGGCCTCGCACAGGAGATACTCAATAAGAGTTGTGGCATTAAAGACCGTTTCAAAATTCTTGTTTGGGTTTAGTTTTATTTGAAGGCTAGGAAAGTGCAAAACATCCTGGAATATATTAGTCATGATTATTGCTAAGGGAAAGAAATCTGTCTTTTTTTTTTTTTTTTTTTTTGAGATGAAGTCTCGCTCCGTCACCCAGGCTGGAGTGCTGTGGCGTGATCTCGGCTCACTGCAACCTCCGCCTCCCAGGTTCAAGCAATTCTCCTGCCTCAGCCTCCCGAGTAGCTGGGATTACAGGTGCCGGCCACCATGCCTGGCTAATTTTTGTATTTTTAGTAGAGACGGGGTTTCACCATGTTGGCCAGGCTGGTCTCGAACTCCTGACCTCAGGTGATCCACCCACCTCGGCCTCCCAGGGTGCTGGGATTACAGGCATGAGCCACCACGCCCAGCCAGAAGTCTGTCCCTTATTTGAATAACTGTCTGGCAATGGATTGTGGTTTGGTTGGTAAAAACACATCACATAGAACTTTACAGTTTGCAGTGTGCTTTTAGCGGCTTGACTTCAACCAATCCTCTCAACCTTGTGAGGCAAACAGGCGTGTTACAGGTGTCTCCATTTCATAGTTCAGGAAACTGAGACTCACAGGGGATAAACAGCTGTTAAGTGGTGGAGCTGGTGCTGGGGGCCTGTGACTTCAGATGGCATGCTCTTTCCCTCTGCTGCTGTCCTGCCCTCACCACCAGCTCAGTGGGCTGAGATGGGTGGAAACCCTGATCCATTTTTGCTGCATTTTTCAGACATGGCTCCAGAAACTCCTGTATTTCCAGATGAGCATTCATCCTGGGTGAGAGAGATTGCACATACATGAGCTCAGCTTCAGTTCAAGAAGCTGGAACGAAGAGCAATGCTGAAAAGTCATAGAGTTTGATTAGACAGTGATTGAGATGTTTTACAAATTAAGTGGAAAGGACCCTTCCCTGCGTACTATGAGCCGGTCAAGCTTAAGAGTCTTTGTGCCTAGCTTCCTAGTAGAAAGAGTCAGCAGCAGGTAAAAGGAGTTCAGGCATTAGACTTAGATGGACCTGGGTTCAAATCCCAGCCTTACCACTCACTGGCTATCTGGCTTTGAGAAAATTACCTGTCCGAGTCCGAGTCTCCATTTCATTAACTGTAACTGAAATAGTCACTCTGATCATGTCCCAGATGCTATAAATCTATTATCCCAAATGATTCTCTTACAGATCCTAAGAAGTAGGTGTTGTATTATTATTATTATTATTATTATTTTTTTACTAATTTTTGCTCTTTCTATAGACAAGAAATAGGTTCAGGGAGCAAAAGGTTTCCAGCAGCAAGAGGTTGCCAAGAAGATAAACACCAACCCCCTTACTCACCATCCAATATCACCAGCCACCATTGACATAACAAGGAAAGGAAAGCTGTCTCAGCAGGGTTCATGTGGTGGTCAGATAAGAAAATGTGTTTGAACTGTCTAGATGATATTAATTGGATCCCTGCTTATTTCTTTAAATAAATGTTTGTAAGTAAATAGGTATATCCAGGTATCTGTATTTCTTTAGACCATGTTTGGATGATAAATCTTTTGGTTAATGATGGTTATTAGTCAGCCAAGTTCATATTTATACTTAGCTTTTTCTTTCTTTCTTTTTTTTTTTTTTTGCCGACATTCCTGGAAACAATTACCATTCAGAACATGAGGCAGAATCCAGCACCACCCTCCAACCAGTGGCAGCAGATCCCACTGGCTGGAAGGGGCCCTCCGAAGCAGGGCAGGAGCCTTTGAAATGTCACTCTTGCAAACCCAACCTCTATATGGCAACACAGATCATGAGCACAGAAAGGAACTGTGTTACAACTGGTGTTATGTTTGATGGGGAGTTGCAGGAGTTAATCAAGGAAGAATAAAACCTAGGGAAAAATATTGTACAAGAATTATTGATGGGTTTGTATTTAAAATCATCGTTTTCATTAGACTTTTTTTTTTACCCCTTTCAGTGGTCATGCTGGCATCGAGGCCCTGAGTGGATGCTCATAGCCAGGGCCTATTGAACATCACTGAAGGGGGAGACTCCAGGGACCTGCAAGAGGGCAGGATGACCAGGTAGACGAGGACACCATAGTCCTGATTTTGAGTCTTTGCTTTGTTTTTTATTAACTGTGTGACCTTCAACCAATGCCTTAGACACTGGGACTGTGGCAGAGACAGCTTGTTCATCCTCAAATCATTTCCTTTTCCACTGGGCACAGGGGAGAAGCCAGGAGCCGCCCCAGGACTGACTCTGGCCAATGGGATGTCCATGGGAGGCACGTCTGCTGCACCCAGACCTGGCCATTGACATGTCCACGTGCTCCTTGACTCTGGCTCTTTCCCTACCTGCTAGAGAGAAGGTGCTGATGGCTAGAGAAGGGCAGAGCCACAGACGGAAGGGGTCTGGGTCCTGAAACACCACATGAAAAGCCACAGTGCTGGAAGTGGTCTGTGGGTGTGCCTGTGTGTTAGCAGGGAATACACTTCTATTGTGCTGAGCCCCTGATAATTTGGGGTTTATCTATTACCGCATCTAGAGTTAGCTTCACTGATACAGGCAAATTTTCCTTGTCTGTATCATACAGGTAAAAATTGATCCTTATCTTAGGTGTCATAAAGGTGAAAAGAAATAATGTATAGGAAATGATTTTAGAAATTCTCTAAGTCCTCGCTGGGCACGGTGGTTCACGCCTGTAATCCCAGCACTTTGGGAGGTCAAGGCGGGCAGATCACAAGGTCAGGAGATCAAGACCATCCTGGCTAACATGGTGAAACCCCGTCTCTACTAAAAATACAAAAAATTAGCCGGGCATGGTGGTGGGCGCCTGTAGCCCCAGTTACTCAGGAGGCTGAGGCAGGGGAATGGCGTGAACCCGGGAGGCGGAGCTTGCAGTGAACTGAGATCGCGCCACTGCATTCCAGCCTGGGCGACAAAGTGAGACTCCGTCTCAAAAAAAAAAAAGAAATTCTACAAGTCCTCATCACCAATCTGGTTAATCAACGCAGTTGCACCTGCTGGCAGCCCACTAGATCCATGGTATCCTTGCTCCTAGTCAACGCTAGGTGAGGCTCCCCAGCCAGAAGGAGGCCTGAATCCACAAGCCATTCCTCAAGCCCCATGATGGACCCTGTTCATGTCCAAGCAGACACCATTCCTCCCACTTTTGCTTCTCTGCATGGGATGCTGCAGTGCAGGAGGTCAATTAACTCTTCCAGCTCATCCCTGGTGGCACATTTGGTGTTCTGTTACATTTCTTCTATTTTGCTACTTGGAATTTCCCTCCCAAATGGTTCCTTTTTTTCTGATAACAAAGGATTACATGCCTATTGTGGAAATTTTGAAAAGAAAATTTTATTGTGAAAGAGTAAAAAATGCACCCACTAAAGATGATCATTAACAATATTATGGCATATTTCTTCCTGTATTTCTTTCTTCTTTCTTTCTTTTTTAAAATATCTCACCTCTGGCTGAATCCTCATATTCCTTTTATCTTTTTTTGGTGGAGGTTGTTGAAAATCCTTATATTTCTTAAGGTAAGTATATATATATATTTTACCATAGTTGAGAACACCATACACATATAATTTGGTATCTTGCATTTTATGTTCTGCTTGTCATGATCATAGCATTTCCCATATCACTAAAAGCTCTTACAGCCATGACTTTTCTTAGAGTTCTATACTATTCCATTGTAAGGATGTACCATGATTTTCCCTATTGTTAGTTAGGTTGTTTCTAGTTTTTCAGTCTTATAAGGAGTGCTGCAGTGAACATGTTTGTAAACTGTGGATTGCTTCCTTTGCAATTTGAATTCTTTAAGGCCATTCATGTTTTGGATCTGGGTAACATGTAGAAACCTATTACATTTCTTAGATGCAATCTGGTTTCCAGAATATAGCAGCATGGGAAGGTCAAATGTGGGCTACAAGGAGCCCCAGGTTCGATAGTGGAGATTCTTGAAGCCCGGACAGAAGTGTTCTTTGCACTAGCTCTAGGTACAGGTGTCTGAACTGCCTGAGCATAAGAAACGTGATGGTTCATTTTAGGTGTCGACTTGCCTAGATTATGGGGTACTCAGATAGCTGGCAAAGCATTATTTCTTGGTATGTCTGTGAGGGTGTTTCCAGAAGAGATTGACATTTGAATCAGTGGACTGAGTAAGGAAGATCCGCCCTCACTCAAATGTGGGCGGGCACCAGCCAATCTGCTGAGAGTCCTGATAGAACAAAAAGGCAGAGGGAGGGCAAATTTTCCCTCTTCTTCTGGAGCTGGGACACCCTTCTCCTCCTACCCTTGGACACCAGCACTCCAGGTTCTTTGGCCTTCAACTCTGGAACTTGCACATACCCCATAGGGTTCTCAGGCCTTAGTCTTGGACTGAGCCACACTGTCGACTTCCCTGAGCCTCCGGCTTGCAGTTGGCTCTTCGTGGGACTTCTCAGCCTCCATAATCACATGAGTCGTTTTTCCTAATGAATCCTCTCTCATTATCTATCATCTGTCCATCCATCCTATTTGTTTTGTCTAACTGGAAAACCCTAATATAAGAGACAGTGGAGACCCCCCTTCTTGTTCTCTGTGGGGGACATGCCGTTCTTTTTTCTTGGAAGAGTGTGGGTTGCACTGTCGGGCCAGACAACACACTTCTTATAGTGTTATTCTATCTTTCTGTCTCTCTTTCCCTCCCTCCCTCCCTCCCTCCCTCCCTTCCTTCCTTCCTTCCTTCTTTCCTTCTTTCCTTCCTTCCTCTCTCCCTCCCTCTCTCACTCTCCCTCTCTCTTTTTCTTTCTTTTTTTCTTTCTTTCCTTCCTTCCTTCTTTCTTTCTCTCTCTCTCCTTCCTTCCTTCTTTCCTTCCTTCCTTTCTCCTACACCTGAGCATTTTTTTATTGAGATGTAATTAATATTCCATAAAATTTGCCTTTTTAAAGTGTACAATTTGATGGTTTTTAATGTAATCACAAAGTTTTGTAACCATCACCACTAATTCCAGGACATTTCTATTACTCCCAGAAAGAAACACCAACCCCATTAATAGTCACTTCCCATGCTCCCCTCCTCCGGCCCTTGGCAACCACTAATCTACTTTCTGTCTCTATGGATTTGCCTTTCCAGACTTCATATAAATGGAATCTATAACATGTGGCTTTTGGGGTCTGGCTTATTTTATTTAGCATAATGTTCTCAAGGTTCACCCATGTTGTTGTATATATTGGTTTTTCATTCTTCTCATGGCTGAATAATATTCAATTGTATGTATAGACCACATTTTGTTTATCCATTCATCAACTGATAGACATTTGTGTTGTTTTCACTTTTTGGCTATCATGAATAATGCCTCTGTGAACCTTTGTGTACAGGTTATTATGTGGATGTATCTTTTCAATTCTCTTAGGCATGTATCCAGGAACAGAATTACTGTTTAATTTACTTTAGAATAGCAAAATTGTTTTCCAGAGGGGAAACACCATTTTACATTTTCACCAGCAGTGTATGAGAGTTCCAGTATCTCCACACTCTCTCCGCCACATTTGTCTATCTTTTTTATTATAGCTGTCCTAGTAGGTGCGAAGTGGTACCTCATTGTGGTTTTGATTTTCATTTTCCTAATTACTAGTGATGCTGAACATCTTTTCTTTGCATATTGGCCATTTGTATATCTTTTTTGTATGTAATTTCTGTCTATTCAAATAGGTTGCTCAAAAAATTTCGTTCCTTTTTATGATTACATTATAAGAACTCTTTATATATTCTAAATACTAGATGCTTATCATATATATGATTTGCAAATATTTTCTCCTATTCTGTGGGTTGTCTTGTCACTTTCTTGATAGTGCCCTTTGCCACAAAAAAGTTTTTAATGTTGATCAAGTCTATTTTTTGACTTCATCTGTAAAATCCATAATTTTGATGTATCTTTCTTTTTCTTTTTTTGCTTAACGCTTTTGGTGTCACGTCTAAGAAACCATTGCTTAATCCAAGGTCACACAGATTTACTCCTCTGTTCTTTTTAGAGTATCATATCTTAGCACTTACACTTAAATCTCTGATTCATTTTGAGCTAATTTTGTATGTGGTGTGAGGTACAGGTCCAACTTCATTCTTTTCCATGTGGATAGCCAGTTATTCCAACACCATTTGTTTGAAAGACTATTCTTTCTTCATTGGGTTTCCTGGGAACCCTTGTCAAAAACCAATTAACTATAAATATATGATTTTATTTCTGGACTCTCAATACACGTCTATCCTTATGGCAGTACTGCACTGTCTTGGTTAGTGTAGATTTGTCATACATTTTGAAATTGGAAAGTTTGTGTCTTTCAACTTTGTTTTTTTTCAAGATTGTTTTGGCTATTCTGGGTCCCGTGTATTTCTATATAAATTTTATGATCAGTTTGTCAATTTAGACAAAAGAGGTGGCAGGAATTTTCATAAGGATTGCATTGAATCTGTAGATCAACTTAAGGAGTATTGCCATGTTAACGTTATTGTCTTCTAGAGTGTTATTCTTAAAAAAACAAGACAAATCACTGATTTCAACAGTTACTCAACTTCCATTTGCAACAGTTTAGTTTTTCTGCAATGTAAGTCACTCCTATTTACTCCAGCTACATTAAAAAATGGAATGCTTCACCTTGTCTGTAAATTATCTTCTTTGTACCAGAGGAGCTCAACTATATTTCCCTATGAGACCTTAACGATTCCATTTTACTAGGGTTATTAGGTGTGGGTACTATATGAATTTCACTAAAAGATGAAGAAATCAGCTGGCCATGGTGGCTCACGCCTATAATCCCAGCACTTCGGGAGGCTGAGGCCGGTGGATCACCTGAGGTCAGGAGTTCGTGACTAGCCTGGCTAACATGGTGAAATCCCATCTCTACTAAAAATACAAAAATTAGCCAGGTGTCGTGGCATGCACGTGTAATCCCAGCTACTTAGGAGGCTGAGGCAGGAGAATCACTTGAACCCAGGAGGCGGCAGTTGCAATGAGCCGAGATTGCGCCATTGCAGTCCAGCCTGAGTAACAAGAGTGAAATTTCATCTCAAAAAAAAAAAAAAAAAAGATGAAGAAGTCAAGGCAAAAAACTAACATTCAAGCAATTACCTCACTTGCCACAGAAGAACAGCTAGATCTGTGATGAGAATGAAAGACTGTAGTTCCCACAGTACTGTGCTCTCCCGAGGAATTAGGAAGAGCTGGTTTCCCATCCCAACTGCTTGTTCTCCGTTCCCCTGTCTTAGTGTGGAATTTTGAAAAAGTACTTAATTTCTCTGAATCTGTTTTTTTTTATCTTCATTACGGTGGTGTGATCCAGGTGACCAGGTGACCTCGTGGGCCTGTGTCTGTAATATGACACACTCATTTTTAATGACAAATTATAGTTACCAAAGCTACACCCTCCCCAGCCTGGCTTCCAGAAATCCTCTTCACAGTGTCCCCTATTTGTTCTGAGTCTCAAAAGAGTGTCTCCTGTGTGCAGAGCCAGTCTGTTAGCTGCAGTCATCTGCTCCGTCACATCACTCCCGTTGACTCTCCTGCACCTGTTCCCCACCTCCACCCACCTTGTTTCTGCAGGGCCACAAGGAGTGCTTGTCATTGCATTGCCAAAACCAGGCAAGGTTGTTGTTTTGGGATTCATTCAAAGCTCCCTGTCCTATGGGCACCAGAGCAGGGCTGTTTCTATGCAGACAAGAAGAATAGTCTCCACTCCAAATGCAGCAAGCAACTCCGCCCAGCCCTGGAGTCCTTGACTTATACTTGAAGAATCCTATCAGCGTCATGCCCTTGTATTCCTGGCCATACTCCAGCTGGTGGAAGCCCTTAGAGGGGGGAAACATAGCATTCCATCACCACCCTCTCCCCATCACCTAGCCTGCTCCTCTCTCCCAGGTCACCACATAGAAGCTTGGATTAATGCAAGCCCACCAAAAGAAAACTGGCATGGGGCAAGGGGGTGGGGGACCATGTGTGGATCTTACCAGCAGAAGCTGGTGCCTGCTGTGGGGGCAAACATGAGGTCTCTGGTGATTTAAAATGATACCTACCCCGGGAGGTGGTGTGAGATTAACTGAAATAATGCAAGGCAAGTCCTGGCACCAAAAAGACATTCCCCCCAGGGTTTCAAAATGTCAAAGATGATGAGTTCCCTTCTCTGGTAAAGGGTGCATTTATTTTCCAAATACTTCTCACTGCCTCAGTGGAAATTTGCCTGGGCCTGTGGTTCCAGGGAACACTGTTTGGGGCAACCCCTTTTTCTTCCTGTGGACGTGTGTGGCTCCATTCGAGTCCAGGAGGCAGATCAAACGCAGGGTCAGAATCGCTGCCTCGTATGCTCACCTGGACAGGCACTGGGAGATGAAGGACCATCTGTCTCTCGGTCCGTGGTTTGGTCCAGCTGGTGCAAGAACCCCAGGTGCCGAAGGCGTTGCAGCCACCCTCCCCTGCCCACGTGCCTGGGCGTCTCCGAACACTCCCCTTGGCGTTCACCACAAATAGAAGATTGTTTCATCCACCCATGCAAGGTCTTTCCCAGGACTCCTCCTACCCAGAAACCCAGGTGGTTCTTAGGGAGCTGCGCCAATCCCTCTGGCTGCACCCCGCAGACCCTGCCCACGCTCCAGCGCCGCGTCCTCCGCAAGCGCGGTGATATGGCTCATCCTTCCCTTCTCGCCTTTCTCACAGCCCAGGTGCTGCACCCAGGCAGTCTGACGAAGCTGTTCCCGCTCCCAATCTGGCCAGACACGGCTCTGCGTAATTGCGCTCTGCGGTCCACCTGCTCCCCCGCGGCAGTCCCCCAGCTCCGCAGCAGGTGGGGCCGCCGCACAACCTCGCAGGCCCAATGAGACATAGGAAACGCCAAACTGGGTTACGTAAATGGGTTAGGCAGGTGGCTGGCGAGGTGCGTTCTACAGGAAAGTTGTGAATCAGGAGCCTGACAACGTGAATTCTCAGTTCTCCTTTTGGTTTCGTTACAACAAGCAGCTATTGGATGTCTGGTGTGTTCGCAGAAGTGTGATAGATGACTCCGTGTCGGAATACAGAAGCAGAGGGAGGGCTCTGGGAACAAAGCCCTGAGGATGAGACGCAGTCCTCAAACTCGACAGTTCACAGTCCGCAGGGGAGCAGACGTGGGAGCAATAATACAGCACATTACCACACATATAATAGTGAAAAATGTATGCAAGGTGTGGGGGGAGGGGGTGGATGGGGCGGGGAGGGGGGTGAATGGAGCAGGGAGGGGGAAAGAGAGCGATTCTTTCTGGAGTCAGTAAAGTCTCCAGGGACGCTCAACCTGAGTTTTGAAGAACAGATACAATTTTGCAAGGTGGCCAAGAGCATAGAAGAACATTCTTGTTAGAGGAAACCGGAGTTGGGGGGTTTGGTGCCCTCCCATAATCTCCTCAACACCCTTCGAAGCTACCCTAAATAAGCATTCTAAGCAGAAATAGCGAGTTTGCTATGCGAAATGTGAACTCCATGTCAAGACAAATCTGTACTGTCCTTTTCGATCCTACATACTAGCTTGAGCTGACACTCAGGGAGAGGTGTGGGTTGGGGCTTTGGGGACAAAGGACTGAGTAGTTCTGGAACTACAACAGGAGCAGACAAGACCATAAAGGACTTTGGAGGTCATGCTTAAGGACTTAAGCTTTATGTTGTAGGCTGGAGCTTGCAAGCTGGTGGCCATGAGATGACCTTTTTTTTTTTTTTTTTTTTAAACCCTACGGACTTGTTTTGTTTAATTCTTATAAAGTTTTAAAAGTCAGTACCTTTCTGGCATCTCTTGGAAAAATCGGAGGGTTTGATGTCACTGGACTCACCATCCTGCCATAAGCTGGCTCCAGGTTGTAGCTGCTTCCTGGAAACCAGGCACCAGCTTGCCCTTTGTCTCAGTCCCTGCCATTCCCTCAGGCTTCCTGGGATCCTGTCTGGGCTCTGCAGCGGTCTCAGTCCCTAGAGGCAACAGGGACACACTTATCACTTGTCAGGAGAGTCCAACAGTAAGATCTGGGCTGGTAACATGGTGAGGTGATTGAATTTGAAAGGAAGGGATGGAAGCAGGGAGACATGTCAGTCAGCCTTAGAGAGGAGAGTCCAGATTCAAGTAAAGTGGGAAACCTGTCCCTCCACTCCCCACCCATGCACGTGCAGGTACACTCAGGCACACACTCTGAGTACGGCAAGACTGCTCTCTTCTTCAACTCTTTGAGTTCTTAGTTTCTTAAGATTTCTTTACCCTGTCAAGAATCACTCATGTTTAGTTAAGATCACTTTCTTTTGAGAATGGGAGGGAAGTACAAATACCATTTTTTTGTAGGCCTGCTTCTCCCTTCTGCCCTCACCCTTAGAGATGGAGCTGGGTTTTGGCCCAAGGAGAACTTCAAATCTTGGACCATCAATTTTCCGACCTTAAAGGACCCCTTGCAGGATTAAGCTGCATACTTTTCGAGTATCTCTAGTATTCATCCCCCAAAGAACCAGTGCAATATTCTTCCCCTGCTAAGGAAAAATGGAGAATTGTAGGATGAAGTGTGTCAGGGGAATAAAAGAGGAGGTACCCTCTCTGGCCCTAGAGCCATGTATAATCCACTGCAAATCCCCTCTCCAAATTACAGTGATTTGTAGTGGAGGGAAAAAAAAGAAAAAGACTGAATTTCATTCCTGCCTTCAACATTTTCATCCAGTCCACTGTTTGGTGACCCACTTGGAGTGGCTGTTAGTCTCCATTAGTGCAGCAGGATGGGAGAAGGATTGTACAATGTCAGTCTGTTGCCAGGCAGACGAAAACCAAGTAGTAGTATTTCTCTGGCAAATAATCTAGCCAGTCTTGGTCTCTATTGCTAGAGCTAATTACACTCACAGGTGCCATGTTACTTACTGATTTAATCATCTTATTCAATGCCACTCTTCAACATTGCACTTTTAAATAAAATAAGGTTTCTTTGCATGGTCTCAATGATAAATGCCAGTAGAGACAGAAATGAAGATTTGAAATTTCCTGTTGTGTGTATGCTCTCCCCTGCTCGGAACATGTATGCCTACTAGCAGTCAGTTTTCATGCACCAGTTGTGATGTGCTGAGTGGGCGGCAGAGACTGGGACAGAGGCTCACTCATTGATTCAGCAAACATTCTGTCCTAGAGTGGGTTCTCAGGGAAGCAGATGCTAAGTCAAGGATTCAAGAGCAAGGAGTTTATTGGCACTCTGGAAGTGAAGAAGACAGAAAGGAAGGTGGCCAGTAAAGGGTGCATTGTTGAATTTGCTACCATTGTGGGAGCTTAATCATACTGGGAAACTTTAAGATCCAGTGTAGAATACATGCCTCAGAGTTATCTCACCAAGGGGTGAGGAAGCTGGGGTATTTGTACACAAAGTCCCATCAATCACTGGTTGAGGCTGCTCCTAGGGAGCATGACTTTCCTGGAACTTATGCCTTGATCCTGAAATAGGCAAAGCAGACTTTAGTGGCCAGAGAAAGCCCTGGGGCAAGCAGGGGCTGGCAGTTGGATGTTGGACCAGCTTTAACTAAAGAGATAAGCACAAGGGGCTATGGATGGGGCAGTGACAGAATCTGCAACATATTCTTTGAGGACTTCCTGTGTGCCAGGCACTGTCAGGTCACCATTATAGAGACGGATTTTGTCTCTGCCTTCATAGAGCTTATAGCTTAGTGGAGGAGATGGACAAGTAACCAGGCAGAGCCCAAAAGATGGGATATTTTCGGATGGTAGGAAAGAGAAGTGTGTCTCAGTAGGCCTCCTGGAGAAGGTAACACCTAAGCTAGCCCTGAATTAGGAATAGAAATGTTTATAGGTGGCTGGGAGCAGCATGTGCAAAGGTCCTAAGGAGACTGAGTTTGCAGCAAGTTTAAGAAACTACAAGGGCTGGGCACGGTGGCTCACGCCTGTAATCCCAGCATTTTGGGAGGCCAAGGCGGGTGGATCACGAGGTCAGGAGATCGAGACCATCCTGGCTAACATGGTGAAACCCCGTCTCTACTAAAAGTACAAAAAATTAGTCGGGTGCGGTGGCGGGTGCCTGTAGGTCCCAGCTACTCGGGAGGCTGAGGCCGGAGAATGGCATGAACCCAGGAGGCGGAGCTTGCAGTGAGCCGAGATAGTGCCACTGCAGTCCGGCCTGGGCAACAGACTGAGACTCCTTCTCAAAAAAAAGAAACTACAAAAAATTGATATGCCTGGATTGTAGAATTTAAGAGATTAAAAGAATAAGGGAATAAGGGTAAGAATAAGGGTGGTTAAAGCATCTGGAGGGGGAGCCAGGCAGTGGAGAAGTTGGAAAACTGCTTGGATAGTTCCTAGAGGCATTTCTTTCCCAAGACCAATTCTACTTCCAATGATGATTTCAAGTCCTTAAGTGGTCATCCTTAGCCTCTCCCTACCTGTTTTGATCTTGCACACAACCTTTTCTCTTATACAAATTCTAACAGAAGTTTTCACATTTTAAATAGGAAGCCTAATAAAAGTTTACTTGATTTTTGCTGCAGATTAAACTAATATGCAATTGACAAATTATTTCTTTTCTTGAATTCAGTCACTGGTTCAAGTAGTACAGTTATGTGTTCCTTCACGACGGGGAACTGTTCTGAGAAATGCATCGTTAGTCGATTTCATCATCATCTGACCATCATAGAGTGTGTTTACACAAACTGAGATGGGGTGGCCTCCTACACCCCTAGGCTATAAGGTATGGCCTATTGTTCCTCACCTGCAAATCTGGACAGCAGGTTAATGTACTGAATACCGTAGGCAATTGTAACACAATGGTAGGGATTTGTTTATCTAAACATATTTAAACACAGGAAAGTACAGTAAATAAATAATTTAAAAGATTAAAATTGGTACACTGTATAGGACAGCTCCACTATAATCTTATAAGACCGCCATTGCATATTTGGTCTGTCATAGACGGAAATGTCATTATGCAGTTAAAATACTTAACCTAGGCAGTGGGGTGTGGCATGCTGTGTTTCCCAAAGATGGTTTCAATGATAGCTCCTAACTCACACTCTTATTACAACATGACTTTGACACTCCTTTGAATGAGAGCTGCGCTCTGTATTCCCCCTTCTTGAATTTGGATGGGCTGCGGCTGTGATGGTGGTGATACTGTGTGACTTATGAGGCTCAGTCATAAAAGGCAAGACTTCCTTTGGTTTTCTAGGGATAACTTGCCTTTGGAGCCCTAAGCCCCCATTTAAGAAGTCTTGAGGCCACCATGCTGTTCCAGGGGCAGAGAGAACAAGGTCCTGATTCAGGTAAAGTGGATGGGATTAGAGGGTAATGATAGACAGATGCATATGATTGATAGATGTGTATTATAGACAGATGACAGATGCATATGATAAATAGGTGATAAATAGATCCAAATGATAGATGGGATAAATGATAAATATGATAGGTATATATTGACAAAGGACACATACATGATAGGTAGATAGATAGTTAGGTAATAGATAAAGGAGAGAGAGCAAGCAATATTTAACAAGGCCTGAGGGGTCAGGACCAGGAGAGCTTTGACCATCAGGATGAAGAGTTTATTGGTGTCTGTGAAGATTTGTGGCTGAGGTTGTCTGTAACCAGGAAGGAGGTTGCAGGGTTCCAAGATGAGGGAATGAGGTTCTAGGCTAAAGTGCAGATATTTTCCTTTGGGCAGAGAGAGAAAGGAATCAATTTAAGATACAGCACAGAGGAGGAGGCGGCGGCAATTATTAATGAATAGATAACCTACAGTGAAAAGAAAGACAGGAGGAGGCAAAGTTTAGACAGTGAGTTTCAAGAGGAAGAGGCCCTCTAGAAAGAAATGAAAACCCCCTTTCTCTCCAGGGATTACTAGTTTACTGCACAGTGGCAGGAAAACTCCAGGTCACGGAGTGCCTAAGCATTTGCCAAATCATTAGCACTCTGGTAAACCCGGGAAGGCGGGAGAGCAGTCAAAAGTTAGGGTAAATAGGAGGCTGGAGATTTTTGGTGGATTTTAATCATCCAGTGTCATCCTTCTTGCCCATCACCTCAACCCTGGGAGCTGCCTGTATTTTTGTTCACAATGGTCCACCTGATTGACAGCATCTATCTCAAGCCTGTGCAGCCACATCTCATTAAGAGGAGAGGACGTAAGAAATTTCCTTCAGGTCAGGGTGTTATAACAGATGAAAAGGAGAAGATATTTAAGAGAAAAATAACTCAGCAGTACACCATTAATCAATTTCTCTCTCTCTGTCTCCCTCTTTCATCTCACCTGACCTAATACCCTGAAACTTCCATGATAAGAAACGTAGGCACAGATAGTGTCCTATGAAGCAGCGTTCTTGCAGAGCAGTGGCCATGATTAATATCGCCTCTGCCCACAGTGATGTTTTTATTCCTTAACTACCGCTCTTTTCTTTGGGGAATCGATGCACATCACTCTGTATTAGAGTCAGCATCTGCCGTACAGATTCCATGGAAATCACCACGAGCTGCCCATTGCAACCTTGAAAGAAGCATCTTTCAGAAACCCATGACCCAGAATCCCTGTGACAGTCCCTAGGAATTACATTTGAGGGTAAGTGCCACCTTTGACCTGAGCACTTTGCCTGTTCTTCCTTTGTGCTCCTGTAAAAGGTGGTGTCGGTGAAACAGAGTCACTTGGAAAGCTGACTCGCCGCCAGCAGAGAAGTCCAGCAGGGCATTGTTTGGAATGGAATGAGCATGCATATTTAATCCGATTTAGTTAATGTTGCCGAGCACCTCCTCTGAGCCACAGCACTCAGTACAGGACTACAGGCTAGTGAGGGCTGAGAAACAGACCCACCACCCTGCCATCAGTCGGACTGGGAACGAGGCCAAGAGGAGATTTGGACAAGGGGCTGGGGACACAGGGAGGAAGCCAGCACGTGACTTTGGGGACTAAGGAAGGTGCCAAGAGGAGGTGACACTTGTCCTGGAAGGGTGAGTAGGATCTGGGGAGATGGAGAAAGATATCCAGGCAAAGAGACTAGTGTGAGTCTATGACCTCGTTAGAGGAGGAAAACACAGGCAAAGCACAGCCCCTGACATTGGGGAGTGGCGGGGCCTGAAGATTAGGCGTCGTAAATGTCATGCCCACTTCTTTATGAATAACAATATAATAATAGCTGAATTCTAATGAGTGTTTACTACATGCCAGGCACCCTGCTATGTGCCATACCTGAATTTTCTTTTTTGATTCTATACAGCCTAATGAGGCAATAAATGGCATCACTGTTCTTTGCTTTTATATATGAGGAAGCTGAGACTTAGAGAACTTCACTAGGGTGCCCAAGGTCACACAGCTGGCAGCCCCCAACCCAGGCTGTTTGCCCCCCAGCCAGGCCCACCCCCTCACTTGCAGCCATAGAGGAGGGTGGTGTGCAAGAATTTTCAAACCAGTTGAAAATTTAAAATATGCAGATTTTCAGATCACACTCTGAGAAATGTGATTCAGTGAGTCCTGGGAAGAGGCCCACACGCTTCTTTTAAAGACTCCCCAGGTGATTTTGATGGGATATAATGACATAGTAGTTATAAGCCTCGCAGGGCATTTTCTGCCCAAACCTACCTATGGAGCTTTGCTGCCCTTTTAGTTCTCATCACAGCAGAAGGGAAGTTGGGAAGGACCTAAAAGATCAGGGTTTCAGACCTGGCCCTGCTGCCAACCAGCTGTTTGATTTTGGACAGTCACATGCCCTGTTTGGATTTTAATTCTTTGTATGTCACAGTTGGAGGGTGGACAAGATGACACCTGAGATCGCCTCAAGCTTCAACATTCAACAATTCTACTGGGCAGTGATGGCACTTCTGCTATCAGGTCTTGATACGTTCAGGAATTGAAGCTTAGAAGTCTGTACTAGTTGTTAGCGCTGCAATAAGAAAGTAATACAGGCCAGGGGCAGTGGCTCACACTGGTAATCCCAACAATTTTTGAGGCCGAGGTGGGTGGATCGCCTGAGGTCAGGAGTTCGAGACCAGCCTGGCCAACATGGTTTGAGACCAGCCTGGCCAACATGGTGAATCCCCATCTCTACTAAAAACACAAAACTTAGCCTGGTGTGGTGGTATGTGTCTGCAGTCCCAGCTACTTGGGAGACTGAGGCAGGAGAATCACTTGAACCCGGGAGGCGGAGGTTGCAGTGAGCTGAGATGGCGCCATTGCACTCCAGCCTGGGCAACAAGAGCGAAACTCCATCTCAGAAAAAAAAACAACACTGCAAGCTGGGGGCTTAAACAACAGAAACTTATTGTCTTAAGGTCCAAAGTCAAGGTGTTGGCAGAGTTGGTTCCTTCTGAGGGCTGGGAGGGAGCATCTGTTCCACGCTGCTCTGGTACCTTCTGGTAGATTGCTGGCAAGCTTTGACGTTCCTTGGCTAGCAGAAGCATCCTCCTGATCTCTATCTTCATCTTCACATGGCGTTCTCCTTGTGTGCATGTCTGCGTGCAAATAGCCCTTTTTTATGAGGACACCAGTCATATTGGATGACAGGCCTACCCTATCCCAGTACGACTCCGCCTTCACTAATTTACATCTGCAACAACCCTCTCTCCAAATAAGGTCACATTCTGAGGTACCAGGGGTGAGGGCTTCAACACAGAAATTTGGGGGGGGGGACTCAGTCCAACACATGACAAAGTCCAAGTGAGAAACAGCACTAAGATAGACTGAAGTCACTTGAAACCGAGCTAAGTTTCTGCATCAGTCGGGAATACAGTCATGCACTGCATAACAGTGTTTTGGGCAATGATGGATTGCATAAACAATGGTGGGTCCACAAGATTATAATGGAGCTGAAAACCTCCTATCACCTAGTGATGTCGTAGCCATCCTCATGTCATAGTACAATGCATTACTCACGTGTGTGTGGCGATGCTGGTGTGAACAAACTACTGTGCTGACAGTCACATACAAGTAGAGGACATGCAATTATGTACAGCACATAATGCTTGATAATGACAATAAATTACTGTCACTGGTTTGTGTATTTACTAGTCTATACTTTTTAGTCATTATTTTGGAGTGTATTCTTCCCATCTATAAAAAGTTAATTGTAAAACAGCCTCAGGCAGGTCCTTCAGGAGGAATTCCAGAAGAAGACATTGTTATCATAGGAGATGACAGCTCTGTGTATGTTACTGCCCCTGAAAACCTTCCAGTGGAGGGGAGGTGGAAGACAGTGATGTGGATGATTCTGACCTTGTGTGGGCCTAGGCTAATGTGTGTGTTTGTGTTTTACTTTTTAACCAAAAATAAATTTTAAGTAAAAAAATAAAAATAAATTTAAATAGAAGAAATCATATAGAATAAGGATATAATGAAAGAAAACATTTTTGGGTAGCTATGCAATGTGTTTGTGTGTTTTTCTTTTGATTTTTTCTTTTTTAGACAGGGTCTTATTCTGTCTTCCAGGCTAAAGCACAGTAGTTGCAACATAGCTCACTGCAGCCTCAAACTCCTGGGCTGAAGCAATCCTCCTGCCTCAGCCTCCTGAGTATCTAGGGCCATAAGTGCATGCCACCACACCTGGCTAAACTTATTTATTTATTTTAAGACAGAGTCTTGATCTGTCACCCAGGCTGGAGTGCAATGGTGCAATCTCAGGTCACTGCAACCTCCGCCTCCTGGGTTCAAGTGATTCTCCTGCCTCAGCCTCCTGAGTAGCTGGGATTACAGGTGGGTGTTATCATGCCCAGCTAATTGTTTGGTATTTTTAGTACAGATAGGGTTTAACCATGTTGGTCAGGCTGGTCTGAAACTCCTGACTTCAGGTGATCCACCTGCCTCAGCCTCCCAAAGTGCTGAGATTACAGGCATGAGCCACCATTTCTGGCCTAAACTTTTTTATTTTTTTGTAGAGACAGGGACTTGGTATGTTGCTCAGGCTGGTCTAGAACTCCTGGGCTCAAGCAGTCCTCCCACCTCAGCCTCCCAAAGTGTTGAGATTACAGGCGTGAGACACTGTACCTAGCTGTGTTTGTGTTTTAAGCTAAGTATTATTACAACAGTCAGAAAGTTTTAAAAAGGTAAAAAGTTTATAAAGCAAAAAAGTTCCGGTAAGCTAAGGTGAACTCATTGAAGACAGAACAATTTTTAAAAAGAAATCAAGTGTAGCCTCAGTGTGCAATGTGTATAACGTCTGCAGTAGTGCACACGAATGTACCAAGTGTTCACATTCACTCCCCACTCACTGACTCACCTAGAGCAACTTCCATCCTGCAAGCTGCATTCATTGTAAGGGCCCTATACAGGTGGACCACTTTTTATCTTTTATACCATATTTTTTTCTGTACCTTTTCTATGTCTCAGTATGTTTAGGTGCACAAATACATCCCATTGTGTCACAGTTGCCTACAGTATTCAGCACAGTAGCCTGCTGTAGAGGTTTGTAGCCTAGGAGCAATAGGATCTACCATACAGCCTAGGTGTGTAGGTAAGTACATTCCATGGTACATTCCACCAACAAAATCACCCAACAGTGCATTTCTCAGAATGCATCCCCGTCACTCAGTGACACATGACTGTACTTGTTGCAATTAACAGAATCCACTCATGCCTGTTTATAGTTTGTGCTGGAAAGAAACGTATGAAAGGATCCTCGCTAACTCCACAGGGGCCACTGGGTCAGGAAGGACATTAATTACAATGAGGCATTGTTCTGTTGAAGCAGAGAACTACTACCCCCAACCTCCGGCCCCATGCAAGGGACCTCCGCTGTCCCCCACCCCAGGAACCAGCACCTGCAGTGCCTGCTGCCTGACATCATCTTCCCCTTGCCGAGTCTCACATGGGTGTGACTCATACGTTCATGAAGAGATAATTTGGAAAAACTACACCAAAATGGAAAATGTGCATACTCTTTGACTCAGCAATTCTACTCCTATGAAGTTTTTTCCTAAGGAAATAATTCAGTGAGTGCCTAGAGAGTATATTTATACATATGTTTGTTCATCAGAGTATTGCTTATATAAACCCACACACCTCAATATTTATCAGTGATAGATTTGCCAAATAAACCATGATGCCCGTGAGCATGGGAGTGTGGCTGAGTTAAATGTGATGATACGGATCAGTGGTTCTCAGCTTAAGCACACCCAAGCTGAGCAATGCCTCCTTTTTATGATAAGTGCCTGTAATGCTCCTTTTACTATCCTGAAATGAAATTCATAGATAATATAACCTATATATATGATTTTTAAAAAAATCAATATAACGGCCCAATGATACACACATAAGTTTTAAAAAATCAATACATTGCCTTCGCTGTGATATAAAGGAGAAATAAAAAAAGAGGAATCTATAATGAAATGTTTCAACATGGGAATGCACAGGCATGCATACACTAGGAGATGCCGAGTGTGTGAAGTTTGCCCTGTGTAAAACCACCATGAAGGCCCCAGCCAGGAAAGTTGACCCTTCAAACGTGTGTGTTGGGAGCTCAGATCTCAGGATCCCGCTGAGTGGCAATTGCGGATGTGATTTTCCAACAAAGCAAGGTACGATCCTCCCTTAATACCCCTCAACATACCTGAGAAACATCGTGTATGTTAAAAACATGCAAAAATCAGTCGTGTCTAAATTAAAATGAAGTTTATGCCTTGGCTCAGATTATTTTAAGCAGGAATTTTCAACTACATGAATGTCTGGTGCGATATTTCAAAATTATGTGGGATAATCATCAATGGAGGGACTGACTTCCCTGGGACCTCACCCACTAAATGCCAGGAACCCCTCAACCAGAAAAGCCCCCACAAATTTCCAGTCCACCCTTGATAGGGGGCAGAATGGCCTCTGAGAACCAGTGACCACTGACATGTGTTTACTGACTGGGAAAGAAGTCTACGATACATATTGTGAAGTATGACGTATGGTTAAGTAAATGTAGGCTTAAGGATCAACACCTACAACATGATTCCATTTTTGAAAAAGGCCAAACATAAAGAAAGACTGCATGAAAGAAAAATCTGTGTATGTGTGCAGGTCCAGAGAGGAAAACATCTGAACATATGTAAACAAACATTAACCATAAGTGTCTCTGGTGAGTGAGATTACAGGTCATTTTCATTTTTTAATGTCTATTTTTCCATATGGACTTTTTTTTTGTAATGATATATTACGTTTATTTTCAGAAAAACAAACTATTTCCATTTGAAAAATTGGCCAGGCACGGTAGCTCATGCCTGTAATCCCAGCATTTAGGAGGACCACGGGGTGGATCACTTGAGGCCAGGAGTTTGAGACCAGCCTGGCCAACATGGCAAAACCCTGTCTCTACTGAGACAGGGTTACAAAAATTAGCCGGGCACGGTGGCGCATAAGTGTAATTCCAGCTACTTTGGAGGCAGAGGCACAAGCAATCACTTGAATTTCGGAGGTCGAGGCTGCAGTGAGCCGAGATCGTGCCACTCCACTCCAGCCTGGGTGACAGAGCAAGACCCTTTCTCAAAATAAATAAATAAGTGAAAAATCAATAAAAGGAAGGCAGCAGAGCACGGTTTTTCAGCCTGGGCAGTGTGGACATCTGGGGATGTCTTTCTTCTAGGAGGCTGTTCTGTGCTTTGTAGGGTATGTAGCAGCATCCTTGATCTCCACTCAATACAAGCCAACAGCACCCTCCACCCCAAGTTCTGACAACCAAAAATGTCTCCGGACATTGCTAAATGACCCCTGGGGGGCTGAATTGCCCTGGTTGAGAACCACTGTTGCAGAGGATTAAAAGTCCAGGTTTGGACATCCCACTGCATGGGTTCTAATCCCAGCTGCACCACTCTTTATCTGTGCAAGTAACTGAATAACTGCCTGAGATGCCTTGTCTGTACAGTAGATGGTTGTGCCTCCTAGGTTTGCTTGAGAATGAAATTAGAAAGTGTACATTTAAATGATTAGCACAGTTCTTGGCATGCAGTAAAATGTACAATGAATGCAAGCTTCCATTATCAAAAAGAAAAATGTCTATCCCTAAATTAGGAAATCAAACCTTATAAATAGATAAATGCTCCCAGTATAGGAAGACACTGGACTCCACGTGCCACTGTCCCCAGGGAACCGGACCCTGTTCTCCTTGGGTCCTGGGCTAGTTTTTTCCCGGGACCTGGATAAACTCTCAGCGTGTCTCAAGCCTTTTCTGGCTCTCTAGCCACGGGAATAGTCTCATTTCATAAAACAAAATGTTCAATCTAACGTATATTACTCCAAACTTAATTTGAAGTGCATGTTAACCCAGCTCCGAAGCCTGCATGAAGAGGGAAGCTGCGGGATTCCTCCCTCCCTCACCTTGCCCCCAGAGGCTGCACCAGTAACGATCCAGGTTCTAGGCCTTGTAGGGAGAGACAGAGCTTTCCAGACCTGGGCTGCATGTTCTTCTTTGATGTCCTCTGGGCTTGGCAGATGTTCAAAGTCGTTCTCTTAGGGATCAGGGGCGGGATTGTTTATCAGTGATTCTTGTATGGCCAGCCCCTGATGCCCTTCACAAGACTTGAGCAACATGCCCCCTCCTTCTGGGGGCCACTTCTGAAGCCGCCTTTAGACCCTGGCCTTGGGATCCACCCTCTGCGGGTTGCCCCACCCCTGCAGGCAGCCTCTGGGGTCACACCCTGTGGTAGGTGAGACGGGTCCTCCGCTCTGGTCCTTCAGGCTGGTGGGCACCAGCGCACAGACCATCTCTCTGCACCCTACCACCAGCCGATGCATCCAAAGCCAGCCCTGCAGCCCTGCTGCTTAGCCCAGTGCAAAGAGTAGCAGCCCACTCCTCACATACAGCAGTGAGGGGCAGGGGCAGGGGGACTGCTGCACACCATCATTTCTTCTGGAAGGAATTATTTGCTCTAGGCTGCCCTCCCCTTGCCCTCATGCCCTCACCCCTTATGCAGGGCATGGGTGATGCTGGTCCAATCTTGCTTACCTCCAGTGGGTGCTGCTCAGCCAGACTCACATCACTTAGGATGTCGGGGGATGTGGTCTTGGAGGCTTCCTACAAAACAGAGAAAAGGATTTTATTTGAGCACCCAGGTGGCCTCGCCTCCTGGATCAGCTATATTACAAATGGTCTTCTTCACAGTCCCAGAGGGGTCGGGGCCATATTCTTGGACTTTTTCTCAGGTCCCAGCTAACATTCAGGCTCCTGGGGAAGTTTGCATTTTACAGCGATGGGCTCCTTAAATGAGAGGGAGGGATTTCTCTAGAAATTAGGCTGCCTGACCCTGCACCAAATGCTGACGATGCTGACTCCATGGCTACAAGGCTTCTTAGGAAGCAGCACACAATCTCCGAGGCCACAGGCTACACTTACGGGTGAGCTGGGGCTTTCAGTGCCCTGCCAGCCTTGGACTGGTAAATGCATAAAATAAAGGATGCATTCAAGCTGATGAATCAGATCCTGCAGGGCCTGAAAGGGTCACTTCAGCTTCCAAGCCACTTAGCTGATAGCCGGGAAATGCAGAGTAGAGGGTAAGGCATTCAAATGCTCCAACACAGGAGAAATGATTTATAAATGTAGTAGAGTGAACTTCGTGGAGACAGGGCTTGGACTTCAACACAGGGCTTTTGGGGTCAAGTGAGAGCAGGGGTTCTCAAAGTGGGGTTCCTGGACTGCAGCATCAGCTTTGCATTGCCTGGAAACGGGACAGAAATGCAAATCCACCAGCCTCACCCCAGTCCTGCTGAACCAGAAACTCTGGGGTAAAGCCTCACAATTTGTGTTGTAACAAACCCTCCAGGCAAGGCTGATGCCACTGGAGTCTGAGAGGCTTGCTTTGGAGATACAGTCAGCCCTACATACCCATGGATTTTGCATCCATAGATTCAATCAACCATGGCTCAAAAATGTTGAAAAAAATTTAAGAAATACCAATGCAACTATAAAAAATAATACAGATAAAAATGACACAATATAGCAACAATTTACATAGCATTTACATTGCATTAGTACTACAATAATCTACAGGTGATTTAAAGTATATGGAAGGATATACATAGGTTATGTGCAAATACTATGGCATTTTATATCAAGGGCTTGAGCATCTGTGGATTTTGGTATCCGAGGGGGCTCCTGGAATCAATCCTCCCCATTTTCGTCCCTGCCCCCGCCACCCCAGGGAATGATGACTCTCTCCCCATTTAACCCTGAAGAAGCCATCATTGTATCTGGCAATTCAGTGCACTTCTCTGGATAGGAACTGCGACCCATCAATGAAAGGCTTAATTATACCCACGCTATTTTATTAATAAGATGGGAAAATATGAAATAAAGCTGAGGTAAATTCCATTTGAAATGGTGAAAGCAGGGGTCTAAGCACACCCTGTGATTTGCCTGGGGCCCAGGAGCCTTGAGGATGGAAATTTGAGCTCGGTTCATAAGTGGGTTTTAGCAGCCGGGTGTGTAGTGGGATAGTGAGAAACACTGTTTAATTCATGACAACCACCGTCCTGTAGAGTCCCTAGAATGCTCAGGAGCCTGGGAAAGCAAAGGAGTATGTGATAAGAATCAAAGAAGTATGTCATCCTGGAGCCCAAGCAATGCAACTGGAGTGACATGTGAAACACAGCCCAGAAACAGCAGTTAGACAGAGCAATGGCAGCACAGTTGGTCAGGTCCTGACCTGAATGATATAGCCTGCTTTGGGGGCTCCCATCATTCTATATTCATTCAATAAATATGAATTAACTACTGATTATAGGTCCTGCATAGTGTGCTCAACCTGCGGATACAGTGGTAAATGTCATTCCAGCCCTCCTCGGGCCTACAGTTTAGCTGAGGAGGTGGCTTTTAAACAAATTATTACACACAGTCACAGCTGGAAGAGTCTATGAAGGAGAAGTACACAGGTTGCTGTTAGAGAAACTGGAGGAAGGGTTGCATGGGGAAAGGGGAGACAATGATAAAGGTCCACACTTGTACCTATAGCTATCTACACCTGGGACAGACAGGTGACATCGAAATGAGACTCTTGAGTAAGTGGCTGGTTTTATTGACATGTGAAAAGCATATGGTGTGCAACACAATCGCTATTTGTTGCTTGCCAGTAATTTATGTTTAAGGACAGTCGAAAGAAGTAAGAATAAAACAAGGCAGAAGTTCAGTAATGAATGCTCGTTCCCTATGTGGGAACTCTTCTACTGGGCACTTTTTGAGCTCAGCATTTGCATTTAGGAGCAAATGCGCTGCACTGAGTAAGAAGAGAGAATGAGGTCTAGACCTATGATTAGCTCAAACTGGGAAAATGGAAAATGCAAGCAGCTCTCAGAGCACAGCAGCTCTCAGGCAGGAGAGGGCTCCTCCCAACACAAGCACAGCAGGAATGTCAAGTGGCCATTTGGTGATGGTCAGGCGGTTGTTAACTGTCTCTCTAAAATAATAATTGGTTGCAGCTGGTAGCAGGGAAAGGCGGTCTCCCAGTAGATAGAAAACACCTGAAACTGGTGATCGGCGGCTTCCCTGTAAGATCTCCGGAGTTGGGCAAGTGGGCTCAAGCAAGTGCACTAAGGGACAAAATGGTGGAGTTTAACTAGCATATGACCTTCCTCTAGGAATACTAGACTGGTAAGGTAAGAATGCCTCAAGGGAGTATGCGCACAACTCCAGTAAACACACTGCGCATGCTTCCCTCCCGAGGGCTAGCAGGCCACTGCGCATGTGGAGAGCCCACCCGAAGGAAGGAAGCAGGGGAAGTAACACAAGACCCCGGAAGTAGGCCAACATATGAAACCTCAAGTCAAAAGGTCAAACCACTCACTTGATCTCTCAAGTCATCTGGTTGGCCCTCTTGCAAGTGGACTTTACTTCCTTTCATTTCTGCTCTAAAACTTTTTAATAAATGTTCACTCTTGGTCTAAAACTTGCCTTGGGCTCTCCTTCTGCCTTATGCCCCTTGGCTGAATTCTTTCTTCTGGGGAGGCAAGAATTGAGGTTGCTGCAGATCTGTATGGATTCGCCGCTGGTAACGTACTCTGGTGTCGTGTGACTCAGATACATTCCACTGCTAACAAGTACACTTCTCTGGATAAGAACTCTGACCCATCAACTAGAGGCCAAATTATACCCGTGCTATTGTATTAATAAGATGAGAAAATGTGAAATAAAACTGAGGGAAATTCACATTAAAAATGATGAAAGCAGTGTGTTTTGGACCCTATTCTCCCCTTACTATTTTGAGCCTTCTAATCTCAGATAGTAGTTCAGTTTATTTTTTTTTTAATTGACTGAGATGCTAGAACTAAACAAAAATGGAATGTCTTGATTCAGGTGTCACTGTTTGCATTGTAGCTAGTGATTTTTCTCCAAGGGGAAAAATAATTAGTCCCCTCTCAATGGTCCCATTTATGCTTAGGTTATACCAGCTCCAGAAATAAGAGAGCATATCAATGTGTTCTGTCATTATTTTTCCTGCCTCATAATTTCTAGGTCACTTCAAATATCCATCTCACCATCACTACCTTCAATTAAAAAAAATTGTGAAGAGTTTAACAGGGCCTTTAAAATCCATTTAGCTTAAATAATGCATTATTGAAGGGCAATCCCTCAACCACTAAAGCGGCCTCCATAAGACAATTTCACTGAGTGGCCCCAGGGTAAATGCGTTTCATTTAAGCAGCATTGTGTTTGTCATAGGATTATCATAAATAGTAGAGTATTCCTTGAAATAAGGCTTATTTAGGATTCAAGAGATTCAGGATTCAATCTATTTTCCATTTCTGTGTAAAAAAAAAAAAGAATATTTGTCAGATAAACTGCTTCTCTTTGCGGATATGGTTTCCTTGATTAGCAATTATTGGTGAGGTCTTGAATATATTTCAGACTTGAGCCCTGGAGGAATGAGGCAGATTTCTGATGTTCAAAACTGCATTGTCCTAGAAATTCCCAGATCCTTGGGCCTGAAGAACAATAGAAATTTACAGTGAAAAATTTCTATTTATCTTCTTGCCCTACTGCACTCTCCCAGGGTAGGCACCCAAACTGCTCCTCTACACAAATGCTTGTCCTCTTTTTCAGTGTGAGATTTGGCCCAGCTATTCGAACCTACTTAATTTTAAAAACTCAGTCTTTCTGTCAGCAAGGGCCTTGGAAGGAAAAGATCCGGATTCGAGTCCTGATTCTGCCACTGACGTGTAACTGTACTGTAGAGCATTTAAATGATACTAAACTCAACAGAAAAATACAAAAGCCCTTATATATGTATACTGTTATGCAATAGAAAGAGCAAGAACATTTTTTCTTGTTACATTTGAGGCTTGCATTCAAGGCCATTCATGCACTGCCTAAAGATGAAAAAGCAGTCATTTTCTATTCTATCTAAACTCTGGATGTCAATTGATTGTGGTTAATTTTAGGTGTCGACTGAACTGAGGGATGCCTGGATGGCTGGTGAAGCATTGTTTCTGGGTGTGTCTGTGAGGGTGTTTCCAGAGGAGATTGATGCGTGAGTCAGTGACTGAGAGAGGAAGACCTGCCCTCAGTGTGGACGGGCACCATGCAATCTGCTGGCAACACAGCTAGAACAAAGCAACCAGGAGAAAGGGAAATTCAGCTTGCTTGGCTTTCTTTTTAATGCTCTCTCTCTTTTCCAGAGCAGTAGGTATATTTTCTCCTGCCCTCCTTGGGCATCTGAACTCCAGGTTCTTTGGCCTTTGGACTGTGGGACTCGCACCAGTAGCCTCCTGGGGGACCTTGGGTCTTTAGCCTTGGACTGGAGGCTGCACTGTCAGCTTCTCTGGTGTTGAGGCTTTTGGACTGGACTGCAGCATGCTGCTGGCCTCTCTTCCTCTTCTGCTTGCAGATGGCCTACCTGATGGTGGGACTTCCTTTTTGTGATCATGTGAGCCAATTCTCCCTAATAAATTCCCTTTCGTATATATGTATCCTATTGTCTCTGTCCCTCTGAAGAATCCTGACTAATACACTATCTTAACCTGATCTCCCAGGGATAAAGATGTTGGGATAGGACAGAAGAGGTTAGGTCCTTGGGTTGATTTGCACAGGGCCTTGCACCCAAAAAGGACAGGCTCATGCACTTATTGGGATCTAGCTCATTCCCCTTTTGAAAACTACAGGCAGAGTTCTGGAACCAGGATGGGCTCCAGCATGAGCTGTGGTGACAGGGGACTGCAGAAGCAGGGAATCTAAGCTTCCAAGCAATGGTCACATCCCGCCAGAGCATGTCCTCATCTAGCTGGAGTTGACACTACAGTGATGGACGTTTGCACTTTCTTGTCCTGGGGTTTTAACAAACTAGAATGTGTCAACAGGTCTGGACAGATATTGAAGCCAGGTTGTGTAGGATACTTTGGAGAAAATTTGGCCTGGGGAAGAGACGACTTCCCCAGCAAACTGTAGAGAACCTCATGAATAGAACCTGATACACAGTTGTTGAATTGGTTGAGAAGAATGGAGAGACAGAAACTCCCTCTGACCCCAGGCAGTCACTGTGCTGATCACAGGAGCCCAGGTAAGCCTAGGTCAGACCATGGTGGGGTATTTGCAGGCCCAAGCAGGCACACCCACCTCAGCCTGTCATCACTGTAGCCTTTTGAAGCTTCAGGGCACCCAAAGCCCTTCTTGGGAGGGTTATAACTGTTACCAGCAAGCTGCCAGGAAGAACAACCAACTGTCGCCCACACTCATCAGAAGAGGTGGGATTTTCTGAGCTCTATGCTTCGGTGATGGTGAAGCCCTTCGAGTGACTATTTCCTCTGTATTGTTTTTCCAGGCCACTGCATTTTCTTATACAGAGCTACTCCACGCATTGCCCTTTGTCCTAGAACATCTTGCCTTAATTGCATTAATCATCTGATCTCTTCACTTTTAACATGACTTCTTGGGCTCCCATGATAACACTGATACCATGTCTGATAAGGTTCAAATCCCACCACAGCCTGTGGCTGGAGGGCCTCGTGAGGGAAACTGCTCACAAGAATAAGGTAGGAGAGTAGGTCCAAGAATAATCCTCCCCCAAACAGGGAAGGCCGCGTGACTCAATGACACCTCCCATCTCTCCTCGTCATAATGTCCCCCTAGTCCATGTCATGCCTCATGGGTCATTATGGTGTTGGGATGGGGTTAGAACTGATAAGCACTATTAAAAGGGAGTGTTTTGGGTTTTTTTCCTCCTGTGACCCTGGTTCAGAAAGCATGTTTTGGAGCAAGTTGGGAGGCATTCTTGTTTAAACAGGTGTCATGGTATCAGTGAAGTCTACCAAGATGTTGTCAACCTATGTCTTTTTTAAAAGTCACTCTGGGATCTTAATAAGTGTTTTTAACAAGAAAATAAAATTTTTAAAAATTGAGGTCCTGGAACTGGAAATGTAGGCAAAGGGACACAATGCGGGTGCCCGGAGTGTTTTGCTTTGGGAGGTAGTGGAGAGAAGGTGCCAGGGAGAGGCGTGCATTGACCAAAGTGAGAATACCAATCCCACAACCTTGGCTCAAGTGCCCCCCGCCCACCAGCCTCCAGATCCAGTCATCTAGCCGAGAGGGGCAAGGGCTGCATCTGACCCAGGGATCCTCCATTCTCAGAAAGAAAGGTGAGCAATGCTTGGCCTGGATGTGGCATTGAGCTGTTCAGACTTTGCCCTTGACAGAGTAGCCCCTGCCCACATTCGCCCATATGAGCTTACTCACTGGTTTCCAGAAGGACTTTAGTCCACTTGTAACCTCATCTCAACTGAAATCAGCCCCCACCCAGGGACTGGTTTGCTGTACCAACTCCACTGGTGATGAAGAGGAGGGGAATCACAGTGGCCTTTGCAGGGTGCGTACTGTGCTTCCAAGAGTTATGAATAGCTCAGCTCCCAGAGGAGAGACTTCTCAAGTTCATTCTTTACAGTTAAGCTCTTGTTTAAGATGGGAAGTTATTCTGAGTAATAACTATTTCCTTCTCCTTGAGCCGCACAGTGAAAAAGTGTTACTTCCTACTTAGGACTTCATGTTCAGTGAACATAGCTCTCGTTCTGGAGAGAAAAATAAATTGCTTTCCAAAGGGCAATGGGATTTCTACTGCCTGTATCGATCATGCAGCTTTTCATTCCTGGTTGGTTTTCCTTGACCTCTGTGAGGATTGCATGTTCCGAAGACATAGCAGGACCTGAACTTCAAAAACACTAGTGACATTCCAGGCTGGCTGTGAAATTTTGCAGTAAATCTGAAAAAATATTCTCAGTTCATATGGTGAGGTGGAGGGAAATTGCTACCCAAAGGCTACTGTGTCCACAGTCTTCTCGCACTCCTAGTGCTTCAAGCTCCATTGAAGTGAGTTGCCCCTCTGCCACTGTGTCCCCCACTGCACCCCCACCTGGGGTGTTCTGGGCCATAAAAGGTTAAGCAGGAACACTTGCTGGAGCACGTTTTCAAAGACCACCGATCACCTCCAGCTGGAGACCTGCTGCAACCCCAGCCTTTGGTATTGTCGCCAGTTCCGACAATCAAGACATTTAATCCCACGGATTGCAGAATGGTGTGGGCAGCAAGCAGCTCTACTGCAGGTCTGTAGGAAGTGTGTTTTTATTTTTATCACTAGCAGACCTCACTGAAAGCTCTGGGTCTGATGGTGATCACAGAGAAAGGTCCCAGTCAGAGTCAGGTTGTTCCCTGCTTCTCACCAGTTGGGTCATCCTAGGATGTGCCTAATCTTCCCCATCTGTAAGACACAAGGGCCAGGTAAGACCAGTGGTTCTCAAACCAGAGAGTCTCTGTCTTTCTTTCTGAGACAGAGTCTTGCTCTGTTGCCCAGGCTGGCATGCAGTGGTGCAATCTCGGCTCACTGCAGACTCCGCCTCCCAGATGTCAGCAATTCTCTCCCTCAGCCACCCGAGTAGCTGGGATTACAGGTGCGTGCCACCGTACCTGGCTAATTTTTGTATTTTTAGTAGTGATGGGCTTTCACCATCTTGGCCAGGCTGGTCTTGAACTCCTGACCTCATGATCCTCCTGCCTCAGCCTCCCCAAGTGCTGGGATTACAGGTGTGAGCCACCGCACCTAGCCCAAACCAGTTTCTAAGAATTATCTGGGCAATGTGTAATCCCCAATGGCAATTTCCAGAAATTCTCGTTTTAAAAGCTCCTCATTGATATTGACACTGATGTTCTATGGACCACAGTTGGGAAAATACTGGGAGCAGATAGAAAACTTCCAGCCCCAACAGTCTCTGCTGGACCCTGGCTGTGATGTGAAATTTTATTCTGTCTGGTTGGCTTTAGAGTTCTCTTTATTATCTTACACATAAAGCTTTTTTAAATGATTGGGGAATTTACAATAATTTATCACAATAACATTTGGAAGCATTTGAGACAGCAGTAGTTCTTAGTTGAATTTCTTTGGGCAGAGGTAAATATACAAAGAAAACAGGTGAGAAATTGGCTCTATATCAGATAGTCTAAAGAAAATGTTTTAGAGAAGAACTACATTCCATTACACTACTACTTTTGAAATATTTTCTTTTTCCCCTCATTTCCCCCCATCCTGTCTCCCTCATCTCTTTGCTTTATGTTTAGATTCTCTTGATTAGAAATGGCAAAATCAGGAAGTGAAAGATCTGACACATGTAGAAGTAAATGGGAACCAGGCCTTCAGGGCCACCCAATAGTTGACCTCAAAGCTTGGCCTGGTTGATGTCCACATGCCATGTCATCGGGAGCCCCCTCTCTTTGGCTTTTGGGGATTTTTATCAGAAAGGGAGGAGCCATCCCAAGGCAGCTTTTACCTGTCACAGATAGCATCAAACCCTGGCTCCAAAAACTTGAGGAAAATCAAAAGCATGTGGTCACCAGGAAAAAAAATGAAGATCTCATCTTTAATCACAGTAAAGCTAGAATTCCCAGATGGTACATTTTTGGATCTTTGCATCCATCTGCTAGTTCAAGTACTTCAACAGCAATTGCCCTCATGGTGATTTCACAAATTCCTCACATCCTTCATTCATTTGACAAATATTCATTGAGCATCTACTTGGCGCCATGAACTAGAGATCAGTGTGAACAGATGACATGAACTCTGCCTTGCAAATGCCACTTGCATCAAGCCCCACAAACAGAGGGACTCTGGCACTGTGGTCTGAGAGGTCAGAAGGAGTCTTTCTGAGGAGATGACAGTGAGCTGAGATTGGAAGACCAGTAGGAGAGAACTAGATGAACTAAATGAAAAGATGCTCCACCTACAGAGTTGGGTGCAAGCTACTGAAAGACAGCCTTCATGGGGGAAATAGCAAATCATGTCTCCCTTTGGCCCAAGTCATGACTTGTCTGCCTGTCTGCCTTACATGAGGTGGGGGGACTGCAGGATGTTTTTGGAAATGTCTTCTGAACCCTGATCCCGATATATACTCTAATTCCATACTTGTTATTGAATTTTGCAATAGGAAATTTAAACCACATGCTGTTTATTTAAACATTTCGATTAAATTTTCCTTTGACTTGCACTTCCAAATAATAAATCAAATGTTGCTTAGTTTAATTTTCAAGTTGATGAAGATTCTTTTCCTGTTGCTAATTCAAGTCACTTAAAGTGAATTTTGATTAATCTGTGATAGGAAGTTTTGTCTTTCTTAATTGAAAACGCTTTTGAACCAATAGCATATTGCACTAAATTACTCAGGAAATGGCAGTGCTAGGGCTAAGAAAATCTTTATTTTTTTATTTTTATAAAAAAATGATCACAGATTTCAAAGGATTAATTTCTCCACTCTTACTGAAAAGAGCTATTGAACTCTCAGTTGACTACAAGTGATTTATCTCTGCTAATTAAAAATAAAAATCTTCCTGGCTTCTTGGTGTCAATGTGTGCAATTCCAATGATGATCATGCTCTATATTTATACAGGGGCTAATATATCACTTGCACATATTTTTATCTTTTTAAGCTTCCCAGCATCACTTAACTGGCGGTTGATGGGGAGGGGATGATCTGGAAGGATGATAAATTAAGACTGTCTCTCATTTTAAACCATAAAATAGGTATGTAATGAATCAGAGCTGAAACACAATCATCCTGAAAGAAAAGATTGCTGGGTTGAATGTTAGTTCTGCTTTTAGCTCTTTGAGGAATTGTAACACTGCTTTCCATAATGGTTGCACTAATTTACACTTCTACCAACAGTGTGTAAGTGTTCCCTTTTCTCTGCAACCTTGCCAGTGTCTGTTGTTTGTTTGTTTTCCACTTTTTAATAGTAGCCATTCTGACTGGTGTAAGATGGTATCTCATTGTAGTTTTGATTTGCATTTCTCTAATGATCAGCGATATTGAGCTTTTTTTCCAGAGGAATATAAATGACTCTACTATAAGATACATGCACATGAATGTTCATTGCAACACCATTTACAATAACAAAGACAGGGTATCAACCTAAATGCCTATCAGTGATGGAATGGATAAAGAAAATGTGGTAATATAAACCATGGACAACTATGCAGCCATAAAAATAACAAGATCATGTATTTTGCAGGAACATGGATGGAGCTGGAGGCCATCATCCTTAGCAAACTAATTCAGGAGCAGAAAATCAAATACCACATGTTCTCACTTATAAGTGGGAGCTAAATGATGAGAACTCATGAACACAAAGAAGGGAACAGTAGACATGGGGTCTATTTCAGGAGGAGGGAGAGGAACAGAAACGATAACTATTGGGTACTAGGCTTAATAACTGGGTGATAAAATAATCTGTACAACAAACCCCCATGACACAAGTTTCCTATGCAGCAAACCTGCGCATGTAGCCCTAAACCTAAAATAAAAGTTTTTTAAAAAAGAAAGTAAAGATTGAGCTTAAGGTGTTAACTTAAGAAAGAATGTCTGTGCCAATCAGGAGAAGAATGAAATGTAGAGTCCTCACTAATGCCTGCATTTTCACTCCTGCGTGACCTGGCTCCCACCTACTCCTCCAGTTTATTTTCTGCTACTCTTTTTCTCATGTGCTTGCCCCCAGCTGCACAGACCTACTTGCTGTTCCTGCAACACGCACAAGGCTTGCTCTTGCCTCTGTGTCTTTGCACGTGCTGTTCCTTCTGCCTGAAGGCTCTTCCCTTGATATTCTCATCATAGCTCACTCGCTGGCTTCCTTTAGCTCTGCTCAAATGCACTTCTTTAGAGAGACCTTCTGGACCAGCTCAAAAAGCATTCCCATCACTCGTTATTGCCTTCCACGTATCATTTGTTTTCATAACACTTATCAACTGATGAATTTTATACATAGACAATTATATATATGTTACATATAATTTACTGTATGTTTTAGATCAGTTTTGGGTTCACAGCAAAATTAAGAGGAAGACACAGAGATTTCCCATATGCCCCTTCCCTGACACATGCACAGCCTCCTCCATATCAACATCCTCCACCAGAGTGGCACATTTGTTATTGATGACCCTACATTGGCATACCCTCATCACACAAAGTTTATAGCTTATCTTAGGGTTCATTCTTGGTGTTCATTCTGTGGGTTTGCATAAATATATGATGACAAGTATCCACCATTTTAGTATCATACAGAGTGTTTTCACTGCCCTAAAAGCCCTCTGTGCTCTACCTGTGCATCCCTTCTTCCTCCAACCCTTGGCAACCACTCATCTTTTTACTGTCTCTATAGCTTTGCCTTTTTGAGTGTCGTGAAGTTGAATTCATCAGGTATGCAGCCTTTTCAGATTGGCTTCATTCACTTAGCAGTATACATTTAAGTTTCCTCAATGTCTTCACAGCTTGATGAGCCATTACTTTTTAGTGCTGAATAATATTCCATTGTCTCGATGTACCAGAGTTTATTTGTCCATTCACCTACTGAAGGACATCTTGGTTGCTTCACAAGTTTTGGAGCATAAAGGTATTTTTCTCTTTATTTATTATTTGGTCTCTCTTTTTCCATCCCTCCAACATAGTGACTGTGCCTATTTGTACATGCTTATATCCCAATGACTAGTATACTGATTATACATAATATGTGCTCAAAAATATTTTATTGAATAAAGAATTGAGGAAAGAAAGTAAAAAATACAGAAAAGAGATCAAATGAATGAGCGCTAGAAGTAACTATAATATACTGTATAGGAGGAGGTATGCCTGGGTCAAATAACTCAATCTGTCCAGTCTCAGTAGCAAGGACAGGGCCTAAAGACATTGCTTCATTGGTGACTAAGTGTGCGGACAGAATTTCTGTTTAAAGAAGGACATCATGATCAAAGAAGATGACAGCAGGAGAGAAGATATTTGCAATTTCTAAAATGAGGAACCAGTGTCTGGAATCACTAGTGCCTTTGAGTCAACAAGTAGAAAATGACAATCGCAAAAAGGAAAAACAGACAAAGGACATGAACAGGCAATTTACACAACAGGACTCCCAAGAGGCTAGCAAGTGTAAAACATGTTTAAAACTGTTACTAATCAGAGAAATGCAAATCAGTCTACAATGAGTTGTCAGTTTATAAGAGTAGACTCGAAAAAATTAAGAGGTAGGATGATGCAGCTGTGAAGGCAAAGGGACCTTTGTCTGGTGCTGGTAGCAAGATAGACAGATGCAGCCATGGGTTTAGGTGTATATCACATCCCAGCAGGGGCAAAGAAAGGAGAATTCATCCTGGTGGAGAGGAGATGAAATGAGCCGGCCACCGTTGGTAGAGATGTGAGTAGGGAAAGTGTGGAGGAAGCTCACCACTCAGGGCCAGATGTGCACATATAGCCCCAGATCAATCTGAAAATCAGCGCTTCCCCTACAAAAAAAGTAGAAAAAAGATTGAGGTCTATATCACAATACGAGTTTAATAAGAAATAGCATAGCTGGCCCATTTAATACCAAAGCAGATAATTTTTAACACCTCTTTGCCCAGTACACTAAAATAATTTTCATTAATAATCAAGAAATGAAATTAATAATGGCCAGAAAAGAAAAATAGACAGTAAAGTTTTTCTTCTACTGAATTTTGTATAATTATGCTGATTAAAAATTAAAATAAAATAAATATTATAGTACAAACAGGAACTATTAATAGATTAGCATGTTTAAATTATTTAAACAAAAAAACCCATATACTTGCCTATTAGTCTATTACAGTAATAGATAATCACATTACAGTTTCTGTTTCAGAGCCTTAGCTTCTACAAATTTGTCATTGACTTCATCAAAACAGAAGTACTAGAGTCATCAATCCATCTTCACTCATGAAGGAATAGTATTTATCCATTTTGTTTTTGAAAAGTTTATTTCCCATGAAACAGCAGGTATATGCATAGACAGAAAAGATTTTAAACATGAGAATAAATTTGGCAATGAATCATAAACATTCTATTTCACAATAAATTCCAGAAATTTCAGAGGCAAATGGAAACTCCAAGTGGTTGTATAGAATGACAGAATAGAAGTAACCCGATTTCTGTTTCTTCATTTTTACAATCACTGTGCTATTCTTGGTTAATTTGAATCTAGTGTCCATACCTTTATGAATTTACTTTCTTTTTCTTTTTTTTTTTTTTTTTGAGATGGAGTCTTGCTCTGTCGCCCAGGCTGGAGTGCAGTGGCATGATCTTGGCTCACTGCAACCTCTACCTCCCAGATTCAAGCGATTCTCCTGCCTCAGCCTCCCGAGTAGCTGGGACTACAGGCACCTACCACTGCACCCGGCTAATTTTTTATTTTTAGTAGAGACAGGATTTCACCATCTTGGCCAGGCTGGTCTCAAACTCCTGACCTTGTGATCCACCCGCCTCGGCCTCCCAAAGTGCTGGGATTACAGGCGTGAGCCACTGTGCCTGGCCATGAATTTACTTTCAAGAGGAATGTGTGTAGCTAAATCTGTGTCTGCTGGGGGCTGACTATAATAACCAAGAGTTCTCCAAATTAACTTCAACATACAATAAAATGTCTATTCAAGGATAAGTAATAGAAATGTGCTAATTTAAAGCTCACACATACATTACTAAACTCAACAGAAGTGATTAGAAGTTAGACTCCCATAAAAAGATAGTCTTGAGAGAGGTGTGTATCATCAGTGGCATTGCTTAGAGTTGCTGTAACAGTGATTTAAAAAGCAGATTATCTCTTAATGTCGTTATTATTTTTAAAATTCTCCAGACAAGGTACTCCCTTATTGCCTGCATCTGAGGCAGGTTGCTACCATTGCTCCTTTCTAGGGACATGCTATTTATAAGCAAAAAATTATTCATGTGGGAACTGCAAAGAGGCTTGAGGGAGAGGTGTGGTAAGAAAAAAAGGGATTTCCAAAAAAAGTGGATGTCCAATTGTTTCAACATATTTGTTGGGAAACTATCCTTCCTCCATTTCTTTGCCTTTGGACCTTTGTCAAAATCAGTTGACCACTGTGCCCCTGGCTGGAGAAACAGCCAAATTGACCCGCCCCTTGAGAAAATGTCCCCAAATCCTGGAGCCACCACATGAACATCCCTGCAGCTGGAGATATAGCCTGGTGGCCCCGCCCCCAGTGAGCCAGTTCTCAAGTCAGCCAACACATCATGCACTGCACCCCTAGCTGGAGAAACAACCCAGCAGTCCTGCCCCCATGTGCACATGCATGCCCCTTGCCTATAAGCCAATTTGGTAAGCCCATCTCTGGCTAAGCCACAACACTGCCACCACAGACTCCTATAGCCTAGGTCACTGAGGCACTCGCAAGCATCACTAACATAAATTATAGCTGAAGAAACTGCATGAACATTGCACTACCCTGTCTTTCCAGAACCAAAATCAGTGTGCCTTACCCAGCCAATACCCTAGGATCTAGCTACAGGAATAAGTCTTTATGAAAGCTATTTTATAAAACTGAAAGAGGCAACTATTCCATTAGATGAGCAGATATCAACATCGGGACACAATAAACATGAAAAAGCAAGGAAACAGGACACCTCAAAGAAGGATAATAATTCTCTAGGAACAGAGTCCTAAAGAAACGAAAATGTACAAAATGCCAGAGAAGTATTAATAATTGAAAATAATAATCTTAAGGGATCAATGAGATACAGGAAATTACAGTTAGACAATTCAAAGAAATCAGGAAAATTAATGATTTGAATAAGAAATTCAACAAAGAGATATAAAATACCAAACAGAAATCTTGGAGCTGAAGAATTTCATGAGGGAAATAAACAATGAAATTAAGAGGTAAGACGAAATCAAGCAGAAAAAAAGAATTTCTAAATGTGAAGACAGGTCTTTTGAAATAACCAAGGCAGAAAAGACAGAGAGAAAAAAAAAATCTACAGGACGTTTGGGACACCATAAAGCAAACAGATATTCACATTATGGTAGTTTAAGAAGGAGAAGAGATAAGAAAGGACATAGAAAGCCTATTTAATAAAACAATATCTGAAGAGAATCTCAAATCTTGGGAGATATATGAGCATCCAGGTTCACAAAGTGTAAAAGTTTCTAAATGTATTCAATTCAAAAAGTTTCACCCTGGGGCACATTATAGTAAAATTGTCAAAAGTTAAAGACAAAGAAAAATTCTAAAAACAGAAAGAGAAATGCATCAAGTCACATATAAGGAAATGTCCACTAGACTAACAGATTTCTTAGCAGAAACCTTACAGGCAGAGAGAGAATGGCATGATATAGTCAAAGTGCTGAAAGAGAAAAAGACTTACAACCAAGAATTCCATACCCAGAAAAACTATCCTTCAAAAATGAAGGTAGAAATAAAGTCTTTTCCAGACAAACAAAAATGGAATTCATTACCACTAGACTGGTCTTACAAGAAACACTAGGGAGACCTATATCTGGAAGCAAAAGAATGATATCTACCATCATGAAAACACATGAATGTGTAAAACTCACTGGCAGAACAGAGACATAAAGAAGAAAGAAAAAGTAGTTAAAATGCATCACTACAGAAAACCACCAAAATGCAAAGATAAACAATAACAGAGGAAGAAAGAAACAAAAAATATGCAAAGGCATCAAAATACAAATAACAAACAGAGTAAGTTCTCACATACCAATAATAACCTTGAATCTAAATAGATCACATTCTTCAATTAAAATATATAGACTGGCTAAATAAATTTTTAGAAAAATGAGACCCACCTCTCTGCTGCAAATCAGTAGTGATTCTATACATTAACAACGAGCTAGGTGAAAAAGAAATCAAGAAAGCAATCCAATTTACAATAGCAAAGAAAAAAATACTGAGAAATAAATTTAACCACAGTAGTGAAAGACTTCCACAAGAGAAACAATAAAATATTGATGAAAAAAATCAAACACAATAAAAAAAAATAGAAGGACATTCCATGTTCAGGGATTGAAATAATTAATATTGTTATAATGATCAGGCTACCCAAAACAATGTACAGATTCAATTCAATCCCTATCAAAATGCCAATGACATTCATTACAGAAACAGAAAAAGTAATCCTAAAATTTGTTTGGAACCACAAAATATCCCAGGTAACCAAAGCAATCTGAGCAAGAAGAGCAAAGGTGGAGGGATCACACTACCTGACTTCAAAATATACTACAAAGTTATACTAACTGAAACAGCACAGTAATGAAATAAAAACAGACATGTAGACCAATGGTAAAGAATAGAGGACCCAGAAATAAATGCAAAACAATTGTTTGGTGGTCTATCTTTTAGCAGGTTGGTGTAGGTATTATTGTTTTTAATAGATTTCTTACTGGAGTTATGAGTAGATTGCACAACACAATTACAGTATTAGAGTATTCTGGGTTTGTCATGTACTTAATTTTACCAGTGGGTTTTATATCTTTACACTTTTTTTTGTTTGTTTGTTTTTGCATGTTAGTATTTTTTTCTTTCAGTTTGAAGAGCTCTCTTTAGCATTTTTTGTCAGATGGGTCTGGTGACAAATTCTCACAGCTTTTGTTTGGGAAAGACTTCTCTGCTTCATATTAGAAGGATAGCTCTGTTGGATATAGTATTCTTGGATGACAGTCTTTTTTTTCTTTCAGAAGTTTGAAAATGTCATTCTACTCCCTCCTGGCCTGTAGGATTTCCATTGAAAGGTCTGTTGGCTGATGAATTGGAGCTCCTTTATATGTTATTTGCTTCTTTTCTCTTGCTGCTTTTAAGATTCTCTACTTATTTTTTATTCTTGAACATTTGATTAGGGGTAGAACATTTTATTCTAGGGGTAGTCTCATTTGAGTTGAATCTGCTTGGTGTTTTCTGACCTTTCTGTACCTGGTTATTTATTTTTCCTCAAGTGTTAAAAGTTTTCTGTTATTTTGCCTTTGAATAAACCTTCTATCCCTTGTTCTTACTCAACTCTGTTTTGATCACCAGTAATTCTTAGATTTTGTTTTTTAAGGTAATTTTTTATATCTTTTAGGTGATCTTTGTTTCTTTTCATTTTTTTCTTTTCTGTGCATTTTCAAAAAACCTATCTTCAACTTAACTGATTCTTTCCTCTGCTTGATATCACCATTCTGCTGTTGAGAGCCTCTGTTGCATTTTTTAATTCAGCAAATGTATTTCTCAGTTCCACGATTTCTGTGTGATTTTTTAATTATTTCAATCTTTTTGTTACATTTCTCTGATAAATTTCTCAATTGCTTTTCTGTGTTATCTTAGAGATTTCTGAGTATTCTTAAAACTGCTATTTTCAGTTTTTGGTCTGAGAGCATACATATTGCAGTTTCATTAGGGTCAGTTACTGGTTTATTATTTTGTTCATTTGGGGAGGTCATGGTTCCCCATTTGCTGTTGTTTTTTGTAGATGTACATTTACATCTTTGCATTGAAGGATTATTTATTTCAGTCTTCTCTGCCTGGGTTGTTTTGGGTTTTATTGGATAAGTTTTCCTAGAAATTCTTTGTAATTTAATTGTAGATTATCTTTTTTTTTCCCCAATGATGTTGTTGCCTCTTTTTTGGCACTAGATGGTGCCTTAAGCCCAGGGTTGCCTCAGTTGTAGTAAACAACCAGAGTGCTACCCATTCCAAATGGGAGAGATCTCAAAGGGGACATCCTGGTAGTGTGGGAAGGCTGGCTAGGAGTTTATGCCCAGGGGACCTGTGGAACAAACCTTCCACAGTGTAGTGCTGCTGGACAGCCATGCTAATTTAGCATTTCCTTTGGCCTAGTTACATAGTAAAGCTTCAGGGTCTGGGAATGGTAATACCCCCACCTTTGTCACTGGCTGTAATCAGGGTTATTTCTCCTTTCAGGCACTCCTGACGCTTCCCATGGGTTGGGACAGGGACTGTTGTAGTAGGGAGCCCAGGTTGGTAAAGAAGCTGGTTGTGCACCTCGGTCTCACTTTTCCAGTGTAGAAACTGTGAGTCAGGGAGAAATTTTTCTCATGCTTGGTGCTGTGCCAGGCAGACTTGGAGGGAGGGGTGTCATGGATACGGTAGTCCTTTTACTATCTGCCCCGAGTGATTTCACAGCTCTGTTGCCCTGGGAACTGTCTCATTCTGATATTTGAGTTCTGGGATATTGCTGGCAATAATCTCAGTACTGTGTATTTGTTTTTGGTTTTTGTGGGGAGAGTGAAACCAGCTTGCTTTTACTCTGCCATTTTGAAATCAAAAGTCCTATTATACTATCTTGATTACTTTAGTAGTGTTATTAATCCAACTTTATTCTTTTTGTTCAAAAATTGTTTTAGCTATCCTAATTCCTTTTCCTTTTCACCTGAAATTTAGAATCAGCATGTGTACATATATGGATGAACTTTTTATTGGAATTGCAGTAAATTTATAGATGTGTTTGGGGAAAATTTTCATTCTTACTATGTTGAGTTTTCCAATCAATGAACATTGTGTATCTCTGCTTTTATCTAGATCTTTGATTTCTTTGATTTCTTTCATCTGTGTTTCATAGTTTTCAGCATATAGATCCTGTGAACAATCATAAATGCTGTTTTTTTAACATTCGGTTTCAAATTATAATTGCTAGTATATAGAAATGATTGATTTTTGTAAACAATTATTTTTCAGTAAAAATATCTTAAGTGACTTTTCTTTATAGACTGCTTCTGAAGGATTCTACTTTATGTTCATGGAAATTACACTCTTTTAACCCTGAGATTTTATGGGTTGGTGAAGTATATAATTAAATTGTGTAATCATTATAATATGTACAGGTGGCAGAAACAGGTTGGGAACAAACCCAATCAACTCTTGGTAAGCATACAAATAAAATAGGAAGAGCAAAAGTATATCAGTGTATCACAGTAGACTACTGGGCTATAGCAATTCAGCATGGTCATGAAAAAGTAGAGTAAACAGAAGGTCAGTCAATCTGGAGAGTCAGCTAAGCGAAGGTCATTTAAGAGAGCTTCTACTGAAAGATCTACACAAAAGAGACAAGAAGGCAATAGAAAGGCCCAGTTCCTATGATTGCATTTAAACATAAAACTAATGCTATATCTTGAGAACATAAGAAACATATTTTATACTCATCACAATATATCTACTGAAGGAGCACTTATAAAGAAGGAAAAATAGCTATTACAATCATGTTTTTGAAAAATAATGATGGTAGGAAAGATCATAATTATAATACTAAGTGAAAAAAATCTTAGGATACAAAAATGTTATGTACAATACAATATTACTCCCAATTATACAAAAAAGTATTTTTAGAAGAAAGATGAAAAATACATCAAAATGTTTATAATATGTATGGCTGTTGGGATATGGTTGGCATTTTTTTACTTGTTTTTGCTGTTTTTACATTTTTACAGCTTTTACAATGCCTATGGGTTATTTTTACAATCAGAAGAAATGTTATTTTTAAAAGAAGAGGAATTCTTCTTTCTATACTTTATTTGCCTCTTTGAGATATCTGACAGCAATATCCTCATTGTTCTCTTTCGTTGTAATGAAAAACCATTTCAGGATTTTGGCATTTCCCACCAATTCCCTATGCCTTTTAAGGAACCAAGCAAGCTTCAGTAGTCTCTGCCATTTGATAAATTACATTAATGATTATGACAACAATAATTGTACAGGCTTTGCAAAGCTATTTATTTAATAAAATCATTACTATAAAGACTTTAAAAACTACAAGCAAGGGTCAGGGCCAACTTCATGATTGTCCCCTTCATAGTCATCCAAGTCTTCAATTTAGCTAAGGTCACAAGCCCCATGTAGAGAGTCAAACCAGAAACCATTAAATAGAGTTATTTCACTCTTTCTCCTCATTTCCTTGCATAGGCTAACCTTAGAGTTTGTTGGCAGGTGCTAGAGTTATACATAAAATTCCAGATCAATAGCTGGGGAATTTAAAAAGAAGGTGCAGAACATCATACAGAATCTAAGGCTATTCTCTCTCCCAGTTAGTGGTTCTTTTCTTTGTCGGTTTTCTTAAATGAGTGGTTCTTAACCTTTCCTGGATCATAATATTTTCAGTCATTTTATGTAGACACTCAAATTTCCCTAAATTCTTGCATCAACAAATCCATTCCCTCCCCCAAATCTATTACCAATGCACTGGATTTATTACAGGCACGTGTTTCACGTCAGTCCCCCATAGGTGGCTTTAGCTCAGGCTCTGTCTCCTCTCACCTTCACTGTGCCAGTAGCCTCCGAAGTGGGCTCCCTAACTCTAGTCTCCTGAGCAGCATCCATCTTCCACACCAACACACTGCAGCCATTCTCCTGAAAGCAAACCTGATCATTCCCTCCCTCACTTGAAGCTATTCTTGATGAAGCCCCTTCCTTTATTTTCTGTGGCTAAGGGGAATGCGGTGGTATTCTATCAACTTACAGTATCACAGCCAGGCAGAGGAGATCAAAGGATAGAGGACAATTTCACATGCTAAGTGAGCATGCCTTTCTTTTTATTCTCCCCTTTAAAGCAATGATAGTTGGCTTGAGCTGTGTTTCAAATAGGAGAATCATTTGCAGGGAGTCATTATGTGTCTCTCCAAGGATCACTCTTCCTGAGACAGATCCATTGATCTACTCGGGGATCAGGCTTAGAAAAGTGAGCCACAGTGATGTGGGCCACATCTGTGAATGCACCAGGGAGCCCCAGGAGCCAGGTGGTAAGAAACGTCATAAAGGGGGTTGGAGGAGGATAAGCTCTGGGAGGAGAAGAGTGGAGAAATGCTCATGTTTTAACAGTCATTCTCAAACTTGGCTGCACCTCAGAATCACCTGGGGAACTTTGAGAAATCCCCACACCCAGGCCAATCCAACCCTCTCAAATCAAAGTCTCTGAGGTGGGACCAGGTACCTGAATTTTTTTAAATCTCCAAGGTGATGGCACTGTGTGGAAGGTTTGAGAGCCAGTGTCTTAGAAGATTTGGGTTTGCCAGAAGGTTTCTGGATGGAGCCTGAGTGCTGACCCTTTTACCCTAACTGGTTAGAGTGGCAGATGAAGCTCCACCCATCTAGTGCTAGATCTTTTGGAGATTTATTTTTAAAAGCCACTCATTATTCCTTTCCCCATTTGGCAAAAGCGTTTTCATCCATTTTCTCTTTGACACCCATTACATTTAAAAAAATTATTTAGTCCTATACTGGACAGTCTGTAGCAAGTCCAGCCTGCTCTGCCACTAGTTAACTGGATGCTAGGCCTCAGTTCTTTTCCAGGGAAGCAGGAAAAATTAGCATAGGCCGTCTTCAAGTTCCTCTCCTCTCTTTAGTTTTAGCATTTAGTCCTCTACAACTCCATCTCCAGTTTTCTGAGGCTGTTCTGAGCCACCTCTGCCCACATGCTTCTGGGTGATCTCTAGCCACAGCTGCTTGCCTCATGGCCGCCACTTCCTGCTGGACGTCCACGGGGCTGGGGTGGTGGGCAGGGAGGGAGAGTGAGGATGGAAAACCAGGATGACCAGCAGCTCTAAATCCCCTAAGGGTGGTATTCCTCTTTGAGGAACTGGCCACCCCTCTACACAGCAGCTGAGATGCAGGAGTTCCTGTTTCAACTCCCCCACCCTGCTGGAGGCTGTAAGGCAGGGTGTGATCAGCTTTTACTGGAGAACATGAAATAGCAGGAAACGTCACCTACAAGGGCACATTAATCACATTAGCTTGGCAAACTATCAGCTGGGATTCAGAGTCACATGTGTGAGCACAGCATTTCTAGGCAGCCCGTTTCCACAGCCCTGCTGCCCATGCCTTTTGTTTTAGACCAGTCTCTGCAGCTCACTGCTGCTGGAAGGAAAACTCACACGATCACATTTTGTGTACACATGCATCCACATGCATAGTAAAACCAGGTGAGCTGAATTCATTTTGGCTAGACTGAAGTCAAGCTTCTGAAAATATAAAATGGTTGTATTTCTGGGCCAATGCTGACGCTGGAGGTGGCATGTTGATGAGGCCAGGAAGTTATTCTATTTTCTGGTGAGGGAGTACTTGTCTTGTTCTCTTTTTTTTTCCTACAGAAAATGCAGCCATTACTCACATTTAAAAAAGTTACATTTGGGCTTTGAGGTATAATAAGAAATAGATAGATATTGGTCACTGCTCCTGATTCCTGACACAGCCACTAAAACCCTTGTAATTTCCTGAGTGATAGGGGTGCGAGGAGAATATTTTGTCCTAATATTTGGTCTCTGACCCAGTTCCCAGCACAGAGCTCTTAAATCCCCTGGAATTTCCTGGGTGATAGGAGCGTCTTTCATTCTAACAAGGTGACTCTTGGTGGACTCCTGTATGGAGTTTGTCACCAGAAAGATCAAGCCATGATGAGAAGCTTGGAACATTCAGCCTCACTCTCCATCCTCTGGGTAGAGGAGTGGGGCTGGAGATTTAGTTAAAAATTGATCCTGCCTATGCCATGAAAGATCTACATCATAGATTTTTCTGTGTCTATAACAATCCCTAAAGTATAGGGCTGAGAGCTTCCAGATTGATGAACACGTCTACGTGCTGGGGGTGGTGCATCTCAGCTCCATGGAGACAGAAGTGCCTGTGCTTGGGACCCTTTCAGACCTTGCCCTCTGCATCTCTTTATCTGGCTGTATATGTGTATCCTTGGTAATATTCTTTGTAATAAAGTGGTAGGTGAATATAAGTGAGTATTTCCCTGGACTTCTGCAAGCTGCTCTAGCAAATGATCAAAACTGAGGAGGAGGTTATGGGACCCTCCTATTTGTAACCAAGTCAGACAGGAGTTGTGGGTAACCTAGAGACCATCACTTGTGATTGGTGTCTGAAGTGGGGTGAGGAGTCAGGAGGAACTGAACACTTGACCTGTGGGATCTGTGCTAATCCCAGGTAGGTGGTGTCAGAATTGAATTGAATTATTGAACACCAAGTTGGTGTCTGAAGAGAACTGGAGAACTAGTTGGTGTGGGAAAACCCCACACTTATTTGGTTACAGAAGTGTTCTGTGTTAAGTGTGAGTATAAGGAAGGAAACAGGAGTTTTTCTTACAGGCTTACATTTAAGGAATTATCTTTCTTGAAAATGACATTGAAGTCAGCACTGTCTGGGAAAGTCTGGAACATAAAGTGCTTCTGAGCCAGGATCTTGTGTATCATTAAAATGAGGCACTCTTTAGGGAGGGAGCAACCTACTTTTAGATGAGGGTCTTAGGGGAGACTTTATTTTGGAGCCATTTGTGGGCACATGAACTTGACTTTCAGATCTCTGATTGGGCAGGAACAGCTCCTTGCTAGGGGCTACTGAATGAACCTCAAGGAAAAGTGAAGTTGAAAGCTCTTAGGCCACATCAAAGAAGTGGGGAGGATACAGAGCCTTCTTCCCTTCTGGGAGACAAGGGCACCAGAGGCCTTCCTTGCTTTTTAACAATGCGCATCTATTTTGTGAGGATTAAAAGGGCGTTTTGTCCATGGGAGATGCTAAAAATATTCTTGTAGGAAGAAAGGAAAAGGGGGAAAGGGAAGATGTGATAAAAGGAAGAAGAGAAAAAGGGATAATTCAAAGTACTGAAATAAAAATTTTGGTTAGCTCAAAAAAGAAGTAAAATACAGTATCTAGAGAGCAACAGCACAAAAGAGAAAACAAGCAAATATTCCTGGATGTCTCTTTCTCACCGTATCACCCTGAATACAGTATTTAACCACTCTGAGTCCCAGTTTCCTCATCTGTAAAACGAGTCTCTCTTTACAGGAATTTTGTGAGGATCAACAAACAAAAAAGCTTCTGCTGATTCGTGAGGATGCTAATGCCAAACACCATGCACACTCACCACAGCCTAAAACCTTTTCTAAGAGCTTCACAGGTATGATCTCATCTAGTCTTCAAAACAAAACTGTGAAGGAAGTTCCTTCCTCATTTGAAAGAGAAGCCTGAGGCACAGACCCTCAGCTAAACCAACAGGTGACATGCTTGGATTTGAACCTTGCTAGTTGCTCTTGCTCCTTAGTCTGTGTTCAGTACCTCCCTTCCTCACCATCCTATGTTGCAGTAGCTCCTCTTTCTTTTCTTCTTCTTCTTTTTTTTTTTTTTTTGACTGAGTCTTGCTGTGTCACCCAGGCTGGAGTGCAGTGGTGCCATGTAGACTCACTGCAACCTCCACCTCCAGGGTTCAATTGATTCTCATGCCTCAGCCTCCTGAGTAGCTGGGATTACAGGTGCAGGCCACCATGCCTGGCCAATTTTTGTATTTTTAGTAGAGACAGGGTTTCACCATGTTGGCCGGATTGGTCTTGAACTCCTGACCTCAAGTGATCCACCTGCCTCAGCCTCCCAGAGTAGCTCCTCTTCTGACTATTTCACAGGTGTGATGCTCATTCTGACAATTCAAAAGAAATTTGGTTGGCTAAATTGGGCTCTATGCAATTGGGAAGTATCACTGGATTTGACATATCTAGGCTCAGTTCATTGTTAGCAAACATAATTGATACACACTGAGATCTTGTGATCCAAGCCTGAGAACTACAAACATTAAATCCACAAATGTATTTCAAAGTTCAAATTTTACATTAGTAAAACAAGGAAATATAAGTGTCATAACACAATGGCAGCTTTCCAAGAATGAATATTTTATTGATGGGGAAAATTGGCCTTTTGGGTCACCTTACTTTAGCTCTTCAAGGAAGTACAACTATATAAAATTGACCTTATGTTGTGGTATTGAACAGCTGGGCTATGGAATATTTTAAACCAACGTTTAAAAATAATCCCATAGAGTGGGAACTGATGCAATCCTAAGGGGAAAGAAAGCTTTGGAGGAGTGTCTGGCTTCCTCTTTTCCTCTTGGCTTGAAACCGACAGGCAGATCTTGTCTACTCTGGTTGATTTTCTAGCATTAGGACTTTATGCAAATGGATCAGGGCCATGTATCCTGAGAGGGAAAGTGGTTCACTGGAAATGTTTTGGCAATCACAGATTCTTCCAGGTGCCTGCCTGAGAATGATTTTCTTACATTGAGAATTTTCTTCCAACTGGGCACAGATGACAGAAGTCTGGACTTGTTTGGAAATATGATCCTATCAGTTCTCAGACATTTTTAGAATATCTACCCAACCCCAGCCTTTCAGCACCCCTATAATGATCATGTTGATTTCATACTTCTAAGTTTTGGGATGTTAAAAATAGGAAGGACTTGAAACCCTTATTGTGGGATTTACTGTTTATTCCTGGTATCTCCTAACTTGGGTTAACATGGATTCTGATGAGAATAATGAAAAGTGAATAGTTTAACCATGTTTAGAAGAGTATTCATTTATTAGACATGCTGCTAAATGTGTCTAATTTCACAGAGATTAATTACTCTTTCTCAGTATTCCTCTTTCTCATGCACACATTCACTTACAAGTTCAGGCTGTCATGTTTTTGCCATTTTCTTGCCGGTGCCTTGCAATCCTAATAAAATGTTTACTAGGTAGCATTTCTCTGGATACAGTGTTGAGCTGAGAACTGACTTGAACATGAATCATGATAATGTTTCTTACTGTTTACATAGCAATGAAGATTATCAAGATGAATGGAGAGAAGCCAACCACCCTCTTTATTCATCACAAAGTCATTCAGCCCTGTTATTTCTCATGCTGAGAGATTTATTGGTAATTTTGCTGCAGATAAGTTGTCTTGAAGGGAGCAAAAACTTTCAGGAATTGAGGTGCTTCTGAATCAGAGAAAACTATGATACGTCATTAACTCTGATACTGAATTATATAGAAGAAATGCAAAAGACTCATAAGCACTTAGAAAAACAGTAATCAGTGTGTGTTGATTATCTCAGCCACGGCATACCTTTTTTTCCACCACACATTTCCGGGGTGATTTGCACTGTATTTTCATATTTAACATTAGGGAAAAGTGTGTTGTGGATGCTGTGGACATGTATTAGCATATTTTAAGATGGTTTATTTGGGCTTTTTTTTTAACCTAATAAATCCAGTTCATGTGCACACAACATCACTCATGTTTGCTGCTTTTGAAGTAAATTTCATTTTAATTCTTCCAATCAGTCAAAACATTTGAAAAAAAAATAACATGAAAGTTTTGAGCTTGGGAAAGGTTTTTGTTATCATTTTTGTTTTTTTACATTGATCTTAGGTCATTGAGTAGATAATAGGAATACATTTGCTAATGAAGATGAGACGTCAACTGTCCGATATAGTCATCAATCAAATGTCTGGCTCAGAATCAAGACACAGACCCTTCCATCTCCCTACCTGTTTCCCCAGCAGACCTACAGCAACCCAGATGGTGTTCTTGGACTATTTTATAAATGTGTAATTCATAGAAGTCTACTAATGATCTATTATTTTATACTAGTGGCCAACCTTGGAATTTGGTGTGTAATTTCTGCAGGCCACAATGAATGATTTCTGATAAGAGGTTGTGTTGAAGGAGAAAGAGCAAAGGAAATCTTTCAGAACAATTAGTAGGTTAAGTTACTTGGCTCCCAGTTTGAGATTGAGCAATAATTGTTTAAGTTTTTTCCCTGTCCCATTCTGTCTTTGTGACCTAAAAAACCCCCAATAGCCAGAGAATAAAGACAAAGAGCAAGAGGACTCCTTGAAAGTGCTCCCCCAGAGCAATTTATCAATTGCTAAATTGGTAGGAGGCATGTGTGCTTTGCACAATCCACTCAACCTGACACTGAGAAACAGGGACCAGATGTTGAGCCAGGGTTTGGGCTCAAGTGCTTAGGTGGCTGGATGTGCACTTTCCAACAAGTCCAAAAGCCTGCTTGAGGAGGTGACCAAGTTGACTGCTCAATCTTGACATCTATTTGAGAATTTATTGGAAAGACCATGGGCAAATACACTTTGTCTGAGAAGCTGTTCCTGTACCGTGGGTTGGAAAGACCCAACTGGAATGTCGTTTTCCATGATCTGACCATTTTATACGCCTTCCTCCATGAATAGGAATTTTCGAAAATCACTGGCTACTTCCAACTGCACAACTGTGTGAAGGCCTTGCTGCCAGCACTGAGCATAGGTGTGAGTGTCCAAAGAACAGTATTCTAGTCCCAGGTCTGCCACTAACTCACCTTGACACTTGGCCAGTCTCTGATTTTCTTTGGCCTCATTTCCTCAGCTGTAAAATCCGGAGGCTGAACTAGAAGGTTCTGCTCTTGCTCTGTGCTTCCAGCATTTCCTACCTTCGATTACACCAGCCAAGAATTCTTGACAAAAGCCCAGTGCTCCAGCTCCCCTATCCCCAGCAGCTTCTTTGCCTTTCCATTGGGAAGTTTGGCTTTTAAGCCTGAAACAACATATCAGATCATAATGCTGCTGGATCATCTGAATTATCCATGGCTCCTTATTGCCTGCAGAAAACAAACTTCCTCCATTGTCATGTAAAGTCCCATGAACTGACACCCCACCCCCAGCTTTCCAACCTTATCTTTATTCTTGTTCCTCCAGACTGGCCTGCTCCTATTGCCCCAAGCACACTACATCATCTCTGTCTCTGCTTCTTTGATTTCAGTACTCAGTGTTCCTGGAATCTTCCTTGTCTTCCTTTCCCAACCCTGTAGGGCAGCACTATGGGACCCAGCCCCACCTTGGCTTCAGTAGAGCTGCTGTTGACTGTTGCATTGATTTATAATCCAATTCCAACTTTTATTCTAGCAAAAAGATTCAAGACAAAAGTTAGTTTGGAATTCAGTAAATACAATGATTATGGACGAGCACCAGCTGTTGGCTCTTTCCCAGGATCTCTACCCAAGAAGCCAGAAGATATTGATGATTCCCAGAATCTAGTGCAAAAATCGTGAGAAATCTTTGGGACGATGAAATAGAGTGGTTCCAGGTGCAGTGGAAAACACAGAGTGAGAGAGAGCCTCGTATTGAGGAATGAATTTTGAGAAAACTTTCTAGTTATATCTCTCCACCTCTGGCCCCTCCCCCTCAACCACATTACTACTCACGCTTTTATGGGGAAATGGATGGTAAGGAAAACAGCAGCAGCAGCTTAGAGCCAGCCAAAGGCAAGAGGCAAAAATTAGGGAAGGCCCAGAGACTGGCTGAGTAAGGAGTGAAAGAGTAACAACAGTGAGAGGATCAGGAAGATCCTGAGAATTCTTTTTTTCTTCATCCTGGATGCCACTCCTGTGTTATCAGTTGCATTCTATGTAGCAGATCTTGGAAGACAGATCTACCTAGCAGCAGGTTTACCTGTGGCAAATAAGTGGGGAGGAGTTGCTGAACCCAGATTGTAAAGCCAGAAGATCCTTCCAAGTCCATATCCCTTCTACTCATTCTGAAATCCAGAATGTATTTAGAATTAGAAGTATTTACTTAGGGGTATGGGCTTTTTAAAAAAAAGTCAGGGGTTGGGCACAGTGGCTCACGCCTGTAATCCCAGCACTTTGGGAGGCTGAGGCAGGTGGATCGCCTGAGGTCAGGAGTTCAAGACCAGCCTGGCCAGCATAGTGAAACCTTATCTCTACTAAAAATACAAAAAATTAGCTGGGCGTGGTGGCAGGCGCCTGTAATCCCAGCTACTCAGGAGGCTAAGGCAGGAGAATTGCTTGAACCTGGGAGGCGCAAGTTGTGGTGAGCTGAGATCGTGCCATTGCACTCCCACCTTGGCAACAAGAGCGAAACTCCATCAAAAAAAAAAAAAAAAAAAGAGGCAGATTTATTGAACTATAATGTGTATAAAATTTACTTGTTTTCAGTGTTGAGTTTTGACAAGTGGGTGTATTAGTGTAACTACCATCACAATCAAGACACAACAATTTTTTCAGTTCAAAAAGTTCACTAATGACCCTTTACAGAATTCCCGTACCAATACCCCACCCTAGTACCTTTCCCCAGAAAGATAGATCTGTTCTTTATCATCGTCGTTTTGCCTTTTCTACAATTTTATATAAATAGAATCATATGGTAGTGAAAGAAGTAGTCTAGCTTCTTTCACTAAGTGTGATGCATTTGAGATTCATCATGGCATTGAATGTATCAGTCATTTATTCCTTCATATTGCTGAATATTGCATGAATATCCCAAAAGTCATTTAGTCAATTCACTGGTTGATGGACATTGGAGTTGCTTATAGTTTTTGGCTATTACAAATAAAGCTGCTATACACACTCATGTACAATATTTTCTTTTTCTTGGGTAAATACCTAGAAGTAGGATTGCTGGGTCATATGGAAAATGTAGGTTTAATTGTATTACAGAGTGCCAAACTGATTTTCTAAAGTGACTGTACCACTTTGCAGTCCCAACAGCAATGTTTGAGAGTTCCTAGTCAACACTTGGTATGGTCAGTTTTATTTTTTTTTTTAACTTTAGACATTCTAGTAGTATGTATTAGTAACATATGGTTTCAACTTGCATTCTTTTTAATAACTAATGATATTGTGGATCTTTTTGTGTGTCTTTTTTGCCATCATATATTTTATTTGGTAAAATTCCTGTTCAAATATATTTTCTATTTTTAATTGGGTTATTTGTCTTTTTATTCTGAGTTCCAAGAATTCTTTCTATATTCTAAAGATAAATACCTTATAATGTGTACGTTATTCAAATATTTTTCTCCCAGTCTGTGGCATGCATTTTTATTTTCTTAACGATATCTTTCAAAGTTTTCAAGTTTTTTATTTTGATGAAGTCCAATTTGTGTTTTTTCTTTTATGTTTATACTTTTTCAGGCCATAACTAAGAAATATCTGCCTAACTTCAGGTTACAAAGATTTTCCCCTATATTTTTTTTCTAGAAAGTTTATAGTTTTAGGTTTTACTTTTAGGTATTTGACCTATTTTGAATTAATATTTTTATATGGCGTGAGATAAGTGTTGATGCTCATATTTTTCTATATGAATAGCCAGTTATTACAGCACCATTTGTTGAAAAAAAGACCCTGTTATTTCCCTATTGAAATACCTTGGCAGCTTTGTGTATGGTCTATTTCTAGACTTTCTATTTTGTTCCACTAGTCCACATGTTTATCCTTACACAATGACCAAATTGTCTTGATTATTGTAGCTTTGTATTAAGTCTTAAAATTAGGCAGTGTAAGTCTCCCAACTTTGTTCTTTTTCAAAATTGCTTTGACTATCCAAGCTAGATTTTTTACCTTTCATGTAAATTTTAGAAGCAGTTTGTTAATTTATATCTTAAAAAATTTGAAATTTTGATAGAAATTATATTCAATCTGTAGGTCAATTTTGGGGGAAGTGGATATCATAACAACATTAAAGTCTTCCAATGCATGAACATGGTGTAGCTGTCCATTTAAATTAGGTCTTTAATTTCTTCAGTGATTTTTCATAGTTTTCAGTGTACAGGTTTTTTGACCTCTTTTGTCAAATATTTCATGTTTTGGATGCCACTGGAAATGCATTTTGAAAATTTTGACTTCTAATTTTTTTGTTGCTAGAAGATAGGACATGCAGGCAGATAAGCATAAAGGACTGACATTTTTAATGTTTGAAATAACTGACTGCAGAGGGTCTAGAGCATGCATTCTCAATGGGAAAAATATTGTTCCCAAGGGGATGGAAAAATCTTACTCTTTTAATGTCTAAATCATAGATATACATTTACGTAAGCCAATGCATAAAAGTGTATACATTATATCTGCCATATTAAAATCTTATGCAATGGAGTAATTATTTAAAAAATGTTTAAAATACTCCTGAGGGGAGCAATAATTTAAAAACCATTGGGAAACACTGGTTGTTCATAGCTCTTGGGATATATGATACTAAAAGAATACAAGTACTTTGAGTATGTGGGTACTTAATCTCTCTAAATTTCTTATATATTGATCACATTCAGGCTTAGTAAATAGATTTAAATAAGACCTAAGTCAAGACCACATGATTCCCAGAAAAATTAGTTAATACAAATTATAAACAAATTTTAAACGTTGAGCAGCAAGAATTTTAGGTCAGCGAATGCTGGATTTTGTCATATTCCTTTAAAGAGTGTTTGGACTGTGTTCTTCCTGCAGTTACATTACTTGCAGATCAGACTGATCCTTTTGAGGCTTGCTTTTCAGGCTTATAAGGGTAGATCCAGAGCAGCCCTTACTCTAAGGCTAATAGTCTCACTACTAAGGTGTGGCCCTTCTAAGGACTCTCTCTATCCAATGCCCTGTGTATTGTGAGGTCTCTTATAATTGATGAGATTGCAAACTCTCCCCAGCCCTGTGAGAACTCCGGGAATTGTTCAACCTATTGCTTCTCAGTGGTTCTTTCTCTGGTGTTGTGGATTTTCCTTCCATGCATGCTCAGATCACAATTTGGCCAAAGACGCCAGGGGACTCCTCTGTTCTCTTAAGCCCTCACTCCATGTAGCTACCTCTGCTCCAGGCATCCACCCAGCCAATTCTAGGTGCTTCTGCTTTCTCAAGTTCTGATCTCTACTCCTCACTAGGTAAGACTGCTGGGATTATTGGGTTTTCCTCCCTGCACTGTAACCTAGAAACTGCTGCCAGGTAGTAAGCTGGTACAAGTGCAGGGCTCACTTCATTTGTCTTTGTTCTCACTGGAGTCATAGTCTTGTGCTGCCTGTGGTTCAATGTCTGAAAACAGTTGTTTAATAGATTTTGTTTTCCAATTTTCTAATTATTTATGGTAGGCGGGCAATTACCAGCTTTGATAGAACCAAGGAAATATGAGCTCAGAGGAAAAGATAATGACACATTTGAAGAGCACAAATACCATAAAGAAACACAATACACTGAACAAATTATACCAGGAAAATAAGAATTAATTGACCAAAAAGAGAAAACAATTAAATAAGCTTTTACATAGCTTCAAGTAGCCAAGAAAGGATATTCAACATGAAGGTAGAATAATAATTGGAGAAGAACCAACTGAAGTTATTGGGTTTGAGAAAAACAATTTGGTTCCTTCTGAAAGTATTGCAGACCAGATATGCTGAAAAGCTCCCCATGGAAAACATCTAGATGCTGGATATATTTTTAAATGTTTTAAAATACAATACTGAATCCATAAGTGAGTAAGTCTAGCCTATACTTTCTGCCTCCCTCAACAAATAGAGAGTTGAAACAAGTATAGCCAATGAAGCTGGAAATGAAGGCTGCCCTCATTAGGATGTAATCTCTGTGAGGCAGGGATTTCTGATTATTTTATTTCCTGATAAAGCACAGCCCCTGAAGCAAAGCCTGGGACAGAGTAAGTGCTGAGTACATATATGTCGAATGAATGGATGAGTGAATGAAGCAAATGGTTATCCAAGATCTTAGAACTTTGAGTATGAATAACTTGTCAAATAGGGAATAGAAACTAGGCCTGGGAACCTGGAAATGTTGTAGGAGCTGCCCACTGCACCTCTTTTTATGAAGCCACCTCTCAAAGAGTCCATGTTCTTAGTGAATTGTTGGCTTTACAAAAATAAAAGAATCCACTTGCCTGAGACAAAAGAATCACTTAGGAGACATATTTGTCTCCAGCATGAAGCCAGAAGGGATAAAACCAAGTCATAATCCCCTGAGAATTTGCAACCACTGGCCTTTCCTCTTGCATCTGGTGTTGAATTTATACTTCCTGAATGGTCAGAGAAACATTAATCTAAAATGAAATTCAAATGGTTCCAGTCTAAGACATCCAGCAGAATCAAATACAGATCCTCTTTGGTGGACACCTTCTTAGAGTCAGGTCCTTCAGGTCGCCTACAGATTAAATTCAGCCAAATAAGAGCTCAAAATTTAAAAATATATAGATATGCAAAAATCATGAGGAAGCAGGCTTCCCTGAATAAGAGTCAGAGGGAACAATCCAAAATAGATTTAGACTGCAAAAGCTTCAGATCCTGGGATTATCTGAAATGAACTAGAAAATAACTATGAAAAATTTAATTAAAAATAAAAGATCAGATCAAAAATGAACAAGAAAAAATAGACTGTTACATATAGTCAGATAGATTTGAGAAAGAAGCAAAGATTCTAAACATGAAGGCAAATAACTTCAAATTTAGTCTTTTATATGCAGCTAAACAATTTTAATATAAGGATGAAACAGATATTCTCAATTACACAAGTCTTCATAATTTGTAACATACAATGAAAGTATTCTGTAAAGAAGTACCCCAGCAAAGTAAAGAAATAAATTCATGAGGAAGCAGTGAGATATAGAAAGAAAGGGTGAGTGAATAACTTAGAAAAGTGATATTGTTTTGGATATATTGGATTAAATGAAATGTATTTTTTTTCTTTTCTTTTATTATTATACTTTAAGTTTTAGGGTACATGTGCACATTGTGTAGGTTAGTTACATATGTATACATGTGCCATGCTGGTGCGCTGCACCCACTAACTCGTCATCTAGCATTAGGTATATCTCCCAATACTATCCCTCCCCCCTTCCCCCACCCCACAACAGTCCCCAGAGTGTGATGTTCCCCTTCCTGTGTCCATGTGATCTCATTGTTCAGTTCCCACCTATGAGTGAGAATATGCGGTGTTTGGTTTTTTGTTCTTGCCATAGTTTACTGAGAATGATGATTTCCAATTTCATCCATGTCCCTACAAAGGACATGAACTCATTATTTTTTATGGCTGCATAGTATTCCATGGTGTATATGTGCCACATTTTCTTAATCCAGTCTATCATTGTTGGACATTTGGGTTGGTTCCAAGTCTTTGCTATTGTGAATAGTGCCGCAATAAACATACGTGTGCATGTGTCTTTATAGCAGCATGATTTATAGTCCTTTGGGTATATACCCAGTAATGGGATGGCTGGGTCAAATGGTATTTCTAGTTCTAGATCCCTGAGGAATCGCCACACTGACTTCCACAAGGGTTGAACTAGTTTACAGTCCCACCAACAGTGTAAAAGTGTTCCTATTTCTCCACATCCTCTCCAGCACCTGTTGTTTCCTGACTTTTTAATGATTGCCATTCTAACTGGTGTGAGATGGTATCTCATTGTGGTTTTGATTTGCATTTCTCTGATGGCCAGTGCTGATGAGCATTTTTTCATGTGTTTTTTGGCTGCATAAATGTCTTCTTTTGAGAAGTGTCTGTTCATGTCCTTCGCCCACTTTTTGATGGGGTTGTTTGTTTTTTTCTTGTAAATTTGTTTGAGTTCATTGTAGATTCTGGATATTAGCCCTTTGTCAGATGAGTAGGTTGCGAAAATTTTCTCCCATTTTGTAGGTTGCCTGTTCACTCTGATGGTAGTTTCTTTTGCTGTACAGAAGCTCTTTAGTTTAATTAGATCCCATTTGTCAATTTTGGCTTTTGTTGCCATTGCTTTTGGTGTTTTAGACATAAAGTCCTTGCCCATGCCTATGTCCTGAATGGTATTGCCTAGGTTTTCTTCTAGGGTTTTTATGGTTTTAGGTCTAACGTTTAAGTCTTTAATCCATCTTGAATTGATTTTTGTATAAGGTGTAAGGAAGGGATCCAGTTTCAGCTTTCTCCATATGGCTAGCCAGTTTTCCCAGCACCATTTATTAAATAGGGAATCCTTTCCCCATTGCTTGTTTTTCTCAGGTTTGTCAAAGATCAGATAGTTGTAGATATGCGGCGTTATTTCTGAGGGCTCTGTTCTGTTCCATTGATCTATATCTCTGTTTTGGTACCAGTACCATGCTGTTTTGGTTACTGTAGCCTTGTAGTACAGTTTGAAGTCAGGTAGTGTGATGCCTCCAGCTTTGTTCTTTTGGCTTAGGATTGACTTGGCGATGCGGGCTCTTTCTTGGTTCCATATGAACTTTAAAGTAGTTTTTTCCAATTCTGTGAAGAAAGGCATTGGTAGCTTGATGGGGATGGCATTGAATCTGTAAATTACCTTGGGCAGTATGGCCATTTTCACGATATTGATTCTTCCTACCCATGAGCATGGAATGTTCTTCCATTTGTTTGTATCCTCTTTTATTTCCTTGAGCAGTGGTTTGTAGTTCTCCTTGAAGAGGTCCTTCACATCCCTTGTAAGTTGGATTCCTAGGTATTTTATTCTCTTTGAAGCAATTGTGAATGGGAGTTCACTCATGATTTGGCTCTCTGTTTGTCTGTTGTTGGTGTATAACAATGCTTGTGATTTTTGTACATTGATTTTGTATCCTGAGACTTCGCTGAAGTTGCTTATCAGCTTAAGGAGATTTTGGGGTGAGACGATGGGGTTTCCTAGATATACAATCATGTCATCTGCAAACAGGGACAATTTGACTTCCTCTTTTCCTAATTGAATACCCTTTATTTCCTTCTCCTGCCTAATTGCCCTGGCCAGAACTTCCAACACTATGTTGAATAGGAGTGGTGAGAGAGGGCATCCCTGTCTTGTGCCAGTTTTCAAAGGGAATGCTTCCAGTTTTTGCCCATTCAGTATGATATTGGCTGTGGGTTTGTCATAGATAGCTTTTATTATTTTGAAATATGTCCCATCAATACCTAATTTATTGAGAGTTTTTAGCATGAAGCATTGTAGAATTTTGTCAAAGGCCTTTTCTGCATCTATTGAGATAATCATGTGGTTTTTGTCTTTGGCTCTGTTTATATGCTGGATTACATTTATTGATTTGCGTATATTGAACCAGCCTTGCATCCCAGGGATGAAGCCCACTTGATCATGGTGGATAAGCTTTTTGATGTGCTGCTGGATTCGTTTTGCCAGTATTTTATTGAGGATTTTTGCATCAATGTTCATCAAGGATATTGGTCTAAAATTCTCTTTTTTGGTTGTGTCTCTGCCAGGCTTTGGTATCAGAAAGATGCTGGGCTCATAAAATGAGTTAGGGAGGATTCCCTCTTTTTCTATTCATTGGAATAGTTTCAGAAGGAATGGTACCAGTTCCTCCTTGTACCTCCGGTAGAATTCGGCTGTGAATCCATCTGGTCCTGGACTCTTTTTGGTTGGTAAGCTATTGATTATTGCCACAATTTCAGATCCTGTTATTGGCCTATTCAGAGATTCAACTTCATCCTGGTTTAGTCTTGGGAGAGTGTATGTGTCCAGGAATTTATCCATTTCTTCTAGATTTTCTAGTTTATTTGCGTAGAGGTGTTTGTAGTATTCTCTGATGGTAGTTTGTATTTCTGTGGGATCGGTGGTGATATCCCCTTTATCATTTTTTATTGCATCTGTTTGATTCTTATCTCTTTTTTTCTTTATTAGTCTTGCTAGTGGTCTATCAATTTTGTTGATCCTTTCAAAAAACCAGCTCCTGGATTCATTAATTTTTTGAAGGGTTTTTTGTGTCTCTATTTCCTTCAGTTCTGCTCTGATTTTAGTTATTTTTTGCCTTCTGCTAGCTTTTGAATGTGTTTGCTCTTGCTTTTCTAGTTCTTTTAATTGTGATGTTAGGGTGTCAATTTTGGATGTTTCCTGCTTTCTCTTGTGGGCATTTAGTGCTATAAATTTCCCTCTACACACTGCTTTGAATGCGTCCCAGAGATTCTGGTATGTTGTGTCTTTGTTCTCGTTGGTTTCAAAGAACATCTTTATTTCTGCCTTCATTTCGTTATGCACCCAGTAGTCATTCAGGAGCAGGTTGTTCAGTTTCCATGTAGTTGAGCGGTTTTGAGTGAGATTCTTAATCCTGAGTTCTAGTTTGATTGCACTGTGGTCTGAGAGACAGTTTGTTATAATTTCTGTTCTTTTACATTTGCTGAGGAGGGCTTTACTTCCAAGTATGTGGTCAATTTTGGAATAGGTGTGGTGTGGTGCTGAAAAAAATGTATATTCTGTTGATTTGGGGTGGAGAGTTCTGTAGATGTCTATTAGGTCCGCTTGGTGCAGAGCTGAGTTGAATTCCTGGGTATCCTTGTTGACTTTCTGTCTCGTTGATCTGTCTAATGTTGACAGTGGGGTGTTAAAGTCTCCCATTATTAATGTGTGGGAGTCTAAGTCTCTTTGTAGGTCACTCAGGACTTGCTTTATGAATCTGGGTGCTCCTGTATTGGGTGCATATATATTTAGGATAGTTAGCTCTTCTTGTGGAATTGATCCCTTTACCATTATGTAATGGCCTTCTTTGTCTCTTTTGATCTTTGTTGGTTGAAAGTCTGTTTTATCCGAGACTAGGATTGCAACCCCTGCCTTTTTTTGTTTTCCATTTGCTTGGTAGATCTTCCTCCATCCTTTTATTTTGAGCCTTTGTGTGTCTCTGCACATGAGATGGGTTTCCTGAATACAGCACACTGGTGGGTCTTGACTCTTTATCCAATTTGCCAGTCCGTGTCTTTTAATTGGAGCATTTAGTCCATTTACATTTAAAGTTAATATTGTTATGTGTAAATTTGATCCTGTCATTATGATGTTAGCTGGTTATTTTGCTCGTTAGTTGATGCAGTTTCTTCCTAGTCTTGATGGTCTTTACATTTTGGCATGATTTTGCAGCGGCTGGTACCAGTTGTTCCTTTCCATGTTTAGCGCTTCCTTCAGGAGCTCTTTTAGGGCAGGCCTGGTGGTGACAAAATCTCTCAGCATTTGCTTGTCTGTAAAGTATTTTATTTCTCCTTCACTTATGAAGTTTAGTTTGGCTGGATATGAAATTCGGGGTTGAAAATTCTTTTCTTTAAGAATGTTGTATTGGCCCCCACTCTCTTCTGGCTTGTAGGGTTTCTGCCGAGAGATCCACTGTTAGTCTGATGGGCTTCCCTTTGAGGGTAACCCGGCCTTTCTCTCTGGCTGCCCTTAACATTTTTTCCTTCATTTCAACTTTGGTGAATCTGACAATTACATGTCTTGGAGTTGCTCTTCTCGAGGAGTATCTTTGTGGAGTTCTCTGTATTTCCTGAATCTGAACTTTGGCCTGCCTTGCTAGATTGGGGAAGTTCTCCTGGATAATATCCTGCAGAGTGTTTTCCAACTTGTTTCCATTCTCCCCGTCACTTTCAGGTACACCAATCAGACGTAGATTTGGTCTTTTCACATAGTCCCATATTTCTTGGAGGCTTTGCTCATTTCTTTTTATTCTTTTTTCTCTAAACTTCCCTTCTCGCTTCATTTCATTCATTTCATCTTTCATTGCTGATACCCTTTCTTCCAGTTGATCGCATCGGCTCCTGAGGCTTCTGCATTCTTCACGTAGTTCTTGAGCCTTGGTTTTCAGCTCCATCAGCTCCTTTAAGCACTTCTCTGTATTGGTTATTCTAGTTAGACATTCTTCTAAATTTTTTTCAAAGTTTTCAACTTCTTTGCCTTTGGTTTGAATGTCCTCCCATAGCTCAGAGTAATTTGATCGTCTGAAGCCTTCTTCTCTCAGCTCGTCAAAGTCGTTCTCTGTCCAGCTTTGTTCTGTTGCTGGTGAGGAACTGCGTTCCTTTGGAGGAGGAGAGGCGCTCTGCTTTTTAGAGTTTCCAGTTTTTCTGCTCTGTTTTTTCCCCATCTTTGTGGTTTTATCTACTTTTGGTCTTTGATGATGGTGATGTACAGATGGGTTTTCGGTGTGGATGTCCTTTCTGTTTGTTAGTTTTCTTTCTAACAGACAGGACCCTGAGCTGCAGGTCTGTTGGAATACCCTGCCGTGTGAGGTGTCAGTGTGCCCCTGCTGGGGGGTGCCTCCCAGTTAGGCTGCTCGGGGGTCAGGGGTCAGGGACCCACTTGAGGAGGCAGTCTGCCCGTTCTCAGATCTCCAGCTGTGTACTGGGAGAACCACGGCTTTTTTCAAAGCTGTCAGACAGGGACATTTAAGTCTGCAGAGGTTACTGCTGTCTTTTTGTTTGTCTGTGCCCTGCCCCCAGAGGTGGAGCCTACAGAGGCAGGCAGGCCTCCTTGAGCTGTGGTGGGCTCCACCCAGTTCCAGCTTCCTGGCTGCTTTGTTTACCTAAGCAAGCCTGGGCAATTGTGGGCGCCCCTCCCCCAGCCTGGCTGCCGCCTTGCAGTTTGATCTTAGACTGCTATGCTAGCAATCAGCGAGACTCCGTGGGCGTAGGACCCTCCGAGCCAGGTGCGGGATATAATCTTGTGCTGCGCCATTTTTTAAGCCCGTCAGAAAAGCGCAGTATTTGGGTGGGAGTGACTCGATTTTCCAGGTGCCGTCTGTCTCCCCTTTCTTTGACTAGGAAAGGGAACTCCCTGACCCCTTGTGCTTCCCGAGTGAGGCAATGTCTCACCCTGCTTCAGCTCGCGCACGGTGCACGCACCCGCTGACCTGCACCCGCTGTCTGGCACTCCCTAGTAAGATGAACCCGGTACCTGAGATGGAAATGCAGAAATCACCCATCTTCTGCATCGCTCATGCTGGGAGCTGTAGACCGGAGCTGTTCCTATTCGGCCATCTTGGCTCCTCCTCCAAAATGTATTATTAGAATTAATTTTACCTGAAGTTTTTGTTTTCTTGCCTGCTTTACATTTTAATGTAAAACAAATGCTGCTACTAGAAAATGCAGTAGAATAAAACCAAAAAGAAATGTGAAGATTAAAATGAAAGAGATAAAACTATCACTATTTCCAGATGATCTTTATAGAAAATCTACCAGGCTTAATAAACAAACTATCAGCATATTTAGAGAGTTCAACAAGGTAGCTGAATACAAGGTCAATTTACACATACGCTTTACCAGAACTAATCACCTAAAATATTTACTAGGAAACAAGACGCATTTACAACGGCAACAAGATGATAAAATATCCAGGAACTAATCTAGAAGAAGGTAAAACAAAAACTTTATGCAAAATATATTTTAAACTTTATTAAAGAACATGCTGTAAGACCTATAAACAGAGTTTCAGCAAATCCAGGCAACAGATTATGATGGTTGTGACTTGGGTGGTAGTAAAAAGTAGTTTGATTCTGGAAATATTTTGACAATAGAGCCTACAGAACTTCCTGATGGATAGGATGCGAAGCTTGAGAGAACAACAACAACAAAAAGAGTTAAGAAAGGATCCAAGATTTTTCTTCTGAACAACAGGAAGAATGCACTTGTGTTTTAGGAGGTAGATTGTGCAGAGCCAGTTTGAAAGGAAAGATTGGAAGTTTGCTCATGGACATGCTAAGTTTGAGATATCTGTTGAACATCAAAATGAGGTGAAAATGCAGTGTAATATATGAGCCTAGAATTCAGGAGAGAGGCACAGGCTAGAGATGCATACCAGAAAGTCATCAGTGAACAAATGGCGTTAGAGCCATGAGGCTGGCTGGTCTTCCAAAGGGAGTGAATACAGATAGAAAAGGCGACTAAGGATTGCGTCTTGAGCTCTCCAACATGGCCAGAGAGTGGGGAGAAAAATGAGAGAGTGAAACATTGAATGAAGGTGTTTCATGGAAGAGAGGGAGAACAATAATTTTAAATGACAGGTTAAGGAAAATAAAGACTGAACATTGACCATTGGATATAGGAATGTGGAGGTCATTCATGAATTGAAAAGGAACAATGTACATTAGCAAATTCTGTCAGCTTTACTTTCAGTGTGTACTTGGTTGGGGCAAAACCATGATTCAAGGGAGAATGAAAGGAGAGAAATTGGATACAGTGACTATAGACAATGCTTGGAGAAGTTTTGATGCAGAAAAAGAAGAGAAGTGAGGTATCAGGAGGGAGAAGGAGGGTCAACATGGGTTGTTGTTTATTTTAAAGAAGAACTCACAATATTCTTGAGAAGTGAGTTAAATTTAGCAGAGGGAAAAGCTGATAATGGAGGAGAGAGGAAGCATTGGGGAGACAAAGAAGGTGGGATTGAGGGCTCAGATTGAGAGGCTGCCCTTGGTGGGAACATGGAAAACTCACTTGTATGAATAGGAGAGAGTTCAAGGACATAGACACAGTTGCAGGTAGGCAGGCGGATGCAGGGTTGCAGTTTGTGAACATTCTCACAGTATTGCTTCCCTTTTCTCTGTGAGGTAGAAATCACGGTATGAGGAAGAAATGGGGGAGGAAGTTTTGAGGAGAGAGCAGAAGGTATAAACTCTGTAGACGAGAGGAAAAGTGTCTTACCTCATATCATACACACAAATAAACTAACTGGATTAAAAGTTTAGCTGTGAAAACCATTCTCACAGCTAGTGCAAGAAAATACAAAACTTATGTCACTTTGGGGCAAGTATAAATTTCTTAAATGAGATCTAAAAAGTACCAGTGTTAAGGGGGAAAATGAATAGATTTGACACAAAACTCCTTCGAAGACTTACACTGTGGGGAGAAAGCCACCCAGGTGCCGAAGCAAGAGACTGAAGGCACAAGATGTTCCAATATAATTAAGAAAATAGGATAAGAGAAAGTTGTATTAGAAGTAGGATATAGAGATGATTATGGATATTATCAATCATTAGGTTTCAGTATTAACCTTTGTATTATTCTTATAACCAAAGAAAAACCAGGCCATACAGAGTTAGGAGCTGAAGGGACATTGTGAGAAGTGACCAAAAGACAAGAGTGTGAGCCCTCTGTCACGCCCAGATAAGGGCTGCTTGAGGGCTCCTTGGTCTAGCTGTAGCGCCAGTGCCTGGGAAGGCACCCATTATTTAGCAGACCTTGGTCTAGCTGTAGCGCCATTGCCTAGGAAGGCACCCGTTATTTAGCAGACCTTGGTCTAGCTGTAGCGCCAGTGCCTGGGAAGGCACCCGTTATTTAGCAGACCTTGGTCTAGCTGTAGGGCCAGTGCCTGGGAAGGCACCCGTTATTTAGCAGACCTTGGTCTAGCGGTAGCACCAGTACCTGGGAAAGCACCCCTTACTTAGCAGACCAGGAAAGGGAGTTTCCCTTTCCCTGGGGGAGTTAGAGAACACTCTGCTCCACCAGCCTCTTGTGGGAGGTCTGACATTAGCCAGGCCTGCCCACAGTCGTCTGGAGGCTTAAACATCTCCCTGTGGTGCTGTGCTTCAGTGGTCATGCTCTTTGTCCACTTTCATGTTCTGCCTGTATACCTGGCTCCTCTTTTTAAGTTCTTAGAAGATAGCAGTAGCAGAGTTAGTGAAAGTATTAAAGTCTTTGACCTTTCTGATAAGTGCATAGAAAAAATGCTGACGTATGCTGTCCTCCCTCTCTGCTTCGGCTACCACAAAGGGCCCCCTGTCACATGGACATTTGATTTGCTTGACCTTATCAATCATTTGAGATGACTCACACTCCTTACCCTGACCCCTTGCCTTGTATACAATAAATAGCAGTGTGTCCAGGCATTCGAGGCCACTACTGGATTCCACGCTTTGGTGATAGTGGCCACCTGGGCCCAGCTGTCTTTCTTACTCTTTTTTTTTTTTTTTGAGATGGAGTCTTGCTCTGTCTCCCAGGCTGGAGTGCAGTGGCACGATCTCGGCTCACTGCAAGCTCTGCCTCCCGGGATCATGCCATTCTTCTGCCTCAGCCTCCCAAGTAGCTGGGACTACAGGCACACGCCACCACGCCAGGCTAATTTTTTGTGTTTTTAGTAGAGATGGGGGTTTCACCATGTTAGCCAGGATGGTCTCGATCTCCTGAACTCGTGATCCACCCGCCTCAGCCTCCCAAAGTACGGGGATTACAGGTGTGAGCCACTGTGCCTGGCCTTGTTTCGTGTCTTATTTTTCCTACGATCTCTCGTCTCCGCACATGAAGAGGCCTGTAGGGTTGGACCCTACATTATACGGGTTGAGTAGCCTTATCCAAAATGCCTGGGACCAGAAGAGTTTCAGGTTTTGAATTTCTTTTGAATTTTGGAATATTTGCATATAATGATATCTTGGGAATGGGACCCAAGTTTAAACATGAAATTCATATATATTTTGCATATTTATTATACCTATAGCATGAAAGTAATTTTATGCATGATTTTAAATAATTTTGTGCATAAAACAAAGTGTGTCGACATTGACCTATCAGAAAGCAAAGGCGTGACTATCTCGGCCATCTCTGTGGAGAATCTGCAGTTGTTTGGCATCACCATCATTCCTGACTTTGAATTTATATAATGCTGATAAGCAGTCATTCTCTTACACTTACTGACATACCATTATTACAGTGAGAGAATAAAGTGTAAGCAGCACAGTAGCATCACCAGACACCTGGAACAACTGTTAAACAACAGCAACAGTAAGCAGCCTTTCAGTCTCCACTTATGTTGCCTTGCTTGGATTAAAAGTTTACTGTAACTGTAATTTTTTCTTTTTTTTTTTAGGTGAGGGAAACATTAGAGGCATTGAGGGACCAGGAAGTGTGTCCTCTAGGGATGAGGAGGCATTCTGCTGAGTGGCCTTTCTAAATGTTTCCTCAGAGTCATCTGCCTCGTTATCTGCGGGTTTTGTCTTAGAAATCTCTTTTTGATTTTATAAACTGACATGACTTCACGTTCTATTACGAATGCATGCTGCCCTAGTCCTTCGATAAGCCCTTCACACATCTTCACCATGTTGTCTCTAGGCACTTTTTCTGTAGCGTTAACATCGTCCTCACTGTCACTATTATCAGAATCATCTTGATTCAGAACCATTTTTACTGCTTCATCATTGGTCGGTGAACGAATAACTGGAGCCTCATTATCAATGTTAAAATCTTCAATATCCACTTCTTCCAGCTTACTAATGGACTCTGAAGGAATATTTTTACCATATGTAAGGAAGTCAGACGTCTTTTTTTTCTCACTTGACATACAGAATCTTTCAAAGACACGACCTTGTTCATCATTATCATTAAACATAGTTACAGACCAGAGGTTGTGCCAGGCATGCACGACTGTGTCTTAGTCACTGTGTTTCATGCATTGGCAATGGCATATATGGCATTCTTCATGTTAAACTCCTTTTGAAACCCCCCCCACAACCACACCTCCGTTCACTGCTGCTAGCATGCTGTTCAAGAAAGTGTTTTTGTAGTCACTTTTGATTGATCTAAGGATTCTCTGGTCACATGGCTGAATTAATGATGTCATATTTGGAGGAAATGATACAGCATAAGCATGATTTTGTTGAGAATTTCAGCTGGAGGATGAGCAGAACAGTTGTTGAAGGAAAAACAAAATCTTTCAGTCAATCATCCAGTCCAGCTTCCCTGCAGTGAGCACAAGCCACTGGTACAAAATGTTTGTGAAATGAATCAAAAACTATGCCCCAGGTGACCCATGTATTTTTGTTAGCATAACAATTGGACTGGTAAGAAATTCACTTCTTGAAAACAGCATGAATGCAAGTCTGCCCATCACAGCAAGTTTACACTTACGCGTGCCTGCTGCATTAGCACATCCCAGCCGTTATTCTGTCCTTGGCATCCTTCATTCCTGTCTCATCAGCTGGAGTTAATGTCTTTCTGGGGCAGTAACACCACAACAAGGATGTTTCATCAGTGTTATAGACTGTTTCTGGCATCAGATTTTCATCAGTGATGATTCTGGCAAATTTGTCAATGAATTTCTCTACGACTTTGTGATCAGCAGGTGCTTTATCACCACAAATCTTTAAACATATAATGCCACGTCTTTTCTAAAATTTCTGCAGCCCGCCTGTTGAATATTCACACTTCCCTTCAATTTTCAGTTTATTGTGATAGATCTTCTCTTGTTTCATAATCAGCATACCATTAAGTGGCATGTGTTCACAGGGATGCTGACAGATCAACTCTTTCAATACATGATCAAGACCTTCATGTTCATCTTTACCCAGTGTTTTCCTACTTTTTCATTAACTTCTGCTTATCACTTTTAGCATAGAATGGCATTAGTTTTATCCTTCTATTTCTTCAGATCACATATTGTGGTCATTCCAACACCATACTCCCCTGTAAGATGTTTCATGCACCATTGTCCAGTTTCTCCAACAGCTTGACTTCCTGTGCTATAAACATAAATACTTTCTCTTTTTTTTTTTTTATCACTGTTACCCATAGGGTTATCTGCAGGCCTTTTTGACATTTTCAACAATATCTTTATCCCACAGAGTAGAGAATGCACACACACACACACACATACACACACACACAGTAAGTAATGCACAGAGGTCTTGGCCTTCTGTGGAGCATTGAGGGGAATGTGCAGTCAGTGTGTCTCGCCTGGATCATTGCTATTTTATTATTGTTCGTGAGCGTGCTTGCGTGGGGAATCTGGGTGTCTGCCAAAAAGATAGATGGCAGCTGAAGGGGCCTGGGAGGATCTTTTTTCCCTTGGGGACACAGAATAAACTGGGTGTCATGTGCCTGCATTTCAACTGTGACCCACCACATGAGGTTGGGCATAGAATTTTTCACTTGTGGTATCATGTCGGTGCTCAAAACATTTCAGATTTTGGATCATTTCAGATTTCAGATTTTCGGACTAGAGATGCTCAACCTATTTACCATCGGTCTTTCCTCAACACTTGTCTTCTTTCCAGTACACACTCCATATAGTCTCCCGTCCTGCCACTTCCTCAAGCCTGACATCTCGAAGGTCAGCAATGTTCCCACAGGGACAAATCTTGAGGGCAATTCTCTGCCCTGATTTACCTCCACCTGGTAAGGGCTTCCAGCACAATGGGGCAGGCTCTCCTATGCAGACACTCCCTCCGCCTGGCTCATGGAATCCCACGGCCTCTTGGCTTTTCCTTTACGTTCTCAGCTTCCTTGGCTGGGTCCTCCTCCCATGCTTCGAACCTCAGAATAGTGAAGGCTCCCCGGTGGAGCGTCCTCAGACTCTTCCTCCAGGGTCACTCACTTTGTAAGTGATCTCTTAGTTCTGTGATTTCACAAATATTATCTGCACACTAATGACTCCCAAACTTTTGATTCTGACCACAGCCTCCCCGCCTGGATTCCAGGCTTCTATACACAATAGCCTCTTTAACATCTCGATTTCTATCACTAGCAGGCCTCCCAAACTCAAACTCTTTAAAATCACACTTGCTATTCCTCCCTCAAACCTGTCACTTCCTGAATGTGCCACATTTTATTATTGTTACCCTTGAGTCCTCATCTTCCCGCTCCACTTCATATTTAATCCATCAGCTCTACTTTCAAAGTCTATCAGGATATGACCACTTCTGAATGTATCCACTACTCTCACCCTGGCCCAGGCCACATCATATCTCCCTGCTCATGGTGATTCCTGCTTTACTTGCCCTCCCACGTCCATTCTCCTCACCCCGTTCTTCTTTGTATCCAAATACTTTAAGTATACAAATGATATCATATCACTCTCCCACTCAGAACCCTCCAGTGGATTCCCAGCATTCTTAAAACAAAATCCAGTGTCCTTACCTTGGCCTCTAGGGTCGTATATGATGTGGTCCTTGATCTCATTTCTTGCCCTTCACCCCTTCATCTGCCACCCTTTGGGCCCTCTGGCCTTTTAGCTCCTCTGGAAGCAATTGCTCAACTCAAGGCTGAATGAGCCCATGGCTCTCTCCTCCAATGTCAGGACCAGGAGCAAGGTTTCCTGACCCATTGCCCGATTTAAATAGCACCTCCCGTTAAATCTCTTCCTGTTTGTCTTGCTTTATTTCTCTTTATAGCTCTTATCATTACCTGGGTGTGTGTGTATAATTTTTTGGCCAATATCTCTCACTAGATTATAAATTTCATGAGAATAAAGCCATGTTCTGTTTTCTTCACCACTGCAGATTTATTGAATGATAAAATGAATGAGTGAATTCAAATGACTGAATATAGCATTGCAGATAGATCATATAAACATTGTGTTAAGTGAAAAATTAAGAAATAGAATGGAAATTGTAACACAATACTCGTTATATAAGTTATGAGCACAAGCTTCAAGGAAATTCAATGAGGGAAAGAAAGTGTTTTCAACAAATGGTGCTGGAATAACTGGATAAGTATATGGAAAGAAAAATGAACTTCAACCCTTATTTATACTATATATAACTATACATGAGTGATAGGCTAGAACATATAAAAGTTTGAATTATAAATGTCCTAGAAACAAATATAGAAAAATATATTCATGAGCTTAGGAGAATGTAGGGCAAGTTTTCCTGGCTAGCACCAAAAAGAGTACTAACCATAAATGAACAAACAAAAACAACCCCCGATACAATAGGCTTTATGAAAATTTAAAATGTCTGGTTTATCAAAAGACACCATTAAGAAAAGGTAAAGGCAAGCCATGGACTGGGAGAAAATATTTACTGTACATAAATCTAAAATATGTAAAGAACTTCTAAGAATCAACAGTAAAAATAGAAGCAATGCAATTTTAAATGGGAAAAGGATCTAGACTCTTCTTTAAAGAAGAAATAACCAATAAGCACATGAAAAGATACTCTATCAAAAGTCATCAGAGAACTTCCAATTAAAACTGCAGTAAGATATTCTAGACCCCAAGAATGAAACATTCACATGGCACTGGGGGCAATGTGCAATAGCATGACCACTGTGGAGTGCAGTTTTCCAGTTTCTTATGAAGTTAAACATATAACTTCCTAATGAATCAGCAATTCCGTTCCTGGGCATTTGCCCAAAAGAAATGGAAACCCATGTCCACAATAAAGACTTGTGCAGAAACATCCAGAGCAGCATTACCCACGATAGCCAAAAAGTGCCACCAACCCAACTTCATCAACTGTTGATGGATAAAGTACATCCATTCACACAATGGAATATTGCTCTGCAACAAAAAAAAGAATGAACTACATGGATGACTTAAAAACATTATGTTAAGTGAAAGAAGCCAGACGTAAAAGGCTGTGAGGTTCCAGTTCAGCAACAGGCAAAATGCATGTAGAAATCTGAACAGTGGGTGCCTCTGGAGGGTGAGAGTTGACTGGAAGGTGGCACAAGGGGACTTCCCAGAGAGATGAAAGTGTTTGGTACCTTGGTTGGCGTGGTGGTTTTACTGGTATATACCTTTGTCAAAACACCTCAAACTGTACAATTAAGATCTGCATATTTAATGAAAGAAAAGTACACTTACAAAAACACATATAGAGCAAGCCTATATATATTTCAGAGATCATTGCCTATCTAAGGACGTATAGTAAGTACTTTTGAATGGGCCTTTTCTGGGGGAGGGGATTTTATGAGGACAGCATGTAAAATATATTATAAAATAACAAAAGAACTCAGAAACTGATGAAGACAGCCTGTCATGAAATGAGGAGAGCGACTATATGCAGAATTTGCACAAGAGATAAGAAAGGAAAGCAGATGGGCAGGCAGGAAGAAAGGGAGCAAGATGGGAAGTCAAGAAAGAAGGTAGGGAGGCAGGGGAGGGAAAACGGAAAAGGAGTTGTGTGGAGAGGACAAGTCATAGAAAGGAGGGAGGAAGAGAGAAAGGACAGAGAGAGGGAACGAGAGAGAGAGAAGAATTAACTGAATACTATGCCGAGATTGCCTTTTCTTTCATTCTATTTGTCCTCTGCACTTAACCAGCTCATAAGCCCTTGGGAGGGAGGCACTATTTTTTATAAGTCCTTGCTCCTGCCAGTGGGCAGAACTTGTTGGCTGGTGGGTTGGTTAACAGGCAGCAAGAGACTGCATATCAACGCCAGGTGTGCATTTTGTAGCACAGACAGCCCTTTCATCCAGATTTAAGGGAGGAAAATCCTGGTAGCATTTTACTGGAAACACTTTAGAGGCTGAGGCCTTTGTGATTTCATCAGCTAGGGCTCCCACAGGCCCCAGAGGGCCTTTTAATTATTGGCAGGGGCCTCCAGGGTGCCTCAGTCTCTTCCTACAGGTGCATGGGGTGCTGATTTTAACACACACGATGTGCCTATTTCTTCAGCAGGACTCAGTGTGAACTGAGCCACCACCTGGCTCTCTTGCTTTCAGTGGCTCTCACCACGGCCTGAAGCCCCCTATGCTGGGACAGTTACAGTTGTCTCTGGATTCTGGCAGCTCTGTGCTCCCATGCTGCACCCGTGAATTAGCTTTGCTCACTCCTGCTACAGTTCAGTTTGGCTCAATAATCACTTAGTGAGCTCCTTCCAGATGCAGACCCAGGGTGGGTGCTAGGGTACAGGATGACTGAGTCATGGTCCTGCCCTCAAGGGGCTTGCATGTAGAGTGGAAGACATAAGGAGACAGAATTGTGAAAAGAGGCAGCAAATGCAAAAAGAGCCAGAGGGGCTGGGAATCAGGTACAGGGCCCAGGCTGTGGTTCCAGGAAAGACTTCCCAGAGATGATGCCTGAGCTGCATCTCAAAGCTCCTGTAGCTCTAAATTTGGCTGCTCTTTCTCCCTAGACATTCCAAGGCTCACAGGAGCGAGATCCCAACAAGGGTCAGCCATGCTTCTGGAAGCCCCTGCTGCTGGCTGCCAACTCTGCATCATAAGGTATCATAAGGACTTTCACGATGGGGAACACGTTGTTTCCAACATACTCCGGATCTCACTTCAAGCCCGGCATGTGCTACCAGGAGCCACAGAAACAAAAGACCCTGGTTCAAGTTACAGCTCCAGTTCCTACTAGCTGGGTGACCATGGCAATTTAGTCAGCTCTGTCTGCATGAATTTCCCCATGTATAAAGTGAGATCATTGACAGCCTTCTCAGAACATGGTCACGAGGATTAAATGGGTAATGTTTGTACAGCTCATAGCCCCGAGGCTGGTGCCTGGTGTGCAGTAACCACCATCTTCCCATCTTCCTCTTCCTCCGTGGGGGCAGCAGTTTTCCAGCTGTGCTTCACGGAAACCACAATTGCATCTGGTTTACTTGCTGGCAATCACAGGGTATCTGCAAAAGAAACTAGGCTTCCACATGTTAGTGAAAGTAGTAGAATTTTCATCTTTTAAGCATCTGTGGAGACATTATTTATGAATCCAATTTCTGTTTTTATTCTATCTGCAAATTACATTCTTATCATCATCCTGTAGAGGCAAATTTATTCCCAAACATAATCACAGATTACCAAAAATAAAAAAGTATAAGTATTGTCATCCATGGATAGGGAATTTATTACATTTGCCTTACAATGACCCAGATAAATGTAATGAGAATGAGAGAGAGGGGACAGACGATATTATGTCTCCCAAACCTCTGTCTCAGCTACTACTACTTTGATACTTATTTATATCAGCCTCACCTTAACATCTCTCAGTTGAAATGCTTTCTAAAACCCTGGCTCTACGATTCAAAAATATAAAAACACTCTAGATATTCCAGCTCTAGGTTACTCACAGAAAACTAATTCACTGAAAGTCAATTCATCTAAGGATCTATTTCCATAATGACCAATTCATCAAATTTTCCAACTTATAAAATATATATTCTTTCAGCTGCTTATGAAGCTTATAGCAATTCATTCAGATGCGTAGACAGGGCCCAGGAGAGCCATGGCAGTCAGGACTGCAGGGATCTGGGTCCCTCAAATCCTCCTTTGCTTTTCAGAGTCCTCCTCTGTCTGCCTACAGAACCAATTATCCCCCAATTTAATGGCTTAAAAGAACAACAAGTATTTATTATCTCCCATAATTTCTGTGGGTCAGGAGTTCAGGGGCAGATTAGCTGGATGGTTCTGGCTTGGAGTCTCTTGTAAGGTCACAATTAAGGTGATTTGTCATTTGAGACTGGAGCTGGAACATCTACCCCCTAGATGGCTGCTCATCAGCTGTGGGCAGGAGGCCTTGGCTTCTTGCCATGTGCTCCTCTCCCTAGAACTGCTTCCGTGTCCTCCCAACATGGCATCTTGCTATCCCAGTGTAAGTGATCCAAGAGAGAGGAAGGGGGAAACTGCTATGTTATTTCTGCATTGTCCTCTTGGTTACACAAATCATTCCTATCCAGCATGGAAGAGGATGACACAAGGAAGAGGAGACCCAAAGGTAGAACTCATTGGAGGCTGGTGACCAAACTGCCCCTCTTTGACCCTCAGACTACTCCTCCTCTGTCTCTTAGTCTTCCCTTCCCTCTGCCATTCCAAATCTATTGCTAGAAATTTTATAAAAAACTAAAACAAACTTTTTTGGGGGGTAAATCAGTCAATTCAGTAAAACTGGAGAAAGGGTTTTTAAAAAGCTAAAATGTAGGCAAGACAGAAAATGGCTTTACCAAGGACTAGAAAGAAATTAGTTAAAAATTAAAAACTTCCCTTGCCAAGCATTGAAATATTGCACAAGGCGAATATATTTATTTTATTATTTTATTTTATTATTATTTTTTGAGAACGAGTCTTGCTTTATCACCCAGGCTGGGGTGCAGTAGAGCGATCTCTGCTCACTGCAACCTCTGCTTCCTGGGTTCAAGCGATTCTCCTGTCTCAGCCTCCTGAGTAGCTGAGACTACAGGCGCGTGCCACCATGCCTGGCTAATTTTTGTGTCTCTGTGCCCAGCCTGACAAATATATATAAATTCACCAAGTATGGCCAGAAAGCCTCTTCCTTCAAACAGGCTTTTTGTAAGGAGGTAGAGTGGGTATCCCCAGAACGTATCCTTTCACAAGTGGGCTTTCAGAGAACTGGCCTGCTGCATAAAATCCTCCACTTTTGGCTGTGAAACCTATGTTGGCTGCCACTTACCTTTTTCAGGCTCCTGTCGGGGAACGTGGGGGTTCTCGTGCGCACCACCTCTCCAGCCAGGCTTCAGCTCCCGATGTCCCTAATCCTCAGATCTGCTGCCTCAGGTGCCCCTGGATGAAGCAGTCTGCACTGCTGCACTGGTGGGTTCCACTGATAATGTCAAAGCTGCTTCCACTCCTTCAGCAACTCTATTACGTAGGCATCAGATGATCCTTCTTCCCACAGAGGCTGGAGAGGCTGTGGGACCTGTCACACAGGCCACACAACAAAAAGGACAGAGTGAGGATTCAAACCTCACTGTGTCTGATTCCAATCACATCTGGCCATCTCATCCCCTCTGCTTCTGACTGTGAGTGGGAGCGTTGCCTCCTCAAACCTTTAGTCACCTGTTGCACCTCAGCCATGGAATTCCAGACACTCCATCCCCTGACAGGGGCTGCACTACTCCCAGTGGGGGCTCCTAGTGGGCCTGTCTTGGAGAGACCCTTCCCTACCTTCCTCACTGTGCCTGCAGTCCCCAGGCTTGTGACTGCCTGTCTAAATGTAGTTATCAGGGGCGCCCTGGAGCCCTCAGGGGCCAGCCAATGGCCAGAGAGCGACAAAGAGCACATTCCTCCCCTGAGCCAGGAAGGCTTCCTTGAGGTTGCACATGAGCATGGGCTGATTGCTGCTGTCTGAAGAGGACAGAGAATGAATCATTTCAAAGAACTTTCAAGCCACCAGAGAGAAAAAAGAAAGAAAATCCTTTTCAATTTGCTCTCTTTCCTCCCTCTCCTTATTTTACCTGTCTTTCTCTCTTCACCTGTCTTTCTACCTTCCTCTGGTTCTCTGTCTTGCCATCTCGCAGTCTCCTGCGTTTCTCTCTGTCTGGCTTTGTCGCTTTTGCTGTTTCTCCTGTGTCTCTGTCCCTCTTGTCTAGGTTTTCCTTTGAGGTCGGGGATTACGCTGACTCTCCCTCTGGGTCCCTGACTCATTGTCTGGAATCAGGGACCACCAACAGGTGATAGCTGGAGAAAGGAGAGGTCACAGGAGTGACAGAAAACTGTCCAGAGTTGTTTCGGGGGCAGACCCACTTCAGCCATCAGTAGAATTGTGTGACATCCTTGGATTTGTGCGCCATCGCTGGGCTGACACTTAGGGTCATCTGGAGCGGAGAGAAGGGACTGTGAGCATGATGCTGAAAGGCTGGAGGAACTCACCTGCTGTCTTACCTGTTTTGCAGAAAACCATAAGCACTGGCTCTGATTTTCTAGCAGGCTTTGTTGCCCTACAGAATGGGATAGGGCTTGACTCATGCCACTGCTGGGTGGCATGTATGGCCATGGTTGTGGGTAGGTGGCAACACAGTGACCACTCTTTGTTTACTGCGTGGAGAAATGGGCAGGGGAAACCCAGATGTCCCAGGGGCATGTCTCAGGTGGCCGGTGCCACTGCCCAGGGCTCTGTAGCCATGAGGCGCTGGGAGCACTTGCCCCGTGCTCCTTTTGAACATTGCTTATGGAGGGGTGCAGCCCCTTGGGTGTCCTTGGAAAGCACAGGTGTATCACAGGAGCAAATGAGAGCAGCTAGATGAAACCAGCGCCCATGCCTCGGTGACAAATCATGAGCACTACATTTTTATGAAAAATAGATCATTTAAAAATATTTTTCCTACTCGTGAAGCCTTATTTTTTCCTGCAAAGTACAACTGTCTTTTCTATAATACCCTGACAGTGTATTTTAAGTTACAGCAAGTATTTTGAATAAGGCAGTCATCAAATTTCCACTCTGGAGGTTATTTCTAGAAGTTGTCCCCTGCTTTTGTAAAGATAGCTCATTTCTTCTTGAAGTGACTCTGACTCTTTTTCATTTCTTTCTCTCTCTCTTTTAAAAGGCAGCGCAACTGGCTAGCTCATTATCCCTATTTCTGCACAATTAGGAAGGGCCCACCGCACTTTCACTTCAGAGTGATGTATTTCGTGGTGATGACTGATACTGGGGTTGACCAGAGAGGAGAGAGAGATGAAGTGCTGTGAGAAATCTCAGCAGAGGAGGAAGTGATCTGTCGAAGACGAGATGGAATTAGCCAAACGTTACTTTCAAACTCAGTGGCCTCGGATCCATCATGGGGCCAAAGCTGGCTCAGGCCAAAACAGTAGAGCAGCACATTTTGTTCTGAGTCTTGCCAGCCGCCTTCCCCACCACAGCCTCCAATTTTGGCATTCCTTGCTTGCTTTATTCCTGAAGAGATATTGAATAGCTACCGTTTATATATTGTTAGGGCTTTACAAAGTTGTTTTTGTTTTGTTTTTCGTTTTTTGAGACGGAGCCTCGCTCTGTCACCCAGGCTGGAGTGCAGTGGCACGATCTTGGCTCACTGCAAGCTCCGCCTCCCAAGTTCATGCCATTCTCCTGCCTCAGCCTCTCCCGAGTAGCTGGGACTATAGTCATGCACCACCGTGCCTGGCTAATTTTTTTGTATTTTTAGTGGAGACGGAGTTTCACCATGTTAGCCAGGGTGGTCTCAATCTCCTGACCTCATGATCCACCTGCCTCGACCTCCCAAAGTGCTGGGATTACAGGCGTGAGCCACCGTGCCCGGCCTAAAAAGTATTTTTTAAAAATAAGGTGCTGGTCCTTATATTGTGATGTTATAAAATGCCTCTGCCGAGGTCTGTTCTTAGAGAAACACAGGGCTCTTTGCTGTGGATATCTTCTATTTGAGTGGAAGGACAGGTCGACATGCAGCGGTAAAGGAAAGCCTCACCTTTTACTGCATGGTAGCAGGAACACATGATCAAACCCTCTACGTTCTTGGAGGGAGGAGGCCCAGGCGTCAGCCCCCGTGTTGGTATTGAATTCAGTGTTCCCATGTGATGAGTCCATTGAGAGGAGAAAGTTAATTTAACTCGACCGGACTGTACATCAATGCCATTAGGAAAACCACACTGCAAGAGTGAATGAGGCATCACGCCAACCCCGGGGAGTTGTCCAGACAAGGAGATAAAGCTTATGCATGGGGAAGATACAAGATATACAATAGTAGGTGCCATAAGTAAGGCTCAGAGGGCTGTGGGGGCTTAGAGCAAAGGCAGAGGACAAGGGGAAGGATTTAAGGAGGAGGCGGTTTTTGCCTTGAGAACTCCATAGCATTCAATGGCCAGAGAGACAGGTTATGAATAACCTTGAACACCAGACTATGGAATTTGACTCTATCTAACAGTGTAAGAGAAGGGATGCCAAATGCACTGTTCATGTGCCACAACTATCCTATCCCTGTACCTACCCACCTCCTACACAAAGCCAAGAAACACCAGTGATCCATTGTGGCCCTTCTTCCTGGCCTGACTATGGCCTCAGAATCCAGATGTTTCTCAGTATATAAAAGCAAAAGGACCAAGTATCTTGCAGTAGCCACAGAGGTGCCTGCCTGCAAGCAAACCTTTTGCAGAGATCACAGCTGATTGAAACCTCCGGGAAGCTGCACCTCTGGATCCATCAGGGTGTTCGCACCTGGCCGCACTTCTGCCAGCTGCCTCCGGCCAACACTGAGCCTGGCAGTGGTGCTAGAAGTGGGCCATTCTTGCCCTCTGGGTGATTCCCTTTATGGGCAGCTTTGGCTCAAGGACTTTCTGTCTGTCTGCCTAGGACTCGCTCAGGACTGCCATGAGATCTGGGGCTCTTCCTGTCCAATGCTCCTTCCCTCTCAGCTTCTCCTGCTCCCACCTCCTTAGCCTTCACAGGTGGCTATCCCCTAGAATCTCTTGCACTTTGAATTTTATTTCAGTATCTGCTTCTTGGAGGACACATGCCCATTACCAATTAATTGTGTCACATTTAAGTCTAAAACTTTTGCTATTTCTCTTCTTGAAAATGGGAAACCATGGACATTTGGGAGGCAGGGAGTGAAATGCTTAGTCTGTCCCTCAGCAGTGTGAGCAAAACGCATTTGACTAGAGTCAGGGAGGCAAATTAGGGTTACTGCTGTAATTCAGGCTGTGCACACCTGGACAAGGGTGGTGGCAGCAGGACTGGAAAAGAGGAGTGGCCACAACTTGAAAAAAGAAAAATGACCTCTTTCTTTCCAGGAAAAAAAAAATATATCCCTTGTTCCATTTAATATGTTTTTAAGAGGAACAAACTAATGATCTCATCTCTAAGTTGAAAGTCAGAGGGTGATTGGCCATCTCTATAAACTTAACGTCTTTAATGGGGGGGAAATATTCGCAAACTTGCATCTGACAAAGGTCTAATATCCAGAATCTATCAGGAATTTAAACAAATTTATAAGCAGAAAACACACCCCATTAAAAAGTGGGCAAAGCACATGAACAGACACTTTTCAAAAGAAGACATACATGCAGCCAACAAACATGAAAAATGCTCAACATCACTAAGCATTAGAGAAATGCAAACTGAAACCACAATGAGATACCATCTCACAGCAGTCAGAAATTGTATTATTAAAAAGTAAAAAAATAATAGATGCTAGCGAGGTTGTGGAGAAAAGGGGATGCTTATACACTGCTGGTGGGAGTGTAAATTAATTCAACCATTGTGAAAAGCAGTGTGGCGATTCCTCAAATAACTTAAAATAGAATTACCATTCAACCCAGTCATCCCATTACTGGATATACACCCAAAGGAATATAAATCTTTCTACCATAAAGACACATGCACAAGTATGTTCATCGAAGCACTATTCACAAAAGCAAAGACATGGAATGAACCTAAATGCCCATCAATGGTAGACTGGATTTAAAAAATGTGATACACACACACACACACACACACACACACACAATGGAATACTATGCAGCCATAAAAAGAATGACATCATGTCCTTTGCAGCAACATGGATGGAGCTGGAGGCCATTATCCTAAGCAAATTAACACAAGAACAGAAAGCCAAATACCACATGTTCTCACTTAAAAATGGAAGCTAAACGTTGAGTACAAGTGGACACAAAGTAGGAAACAACAGACAGGGGGCCATATCTGTTGTTGAAGGAGGGAGAGGATTGAAAAACTACCTATCAGGTACTATGCTTATTACCTGGGTGACAAAATAACCTGTACACCAAGCCCCTTTGACACACAGTTTACCTATATAATAAAACTGCACATGTACCTTTGAATCTAAAATAAAAGTTTAAAAAAATGCAACAGCAATAAATAAATAAACAAGGAAACATGTCTTTGAGTGAACACTGGTAAGGTATGCAAAAAACCAACAATTGATGTTTTTCTATTTAATAAAGCAGTAAAGTTTCTATAACTGAAATATAAAATATGACTACCCTCCAGAACTTTACACGGCTCCACAGTAACAAACTCTAGGGCAAAGTTTGCGTTCCCAAGGGTGGTGTTTAAGGGCCTTGAAAACCTAGGGCTAAGCTGCTTCACTGCCCATGGCTGGCCATGCCCCTAAGCCTCTCACTTTCCACACATTCTGGGAAGACTGTGATTTCCTGGCCTTTCTGCACTTGTAAAGCCCTCCTCTCCTCTTCTTGGACATCCTCCCCCTACATTCTGTTGTCAACTGGCAAACACCTACTCAGCCTGCAAGAGCCAGTTCAATTACTAATCCTCTCCAGAGCATTCCTGAGGATTTGAAGATAAGATAAAGTTAGTCACCGTCTTTCCTGTGCCGTCAGAACCCCCGGGTCCCCAGACTCTGTAGCTCTTATCTTATTGTGTAAGACCTATTGATTCATGCCTGTCCCTCCCATCAGGCCACATGAGTGCACGACAGGGGTTGTGTCTTGCTCATCTTTGTGTCATCATTCCCCCTGCAAAGCCCATCACTATGCCTGGTATGTTATCGTGACTTGATAAATTCATCTTTTGAAAAAACAATTTCTTTTTATATCTCTGAATTTCTTGCTCATCATAGCTTTCATATCAAGAGGAATAGCTATTGGAAAATAACCATCCTCAAACAGTATTGATATAGTGCCCTTGCACATGAAACTATACAAAGAGTTGAAGGTCTAAAATAAATTTTGAGGCTGGGCACAGTGACTCACACCTGTAATCCCAGCACTCTGTGAGGCTGAGGTGGGCAAATCACTTAAGGTCAGGAGCTCAAGACCAGCCTGACCAACATGGTGAAACACCGTCTCTACTAAAAATACAAAAATGAGTGGAATGTGGTGACGTTCACCCAGCTACTTGGGAGGCTGAGGCAGGAGAATCGCTTGAACTCAGTGGAGGTTGCAATGAGCAAGATCATGCCACTGCACTCTAGCCTGGGTGACAGAGTGAGACTCCATCTCAAAAAAATAAAAATAAAAAATAAAATTTGAACAATTATGTAACTACCAATGGCCAACCAGTATATCCTGGATTTCTATGATGTCCCTAGAAATGGATGAAAACACAGAAAGTATAATCCCTGACACAAGGAGCTTATGGTCTGGTCAGGGAGGCAAGACCTACGTGGAATAAAACCATGGTATTTTGAAGCTGGAGGGGTGTCATTAGAGAAAATAAAACAGCAACCACCAAACAAGCAAGCAGCCAGTTGGTTCTGATGTCACAGGTGCCACTCCAGTGCTGTTCCACACACGTCCCTCCTGCAGGTAGCTGCTCTGCCTGCCAAGGCTGCTGCAGGCCTGGGAGGGAGCCCCCACCAGGAACACTGGGAGATCAACCGGGAGATCTTAGGGATTCCAAGCTGGACTCGTGTCCATATTGGAGAGAATGCTCCCGCTTTGGGTTACACTCTGGTGGAGAGGCACCCCCTAGCATGTCACAAAGTTTGATGAACGTTTTTGTCACATCTTCTGACTTCAGAACCCAAACAGGAGTCCAGGGAGCTGGGCCAACGCTGGCTTCAAACACAAGATGGCATACTACACTCTGATCCCTGCCTCTCTCTAGCAAAGCCTATTCCCGAGTCAAGATCCTCAGGCCATCTCTTTTTTTTTTATGCTGAGTTCTTTCCAGGGAACGTCTTCTTTCTCCCTTGTCAGTTTAGGTGCTCTGAGAAGCAGATGCTAGGACTAGAGTACACATGCCAGAGGTTTATTGGAGGAGACATTTGGTGACAAAGGGGAGGGAGCATAGGAAGGCAGGGAGGACCCTCAGACTGAAGTGTGGGTCTGACCCCTGTGAGGGGAGAGAGGGAAGAAGGATGGTCAGGAGGAGCCTCAGATGTCACAGAAGCCCTGAGAGTCCCAGTTGGGCCACTGGGAGTCCCTGGGCCAAAGTTGCCAGGAAGAGGAATCCTCCAGAGTCCTGGCTTTGGCACCCTCTCTGGGTAGCCTGGGGAGGTGGGACCTGGCTTGGCCGCCATGATGGATCCAAGGCTTAGCAGCTGGAGGCTGTAGTCAGCAGTGTTCTCCACAGAAGCTTCTCTTGCAGAGAGATGTGAGCAAGGCATTTCCATGGCTGCCACACCCTCGCAGGTAGGATTTTGTTGGAGAGCTGGAGAGCTTACTGAGCTGTGTCTGTGGGCCTTGTCCTGGCACCCTATTCTGTTCCCCCTGCCGTTGTAATGAAAAGCAGGAAAGAAGTGATTAAACTGCAAACACTGTGGAGCAGGTATGAAGTTCAGATTGTTCACAAGCCTCAGGTGTGCAAAAACAAATTTAGCTATTTCTCAGGCAACTAAGTAATTTCTCTTTCAGTTCAAGGCTTCTCTGTCAGTTTGGGGTTACTTTAGTGAATTCAAGTGTTCCTGATCCTGGCTCCCTGTGGGGTTGCACACACATTCCAGGTCTCACCTGCTGTCATGACAGTGGAGGAGGATGGCGCCTGGTCACCACTCTGCCCTGGCTTCACTGGAGGTGTTTGCAGACCAGGGGCCTGGGGTGCTGGCCTCTGTCACCACCGCCTCTCCTGCTGCTGCCCACGGTGTCTCTCAGGTCTGTGGCTCACACAACCTACCTCATGGCCACTACTGGTATTTTTCAGCTGTGAACCCTAGTCCATTTCTGGTCTGAATTCCTTCTCTCTCCACTTGCAAGTTGACTTCTGCATCATGGCTGGTGTATAGTCTGCATCAGAAAGAGCTGTGCAGCTTAGTCAGACTGGCTCCCTTCAGCTAGGGTATTTCCAGAAGAGAGCTGTCCACTGAAGACTGTCCACTGGTGACATCTGCTGCAGCTAGGGGAAGAAACCCTTCATTCCTGAAATGGGAGCTGGGAGGGAAAGCTTTAGCACGAGGGCACCTGTGGGCAGACGTCTCAAGAGCGTTGACATTATGGTCCTCGTCACATCCCGTGAAGATACAAATGGAATTTACAGTGATGTGAATTTAGACCTACAGTCCCACTCCTCTCTCTCAAGGGACAGTTCATGCATCTAGGACTATGTGTCCAATGGGAGAACCTTCTCAGCCTTTCCTGTCTGCCTTTGTGTTCTCTTCCATCTCCTCACTCCCCATTGGCATTTCCACCGTAGACTGTCAGGGAAATCAAAAGCAGGGAAATGCAAACCAGTCCATAGCCAGCTCTGGCCAAAGGCTCACCTGGATGGGACATGGCAGTGGCAGCCTTGGCTCAATGGGTTTGGAGGAATTTCCAATGGCTTTCACTCCCGCAGCTGTCACATGGACAGTCGCAGTGTCTTCTCAGGGCATCTTCCCAGCATGGCCACTATAGAATTGTAAAAAGCCTCTGGAAGCCCATGACTGCACCTCTGCGATATCTCTCCCACCCTGCCCATAAACAGCCCAAAGGAGAATCCTCACATTCAGACAACATAAAATGTGCTTGAGTGGACACAGATTTCTCACTAATTCTCTGTGAAATCCATGTCACACTGCCACCTACTTCTTTCTCTATTACAGTAACACATGAATGAGTCATAGTCTGGACGATCTTCTAGAACCCCCCGAGAGCTGCAGGAGCTGGGAAACAAGCCCAGGCAGCGCTGCCAGGCCTCTCGATATAACACTGCTTTTGTGCCAGACCCACTGGGGGCTGTGCCTCTGCGACATTTCAGCTCTAGAAATGCTCCCTCTCCATTTCCAGCCGTCATCGCACACACGCAGATGCCTGAAATTCCCATGGCTAGTGACTCACGCCTCCTGGCTCAGCAGCAAGAGTCCTGAGCTCACTTCATTTTTGTTTAAAATGAAGAAGCCACTGGGAGGGTGTTGCTTTAAGTCAGAGAGTGTCAGAGCTGGACGGGATCTTAACTGCAACCCTGTTCTGGGTACTTGTCCAACTGGGCACTGCCATCACAGCCCAGCCCGGGGAAGCCACAGGAGAAGCAGGGCTTTTTGGACTCTGCAGAGCAAAATGTTCCTTACACTGGAATGTAGTATAAAGCAACACTTTTATAAACAAACAAGGATATGATGTGATGCAGAATGCTGAATCTGGGTGAATTCGTAAAAATAGAGCGTGATATGTTGGCCACTACTGGACAGTTACTAGTTCCTGCACTCATTTACAGTGGCTGTGTGGCTGCTCTGTTGGGAAGTTTGGGAAGGCGCTGCTTAGACAACAGCAAGCTACCGTGTGACCCAACAATCCCACTTCTGGGTATATACCCCAAAGAATCAAACGCAGGATCTGGCAGAGATATTTATACCCCCATGTTAATGGCAGCATTATTCCCAACAGCCAAATGGTGGAAGAAATCCAAGTGTCTCTTAGTGATGAATGGATAAACAGAATGTGGTCATCTACACAATGAAATATTATTGAGCCTTGAAAAGGAAGGAAATTCTGACACACTGCAACATGGAGGAACATTATGCTCAGTGAAATCAGCCAGACACAAAAGGACAGATACTGTGTGATTCCACGTACATGCAGTACTAGAGTAGTCAAAATCATAACAACAGAAAGTAGCATGAGAAGGGCCAGGAGCTGCTGGGGAAGGAGGGGAAATGGGGAGTTGGTGTTTCATGCGGACAGAGTTTTCGTTTGGGGAGATGAAAAAGTCCTGAAGATGGATGTTGGTGATGGGTGCATAACATCCATGTAGTGGATACTGTGGCATCCAATACCACTTACTATTGTATGTCTTGTATCTTCCCCATGCACAAACTTCACCTCCTTCTCTGGACAGCTCCTGAGGGTTGGGTGATGCCTCATTCACTCTTACAGTGTAATTTTCCTAATGCCACTAAACTGTACCCCTAAAAATGACTAAAATGGCAAACGTTGTGTTACGTTAAAAGGGGAGGGCTGCATGTGAGAACACGAGTGAATTGCCAGATCACCTCATCCCACCCCTCCCTGTGCATTTCCAGGTGTTGGAAGCTGAGTTCAGAGAGCTGCTGTCATTTCCTGGGGTGCATGGCTGGTTAGTGCTGGAGCTGAGCCCAGGCTTCCTGACCTCTATGTCAGTGTTCTTTCCTTTAAAAAACCCAGTTTATCATTTTTTTCCATGCTGATTGGAGAGATGGCAGTCAGATAAGGCAGATGTGGCTATGTCACTTGATGGAGAGCACTGTATTTAAACTGTCTTCTGAGTTTCCTGGCCGCATATCTAGGGAATAAGAGCAGTTTCCCAAGGATAGAAACAAAACAGTACTTCCTTTGTTCTACTTGATGGGGGACACCCAGGAACTTCAGATGCTTTCAGTGGAGCCGGCAAGTCCCCATGGGGAGCCTGTTACGTGCCCAGCAGCCCTGTCTTCATCCACCGTTGTCCTCAGTTCCTGTTGGGAATCACTCTGTGGTGTGTCAGGTACTGCCAACACCAAAGTGCTGGGCTCAGCTATGGAGGCACCTGTAAACATCAGCATGCTGGCCACCACCCCCACCTCAGGATGCCCCCAACTCTGGGAGCATTACAGGTCTGTAATCAGCACCATAGAGTGTTAGAAACGGGTCTGGCTAGGGACATAAAAGAGGATTGCCAGACTAGGGACAGTTGTGACCAGAAGCAATAAACCTCCAGTGCCAGCAATTAGTTCATGGTTTTCTTCCACCCCACTTGCTGCATGGGAGCAAATGTGAGAAAGGCAGATGGCAGGGTTGGAGGTCGACTGGGTGAGCACAGCTGGACCAGGGAGGGAGGGAAGTTGCAGTGTTGTGTTGAAAGGGCCAGAGAACCCAGATGTGGAAGGAAGGAAGGAAGGGAGGGAGGGAGGGAGGGAGGGAGGGAGGGAGGAAAGCCAGGAGTGTTGTGTCAGAATGAAAGCATCTGTGAGGAGTGAGCCTGGAGTTGAAGAACTGGTTTAGTGAGAAGGAGGGTGTGGGAGAGGTGGAGAGGCCCTTGGGGTGAGAGATTTTATTTGTCATGGTTTAGATGCCCCAGATCAGAGAGGTGAATTTCACGTATGAAGTATTGAGGTTTTAAGATGAAAAGTCAGCACATCAATACATACTTTGTATCTCCTTAGGATGTAATGTGGCACATATACACCATGGAATACTATGCAGCCATAAAAAATGATGAGTTCATGTCCTTTGTAGGGACATGGATGAAATTGGAAATCATCATTCTCAGTAAACTATCGCAAGGACAAAAAACCAAACACCGCATGTTCTCACTCATAGATGGGAATTGAACAATGAGAACACATGGACACAGGAAGGGGAACATCACACTCTGGGGACTGTTGTGGGGTGGGGGGAGGGGGGAGGGATAGCATTAGGAGATATACCTAATGCTAAATGACGAGTTAGTGGGTGCAGTACACCAGCATGGCACATGTATACATATGTAACTAACCTGCACATTGTGCACATGTACCCTACAACTTAAAGTATAATAATAATAATAATAATAAAGAATGTTTACTCTTTTGAGGTGTGCTCCAAAAACCACCCCCAGCATCTTAGGCTCTGGCTGAGTGCTGCTCACCTGTGACCATCTCTAAGTCTGAATCCACATGGCTACACCGTCATGTTATCTGCAATGCTGTTACTAAAAATGAGATCCTTTTCCTAATGTCCAAATCAGGGCTTCATCTGGATGGGGTTCCAGCTCTGGCACAGGCCAATGGCAGGAGAGTTCAGGGATGGGCACACCTGGCCGGCTGAGGGGAGCCTACAGCCAGGCTGGCCTCCCCAGCCTCTTCAAGTGCAGGGCCTGGCGAAGGCCTGCCCTCTTGGCACCTGTCCTGTTGGTCCTGGGACACAGCCCACAGCCTGGGATAGTCCTGTGGGAGGGCGAAGTTGAGTCACTGCGTCACATTCATGTCTCTGCAAATGCTGAGTCACCCTGGATGCAGAGCGAGAGGATGCTGTGGCTGCCTGCCGGGAACGTCTGAACTGGGCAGCCCTTTGCCATTGACAGGAATGAGTGGGCGTGATGCATTCTCTCCAGTTCTGTGCCTTAGTCACCAAGGTCACTAGATTATGTGTGTCATGCGAGGAAGGCGCATAAAGGGCCAGGAAAGGTGGCAGGCTGGGGTGGGGGAGACAGAAGGGCAGGAGCAGGCTTGTGTTTCAGATCTCAGCTTTCCTTAGCAAAGGGAACTTCAGCTTTTCCATGCCCTATGTATTCTTTAATTTTTCAGGTCTCCCCTTAAGATGACTTTGCAGTTAATCAGGCTTGAATATTCACAGTCTCTTGTTGCTACAGGATGAAGTTTCAGTTCTTAGCCTGGCATTTAAGGGTCTACAATTTGGTGGCCCAACCATCATGTCCTGGGAACAGCTCTGGCCCTGGAGAGGAAGCCTCTCGAGGCTGTCACAGTTTGGTTCTTTCCCAGGATAATCCTCCACTGCTGTCCTGGCCAGCTGCCTCCTCCAGCCAGCCGGCCCTCTCCCTCCCTGCTCTTCCCAAGTCCCAGGCTCAAAGTGTGGCTCATATCCCTCCTTTCCCTGAGCCTTCCCAGACAGCCAGCCCCACAGTGGCCTCTTTCCATTCTCGAAGCCTTTGGTGGCACTTCATGGCAGAGACAGGGACAATGAGACTTACAAATCTGAGCTCAAATTCCAGATCCTTCTCTGACTTGCAGTGTGATCTTGTGCAAGACACAAAACCTCCTGGCCCTTAGATTTCTTCTTCTGCTACAAATGATCAGAGGTTCATGAGGGAAATGGAACTTAGTGTCTGAGTGCTGGGCACAAGGTAAGGACTCAATCAATGCTGGCCCCGCCTCTTTTGCTCTCACTGCCTCTTACTTTTTTATGACTTCTTTAGCATCCATTATATCCATGTATGTTTATATTTATTTTATTATGTGTGTATACTAATTCCCTAATTGAATGTGTATTTTCATTCATTTTTTGAAAGAATTTTTGTGGAGAGTCTATTATGTTCCACAGCTTGTGCCAGACACTAGGGAGTCAAAGGGGGAAAGATGCTGTTCCCAACAGAAAGTCTGGTCTTATACTTCTTTGTAAAGTCACCATAAATATTCCTTAGTGACAGGTAGAGTGAAAATAAACAAAATATTTTCCACATAGTGATAAGTATAATAGATGCCAAATAAATATTTGTTGAGTTTTAGCTTTGGAGTTTTAGATGAAAAGTGTGAAATGCCTTCATGATATTTTATTTCAGAGCTTAACATATTTCAGTTGTGACCAAATTGAAAAGTCTGAACCTTCAAAACTGAAATGCTAGGAAATGATTGCTCATGATCTAGAAGGATTTGTCAAGGGCTTTCTTTAAAAGCCATCAGCCTCGCAGGGCTCCGTGTGTGTACACACGCATGTGCATGTGTTCTGAGGGCTACCAAGAGAAGCAAGGGTTGCAGGGAAGGCTCTAACAATGCCCTTGAAGGGAAAAGTCAATCAGAAACAAATTGACTACAACTGTGAGATTCTAATGTATGTCAATGAAGAGGCAAGATTCAATCTACAAATATTTGAATTATATGCAAAATTTAAGTCACAAATCTCGCACCTAAAGTCAGGGTTACCTTCCAATACTCCAGCCTTGTTGTACAAGTGGGGGCTTACACCGTCACAGGGCAGAACTGCTCCCATAATGAGTATAGGAAATATTCAACCCACCATTTCTGAATAAATATCAGTGCATAGCACATTTCTAGTCTTTAAAATGTCTAACTGCTTTCTGCATGAGTTCCCATAGTCAAAACAACACCCTTCTTCCCTCCTTCCTCCTCAGGTCTCACATTTGTGACTGCTCCCTCAACAGAGTCCCAGGCTTTCTTTTCTGTGTAGATTCTTGCAGAGTTTTCTTGAAATGGAGCAGCCTCATGAATAGGCCTCCCTGCACTGCCAGCTCTATTAAGTAACCAAGTCTCTGTTGGGCGGAATTTGTGGGTCTGGATTTGTGACTATATTCCAGGTGTCTCCTAGTGGCTCTCAACAATCTTTGGTCCATATTTATGGCCCCTTGTTTCTTACCTGCATCTGCAGGACAGGCCGTCTTCTGAGGAGCTTGTCCAAGCTTCCTGAACTTGCCTTGAAGGGCCCTGCAACCCTAGGTTGCATTGTTCCACCAGATGCTCTATGCCACTTGCAGCCATCATCACTAGCAATAACCACGGTGATGGAACTTTACATTTCTGCAGGAGTTTACAGCCTGCAAAGGGCTTTCACATACATCGCCTCAGTGTAGGTGACTGACCATGGTGCTGCCCTGCCCAACAGCCTTCAGTGGTGGCTGGAATTCCAGTCTCCTTCCCAGGGTGTTCATGGCCCCCATCTCCTCACTGTGCAGGCCAGCTCTCACCTCTTTGCCGCCTCCCCATCCCACCTCCCACTGCAAGCTCCCGGAACTTCAAACTGCCTGTGGCTCTCAACACACACATCTCCCTCCTCTCACCCTCCGTATCTCGGCTTTGCCTGTCCTTCAGCCTATGTGGCTTCCCCATCTGCTCTGCTCTTTCTTCCACCCACAACCCCCCTGCCATGCCCCTCCCCAGCTGTGCCAGGCCCCCCTCTCAGGGCTCGTAATGTCCTGTGCATATCTCTCTGATGGCCTCTGAGGGTGTGTGGCTTTCTTATTGGGATAGAATATACCAAACATAAAATTTGCCATTGTAACCATTTTTAAGTATACAGTTCAGTGGCATTAAGCACGTTCACATTGTTGTCCGACCACCACCACCACCCATCTCCAGACATTTTTCATCTTCCCAAACTGAAGATCTCTACCCATTTGTATCAGTTTGCTTGGGCTTCCATGGCAAAGTACCAGACTGCATGGCTTAAACAACGGACATTTATTTTCTTACAGTCTGGAGGCTGGAAGTGCAAGATCCAGGCGTTGGCAGGGTTGGTGTCTGGTAGACCTCTCCTCCTGGCTGTGGCTGGCCAGCTTCTCCCCGTGTCCTCACATGGCCTTTCTTCTGTGTGCTTATGGAGAGAGGGGGCTCTGGCATCTCTTCCTTTTCTTATAGAGACACCAGTCCCATTGGACTGGGGCTCGGCCTTCATTTAACTCTACCTCCCTAAGGCCCAGTCTTCAAATACGGGCACACTGGGGATTAGGGTTTCAACATATGAATTTAGGGGGGCACAATTCAGTCTCTAACATCATTGAGGAATAACTCCCACTCTCTCCCCCAGGCCCTGGCAACCACCATTTTACTTTCTGTTTCTATGAATTTCACTCCTGTAGGTAGCTTGTAAAGGTAGAATCACACAGTGTTTGTCCTTTTGTGACTGGCTTATTTCACTCAGCATCATGTCCTCAAGATTCATCTGTGTTGTAGCATGTGTCGGAATTTCCCTCCTGTTTAAGGCTGAGTGATATTCCTCTGTCTGCACACACCACATTTTGTTGATCCACACATTCACCAATGAAACCACTGTGTTAGAGAGGTGTTTGTGTCTGTCTCTACTCTGAGGTCGGACCCTTTGTCTAATACTTCTCTGTATCCCATGCACCAAACACCGTGCCTGGCATGTCATTCTCTTGATAAATGTTGAAGGAACAAATGAGTCAATCACTTAACATGCTGACCATCATGACAGCCCTGAGTTAGGCAAGCTTCCCATTCCTACTTCCATTTCTCAGATGAGGAACTCAGACTTGGAAACGTAAAGGGACTTTCCATTTTATCAATTGCCTTTCTCATCCTGCTGGTAATTATGTGAAGCAGAAATCATCCTGCTGTCTTTGGCCCCCAGACATCATGCCCTATGTTAGACATCAATCATATAGCTTGATTTCTATAAAGGCAACTGGACTTCCTGGGAAAGAGCTAGTACAGCTCTTAGAATGATGCAGAAGTAAAGCCAGGACGTTCTGGGACTGTAGGGAGGAAACCATCAGAGCCCAGAATCCATGATGGTGAAAGATCCTCACAGTGGTCCTCAACCAAGGGCGATTCAGCCCCCCAGGGGACATTTGGCAACGTCTGCAGACGTTTTTGGTTGTCATGACTTGCGGTTAGGTGGTCCTGGCATTGACTGGGTGGAGGTCGGGCATGCAGCTGAACACCATACACTGCACAGGACGGCACCCAGAACAAAGACTGGTGTTGCCCAAACGTCAATGATGCAGAGGTTGAGAAACCTGGTCCGAAAAGAGTCAGGAATTAAGTGGCCCCAGCAAGGGGAGTGGCAAACAGAGGAGAACGTGGGGCCTCCTTAGGGGAACCAGTGTGCAGACTTCTGCAAGACCAAGCTGCGCTGACCGATGGAGATACTGAGTGACTTGCTAACAGCTTTGGCCTAATGATTTTGTGCATCCTGGAGCCCTGGGGCTTTTTGGAGGCAAATGTTAATGTAATGCTTCAGTTCTGCCTCCAACTTCTATGATACTTACGTGTTGGATTCATAGCTGAAATATAAAAATGACATATATAGACTATGCCAAGCATAGATCTGTGTATGCAAAATAATACCAACTGAAAAAAAGCAGAATGTAAAATGCCACGTGTATGGCATTTTACATGCCACTAGTACATCTGTGTCCGATATAAAAGAATGTACATACACAAAGATCACAAGAGTTTGAAATAACACAGTTTATATTCAGTTGTAATCTTTGTTAGTTACATTTTAACTTTTAAGGTGTTTTATATAAACATCCACTTGAAGTTTCAAAAATCAGGAGTCTAGCCCTTCTTTCAGAGCCGTACGTACGGTTTGTTGAGATTTTCTACTCAGCCAAGCAAGGAACTGAGTGCTTTTTGGACATTATTACATTACACCCTAAATTACCCAATGAGATAGGCACTCCTGTGCCTGTTTTACAGATGAAAAGCCTGAAGCTTTGTGATTAAGTAATTGACCAAGGTCACAAAGCCAGCAAGTGCTGGGGCCGAATGTTCACCAACTGCTCTGTGTCTGCTCCAGAGTGCATGGGACATGGTGTGTGACCAGATTTGGTGATCTCACACCATGGCCAATTTCATCAAAAAGCTACATGGATTTCCCAATCTGAATCACTAAATAACTAATTCCCTGCATTAGTCAGGGCTCTCCAGAGAAACAGAGCCGATAGGATATGTGTGTGCATTTGTGTGTGCACGCGTGTGTATGAGATTTGCTATGGGAATTTGCTCATGCAATTATGGAGGTCAAGAAGTTCCATATCTACCATCTGCAAGCAGAAAGTCAGGGCTGTAATTCAGTTTGAGTCCAAAAGCCTGAGAACCAGGAGTGCTAATGTCTGAGGGCAGGAGACGATGAATGTCCCAGCTCAAGCAGAGAGAATGAATTCACCCTTCCTCTGTCTTTTTGTTCTATTCATTCCCTCAGTGGATTGGAAGTAGCCTACCTACACTGGTGAAGATGATCTTCTTTACTCAGTCTACTGATTGAAATGTTAATCTCATCTGAAAACACTCTCACCAGAAGTAATATTTTACCAGCTACCTGCACATCCCTTATCCCAGTCAAGTTGACACATAAAACTAACCACCACACTTCCTGTTTTGCAATTGGGCAATTATGCGAATGGTATCTCCAGGCTTTTTCTGTGGTCATAAGTTTTTAGATCTCAGCTTTTGCATAGTAAATATGATAATTTGTCTGTAATGCACTAACATTATGACCTAAATTGGGTCTCAATCATTTCAAAAAACCAGAATGAATTCTAAGTGGTATTTATATCAGCGTCCACAAAACAGAAGTAGCTAAATATGTCACCCCAAAACATGATCTAGTTTTAACTACTAAGCATTCAAACGGTCTATTGCTGTGCCATGTAAAAATGGTTTATTTTTAAAATTTTCCGGCAATTATCACATTTTACTCCTTTCCTCTTTTATTGGTGACCTAATATTTCAGGTTTTTGAAATGTAAATGACACAGTGCTGTCATTTTATAGGACTCTGATTGCAAAGTTAAGGCTCAAAGGTCATGTATTTTCTGTGATAGGTATATGGCCCTGCAATTTGCCTTCTTTTGAGCCTGGGGAACATTTGGTTTGCCCTGTGGTTATTGCCTCAGGTCAGGGTCCCTGGAAGCAGAGCCTCAGACAGGGATTTTGTGCACAGTGCTTATTGCAGGTGTGCTCTCTCCAGGAAGAACTATAAGCCAGTGAGGGATGCAGGATAGAGAGGGAAAGGAGCTGAGTAGGGATGTTACTCTTACCCCTAGTGGGGCGCTCTGGAGTGCAAACCTCACCCCAGTCTTGTCTTCCATTTAGGAAAGGGTGCCACCCTTCCATACCCCCTGCCCATCAGTCAGGCAGCCATGGGTGTGGGCTGATGGTGCTTGTGGGTGGGGACATAGCCTCCCCACTGAGGGGTCACCTATGAGCCAAGGACAATTAGTAACTAAACTCACAGCGCCCACGGGACAGAGTGAAGGGAGAATGCGAAGGGGGCATGAGTGCACAAAGGCAGTGAAGGCGATCAACATAGGGTCAACAAAAAACACATACTAAAGTTCTCATCTTTCTTTCTATGGTCAAGTTTTTCTAAAGAACACTGTATTATAAAAGATTCATGTATAGAGCAAAAGATTAATACCTACAGCAAGTGTAACTAGATACCTTTCTTACTAACCTCTCACTGTAATATGTTTTATCTTATTCCTATTCATAAATATGTATGAGAACATAATTAGGTAGCTTATCTCAATATATAATCCAAATTCATGGTTTCGAGTATCTGGAGGCCTCACTACCATTTTCATAACTGCCAATTTGAACTGCCCTAATAGGTAAACCAGATTGGCCTCGTCTGGCCCCTTCCCCCATGGTGTTTGGGATCTTTGTTACTCAACAAGGCTGCAGCTTTTCCTATAAATGCAGTGAAAGAAGGACCTTAGTCTCATCAGGCTTCTCCACCCAGGGTGAAATCCATCTCAGCTGTCTTCATCCATCAGAGGAAGGTTCCTCCACGCCCAATACATCCTCATCTGTATCTTTTTAGTTGTAACTTAGTGGAGAAAATCATTCCCCTTGGCCTCTTGCCTCTGACCAAACTAGTAAGGCCCTTGGAGGAACCAAAGTTTGCCTTTGACAGTGTCCATAGCAACAAGCAGCCTAACAGCCTCTTCTCTGACACCAAGGGCTTTCGGTTAACTGCTGTTCCAAAAACCTTGCTCTGTATCAGAACATGACTTTTTAAAACACATTTAATTAGAGTTTGACAAGGATTTTATTCAGAGCTATAAAGCAGTTTCACCACAGTGATTTGTAAATATCTCGATGCGGTTTATGATTATTGTCCTTAATTTACCCCATAATAATCATCATCAGCCTAATGATATGATGAACGATGCAGAGGTCTGTGTGAAGATTTACGTGTTTAAGATGTAAAAACATTTAGAGAAAGTAATGCTGCATGAAGAATCTTCATGGATACAGATTTGAAAGGTGAATTGGCGTGTCAAGACCTGAATGATAAATTTGTAGCGGGTTGGTCTGTTTTCCACTTGTGCTGTGATGTGAGTCTTATACAGCATGAAAATGCGGCTGCAATATTTTTTATCTACTCTTGAAATGCAGAGCACTTCTTGTCAGGTAATGAGTCTGCATCATCTGTTCTGCCGCTGTAGGGCCATTTGCAAATTCCACCTGGACATCATCCCCTTCTCTCACATTGTAGCTTGAAATGTACCAATCAAAGATGGCTTATGACTCAGCTGTTGGCAACCACTGAGATAAGCCAGGTTGCCCAGCAGAGAGAAACTTCTGCACTCTCAGGCACTCATTTTGTGAAGCAGCTCATTCACTCGGATGCCCTGTAGTTACTGCTGCCAAATTTGCCCATAGGAGAGGCCATGAAATGAAGAGAGGCCAAGGGGTTGATTTCGTGTTTAGTAAGTGAGAGTGTTAGCTAATTTGCATCCACTGTGTAAGGGATGGGCCTCCAAATCCTGGAATCCTTTTCAAGTACTTGTGGGCTCATCAGTCAAATTCACAGTGACGGATGATGAACATAGCTTAGGGAAAACAGGAGGCGTTTTATAAAGATGAGAGCCTGCCAGACGGCCAAGGAGGCTGGATTCCTATTGGGACTCTATCAGTTTCTCTTCAGAGCCAACATTCACACTTGCTGAATGCCTGCACCTAACCAAACAGGAGGTTAATTCTCCTGTTGGGGTTCGTGAAAGCACAATAGCACATCCTGTCTAGCAGCCGCCAAGGCAAGGAGAGCCTTTCTCTGGTGGGGAATTGTCTGCAGGGACAATGGGTAGCAGCAAGGAGAGATCTTTTCCTCCAAAGCTTGAAAAATGAGCACACAGATGAAATCCAGCATCCTAGGCTGGAAAATCTCCATAGCAACACATTCTGGCTCTAACCCTCTTGGTCCCAAACTTCCAAATCAGACCTTTTCACAGAACCGTGAGGTAGGGGAATGTACATATTACAAAGAGACAGTCTTTCCCTTTTTCTTTCTCCTCAAATCCCACTACGTGCCCACCCCATCCAAACACACAAGCGTGCACCCCGACAACCACACTCACACGTCTACCCACGGAATTTTAGGGAGGAAAAACACCTTCCATGCCTCTGTTTCCCAGAGTAGATAGCTTTATCCCAAGAGTCTTCATCTGATGAGGAAAGACAGTCAACAATAGTCATAATTTTAAACACAGTAGCCATTTTACAGTAAAACAGCAAAGTAATTTCCCAAAATAATGGCCCTGGGTATCGTGGAAGAGGAGACTCTATCTCTGTGTTTCCCCCATCCCTAGTGTCATGTGCAATTAACCCTGTATTTCCATGCTCAGGTAAGTCAAATAACCCTTGTAGAGCTAGTTGAAGGTGCTGGGAGGAGAGGTGGCCTTGAACTGCATGGTAAGAATGGTCCTGAAGTGCCCAGGGGGTGAGAGAGTCCAGTCCACCAAAGTAACTAATCTGGGCCAAAGCAGGCAGAACAGTGCAGCTAGCCTTTCCAGAAGTCAACAGCAGATAAAGGTAGAGACGTCTAGACCACTGGGTCTCAGGCTCAGCATGCATCAGAATCATCTGGAAGATAAGTTAAAACACCAGCTGCTGGGTGCTAGCCCCAGAGTTCGTGAATCTGTGAGTTTGTGATGAGGCTGTAGGGTCTATGTTTCTAGAAAGCTCTCAGGTGAAGCTCATGTGCTGGCCCACAGACCCCTCTCATTAGTTTCTGTGCCTCGCAGTGACCCGCTCTGTCCTCTCGGTCCTCAGGGGCTGCTGAAGCGAGAGGGGTGGGAGAATGATGTATGAGCATGCTAATGCAAATTACTGTTCACTACTCATGTAATCCTTCAGGCAGTCCTGTAAAATAGATCTGATTTTTTCCATCTTTCTGATGAGCAAAGTGGCTTAGAGAGGTTATTTCTCAAGTTCACACACTTAAGTGTCTGTCAGAGTGGATTTAATTGAGCTAGGGGTCCCACGATCAGGTTTTCTGTAGCTTCCAGGTGATGGTAATATGCAGTGTGGGCTGGGAGCCACTGATCTGAGATTTCCACACAACCAGCTGCCAGAACAAGAGACTGTTGACCCCATAGTGTGAGGACACTTCCCCAGGATTTGCAGTGGAATGTGAGGGTTTCCAAAGTCATCTTTTTGAAGAGATTTTTTTTTCCACATTCTGGTATTAAAAGAGTTGTGAGGATAGGAAGACTAGCAGGCAAAGACATTGAGAAAAAGTTGTTTTAAAAACAGAATTTGAATGTCATTCCAGGCTACTGACTTCTTTTGACCCTCTGGAAGCATTAGACCTAGTTTCTAGAACAATCACACTTAGGGGCATGAGTGGCCATCCTACCCTACACCCAGGTATAAACTGACCAGTGGCTATGATTCCTCTTTCCCCACTGTACCAGCCATGGTTCCTGCAGGGAATAAATGGCCCACTCTAAGTAAGACAATGGAGGATTGTCCAATAAAAGTGCTACCTGCAAAGCTGGGGGTGAGTTGGTAAACCACAAGAAATACTGCAGTGCCCAGAAGGAGAGAAAGCAATAGAGGTGACTATTTTGAGAGGAACAATGGCCTTTGGTTAAGGTTGGCATGAAGCTACCCCACAAGGAAGAAGCCAGCAGAATGAATATCCCACCACCATGGTATGCTGGACAGTGTTTAATCATTGACCCTCTGGAGAAAAAAATATTTGTAGCATTTACCCATTTTCTGCGTATTAAATATCATCCCCATGGCTTATTTCAAGCTACCAATGTGAGGTCACCAGATGCAGAATTGACAATAGATGTGCACAGTCAATTCTCGTGAGCCACTATGAGCAGGCTCTAGCCCAGCACTGCCCCAACCTCATTCATCCCCCTTCACTCCAATCTCCTGCCAGACATCCCCACTGACCACACCCAGCTGGAAGCCAGTGGCAAAGGGAGTCCACTGACAGAGTCCATGGACAGCCTCTCAGTCTGCCAGGATGGGAGACCATTAACAAGAAGAGGAAGAGGAGAAGAGCTTTGAAAAAGTGCCCTGGGAGAAGTCATTCAGCCTTTTCCTCCAGGCTCCCTGGCTCTCATGGACCCCCATGTGCCCACCTCAGCCTTTTCTGGGTTGTGGCATGAAATGCCCGTGTGCTGCCTACATGACCCAAGTGATACTGCCAGGGAGATAAATTTGGCATAGGCTGAAATTTGAAAAGCAAGAGGACATTCCCGCCTGAAGACTTGCACCCCCTGGGCTTTTTTCTTTATTTCATCACACGAAGAGGAGAATAAGTAGAGACGATCTGTTTGTGGAGAGTCCAGAGGCAGGAAATCCACATTTATTGAACCTCATGTGAGTTAGAAACCTTAACGTAGGCCTGGCTCATTTGCTAAGTATTCACTGGGTTCCTGCTGTGTGCAGGACACTGTGCAAGAGCTGAAACCTGTAAGAGGAAGCAGTGAGTTTGCCAGGACTCCTCCTCTACACTCTCTCCCACTGGTCCTTTGCCAGTCAGTTCTGCCAGGAAATACAAACTGCTCTAGGTCTTTCTAACGGAAGGAATCTGATCGAAGGGATTGGTGACAGAGGGATGGGTGAGCTGGGAAGCACAGAGGGATGCGTTAGCAGCAGAGGAAGTTGCTACCACCCCTAGACTGGGAAAACAATAGGGGGAGGTGGAGTTGCCCGGGTCTGGAAGTTCAGTGGAGGCTGCTGCACAAAAATGATGTGGCTGCTGCAGAAATGCCATGAGAACCAGAAGGAAAAAGGGAATATTCTGGGTGTCCCTTCTCCCACCCTCTAATCTCTTGCTTGTTGTTCTAATTGGCTTCACCTATGCAGATGCTGGGAAATGCAGTTCTGTCTGTACAGAGCAGGCAGAGGGGAGATGGATGGAGCCCAAGCAGGCTCTCGACCTTGTGGTGCATTTGTGCACTGGAGGTCTCAAGCTAGCAGATCATTTTCTTTGGTTTGGGAGTCCAGGGAAGCAAATTAGTCATAGAGGGATTGAGTAGTCAGAGCTAGCCCCACCAGCTTAAATTCTAGGTACTTGAGTCATCAGTCTTTTACAGTGGTGTGTTTGTTAGTCAGGATTCTCCAGAGAAAACCAATAGGTGATAGATAAATGATAGGTGATAGAAGAGGGAATTTATTTATTTATATTTTGAGATGGAGTCTCGCTCTATCACCCATGCTGGAGTGCAGTGGTGTGACCTCGGCTCGCTGCAACCTCCACCTCACAGGTTCAAGCGATTCTCCTGCCTCAGCCTCCCGAGTAGCTGAAACAAGTGTGTGCCACCACACCTGGCTTTTTTGTGTGTGTTTTTAGTAGAGATGGGGTTTCACCATGTTGGCCAGGCTGCTCTCGAACTCCTGACCTCAGGTGGTCTGTCCCCCTTGGCCTCCCAAATGCTGGCATTACAGGCGTGAGCCACCGTGCCTGGCCAGAAGAGGGAATTTATTATGGGAATTGGCTCGCATGATTATGGAGGCCAAGAAGTCCCACAATCTGCCAACTGCAAGCCAGAGAATCAGGGAAACTAATTCAGTCTGAGTCCCAAGACCTGAGAACAAGGAGAGCTGATGCTGTAACTCCTAGTCTGAGGCTGAAGGCCTGAGAACCAGGAGCACCAGTGTCTGAAGGCAGGAAGAGGTGGGTATCCCAGCTCAAGCAGAGGGAGTGAAATTATCCTTCTCTTACCTTTTTGTTTTATCTTGGTCCTCAATGGATTGGGTGATGCCTGCCCACAGAGGGAAGGGTTACCTCCTTTACTCAATCGACTGACCCCAAGGCCAATCTCTTCTGAAAACACCCTCACAGGCACACCCAGGAATAATGCTTTCCCAGCAATCTGAGTATCCCTTAGCCCAGCCAAGTTGACACCTACAGTTAACCATCAGCCTGTGTCACTCCTCCACCCTCTTCCTTGTAGATCCCGCCTCATCCCCTTCCCTTCCTGCTTGTCCCATCCACCTCCTCTCCCCAGGCAGGATGGAGACAGACACCAGGAGACCTCCAGATCCCCATCGGGTAAACCCACCCAGTTGGACTCTGATAGTTGACTGTCACATAAGCAGACTGCCTGATGTACCATGCCCTGTTCTCTAAGCTCTCTGATATATTTAGTGGGTGTTGATGTCTCTGCTTTGATGGAGAGGAAACTGACCCCACTGTGAGTTGTTGGCTTGTCCAAGGTCACCCAACACATTAGCAGGAGTTCCAGAATTGGAGCCCAAAGCTCCTGAGTCATGGCCAAGTGACGAGCTCCACTGCACTACATGGCTCTTTGTGGCTATAAAAAGATCCATCTCTGGAAAGCACCTCCTCCAAGGCTTGCTGAGATAAGCTAGATGCTGGCCCTGTGTGTGTGCCTTAACTGGGCAGTGAGCCACCAGTCCCCTGATACGAAGAGTGACTCTTGTGGGGAGAGGAAGAAAGAGAATGCTTCAAGAAGTCGGAGGAGGCAGCCTTTTACCTTAAATGGCCCATGCTCAGATCAAGACATGGCACAATTATTGTGTCTATATTGTAGCCTGATCTGCCACAAGTTGAGAAAAATCTCTTTTTCCATAGCATAACTATTTGTGGCATTTGCCAATTTTCTCCATGTAAACACTTTTCCTGTGGCCTATTTCAAGGTACAAACAGGAGGTCACTGGACACAGAATCTGGGGGAGATGTGCGCAATAACAGCTCAGGAGCTGGTCTGAGCAGTCTCCAGCCCACCACATCCCTAACCTTACTCACCCCACCCCTGCCAATGTCCTCATCATCTTTAGGCAAGGATTATCATACTAATCAAGAGTTCTCCATCTAGAGTTTATCGTGTGTGATACCTAGCTCAGCGAAGTAAGATTCTGATGCCCTCGTGTATGAAATGGGCTTGGATATCATCTTTGTTATGTAATGTCACGCCTAGAAATAAACAGGACCTGTCCTTACAGGCACTAAGTGTACCATCACAACATCTGCTGCCCAGTTTTGAGATTAAGGGCATGACCCTGCCTGGGTTCAAATCTTCTCTTTGACACTCAACTAGCTGTGTAATCTCAGGCATTTGCCTACCTTCTCTGTGACTTAATTTTCCCATCTAACTAATGGGAATACTGGTAATATGAATCTCATAGGTAGTTATGAAGATTAAATTATTTAGAAGATGTCAAGCACTTAAAATAGTGCCTACTAGCAATTGAGGGCATAAGTGACCCCTAATAAATGTTAAATCACATTATTACTACATGCTGGCAGGCCAAAGGTGCATCTGTTAACAGATGGGGAAGGTGTGGCAGCGGTAAGCTTGCACTTGGGCCATTCACAGGTGTAGAGAGAATCAGCAAAGAACATGTAGAAAGGTACTCTCATCTCAGAAAAAGGGTGTTGACAGCACTTAGTTCAAGCTTGCCCTTTTCCCAAAGGGCAAATCCCTTCCACCGCATCTGTGCCTGCTTGAACAAGTGCAGTATGGGGATCTCATTACTCCTCAAGGCTGTTTGGTCCACTTTCAGACCTCTCTGATGTGTGCATCTCCTCACCGCCCCCCAATTCCAAATCAGAATTAGCCTTCCAGCAGTGTAGAGCTCATTGGTCCTAGTTAGTCTTTCTGGAACCTCACAGAAAAGTTTGATTCCTCCTCCACCTGAGGAGACATCACAGAACTATCATAGCTCTGAAAGCTGACCCCTCGGGAAACTTGGTGCTCTGAGGATCTCAGCACTCAAAACCACAACACAGGCCCTCAGGCCCCATGGGACAGGGCCAACCAGGTTCTGTCCTGTGTGGTTGACTCAGCTTGTATGCTGCCCCTTGGCTTGGGGAGGGGAGGCACCTTCCCTAGCAATCCCACTGGGACTGCACACAGTGAGGGTAAAGTAGGAACCCACAAAATAAAAAATAAGCCAACTATAACCCAAAAGTAAGGTGGTAGGAGGATGATGTTTTCTATGATAACTCCTCAAGTATTTGAAGACAGACCCCGATCCATGTAAGGTATTTCTTTCAAAAGCTAAATATTCCAAAGGGCTTCTATAGAAAAGAGTAGGGAGGAATATTCGTGATGAGTTTGGCTCAGGCATCAAATCCTTGGTTCCCCCACTTATAATCCATGTGATGTGGGGCATGTCATGTAGTTCCTGAGGATCAGTTTCCTCAACTATAAAGGGGGCAAATAATAGTATACACCTCACAGGATTGTTGGGAAAATGAAATATGTGTTTCCAATGTTTGGTGCCCAGTAGGTACTCAAAGAATCCTGTCCTCAAGGTCCTCACATTCTGTCCATAGATGCACATTACCTCCACCCTGCACCTATCACATTGCACTAAACATACGCACATGTATATTTCACCCAGCTACTTCCTGGGTCCTTCCAGGCACCTTAATTTCCAATGCCTGAGCCATTCAAGGTGTTCAATACCCATTTAATGGATTAATGAGCAAACAAATGAAGAAACTCGTATATTCACAACACTGCTTGCATTTAACATGCAATGTTAGATTTTGTAAAGAAAATCTTCTCCTGCAGATGAACCATAAGTGGTTGTGTATCTAGAAATTCACGCCCAATTGTTTTTCCTTCTGAAGGCACGCAGGGAAACAGGGAAAGGGAGCAACATGGGGCTGTAGGGTGAGAGTCCTGCATGGAGATTAAACGACAAGAAGTTCCTCCAGAAAGCCTGAGAAGGCAAGGCCAAGGGACACTGTTGATGGAAAGGTGGCCCCTGCATCTGGACGGGCCCTGCTCATGCTGCTGGGAAACCAGGAGCAGCTGTCAGTCACCCCTCCAGAGGCACTCTAGCCAGCATGAGAAATGCAACACTTACCCAGCATTTCTTCCTCGCCCTCCAGGGAAATGGACCTTGACAACCGCTCTGATCAGCCCCGTCACTACACTTTCAGAGGTTTTCCTTCAATGAACTCCTTTTATTAAGTAAAAAAGCAAGTCCAAAATGTGGCACTAACAAGAGGAATAATTCAGAGAATTGAAGCAATGTTCACTCACATACCTCACGCAAAAACAAAAAAAGAGTACCTTCCACATGACAAGTCTCAGGGAACTGAAGCAAGAAGAATTTTATTTTTACCTGCAGTATCCATTCAGTCCAATTCTGTGAATACTTACTGCACCCAGTAAATCCCCAGTGCCACATTTGGGGCCCTGGGATCACCAAAGTGGGAGGCAGTTCCCCTCCACACAGTTAGTAGCCCCATGGATGGATTTGGGTGCACTCCTCAACCCCTGCTCTAAGATAGAAACCCAGTTCCCTGCCCTGAATTTTCCATCGGCCACCTGCTCATTCCACCTCGGCTGTATGTTAACCTGTCACTTAGATGAAGTGTCATCAAATAATGTCTGCCACCTACCTAATTTAGCATCCTCCCAACTTCCCTGCAGATTTTCTTTGGGCTTTGTTCGGGGAATGCACTGCAGATGGCTCACGGTGAGGGATTCTGTTTCACACCAGCTGTTGTGCTCTGGGATGCTGAACCAAGCCCCATTCTATGAGCTCTGACCAGGCTCCTGTACTCGTTAGACCACCTGAGGAGCTGCCCTAGCAAGAGCCTGCCAGTGTCACTGTGTGTTTGTCCTCGGGCTGCCCGGCTGCCATGAACATGGCCAGCCGGGCCCTGTGGCCTCAGGTGCTCACACAATTACAGGGACAAGCAGAGGGCTCTACTGATGCCTCCGAAGCCTTCTAACTCACCAGGTTCTTCTCTGCATTCTGCCGGGTTCCGTCCTTGCTCTTCTCGTCTCATTCTTCATCCTCATTCTTGGCGACCTCATTCACCTCCTTATCTTTAAGTACTACAGCCTGGCAATTCCTAAGTCTATATCTGCAGCCCCCTCTCCTGGCTCTACCTGTGGGTGTCCTCACTGGCCACTTGCATCAAGCAATTTCACATACCTTATCGTCATTATAGCAGTGCCAACCATATCCCGAAAGACACAATCCTTAATATTAAAATCTTGAAAGATCAAAATCCCCACAGAGCAAAATCTCTAAAGTCTAAAATTCCAAAAATCACAATCCTGAAGGATTAAAATTCTGAATGTTGAAATCCTGAAAGCCGAATTCTGGAGACGTGGTTAGTTGAGTTTTCTGTTTCGTGCAGGATAGTTGCAAAACTATTACCTTGTTGATGTCCTTATTTGGAAATTAGGTGTGGTTTCAGGAGATACGTATGGGTGCCAAGTTGACAAGGGTGGACTTGTGGACCTAATATTAGGTGTTAACTTGACTGGATTAAGGAATAAACCTGGTAAAGCCTTAAACCTTCGGAGATTATGGCTCAACCCCCCCACAGATGCTCTTCTTTTCGGAAACATCTAAACCTTTCTCACCTGAGGCAGGATGCCAGCATCCCCCCTCTTTCCCCTCTGAAGCTCCCAAACAACCACAGGGTCCTCATGTCCTGCTGGGTCTCCTTAGAATCCCTGCTCTTCTTTGTCCCAGCCACCCACTGCCATAGGTCCTTCCTTTTTCCATTGAGAAGGCTGTAATATAACTTTCTGTAAGGATCTCTCTGTGTTGAGTCCCAGCACCCTTGCCCCAATCCATTCTCCAGTGTATTGCCAGACCACAGACTTTTGAAACACAGATTTAATTGTGATATCCCCTGCTCAGAGCCCCATGATGGCCCATCTCCTGCAGCAGTGGCGATATTCATAACCAGCAATCAGTCCACTCTTGCTGGGTGGCCAGCCCCTACAAAGCAATTTGCCTGTTGTGCTTGTATCCAACTCTCACAATAACCTAAGAAGAAAGTACTGTCTTTATCCTCCCCCCCACCTTTTTTCTTTTTTCTTTTTTTTTTGAAATGGAGTCTTGCTCTGTCGCCCAGGCTGGAGGGCAGTGGCACAATCTCAGCTCATTGCAACCTCCACCTTCCAGGTTCAAGCGATTCTCCTGCCTCAGCCTCCCAAATAGCTGGAATTACAGGCACGTGCCACCACACCCAACTAATTTTTTTTGCATTTTTAGTACAGATGGGGTTTCACCATGTTGGCCAGGCTGGTCTCGAACTCCTGACCTCAGGTGATCCACCCGCCTTGGCCTCCCAAAATGCTGGGATTACAGGCATAAGCCACCGCGCCCAGCCATTATCCCCATTTTTGAGATGAACCAACTGAGGCACAGAGAGGTCACTAGGCTAGGAAGTGATGCAGGCAGAGCTTACTCTCCTGTCCATGTTCTTCATCCCTGGGCTACATGGCCCCTCAAGCTGTTATTCCTATAGCAGAAGGGCACTTATGATTTTCACACCAAACCTCATGTGGAACCCTGGAATGGTATACAAAACCAATGGAAGTGAGGGGGAAGGGGACACAGGACCCAAAGCCATGCCCATTCATGTCTTCTTTCCTTTTGTGGGCTCTGAGGCCCCTTCTTGGGACTCCAGGGCTCCATAGGGCTGAAGTCTGGCCTCACTGGCCCCACAATTCAGAAGTCAATCCCAGGCCTGAGTTCCAGGGGCTGTGGTCCACAAAGGGTCAAGGAGCTATGGAGAGGGGAAAGGCACCCGGAGCCAGGGTGTAAGAGCCAAAAGTGGTGCCAGGGAGCCACTGAGGTCATGCTTGTGGGGGTGAGGAAGGAGGATTCCAGTAAGGAAGGTGGAAGTCAGAGTAACTCAGGTGTGAGAGAGGTGGGATCCAGGATGGGCCAGGAGCTCACGGTGCTGTGAGGGTGTGCTTGCTGCAGCCCAGGCAGGCAGATCCTCAGGCTGAGCTGCCTCCTACTCATGAATCCTCCCACATTCCACTCCCCAGAGCCTGCACACACCATGCCTCCAGTCTGGAGGCCCTTCCTGTTCCACCTGGCCCTGGCTGATGCCCACTCATGCCTCAAGACACTGCTTCTGTGCCACCTCTTTAGCCAGGCCTTTCTCTGACTTTGCAAAGCTGAGTCCATCTTATATTCCTCTGTGCGTCCCACAGCACCACAAGTGCAACCCTTATGGTGGCATCTGGCCACCATCTTTTGTTTATGGACTGACCTCCATCCCGAGCCCCCTGCCCGTCTCGTCAGATTCATGGTGGATACGGGACGGGCGTCACTATCTCTGAAAGCTCCTGAGGCAGAGAACCTCTGAACCTGAGTATGGTCAACTCAGTGGCTGGGAATGTGTTGCCTCCAGCTCTACCTGCTGGGCAAAGCCTGACCCAGACAGATGTTTGATGATGGAACAAGGAATCAGGGGAGCGTCAGGGAGCCCTTTGGAGGTTGCCTGGATGACATCCACATCATTCACCTTCACTCTGGGGCTGCCCTTGGATCAGCTCAGTTTTCTTCCTTCCTCTACCCAGTCAAGCTGACTGCCAGTCTGGCTCCCTGAGGTCAGCAGAACCCCCTGACTTTTTCAGAGTCCAGCCTGCCTTAGACACGATCTTATTCACCTCCCACCAGCCATGGGTGCAGAGTATCCTCAATGGTGCCTTGAGATTCCATCTGCTCAGGCACTGCTCCTGGTCACTGCCTCCCAAGGAGCTCTTCTCACTGTGATCATTGATGACCGCCTTGGGAAGCAACGCACTGGCGGGCGAAAAGTGGGGTCTTTGGAACCAACCCAGGTGTGAATCTTATGGAGCTTTCTCTCTCTGTATCCCAAATTCCTCATCTGTAAAAATCCAGGTTCTAAGGTTCACTTTCAGAAAGCAGCTTCTGAGTTTCATGTGCTTCACACATTGCACTTAGAACAGTGTCTGGCACACACAGTGAAGGCTTCTTTAAAGATTAATTGAAGAATGAATGACTGTCTGAGAGAAGGCAGTGCATGTGAGGTGCCTGGCACCTCCACACAGCAGATTTCATGCAAGTGTAGGGATAATGGGCTTGGAATTGTAACCAACATTGTTCCCCAGAGTCTCCACCCCTTTGACCTTCCTGGCATCCATCAGCCACACGTCCTGGGCTTGTTGCCCCCGGGGAGGAATGAGATGGAGCATAAACTGAAAAATAGCATGTGGGTCTTTTTTTGGCTTTAGTTTCCAAAAGCCCTTGTGGAAAATACCTTGCCCTGGGCAAGGACAAAAAAAGATAAGAAATGGGGGCTGGGCACTGTGGTTCATGCCTGTAATCCCAGCACTTTGGGAGGCCAAGGTGGGTGGCCCTTGGTGAGGTCAGTTCAAGACCAACCTGACCAATATGGTGAAACCCCATTTCTATTAAAAATATAAAATTAGCCGGGTGTGGTGGCATATGCCTGTGATCCCAGCTACTTGGGAGGCTGAGGCAGGAGAATCGCTTTAACCTGGGAGGTAGAGGTTGCAGTGAGCTGAAATCGTGCCATTGCACTCTAGCCTAGGCAACAAGAGCGAAATGCCAACTCAAAAAAAAAAAAAAAAAAAAGAAAGAAAAAGAAAAGAAAAAAGAAATGGAATTTTTGGGGAGTAGAGTTTCTCCCAGAGCCAGGGAAGATGGAGGGGACAGGGATGAGCGCGGAGCTAGGGGAGTCCACCTGGAGAGAGTGGGCTGGTTCTCCCTGGGGGAGGTGCTCCTTCCACACAGGGCCCTGAAGGGCCTGGGGGAGCTGAGCTCAGTGGGGGCTGACTGCTGGGAGTTTCCAGTGAGTACACGTCGCCATCAGCCAGGATCCAGTCGGGGATCTGCAAAGGGCTCTGGCCGCACTGGGGGCGGAGTCTTTGCCTGACTTTCACCTAATCGCAGTGTCCACTGCCTGCCACCCCGAGGGGCCAGGCCAGCTGTCCTTCCTGCTAGTGTCTATCCCCAAGGATGTCCCGTGAGGGCAGCCAGACCTGCCTGCAAGCGTACAGAAACAGAGGGCTTTGCTGTGCCCCAGGACGAAGCTTCTCCTCTTCCTACTCACCCCATGGCGACAGCCCTTTCCAAGTCTCAGGAATCCCAGGAGCCCAAGAGGAGGAGGTATGGCAGTGTGGTGCTGTAATGGTCCCACCCCTCATAAAAGGGCCAGTCAGTCCAGTGAAGAGCCCTCTTGAGGCAAGACCATCATGAAACACCAGCCTGTTGCTATCACATTTGTTTTTCTCTTCAGAAGATATTTTTTACCCCAAATCTGATCCAATATCAATGGCCACCCACTGGTCACCGTTCCAACTTAAAGAATAGCCCCCCCAAAAGCCCCCAATTTGTGGGTGATCACCGTGTGCCCCAAGACTCCTTGCCTTTGTGTTGACAGCCCCATTCCCATAACTGAAGTGGGATCCAGAGCTTCTGCCATCTTTGTCCACATCCCCAGTACCTGTTCCTGTTCGTTACTGTCCCTTAAAATGAAGCACCCAAACTGGCCATGAGGCCTCTGTCTCCTATGGGACTACCTCTCCAATGGGGTGCCTTTAGCCTTTTAAGAGGAACCACTGCTGGGTCCATTGTTTGTCTTCACTGCCCCCTAAGTACTGTGCCCCCAACAAGAGGACGTTACCGTGTCACCATATAACTAAACCTGGACTTCAGACATTTTGATTGTCAGCAAAGCCAAAATAATGAGCTCCCTTGGCTGAGAGAGTGAGCGATTCTTTATCTGAGACAAGAAACCATTCCCATGAAAACTAGATGGAATTATTAATACAGGTTTTCATAAACATCTAGGAAACATTTCATTTTGTATATATATCTATATATATATCTATAGATATAGATTTTTTTTTTTGGCATCTGAGATTCTTCGGGCACTTTCACAAAGGGTTGTTACAACTGCACAATGTCATCGTTTTAGTGAACACCTAGTACTTATTCCACATAGATCCCAACATTGAAAAGTCGTTTTCACTCACGTCTAATCAACCTACTGAAATGCCTTTCTGGTCACTGGTCAGGTGTGTTGGTGAGGAGAATACACTTGATTCTTCTATCCCCAAAGTAGCCATTTTAAGGAATATCTATCCAGATACCCAAAGTGGTAAGCTCCTGGCAGCTTACCCAAATGCTAAAAGGGGTTGCTGGGTGCAATGAGAAATGCTTGAGAGGAAAAGGTGGGGGAAGCACCAGGCTGAACATGAGGTGTGCTGTGCTGTGTGTCCCATGGTGGACAGCGGGCACCTGGGGCTGGGATGCCATGCTCCGGCAGACCGGGGAGGGAAATTTGGGAAATGCTGTTTTCCTTCCCCACACTTCTCTGAAAGTCAGCGAGCAGAGTGCTCTGTTTTTATACTAAGTTATCCATTACACAGAAGCCTGAGTACCCAACAGGCTAGAATTTCAACAGAGGCTCATCTGTTTATTTTGGAGGCAGGAAGGCTTCCACTTCATCATCACTGAAGGTAAGGGAACGTCAGTAAAGACTCATTTGTTTGACAACTGAGGTAAGGGAACATCAGTAAAGACTCCTTCATTTGACGCTTGGTTCCTGTGGCTCTCCTGGTATGGTGATGATTGGCCCAGGATTTCCAGAAAGCCTAGCCAAGGGGCAGGCTGAGAAATAAAGATATGAATGTGAACCATCTGAGAAAGCATATCCCATCCATATCCACTGCCTGTTTTCAACGTGCAGTGGAGGGGCTGGTGTGGGGGTGCAGTGGCAGAAGTTCATTACAGCTGAGTGTAAATTAGAGAAGGCACCCCCACATTCTGATGGATACAGTCTTTTATGCTTCCAAAGCAGCCCTTGCATATATTATCCTACTTGAGCCTAACAGTGATAATACCACTACACAGACAAGAAAACTGAGGCTTAAAGAGGGCATGTGATTTGTACACACTGAGACTATCAAACCCCAAATCCAGGTTTTCTGACTCCAAATCCAGAGTTTTTACCAAAGCGACACACAGTCTTCAGGGAACCGGGGAAAAACCTAGCATTGACTGAATACCTACTGTGTGTCTCACACATTGTTTCTCCTATTTCATCCTCTTACAGTCCTGCCCAGTAAGCATGAACTTGACCATTTCTCTGAAGAAGAAGCAAGTTCGGCTTTAAACAATTTGACCAACTACAAAGTGGTGGGGAGTTGGGGTTAAAACCCAGTTCTACTAGCTTGCAAAGGCAATTTTCTCTCCTCTCTGCTGATCTAGTCATTGTGTATTAGACATGAGAAAACAAAGACCCAAGAGGTTAAGTGACTTTCGGGATCACACAGCCGGCTCAACAGAGAGCTGAGACCAAAATCTGACCCAGTACAACATGGGGATCTGGGCTGGGTTATTGTCTAATCGTCACTTCCCTGAAATCAAACAAGACTATAATGAGGTACCTGGTTAGTGCTTCATAAGCAGCTCTAACATTTAGTAGAACAAAGTGTTGAAGGAGGTCTGGGACCTCAAAATGCCCGAAAGAATGGTATCAAAGCCGGCAGCCAGGGGCACAGCCAGGTCAGTTCTATATATAGGTGTAATTGTTCACCAGCGATTTCAACTAGCTTGTCTGAGCAGCCTCGGCTCTCTTTGGTCTGCTGTCTCCGTGGGTGCCAGGAACTGTGCTGTGAATATCTGGATGCTGCATCATTAAACCTATTGAGTATCTCACTGTCTGCCGATAGCCCAACTGTGACTCTGTTCAAACAAATAAAGGTACCTAATGGCTGCAGCCTGAATTGTGGGCACATGGCCCAAGTGGTAATCAGAGATGGCCTATGTCGCTGAGGCACAAGGCCCACAAGAAGTGCAGAGAATAATAGAGATGCAGAGGCTATTCCCAGATTCCCACTGGAAGTCCCATTAGCAGTGACAAAAGGAGACACAGACGGAGGAGAGAGTTGCGGCAGATGGTCTCCATCCAGGAAGAAGCAGAAGAGATGCTGACGTCAAGAGAAAACGGGGGCTGTGACTCTACTGATGACTCTATTTCCTGTTCCAGGCTACTTGGCAGGGATTCTGGTAGGAAGAATATTTATTGTCAAACCTTAATAGGCTCTATTCTTTGCAATTATTTGAGCATCTGAAGAGAGGAGAGGGTCTTGCAACTGGAGGAGGATATTTTGCCTGGCCATTGGTTGGGGCTCAGTTGCTGTTGTGAGTGGAGTTCTGATAGCATCTCTCTGCCCTTGCAAATTTTTATAATGGCTAATTAGTATCTCGCGAGTAGAGTGGGGAAAACAGTGGATCTCTGAGCATTTTGAGGGTCAAGGATTGGAAGGCAGTTCTGCTGCACTGGGCCATATTGCAGTGAGGACAACAGAGCCCAAGAGAGGGAACTTATAATTAGGAAAGCACTTAGAATCACAATGAACAGTTGTGCAGGTTGTGCACTGAACAACATTGTGGCATCATTTACTTCCTAATCTCTCTTTACATTTTTATGGTGCACAACATGCAAATTATATATGACAACCCTGGCAGTCTACACTAGCAAACCTTACACAGCCCCTAACTGTTGAGGTCAGAGAAGGGAACTGATTCTAGGTGTAGCATATTGCAAATACTGGAATCCACCTTGACCTGCCCACTCAGGTGCCCTGGAGTATTTGAAGAAGATGACTTCAGGTTTGTTTGAACTTAAAGTGCTATAGCACCAAATGCTATTACAATTTAGGACATAAGCAATTTTTGTATGAAACATATCATTCTCACTCTTAGTTCTCCGGAGTCAGAAGGAACTAAGAAAGGTTTACCTGGAGGTCAGCAAGAGCAGATGGATGAATGGGAGCCAGGGAAAGAGGGAGGTGGGCTACCAAGCCTTGGTACAGCTGAGAGCAGCTCCAGTGTGGTCAGCAGGTTTCCCTGGTGGGGGCTGTGGCTGCCACAGGTTCGAATGATGCAATGGCAGTGACATCTCCAAGGACTGTGAAGGAGCCAGGGCAGGGGTCATTCAAGTAACAGGGACCTGATGAAATTCCCCTTGGGCTGTCCATGAGTGCCAATTGGAACTAGCTTGAAAATCTGCAGAAGCAGATTGGGAGCCTCACACACACTTGGGAAGGGGAGAATTTGTGGCAGATAGTGGCTTGGCAGAGCTGAGCATTGGGGATCAATGGAACATGGCCTCTTTTACACTCAATGGCTATCCAAGGCTAAGGCCTGCTGGCTACACAGATATGTTCATTTCACTGCAGAGACAGGGAGGGTGTCAGCAAATGCTTCATTTTGTATCCCTTGCATCTGCAGGCCACAGAGGAAAGGCTCTACACCCAGACACACAAGGAATAAAGCAGTGTGTGCCTCCCAGAGTGGGTGGAAAACCAATGATCGGACAATCAAATGGGGTCATGGAGCCAGCAGGAACGAAGCAACTGGTGTCCAGTAGAGAAGAGGGAGAGAAACCTCGAGGTCTTAATTTCACAGAGGTTCTTGACACAGGGTGGGATTCATTGCTGTCTAAGAAGGGAACTTAGGATCTTGTAGAGTTTTTTTTTTTTTTTTTTTTTTTTTTCCCGAAGCTACTTCCTCAGTGTGTTGTTTGGCCAAAATCAGGAAGAAAATAAAACCTACCTGCTAGGGTACGTTGCACTCAGAAAACCTGGCTCAGCTGATGGGATATTTATCACACTAAGTATGCTGACATTTTCCAGGATTCTTGAGGAGTTCTAAATAGAAGGATCTAAATTCACCAAAATGATAGCATTCTGTAAGAGAAAAGACTAAACAAAAATATCCTCAAGGCAAGAGGATAGCTTGAGACCAGGCATTCAAGACCAGCCTGGGCAACCCTGTCTCTACAAAAAACAAAAAAATTAGCCAGGCATGGTGGTATGACCTATAGTCTCAGCTACTAGGGAGGCTGAGAAGGAGGATCACTTGAGCCAGGAGTTCAAGACTGCGGAGAGCCGTGATCAACTGCTGCACTCCAGCCTAGGCAACAGAATAAGACCCTGTCTCAGGAAAAAAAAAAAAAAAAAAAAAAAATCCTCTTGTGTCCAGAATAATACAGGCTGAGAGGGAAAGTCATAAGGTTTGTAAGATTCAGCTGAAGGAAAAGACAGAAAGCATATTGTGTTAATGCAGCAAGAAGAAAACTTATGAAATTGTGATAACAGGTGGTGCCCTGAAGTTAAGAATTTCTAAAGTTCCATTTTCACAATTTAACCTACCTTTAAGGACAGTAGTGCAAGTAGTTAGTTCTCAAAAAGTTCCACAGTGCCACTGCTGTCAGCAAGACATTGTTTAAATGAATTGTTAGTTGGGGGCATATGTCAGAGATGATAAATTCCTCTTCAAAGGTTTTAATTCCCTCTTCTTCCAGTTCTTTGTTTCTCTAGTTTCTATAGTTACCCGTGCTGTAAACAACCCTTCCTGCCCTGACTGTTCCCTGACATGTCCTGACAAGTCTAGACAGGCCTTGTGCCATAATGGATAGCCTTCCCCTTCCTGCCTAGGTAGCTGTATTCAATTTCAAACATTAGCCAATCAGGTCAGTTTAGACTGTGCAGTCCAACCCCAGCCAATGGAGAAAGAACATAGCAGTAGGAACCAATTGCATTAGGGATAAAAACCCCTGCCCTATCCCCCCGCTCGGTGTTCTCTTGCGATCGTGACTGGCACAAGCTGCTTCCTTCTGCAGAAGTAAATTTGCCTTGCTGAGAAAATTTCTGTTTGAGTGCTATTTCTTTTGCAGCACCAAAACTTATTTCTAACAAATTTGGGGGCCTGTCTGGGATTCCCATTCTCCTCTGGGGAAGGGTCCGGTCCTCTCCCATGAGGAGGCACATCCTGCTGCCTCATTGCAGTAGCCTCAGGGGTAAGGAATCGAGACTCACTCAGTGTGATGAATAAACCTGGACTCTCAGCAACACAGGAAGAAACAGACCAACAACTTTGAAAAAAGAAAAAAAAAGGTAATCACATACTGTGGTGTCCAGGTAACTCTGTGCACAGATCAAGGTAAGAAACCTCACAGTGGCGACAAAGTATTTCCTTGATGATCGGAACATCTCGGAGGTTGGAAGTTGAAAGTGTGTGAATAAGCACTACTGGTGTGCGGAGTGAGTGAGTCCAATCTGCGGTTCTGTGGTCACCTCATATGACTTATGGCAGCCTTTTGGGGGTCCTGTCAGGGGTTTATACTGACCCACCAATGTTAAAAGGGACATAATGTTCCCTTCGGGGAAGCAGCCAGAGAGGAGGAAACAAAAGGAAAAGAGTGCAAGAAGCCTCCACTAGGGGGTATTGAGGCTCTAGAGAAAAGGAAAGCAAGAAACCCCTAATACGGGGCAGGGGGTGGGGGTTGAGCCACTAGAAGAAAGGAAAGGTGAGAAATCTCCAGTAGAGGGGACTGAGCCTCACATAAACCTCCAGTCATAGGGAAGGCAAAAAATTTCCAGTAGGGGAAGTTGAGCCTCACGCTAAAACCATCAAGATGGGAAATACCCCAAGTAAGACAGAGAGTAAAAAGGATAAAGCTAACAGCAATGATATTCCCCTTAATAGTCCTCTAGGTCTCATGTTAAAGTATTGGAAAGATAATGAAGGGACTAAGCATAAGAAAAAGCAACAAATGTTAAAATATTGTTTTATTTGGACCTAGGAACTAATCCTCAAACCCTCAGTTTTCTGGCCAAAATTTGGGTCAAATGAGGATTGTATTTGTCAGCTTCTAATAGAACATGTTAATAACAAGAGTCTAGTCTCCCAAGAAGAGATAGATTATGCTTTGTGTTGGCGACAAGGACCTGTTCTTCTCTACCCCCTAAAAACTCTAAAAGATAAGCATAAGCCAGAGAATGTTTCCCCTAAGGAAACTGAAACTCTGAACTCCAAGCTCTCTATGCCTTGGGACCTGCTAGGTCACCTTCCCCCACCAAACACCCCTATCTTTCCTCCCCTCAAGAGCTGCTGTCCCAGACGCTTCTCCTACCACTATTGTTCCCCCTCCTTATAACCCTGCCTCTTGGAAATTGTCCCTAGAGCCCACTCACTACCAGCCTAAGTACCCTTCCCTAAAGGGACTTCAACATGAAACAGCAATGTAAAAAAGATATTCAAAATTGCCCCTCCCCTTTTACCTCAGGGGAATCAGCTCCAGCTCTCTTCTCCATTGAGGGAGGTGCCCCTAGGAGGAGGAGACATTGGCTTTGTAAATGTTCCTTTAACCATCTCAGAAGTATGAAACCTAAAAAGAGAGCTGAAGTTACTGTTAGATGACCCTTATCGGGTAGCAAACCAAATTGACCAATTTCTAGGACCACAGTTATATACCTGGGCTGAGCTAATGTTCATCCTAAGCATCCTCTTCTTAGGGGAAGAAAGAAGCACGATCCATAGAGCTGCTATGGTAGTCTGGGAATGTGAACACCCTCCCGGCCAAAATGTTCCTGCAGCAGATTGAAAATTCCCCACCCGAGACCCCTGGTGAGACAATAATAACGCATCCCACCAAGAAAATATGCAAGACCTTAGGGAAATGATAAAAAAAAAAAAGGGATTAAAGAATCAGTCCCTCAAACCCGGAATCTTAACCAGAGCATTTGTTATACAGCAAGGGGAAGATGAAGGGCCTATATAATTTTTAGACCAATTAAAAGACAAATGAGAAAGTATGCTCATCTAGATCTCAAGGATCCTTTTGGGCAGGGAATGTTAAAATTTCATTTTGTACTAACAATTGGCCAGATATTTCAAAGAAATTATAAAAGATAGAAAATTGGAAAAACTGTCCCATGAGTGAATTTCTTGGGAAGGCTTAAAAAGTGTATGTAAGAAGGGCCAAAGAAAACCAGAAGCAGAAGGCAAGAATTCTGCTGTTCACCATACAACAAAGTACTCGGGGCCAGAACCTATAAAGAGCCTAGGCCCCAACTTTCCAGGCCATATAAAGAACACCAAAGAGCAAAGCCTGGGAACTTAAAATTAGGAGAGGAAGAAAGGATCTCTTTAAAGGCTATAATGCTTTGAAAACTGTGTTGGCAGTGTGGCATGACTGTTTCAAGTAGATAAAAGCTTGTCATTTTACCCCATCCTGGCATGACTGTGAAGCTGGTGAGGAAAGAGGAAGAAGGGCAAGTTCAGATGCCAGCTGGGTAGCTGGGACAGGTTGGCTGAGGGACCACTTGGGAGGTCTCTTGTGCCTGGCATTGCCCACTTCAGCCCAGTCACGTGTTTACAACAACCAGAGTCCCTGCGAAGGTGTGGCTGGCTGGGGTCAGGGCCTACTAGCACCATCACCACACTCCCACCAGCGGCTTAGCTCCTCTCTGCCAGGCCAACTAAGAGTGCTTTGTCCTGGGTGGGTCTTGGGGGCTGATAGAGATGGGGGAAGACATAACACCCAGAAATGAAAATAGAGATTTAGAGAAGGAACCAGTAAGTAGGAGACAGAAGTGAAATATAAAAACTGATCAGCTAGTACCAAATTTCTGTTAATTCTGGAAGCAAGGACAAATCTATTAGGAAGAGATTTAATGCTAAAATTAGGCTTAGGCCTCCAAATCAATCATGGAAAATTCCTCCCCTCCCTAAACTTGCTCACCACCGCAGATGAAGAACACATTCATCCTGAGGTATGGTCAAAAGACAGGAATTGAGAAACGTTACAGATTCCTTTGATTCATGTTAAATTAAAAATCCCTAGGGAAGTAGTAAAGAGAAAGCAATACCCTAATCCTTTACAAGCCAGGGTAAATTTAAAACCTATAATTAAAGGTCTTCTCCATGATGGGCTTCTTGAACCCTGTATGTCTCCCTATAACACTCCAATACTGCCTGTAAGAAGCCAGATGGGTCATACCGGTTAGTGTAAGACCTTAGAGCTGCTAATCAGATAGTCCAAACTACACACGCTGTTGTTCCCAATCCTTACACTATTATCAGTAGGATCCCATACAGCCACCAGTGGTTTATAGTAATAGATTTAAAAGATGCCTTCTGGGCTTGTCCATTAGCAGAGGACAGCTGGGACCTATTTGCTTTTAATTGGGAAAACCATCACTCAATTTCTCAAAAACTGTATATTAGGTCTGTCTTCTGCCCTCTCCTCCCTCAAGACTCAAGGCATTCTAGCCCAGACTGTACCTCTTGAATTTCCAGTTCACCACCACCAGCCTGGAGATCACATCCTCATCAGGAGTTGGAAAGAAGGGAGGCTCAAGCCCACTTGGGAGGGACCTTTTTTAGTGCCCTTAACAACTAAGACAGCAGTTCAGACCACCAAGAAGGGCTGGGCTCATCACACTCGAGTTAAGTGGGCACCACCCTTCCCAGAATCACGGACCATTGTTCCAGGACCAACTCCTACCAAGCTAAGGCTAAAGTGGTTTAACCCTCTTATTCTGTATTTCTTTCCTTCCCCCTTCTATCACTAATCCCCTTATCATTAATGTAACCAAGTCAAGCTCACCCCAAACTATTACCTTTGATGCTTGCCTTGTTATACCCTGCAGAGATTTGTCAAGTCAAAAGCAACTCTCCACCTCAGAAAAGTATCTCTGTCCTTCTTGGCTGTCCTCAGATTGGGCATTTGTTAACTGGGATAAATTAGTTTGGGAAGAATTTGACGAAGATTCCAATATGAACTGGGAATCTAGTCCTCTTAGAGCAGAGCTTCTCTGCCAAAGTTGGTCCAATGTTCTATGAAATACTAAAGGGCAAGGATGACCTCCCCAACTAGTACTTACAGTTTCTTAAAACCATATATTCATTTTACTAAAGGGATTACCCCTCCCAATTGTCAGCTGAACCAATGTAATCCAGCACAGATTACTATCTGTGCTCCCCAGAGTTCTTCCCCCTCATTAAGCCATTTCTATGGTATAGGAGCAGAAGTCTCAGGGAAGGACCCCATAGGATCCTTTGAAATGTGCTTCACTGCTTCCCCACCTCCTGCATCCCCTTCTCGCTCTCCTAAGTTCTCTGCTAACCAAACCTTTTCTCATTATATACCCAATGATAAAACCAAAGTAGCTGTTGTAGAGGTTAAAGATTTAAAACAAATTATAGCAATTGAAACAGGGTATCAGGACGCAAATGCTTGGCTGGAATGGATTAAATATTCTGTTCACATGCTAAACAAAAGCAACTGTTACTCTTGTGCAACAGGCAGGCCAGAGACCCACATTGTCCCCTTTCCACTTGGGCGGTCCTGTCACCGACGAGGCATGAGCTGTATGATAGCCCTCTTCCAGAACCCCATAGCCTGAGGCGATGAGTCATGCAAGACTCTTTCACTGCTGTTCCCTGAGGTCAAGAGCCCTGCAGGTCAGCCCCTGAGGGCCATCTGGCCTCCAGCTCCTAATATTAACTTCACCTCGTGCCTTTCACAGCAGGGGGAAACGTTTGCATTCCTTCGAGACTTAACAGGGTGCAGTGATACCAAGCCTTTTCAAGAGCTTACCAATCAGTCTGCCCTTGTTCATCCCTGAACGAATGTGTGGTGGTATTGCGGAGGACTATTGTTGGGCACTCTGCCAAGTAACTGGAGTGGCACTTACGCTCTAATTCAATTGGCTATCCCTTTCACCTTGGCACTTCATCAACCAAGAAAGTTGAAAACAGAATATCATAAAAAGAGAGATGTCTCTCAAGGATCCTTTGATCCTCATGTTTATATAGATGCTATTGGAGTACCACAAGGGTTACCAGATGAATTCAAAGCCTGAAATCAAATAGCTGCAGGATTCAAGTCTATATTGTTCTGGTGGTCAACTGTAAACGAGAATGTAGCTTAGATAAATTATGTCTATTATAATCAACAACACTGTGTTAATTATACTAGATATACTATTAAAGGAATACTTGAACACTTAGGCCCTACCAGCCAAATGGCCTGGGAAAATAGAATAGCCCTTGACATGATATTAGCTAAAAAAAAAAAAAGGTAGGGTTTGGGTCATGATTGAAGTCCAATATTGTACTTTTATTCCCAATAACACTGACCCTGATGGAACAATAACAAAAGCCTTACAAGGCCTTACCCCGCTATCAAATGAGTTAGCTGAAAATTCTGGAATAAATGACCCCTTTACAAGCCTCATAATAGCAGTAGATAGTACCCAGAAAGTAGCAACCCTATGCGATCTGTGCTTCCCAGAAACCCCCAAGACAGTGCATCTGAAACAAAAAAGGAAAAGATAGAAGACCAAACTGTGGGTGATCATATTTAAAGGGTCATAAACAATTATGGTGTCATTTGTAATGGAGAAAAAGTCTTTAACATCGTTTAAGAAATGTTAGACTACCAGCGTTATCCACTGACTGCCTAGACAATCAGATCGACAATTGATCAGACTCTGCTTCATTGTATCTTTTCTTTTGTTGCCTAAAATAATTGGCTCCCAACTGGTGAGACAAAAATCATTGGTGGGGCTTCAAATCCCTTTGCACAGCACAAATCATCTGTGGATTTAGTAAATACTTCCAACATATTATATACATTACTATTTTTCATATTGGTATTAATAAGATTAATAAAATACAAATCGAGTAGAAGGCATTACTAAAAGTTATTGACTACTTTTTTTCATCTATTTCCTCAAGCAGTGGATGCTAAAAAAATCCAAATCCTGTTATAAATTTATGTCTTTCATACTAAATGATATTGTTACTTTCCTCTAATTACAAAAATAATGGCTTCTTATCTAACATTCACTGATCAGTTATTATGTGCCCAGTAATATGTGAAGCCCTTCACATGAAATATCTCAATTTATCCTCATCACAATTTTACAAGGTAGGCATCATCGTAACCCTCATTTTATAGATAAAGAAGCTGAGGCTTGAAGAGTTTTGGTAACTCACCTGCATTCAAATAGGCAACAAGAGAGAGAGCCAGGCTGTAAAAGCAGATTGACCTGTACCTTAATTACACATAATGTGGCCTCATGTGCTCTATCAGAAAATAGAGAAAACTGGAGAGTATAAAGTAAATATCTCTCATAATCCTGCTAATCAGACATAGGACTTGTAGATAACATGTTAGGTTGTGTCCTTCTAGTCATTTTATTAGATGTTTGTCCCCCTACTGAAGTGGTTTTAGGCAGCACATTTTGTTTTGTATTTTCACACAGCATCTACATAGACGAAAATGTTTTTCTAGGATATTATGCATTTTGCAGTGTGTGGTTGAACTATGTTTTATCTGACCATTCTTGTGTACATTTAGGTAGTTTCCAACATTCATTATCATAAATAATGTTATGTGGCAGATTACAAAACTTGCCCGCATAGTATCCCCATTGTCAAGAAGTGGAGCCTATTTCTCCACTCCTCAAATCTGCATTGGCTGTGTGACGTACTTTGGCCAACACTGCTTGTGTCCGCAAGTGTACCCAGCAGAGACTTGGCGTGAGCTGCACACTGGGACTGGCTCTCTTGCTGCTCTTGGGACCCCATGATGGCCATCGTGTGAAGAAGTCCAGGCTTGCCTGCTGCCCCATCAGCCCTGCCAACAGGTTGCCAACCACCACGCCTGTGGTTAGCCTCCATCATCCAGCACCTTCCAATTCACCATCCTCTCCCAGACACCCAGCAGGGATTGGACAAGCTACCCAGATGAGGAGAACCACACAGCTGACCCACAGAACTGTGAACTAATTACATGGCTGCTATAAGATTTGGGGTCGTTGGTTAACAGCAAAAGCTAATACATACTGCAGTGAATAATCATGAATATACAAGTTTATACAAGTTTAAGAGTAGAAGTTACAATAGAGAATGAGAGATGGAGTGAGGTTTAAGAATGGGATGAGGTTCAGGGATGAAGGAAGAATAGAGGAGGCTCAAGGAGAAGAAGAGGACAGGAATGGGATAGAGTCCTAGATGAGAAGAGAGTTTAGGATGGAGATGGCAGGCTCCAGAATCAGTGAGGATATCTATGTGCATTTACTTGATAATTTTCAAAATCTAAACGTTTATTGATTTGTTTATTAAGCTGCATCAAAATGTCATTTGCAGAGAGTGTATATTCCCCATATACTCATCCAAAACATTGATTATTCTTTTTCCTCCTTGCCAGTGTGATAAGTGAGAATGATATCTGCATGTCTGAGTTTTGCACTCTGCAATTAATAGTGGCATTGAATTTGTTTCCACGTGGTTACCGTCCTTTTGTTCTCCTGTTTGTGTTTGGCCCATTTTGCCAAATTTTTTCATGCCTTTTCCAAGTCAATTTCCAACCCAGCCCTGGTGCCAGGCAACTATTGTTGTGCGTTTTTCTGTCATTACAGATTAAAATTGTCTAAGCTTTTTAAAAATATTCCATTGCTTTGCACATCCACTTATTTTATGGTTAGTGTTTTTTCTAGCTTTTTTAAGTTTTATTTTTTAATTGATGTATAATAATTGTACCTATTCATAGGGTATACAGTGATGTTTTGATATCCGTAATGCATAATGATCAGATCAGGGTAATTATCATATCCATCGTCTCAACCATGTGTCATTTCTTTGTGTTGGGAACATTCCATACCTCTAGCTATTGAAATTACATGATGTATTATTGTTAACTATAGTCATCCTACAGTGCTGTAGAACACTAATGCCTATTCCTCCCGTCTTTCTTAATGTCTAGGCTTTTTGATAAATAAAATGTATTTTAATCTTTCTTTTGTTAAATTGAACAAACTTTCTTTAACTGTGTTAGTTAAAACTGCCTTTCCCACACCAAATTTACATAGAGATTCACCCTATATTTTCTTCTGTTCATTTTTACATTTAACTTTTAGGGCATCTTGGATATATTTTAATATATACTATGAAGCATCTATTGTTATTATTTCACAAGAGTTTATCAGTTATCCCATATTATCTTGTCCCACTGACCACACACTCAGACACATACACACACAAATACTTGGATCTGTTTCTATTATCTTTTTTGATCCTACATTGTTACAGACTTTTATCATTGCAATATCTGAATAACTGGTAGTATAAGCACACTGTCTCTCTAACCAATGCTTATTCTTTTTTTTCAATATTTTCCTGGCAGTTCTTGCCCATTTATTCTTCCCAATGAACTGTAGAATCAGTTTATCAGGTTCTTTTAAAAAATACCGGCAGGGTGTGGTGGCTCACGCCTGTAATCCCTGCACTTTGGGAGGTTGAGGCAGGTGGATCACCTGAGGTCAGGAGTTCAAGACCAGCTTGGCCAACAGGATGAAACCCTGTCTCTACTGAAAATACAAAAAATTAGCTGGGAGTGGTGGCACATGCCTGTAATCCCTGCACTTTGGGAGGCCAAGGCAGGTGGATCACCTGAGGTCAGGAGTTCAAGACCAGCCTGGCCCACAAAATGAAACCCCATCTCTACTAAAAATACAAAAAATTAGCTGGGTGTGGTAGCACATGCCTGTAATCCCTGCACTTTGGGAGGCTGAGGTGGGTGGATCACCTGAGGTCAGGAGTTTGAGACCAGCCTGGCCAACAGGATGAAACCCCATCTCTACTAAAAATACAAAAAATTAGCTGAGTGTGGTGGTGCATGCTTGTAATCCCAGCTACTCAGGAGGCTGAGGCAGGGGAATCACTTGAACCTGGGAGGCGGAAGTTGTAGTGAATCAAGATCGCGCCACTGCACTCCAGCCTGGGCAACAAGAGCAAAACTCCATCTCAAAAACAAAAACAAACAAACCAAAAAACCTGGTAAATTTATTTAAGTTCCTTGTAGATTCTGGATATTAGACCTTTGTCAGATGGGTAGATTGGAAATTTTTTCTCCCATTCTGCAGGGACATGGATGAAGCTGGAAACCATCATTCTCAGCAAACTAACACAGGAAGAGAAAACCAAACACCACATGTTCTCACTCATAAGTGGGAGTTGAACAATGAGAACACACGGACACAGGGAGGAGAACATCACCTACCGGGCCTGGCAGGGGGTGGGGGCTAAGGGGAGGGAGGGCATTAGGACAAATACCTAATGCATGTGGGGCTTAAAACCTAGATGATGGGTTGATAGGCGCAGCAAACCACCGTGGCACATGTATATCTATGTAACAAACCTGCAGGTTCTGCACATGTATCCCAGAACTTAAAAGTAAAATTTAAAAAAGAGATATAATGGTCATAAATGCAAAAACGAACATATAAAAAAACTTGGGAGCCATGATTTTTAATCATTATTTACATTTTCATTTCCTTAAGTCTTATTTGTCCAAGTAGACTGTAGGCTTCCTAAGGACAATGATCATATATTGGAATAAAAGTCTTTGTCATCTCCACAGTGCCTGGCACACAGATGATGCCTAGTGAATGTGTGTTGACATAGCAACCACTCCCTGGAAATCTATGTCACCAGACGCTTTTTAAAAATAAATATGTTTAAACTGTCTATGAAAAGAAAGAAATAGCAGTGTATATATACTACACATCTAATTTCCACAAACCTGGTGAAATAGTTTAAAAATTTAAATGTGCATCAACATTTACATGATTCTACATAAAATAAATTAACAGATCAAATTTGAAGTTTAATGCCAAAAAAACTGTCCAATGTCTTTTTTTGTACTTGGCTTTGATTGTTATGTTGAATATTGCTAAGTTAGGTAAGCCATTACTTTGACTTTGCATTATGTTACATTTTGTGTGTATGCTTGTGATGAAACTTAGTAAGATTGACTTCTGTTATAAGAATGTCTCCATATACAAAATTTTAAAACAAAATCTTAAGAAAGGTAAGCTAAATCTATATAGCTGATTCACAGTACTGACTTTTTAATTTTGAGTACATTCATTTGTTAGAGAATTCCATAAGGGTAGAGCTGAAAGTGCCCTAGAGAGCCAATTCCTTCATTTAACTGACCAGGAAACTGAGACCTAGAAAAGTAAGGTCAAGGCCATATAGTTAGTTGATGGCAGAGCTGGGACTAGAATCAACTCTTTTCCTTCTCACCCTAGTAATGAGATTCCAAACTTGTTGCCCTTCTCTCAAGATCAAATTAATTTAAAGTTCCTTTTTTAGAAGCAGGCTTTGTAAAATTTTTGCCCTTGTTTTTGGGAGAAGGTTGTCATTAGATCAAACTAATTAACAACAAGGGCCCTAAAACTCTCAAAAGATAAGTTTTTGCAAAAAGCTAAATCTGCTTTTTTAGAAAGACCAAGATCACTTTCAATACAAAATGGCAGCTCAATAAAGCCATTGACAAAATACAGAATGGGCATAAAAGTCAAAAGAGGCAGACAGAGAAAAATGTGGCAGTACATGCCAAAGGAGAAGTGACTTTCAATAGACACTATAAATGGACAAATCCATCAAGCTGACAGAGAGGGTGGAGCTGGAAGACAGCAGGAGGCACATCGGGTGGTACTGAGGGAGAAAGGAGGAAGCATGAAAAACATTTCAAACAGCTCTCCACTTCACAGGATTTCACAAGCCACTTCAACTACTGAGATATATTGAGGAGGTTCCCATCTGGTGAAGAAGACAGCTTTATGACCTAGAGTGTAAACAATGCAAACAGAAGGAAAATGCCCCCAATCAAAGGCAATGCAGCCAGAAGGCTGTCTGACCACAGACCGTTCATTGCCTCCAGTCAGGTAAAGGTGAGTCACGAAAGATCAATGTCAGGTAGGCAACGCATAGCTCTTTAAATTTAGTCCAGCAAGAGAGAAGTTTATAGATCCAGGCATTACGTGTCAAGCAAAAGGGAAATACTTATGTTCAGTCTCCTTTTAGAGAAATAAATACCAACAACAGTGCAAAATAGAGAGTCAGAACCCACCCATAAAGATAAAGTTCTAGGAAGCTCCAGAAACCTTAGGTACACTAACAGTTTTCTAACACTTGTAGTTGTCAATAAAATGAAGCTTAGCTTATTTCGCCATCATCTTTTTACAGATTGGGGTAAAAAGAGTATTTTCTCATAGGGACAAAAGTAATAAACACGGAAGTTGTTCCCTGGGGACCAGGATTCTCTGGCACATCTGAGTTATTTAGCTTGAAGTATTACAATGAATGTATTTGTAAAAAGCAAGGCAAAATTTCAAGTGGATTGTAGATTTAAATGTGAAAGGCAAAAGAATAAAGCTTCTATTGAATAACAGGGAAATATCTTCATAGCTCTTGGGGTAAACAAATATTTCTCTAGCAGAACATGCAAAGAACAGTGACCATAAAGGAAAGTGATAGTTTGAACTATGTTAAAATGAAGAACTTCTGATGAACAAAAGGCACCACTGGGGAGAGATTGAAAAAGCAAGCCACAGGATGGGAGAAGACATTTGTGATACATATATCCAACAAAAGTTCTGTTGAATATATATAAAGAAATCCTGTGGAATATATATATTCATTCCTTATATATTCTGTTGAGTATATAAAGAACTCCTAGAATATATAAGGAACTCCTACGAATCAATTAGAAAAGACAGATAAGCTAATTAAAAAATAGTCGTAAAAGACTCGAGCAGATGCTTTATCAGAGAGGATATCAACATGACCAATAAACATATGAAAAAAATGTATGGCAAGGAAATGCAAATTAAAACTCTAACGAGAGAAAAAAAAAAAGGAAACTCCAATGAGATTCCACCAAACACACACCAGAATGGCGAACATGAAAAAAACTGTTGGTAAAGATGTAAAGTCATTGGGACACTAATACCCTGCTGGTGAGAATGCAAACTGGAGCAATTGCTTTGGAAACTCTTCTGACAGTAGCTACTAAATTTGAATACAAGAATATCCTATGATTCAGCAAGTCAACTCCTGGATTTACACTACAAATACATTACACCAAAAGAATGTATCTCCAAGAAAGCTCAGAGAAGCATTCATGGAGCAAATAATAAATATAATTATATTCACTATAATTATCTAAACATTATAAATATAAATATTATATTGTTTTCATTATCACGCCAAAATGAAAACAAACTCCATGCATTCATCAACAACAGAATGGATAAATAAACTGTGCTATATTCATGTAATGGAATACTACACTGTGATGAAAAGGAACAAACTACTGTTACTATGACACGGGGGGATCTCTCAAACGTGACTTTGGACAAAAGAGACCAGGCACAGAATAGTACACTTTATACAATTCCATTTATATGAAGTTCAAAAACAGGTAAAACTTACTCCTATGGTGCTAGAAATAAGGATCATAGTGCCATTTTGGGGATGGGTGGGGGTGAATTGGAGGGGCGCATGCAGGGTTCTTGGGGTACTGATAATATTCTATCTTCTAATCTGGGATGGATTACACAGGAATGTTTGCTTTGTGAAAATTCACTGAGCTGTGTGTTTAGTATTTGTGTACTTTTCTATAGTGTATACCTCAATTAAAAATCTGTCTAAAATTGGTGCACGACAGTGTGAATGTACTTAACACTATTGAACTATATTCTTAAAACTGTTAAAATGATCAATTGTATGTTACATGTATTTTATCAAAATTATAAAAAGATTTTTAAAAGAATGAACCAACTTCACTGATACCTTGATTTGACTTCTGGCCTCCAGGGTCATGTGATGCAGCCATATTTACTTCCAGTGAGTTCCCAAATCAGTATTTTTTAGGCTCAACTTAGTTTCTTATGTATGTAACATCTGCCACCAAAAGTAAATATTTTCTAACTGGAAAAAAATAAATTTAAATAAAGGAGTTTCCCTGCATACTCTAGTGCTAATAGGAAAAAATACGGCAGTCCATCAGAGCTCACCAAGCTCGGTGATTGGATCAACTCTGCCAGAGTGTGAAATCAAGCAAGTAGACTTAAAATCTCAGCTTCTCCCTCCCTCTGTGCCGACAGGCCCCTGGAGGGAAGTTCAGCTGGACGAAGTTCACAGGCCTGGGGATGCCTAATGAGACAAAGCCCTTGCCAGCTGTTGTTTTCCTCACCTTCATAGTGTAGGAACTGAAGCCAGGGCTGACCTCAGCAGCTGTCCCCACAGATCATGTCTAGAGCACACTAAAGGGTTGGACCAACCCCGGATCACAGACAGCTCCACAAGGTCACAGTTCCAGCCCTGCAACTGACCTCACCAGCAGCATTGTTTAGAGCACTCAGCATTGTTTGCAAGAAGTTTGTCTAAAGTTTGTCGTGTAACCGTGCTCATCAAACATCCCGTCCATCCATCCATCCACGCATTTATTCACCCAACAAATATTTGTTGAGTATATGTTTGAGGCCCTCTCCTTGGTTCTGCCAGAGAAAGCTCTAGCCTCCACGGAGACTGTCTTATATTTTTAGAGGTGTCAAAGCTTCAATTTGAAGGACAACATAAGATACGGATATCCTCTGGACGGAATTGACAGGACACATACAAAAAATAGACTTCTGTACCTTTCCCTAGGATGTTCCATCCTCCTCCCTAACCACTGCTTGTGTCTGCTTTCAGCATGTGAAGTAGGCGGGAGGAGCAGAGAGCAGAGGAGGCTTAATTTCAGCCCTCACTTGGATCAGTGGGTGCAGTAAAACCTGTCCTCTTAGGATAATAGGCACTCTTGGGATTCAATGTAAGTGACTTCTCCAAACCACCTCTTTTCTGGGAAAGAAACCGTGGCTGACACTCCTTCATCCCCCTTCTCTGGAGCAGAATCCTGATTTTGTGAAGCTATCTATCCTCCTGTCTGCCTGTGTGTCAGGGAAGACCCCAGCTCAGAGGGCTGATCCTGAGAGGTCTAAGCCGATGGTGGCTTTCTCCTCTCCCTCTGCCAGTGGCTGATCTAGGCATGCGTCCATGATGAGCAAACTCCAGCCTGACACCTGAGAGGAGTGCTGCTGGGGGCTTCTGGGAAAGTTTACTGTCTCAGACAGACCTTGTTTGTGGCTCCATGATGCCTGGGTTGCTGCAGCCCAACTTGCCACCAGCCTGGTATAAAGCCCTCACAGGGGTGGCTGGGCAGGAAGAAGCTGGTCCGTTCTGACATAATCGAACCACTGAATTAACCAAATCCAGAGACCCACCCGAGCCTCTTGTGATGGGAGAGAACCCATTTCCTTATTAGATAAACCTATTTGAGACAGAGTTTTCTCAAGGCATCTCAACTGATACAGAGACTCTACAAGCAAGATTAGAGATGCCCTTGTAATTAATTGTTCAGTGAAATCAAGCCAAGAAGGGAGACTGAGGCTCCATAAAATCCAGTTTGAGTCTCTGGTCCACTAGCTTTCCTGTTTGCACCAAGCGTCCACAGGGGGAATGAATGCCAGATACATTGGAACACAACACGTCTGTTTAAAAAGGGGCCACAGAATACATACACTAACAAACTTGGATTAAATTGGTCACTGTTTGAATGACTTTCTGTTCCTGGATCTTTTTCTGCTCAAGAATCAAATTTCTCAACTTGCTATCCCTCCTTTAAAGCCCGTTTAAAGAAAATGGAAATGATTCTTAACAGCTGTTGGAGGTGGAACACATGCCACATGCATCCAGGGAAGCATTTCGCCCTCATCTCAACCTCAGCTAGAGAAACAGCTATGAGGAATTCTCTCCTAGCCTTAGCTTCTGACATTCTGACTCAGCAAGGCTGTTCTGGGGCCTGGAATCTATATTTTTAACAAGTTCCCAGGTGATACTGAGGTGGGTAATCCAGGGACCTTGCTTTGGGGAACGTTGATCTGACGCACCCAGCACCAGTACAAGCTTTCTCCAGAGTGGCCTGTGGCAGAGGAAAGAAGGAGCACTGAAGTCATGATCTGCCAGCCCTGAGCCTCTGCATCTCAGTTTCTTCACATGGAAAACAGGACTAACAACACTCAGTCCCCACCTTTGTCATGAGGATGGAACACTCAAGGAGAACTGCACAGTGTGGCTCAGCCTCACGCTTTGTTTGCTTATCAGTTTTGATTCTGCAGGGCTCTTCAGGACCACAGCCCTGTCCCTTCTTCCAGTCTGTATCAGCACCTGATCTCTCAGGGTGGGTCCAGGTCTTCTTTAATAAATCCATCCAGCTGAGCTTTCCATCCACTAGCAAGAAGGGACGCTCCCTCCTGCTCACCTTCTGTTTGGTGCCTACCTGCAAGTCCTCCCAGGTCAGTTAAAGCTGCCCTATGTTTCTGAACATTGCTCCCTGGAAGCCAAAGTTTCACAATAATTAAAGTTAGGAAAGGGGACTCTCCTATTTAAGGACTAGCATGCCAGCCTCTTCCCCCTTCATAGGAAAGAAGAAGGAAAGGAAGGGAATTGGCAAAAATCAACCTCCAGCTGACTCCCAGGCAATCCATTTATCCAACACAGATTTATCCAACACTTATGCACCAGACACTGGCAAGCACTGAGTTTGTCCCCGGCCCATGTCACCTTCACCATCCTTTATCTTGTAGGAACACATTGAGAGCCAGAGTCTGCAAGAGAATGAGGCAACAGTTGACTTTTCTTCAACCTGAATTTCACCTTCTCCTCCCTTCCTGTGATCCCTCTCTTCTCCAGCTTCCAGGCACCAGGTGAGTGCCCTGGTGCTGTCTCTGGTTGCACAGAGGCCAGTTTGGGCTTTACCCTGTCTTGCCCTTCCTCGAGGGACCTGTGCCATGGGGGCACACTCAGAGTTAGGGATAGCCACCCAGTCTTCCCAGCCCCAGCACCCTGTGCTTTGCAATCTGTGGTGAGATCCACCAAGGAATGTGCTGCTCAAAGAGCTGAAGACAGAACTCATTTGAAGCTTGCAAATGCCTTAGTCTTTAAAGAATTCACTAGAGCCAATGCAAGGCTGTCCCGATCCAGCCTGTGTGCTCCATCCTGGTCTCATGAGTAGACTTGGGGACAGTATCATGGGTTTGCACAAACCTTCTTCTCCTCATCTCATCTGTCATGATGCTCAAGGCAGATGGGGGAAAGGAGAGACCCCTGTGTGTGGCCCCAGTTGATGCTGCTTGGCCTGCATTTCTCTCTAGTCTCCAAGACAGGGAGGAAAATAATTTTTGTCCTAGTGAAAATTCTCTATGTAGAGAGAATCCCGACATTGCCTCTAGCCTCCTCCTCCCCAGGCAACCTATGTTCTCAGCCTGTCTGGGACAGCATGATCCCCTATCCCTGTGATCTCCCTTGTGCCCTTCCTGTTCCTCTTTGATATCTTCAGGTTTTGGTCATGTTCAAAACTGGACACTGTGGATAAATAAGGTCTAATTAATGCCCAAAGGAACAGGATGACTTCCAACCAATGGTTTGGCACAATACGCTTCTTCTAATATGTCTTGAGATTCAGCTGATCTGTGAACACAGAGCCCAATTAAAACCCTCTGTAGCTGCAGCAAACATGCCAGGAAAGGAGCTAGGCACAGATCCTGGAGCTCTGGGGAATTTCTTCTAGATACAGAGCTTTGGGGAGCAAGCTAGAGGAAGCCACTGAGGCCCACACACAGCCTCTGCTCCTGGGAGAGCCCTGAAGGGCCATGAGATGCACTCAAGGAGATGATACTATGGTCACCCAAGGCTCCAGCCCAGGCTGACCCCCATGGCCTCCTTGGCACACTCCATTCCCAGCCACATCAGGGCAGTCCCCATCCTCAGAGAAGGCTACACAACTTGACACTTTCAGTGCCTGGGTCTGTGCTAGCCCTTTAACCTGGGGTGCCACCCACTCCACCTTCCAATGATTAAACCCCTCTTTCCCTTCAAGGTACTGTAAATGCTCCTTTTCTGATGCCCCTGGGGCTTCTCCCATTGCAGTCCTATACCATGTTACTTGCATGTTGCTGAGTAAATCCCGATCCTGGTTTGGGATTCAGTAGTAGTTTCCACGACCTTCTCTCCCACTGAACAACTCTGCCACTCTCCTCAAGGGGAGGGAATCTTCATTTACGAATTGCCTGGAGCACAGAAGTCACGGTACCAGTTGTTTTGCATAAGAATTCCATTTAATCCTCATTGCTTGCTTCCTTAGGCAGGTATTGATATACCCATTTTACAGAGGAGCTTCACCAAGTAAAGGCAGAGGGCTAGAATTAAGATTTAAACTTGAGTCTGACTCCAAAGCCCATGCTCTTGCAATGACCATGTTATCAATCTTATATTAATCTTTGTTTGGTCTTATGATCTGGCACAATACCTTGTATGTAAGCAATTCTCAATAAGTGTTTGCAGAGTGCAATGTGTCATTTCAGAGTGTTGAAGGAAAGCAAACCAGCGTCTCAAGTAATTTAGACTTTGGCATAACTTTCTGAAAGGGACACTTACCCCTTAAAAGATGAATATTAAAAGAAATAATAAATGAATCTGGAATTAGTAGAAGGCAAAGATGTTTCCTGGCACCCCTCTCTGTCTTTTTCCTGCCACCTTTAATCTACATCAGAAAAACTGGGTCCAGCTGGTCAGAAAGGAATAGTCTTCATGGCCGTCGCAGGTGACAGTGTCCCACCCTACCTTTGCGGGAGCCCCGCCTGGAGTTATGTCTGACATGTCCTTCTTCAGGATTCTCCACTGAGTGTGTTTCAGGCTCTCATTCTGTCAGAATATAAGACCAGGATCTCCACCCCAGATGGAGACAGGCATCCCCCTTCCCTCTGCTACCCAAAGGAGCTGAGCTCCTTGCAATGGGAAGACTGAGTTCCTTCCCCATGGCCTCAGCACTGGCACACACCTAGCAGCCTCTTCCCAGAGCGCATCTCCTTCTGTGGGAGCAGGATGGCTACAGAAGGTCACCGCCTATTTGTAGCTGCTCCGTTTCCAGCCAGAGACGCCTGCCAGCTGCCGCCGACCACCCCGCTGACCCTGTTTCTGTATGTCATATGGTGGCTGGGAGCCGCGGGCCCTCTCCAAGTCCATCCACTTAGGATTTCTTCCTCCGTCAAACTCATAGGCTTTGCCCAACTGCATGGGTGTCACGTGGAGGGAGCAAGTGTCACCTCCAGGCTCCCCCAAGGACTCCGCACATCCTGTAAGCATCCTCCAACTAACCCATTGCAGAGAGTCCTTAACTCCAGTTACTTTCCCCAGAGCTGCTCTGCAGATGCAAAGGGCTCATGCTTTCATTTGTTCATTCATTCATTCAGCCATTCCTGACGTTTACTCATTCACTGCCAATCCCACATGCCTCTATGCTGCTCTCTTCCACAAGCATTTGGCTCTTCATTTCAGAATTTCCGCTGAGTCATAGCTGGAGCAGGCAGTGAGGGTGTCCCTTCAGCTCTCTAAATTTACCTCCCTGAGCTTGATTTCCCACAGTGGCCAGTTGACCTTGACCAGATTGACTTCAGAGAAGCCAGCTGTAATTAGGCAGAGGCAGAAAGCTCCGAGGAGGAAGGTGCCTCAGGTTGGATGCGTCCCTCCGGTCCTGTGGCCAGAGCAGTTGGCCTCAGTGTGTGTCTCCTCCCGTCCTGGCACTGCCCATGGCAGGGCTCTGAGTACATGCCTGGCCCTGCAGCCGCATGGAGGCATGACATGTGACCATGACTTCAGCTGGAGGTGGGGGGTCACGTGCACGTGGCCTGGGGCTTAGCTCTCACCCTGCTACTCACTCAGAATTCTCCTCTGGGTTTGGAGGTCTGTGAGCAAGATGAAAAAACACAGAATTCTGTTATTCTGTTCCTCGTAGTGTAAGCATTCTTTTTCTTGGGTTCTTTTTTAGGAACAGAACAAAATTAAAAGTAAAGGGAGCCAAAAGCAGCAACACCCAGGGCTGAAGCGTAGGACTGAAGGAACACATTTAGAAACACGTGTGACCATCGCTGCCATGGCTGTGTGACTATAGGCCAGTTGTTTAACTTCTCTGGGCTTTGTGCTGCTCATGAGACCCAAGGGCGCTGTTGTAAGACATCTGTGTGCGTGTGTGTGTGCGTGTGCATATCCCTTGATCGTTCTATTTTTCTGTGTCTGCTTACTCTAGCAAGAGAGAGAGCACCCAAAATGCTAAATAACACCAAATGCCACAAAATGGATGGCACGGTGGCATTGCACTCGAGGAGCCCGGGTTGCTATTATTTTCTGTTTTTCCAGAATGTTAACAGGAAACACAGAGTTCTATTGTGAGGCAAACCTTCTCCTTTTCCAATGGGGCAAATGTTCCAGGCACACACCCAGCTGAACAACATCGACATCCTTGCCTTTGGTCATTGAGATGCTGGCACCTTTTGGAAAACTTCTCAGAAGTTTTTCTCTTGCTGCTCCACAGCGTAGGGGAAGAAGAGGTGGCTGGGTTTTGTTACTCAGCCATCAACAAAAATGAAGAAAATGGGGGAGTCTTCCCAAATAAATGACTCCTGCTTTCCAGGGAGACACATTATTGGAGATAAATACACTCAATTTTGCTGTTTGACTGTCTCCATCTGAATCCATGTACCAGGAATATGACAAAGTCAAGGCAGGTGTATGTAGAATAAAAAACAAACAGGGGAAGCTGAAACGTTAGAATGTGCATATTGGATATCCTGTGTTAAGTCAAGTTTGCTTCTGAATGCCAACAAGCAGGACAACAGTATGGTAAATACAGAACTTGCCAAGAAGCACAATGTGTCCCACAGATACTATTTCATTCTTCACAGACCAGTGAGTGCTCAGCTGAGGGTGGGGACAAGGAGGGCAGCACGTGACAGTCCCTTGGAAGTTTTTCAAATCCCATACACACACTCATGCTTCTCCTTCCCACCCTTCTGTAGAGATTTCAGCATGCTGCCCCCTTTGAGAAGTGCTGTGCTTTTTAGGGACATTCTCCCAAAGATAGCCTGTGGTGCTTTCATGCTATTAATGGACCAGAGCATTAAAAATGAAATTCTGCTACTTCCTGCCAATCAAATTCTTCCCCGAGCCAAAACCCCAGCCCAGGTGATGGAGTCTTAGCACAACTCTCAAGGCTCACCAGTCTTTATGAACTTGATCCTTTTCATTTAGTTAAAAGAAATCATTTAAGCTTACAGCCAACTTTAAGTCATTGATAGTCATGGGAGACCAGAAGGTTATGGATAATTGATATCCACTGATAATCCCCAATCCTCATTTGGATCAGTAATTTCAACTCTCCCTCCCCGAAAGCTCTTATTGGAGCTGCTTATAATGCAGCTACCCTCACTGGTTTGTGTTATCTCCTATCCTTGTATCATTCCATCTCCCAGCAGAAGTGGAAAGTATTGAAAAGGCCCATGGGCAGCCAGCCAGCAAAAAGAAGAAGCTGAAACATCCCACAGCAGGGAATTGCTATGTATGTAAGCCCCATTTCAAGAACAACTAATACAGAAAAATCCAAATCTTAAAACCTACAAATTAGTGCACAAGTACTACAACTGATGTGCCTTACAAACAGATTTTTACTTAATAAACAGACTCACTGTGAGATCTTTGGCCAATGGTTATTCCTTTGTATGGCTTCTTGAAATTCCCTGAGAAATTAAAGAAAGTGATGGACCCCTTTTCCAGAAAATTGTATTCACACATACAGACATAAAATTTTGCTTATAATTTCAAGGGTTTCACAGAACTACCAAGCAGCTTATAGATATAATGCAACATATTGAATCTAATGCAAACAATAAATAGATATAGCCAGGCATGGTGTTTCATACCTGTAGACCCAGCTAATTGGGAGGCCGAGGCAGGAGAATCACTTGAGCCCAGGAGTTCAAGACCAGCCTGGGCAAGATAGTGAGATCCCATCTCAAAAAATCAATTATTTATTAATTAAGAAAAGAAATGTAATTTCTTTCTTCTATTAGATTACGACCTATAAGAAAGAATAGTAAACACTACAAATCTGACTGTATTATGGGTTATAATGAAAGACATACAATGCACCAATATGATGTATACATAATTTAATTATATATATTTTATCAGGCAGAGTGGACAAGCCTTAACCAAACCTGTCTGAGTTACTCTAAAGACTACACTCTAGGTGGAGCCAAGATAGCCGACTAGAAACAGCGGCAATCAAAGGCTCCTATGAAAAAGAACCATAATTGGTGCGTGAATCCTTCATGGGCAACCAAGCCACCCAGGTTCTCTCATCAGGACTGACTTAGGCACCTGACATGATCCATGATAAGGAAGGAAGAGCAGTGGAGTGTGGCAGCCACCTAAGAGCCACACAGGGCAGGGGAGTTCCACCCCCAGCAATGGGAGGCGGTGAGTGAGCGTGCTACCCAGCTGGGGAAACCGTGCTTTTTACACAGAACTGTGCAACCTACGGATTGGAAGATCCCACTGGCAAACCCATGCCACCGGGGCCTAGGGTCCCAAACTTGGAGCCGTGCAGATTCTCAACACCCCCTCAGCTGGAATCTGCTTAAGCCTGCCAAGCTTCCGGGGGGAGGGGTGACCAACACCACAGCTGCAGCTGCCTGCGGCCTAAGCCATTTGAGCTCCTTGGGGTAGAGGCAGCAGCCAGAACTGGGACTCATAACTGCCTAACACACTAAGCTCCCTGAGCGGGGGAAGGGCAGAAGCCATTTCTATAGTTCCAGGCTGCACTTTTCCCCTGCTGGAGTCAGGGAGGCACCACGGCTTGGTCCCCAAGAGGTGTCCCCCACAGCCCAACACACCAGTTGTGGCAGACTGTGGCCAGAGCACCTCTTCAAGCCTGACACCGACACATCCTTCCTCACTGGGCAGGGCTTCCCTGCAGGAACTCCAACAACTGCAACCAGAGGCTCAGGGACAGAACCGAGATCTCCCTGGGCCTGAGCCCCTAATGGGAGGGGTGGCCGCACCTCCATTACCAGGAGGAAAGGAAAATTTAGCCTTTCCTCCTGGTAGTTCTAAGGAATCTGGACAGCCCAGATGAATGGGTTTCCCCAAAGCGAAGCACACTCCCTCCACCAAGGGACAGTCAAAATGCTTCATTAAACCAGTCCTGTTCCCTGTGCCACCCAACTGGGTGAGACCCTCCAACAGGGGTTGTCAGAGAGCCTATACAGGAGTGATACTACTGGCATCAGGTTAGTGCCCCTCAAGGTGAGAGGTCCCAGAAGAAGAAGCAGGGACTCATCTTTGCTGTTCTCCAGCCTCCTTGAGTGATATCTGTAGGCATGGGAGCGAACCAGATGAGTAGGGTCTGAAGTGAACCCCCAGCAAACAGCAGCAGCCCTTTAGAAGAGGGATCTGACTATTGAAAGAAAAACAAACAAACAGAAAGCAACAACATCATCAACAACAAAAAGTCCCCACAAAAACCCCATCCAAAGATCAGCATCCTCAAAGAACAAAACTAGACAAACATGCAGATGAGAAAGAATCAATGAAGAAACACTGAAAAACCCAAAAAGCCAGGGTGCCTCTTCTCTTAAATGATTGCAGCGCCTCTCCAGCAAGGGTACAGAACTGGACAGAGGATGAGATGGATGAATTGACAGAAGTAGGCTTCAGGAGATGGGCAATGAAAAACTCTGCTGAGCTAAAGAAGCATGATCTAACCCAATGCAAAGAAGCTAAGAACCTTGATAAAAGGTTAGAAGAGCTGCTAACTAGAATAATCAGTTTAGAGAGGAAGATAAATTACCTGATTGAGCTGAAAAACACAGCACGAGAACTTTCTGAGACATACACAAGTATCAATAGCCAAATCAACCAAGGGGAAGAAATGATATCAGAGTTTGAAGACCACCTTGCTGAAAGAAGACATGCAGACAAGATTACAGAGAAAAGAATGCAAAGGAATGAACAAAGCCTTCAAGAAATATGGGACTTTGTAAAAAGACTGAACCTATGATTGACTGGAGTACCTGAAGGAGATGGGGAGAATGGAAACAAGCTGGAAAACACACTTCAGGATATTATCCAGGAGAACTTCCCCAACCTAGCAAGACAAGCCAACATGCAAATTCAGGAAATACAGAGAACACCACAAAGATACTCCATGAGAAGACCAATTCCAAGACACATAATCATCAGATTGTCCAAGGTCAAAATGAAGGAAAAAATGTTAAGGGCAGCCAGAGAGAAAGGACAGATCTCCTACAAAGGGAAGCCCATCAGACTAACAGCAAACTTCTCAACAGAAACTCTGCAAGCCAGAAGAGAGTGGGAGCCAAAATTCAACATCGTTAACGAAAAGAATTTTCAGTCCAGAATTTCATATCCAGCCAAACTAAGCCTCATAAGTGAAGGACAAATAAAATCCTTTCTAGACAAGCAAATGCTGAGGAATTTCATTGCCACCAGGCCTGCCTTGTGAGAGCTCCTGAAAGAAGCACTAAATATGGAAAGGAAAAACCAGTACCAGCCACTGCAAAAACACACCAAAAAAATAAATACCAATGACACTATGAAGAAACTGCATCAACTAGTATGCAAAATAACCAGCTAGCATCATGATGACTGGATCAAATTCACACATAACAATACTAACCTTAAATGTAAATGAGCTAAATGCCCCATTTAAAAGACACAGACTGGCAAATTGGATGAGTCAAGACCCATTGGTGTGCTGTATTCAGGAGATCTATCTCACATGCAAAGACACACATAGGCTCAAAATAAAGGGAAATGAAAGCGAATGAAAGCAAAAAAGGGAAGTGAAAGCATACCAAGTAAATGAAAGCAAAATAAAGCAGGGGTTGCAATCCTAGTCTCTGACAAAACAGACTTTAAACCAACAAAGATCAGAAAAGACAAAGAAGGGCATTACATAATGGTAAAGGGAACAATTCAACAAGAAGAGCCAACTATTCTAGATATATATGCACCCAATACAGGAGCACCCAGATTCATAAAACAAGTGCTTAGAGACCTACAAAAAGTCTTAGACTCCCACACAATAATAGTGGGAGACATTAACACCCCACTGTCAATATTAGACAGAATGAGACAGAAAATTAACAAGGATATCCAGGACTTGAACTCAGTTCTGGACCAAGCAGACCTAATAGACATCTACAGAACTCTCCACCCCAAATCAACAGAATATACATTCTTCTCAGTGCCACATGGCACTTATTCTAAAATCAACCACATAATTGGAAGTAAAACACTCCTTGAGCAAGACTCCATCTCAAAAAAAAAAAAAAAAAAGAAAAGAAAAGAAAAGAAAAACCACTCCTCAGCAAATGCAAAAGCCCTGCAATCATAACGAACAGTCTCTCAGACCACAGTGCAATCAAATGAGGACACAGGATTAAGAAACTCACCCAAAACCACACAATTACATGGAAATTGAACAACCTGCTCCTGAATGACTACTGGGTAAATAATGAAATTAAGGCAGAAATCAAGAAGTTCTTTGAAACCAATGAGAATGAAGAGACAACATACTACAATCTCTGGAACACAGCTAAAGCAGTGTTAAGAGGGAAATTTATAGCACTAAATGCCCATGTTAGAAAGCTAGAAAGATCTCAAATTGACACCCTGACATCACAATTAAAAGAGCTAGAGAGGCAAGAGCAAACTAATCCAAAAGCTAGCGGAAGACAAGAAATAACTAAGATCAGAGCAGAACTGAAGCAAATAGAGACACAAAAACACCTCCAAAAAATCAATGAATCCAGGAGCTGATTTTCTGATAAAATTAACAAAATAAGTAGACCACTAGCTAGACTAATAAAGAAGAAAAGAGAGAAGAATCAAATAGACACAATAAAAAATGATAAAGGAGATATCACCACTGACCCCACAGAAATATAAACTACCATCAGTAAATACTATAAACGCTTCTATGCAAATAAACTAGAAAATCTAGAAAAAATTGATAATTTCCTGGACACACACACCCTTCCAAGACTAAACCAGGAAGAAGTTGAATCACTGAATACACCAATAACAAGTTCTGAAATTGAGGCAGTAATTAATAGCCTACCAACAACAACAACAAAAAAGCCCAGAACCAGACAGATCCACAGCCAAATTCTACCACGGGTACAAAGAGGAGCTGGTACCATTCCTTCTGAAACTATTCCAAACAATTGAAAAGGAGTTCCTCCCTAACTCATTTTATGAAATCAGTATCATCCTGATACCAAAACCAGGCAGAAACACAACAAAAAAAGAAAACTTCAGGCCAATACCCCTGATGAACATCAATGTGAAAATCCTCAATAAAATACTGGCAAGCTGAATCCAGTAGCACATCAAAAAACGTATCCACCATAATTAAATTGGCTTCATCCCCGGGATGCAAGGCTGGTTCAACACACACAAATCAGTTAACGTAATCCATCACATAAACAGAACCAATGACAAAAACTACATGATTATCTCAATAGATGCAGAAAAGGCCTTTGATAAAATTCAACAACCCTTCATGTTAAAAACTCTCAATAAACTAGGTATTGATGGAACATATCTCAAAATAATAAGAGCTATTTATGACAAACCCACAGCAAATATCATACTGAATGGGCAAAAGCTGGAAGCATTCCCTTTGAAAACTGGTACAAGACAAGGATGCCCTCTCTCACCACTCCTATTCAACATAGTATTGGAAGTTCTGGCTAGGGCAGTCAGACAAGAGAAAGAAAGGAACGGTATTCAAATAGGAAGAGAGGAAGTCAAATTGTCTGTGTTTGCAGGTGACATGGTTTTATATTTAGAAACCCCATCATCTCAGCCCAAAAACTCCTTAAGCTGATAAGCAACTTCAGCAAAGTCTCAGGATACAAAATTAATGTGCAAAAATCACAAGCATTCCTTTACACCAACAATAGACAAGCAGAGAGCCAAATCATGAATGAACTCCCATTCACAATCGCTACAAAGAGAATAAAATACCTAGGAATACAGCTAACAAGGCATGTGAAGGACCTCTTCAAGGAGAACTACAAACCACTGCTCAAGGAAATAAGAGAGGACGAACAAATGGGAAAACATTTCATCCTCATGGATAGGAAGAATCAGTATCATGAAAATGGCCATACTGCCCAAAGTAATTTATAGATTCAATGCTATTCCCATCAAACTACCATTGACATTCTTCACAGCATTAGAAAAAAACAACTTTAAATATCATGTGGAATCAAAGGAGACCCCGTATAGCCAAGACAATCCTAAGGAAAAAGAACAAAGCTGTAGGCATCACACTACCTGACTTTGAACTGTAATACAAGACCACAGTAACAAAAACAGCATGGTACTGGTACCAACAGACATATAGACCAATGGAACAGAACAGAGACCTCAGAAGTAACACCACACATTTACAACCATCTGATCTTCAACAAACCAGGCAAAAACAAGCAATGGGGAAAGGATCTCCTATTCGATAAATGGTGCTGGGAAAACTGGCTAGCCATATGCAGAAAACTGAAACTGGACCTCTTCCTTACACCTTATACAAAAGCTAACACAAGATGGATTAAAAACTTAAATGGAAAACCCAAAGCCATAAAAACCCTAGAAGAAAACCTAAGCAATACCATTCAGGACATAGGCATGGGCAAAGACTTCATGACAAAAACACCAAAAGCAATTGCAACAAAAGCCAAAATTGACAAATGGGATCTAATTAAACTAAAGAGCTTTTGCACAGCAAAAGAAACTATAATCAGAGTGAAAAGGCAACCTACAGAATGGGAGAAAATATTTGCAATCTGCCCATTTGACAAAGGCCTAGCATTCAAAATTTACAAGTAACTTAAAGAAACTTACAAGAAAAAAACAACCTCATCAAAAAGTGGGCAAAAGATATGAACAGACACTTCTCAAAAGAAGACATTTGGCTGGGCGCAGTGGCTCACGCCTGTAATCCCAGCACTATGGGAGGCCGAGGTGGGTGGATCACGAGGTCAGGAGATCAAGACCATCCTGCCTAACATGGTGAAACCCCATCTCTACTAAAAATACAAAAAATTAGCCAGGCGTGGGCACCTGTAGTCCCAGCTACTTGGGAGGCTGAGGCAGGAGAATGGTGTGAACCCGGGAGGCGGAGCTTGCAGTAAGCTGAGATCGCGCCACTGCACTCCAGCCTGGAGAGCAAGACTCCGTCTCTAAATAAATAAATAAATAAATAAGACATTTACACAGCCAAAAACACATGAAAAAAAGCTTAACATCACTGATCATTAGAGAAATGCAAATCGAAACCACGATGAGATACCATCGCATGCCTGTCAGAATGGCAATTATTAAAAAGTCAAGAGACAATAGATTCTGGTAAAGCTGTGGAGAAAAGGAACGCTTTTACACAGTTGGTGGGAGTGTAAATTAGTTTAACCATTGTGGAAAACAGTATGGCGATTCCTTAAGGATCTAGAATCAGAAATACCATTTGACCCAGCAATCCCATTACTGTGCATATACCCAAAGGAATATAAATCATTCTACTATAGAGACACATGCACACGTATGTTTATTGCAGCAGTATTTACAATAGCAAAGTCATGGAACCAACCCAAATGCCCATCAATGATAGACTGGATAAAGAAAATGTGGTACATGTACACCATGGAATATTTCACAGTCATAAAAAAAAGGCATGAGATCGTGTCCTTTGCAGGGACATGGATGAAGCTGGAAGCCATCATCCTCAGCAAACTAACACATGAACAGAAAACCAAACACCGCATGATCTCACTTATAAGTGCGAGTTGAACAATGAGAACACATGGACACAGAGAGGGGATAATCACACACCAGGGCCTGTTAGGGGTGTGGGGTGAGGGGAGGGAACTTAGGGGATGGGTCAACAGGTGCAGCAAACCACCATGGCACACATATACCTATGTAACAAACCTGCACATTCTGCACATGTATCCCAGAACTTAAAATAAATTTTAAAAAGACTATAATACTCTTATAAAACATTACTTCAAAACATACACATCTGTTATTAATATCTACCATCTATTGGGAACTTCTACATAGCTGCATATTCAGAGGGCAGAGTAAGAATCAGTTATTTCTAACAAGGACAGGATTGTCAGGAATGACATCACAAAGAAGCTGACATTTAACTGGAGCCCTGAGTGTGATTTTTTAAATAACTCAATAGCCCGAAAGACATAACATTAATGTGTTAGGAATCACAACCAATGGAAGGTGAACCAGCAGTAAATACTGTACCTCTCTGGAATCAAGAGTCATTGGCATTTATAGAAATTTAGGAGCACATGAAATGCATAGATAATAGGTCTATTTGAAAGCCATTTTCTCTTGCCTTTCCTCATTTCCTCATAATTTTATCTAAAGAAATGTGTGGCCTCTACAAAATGGGCCCTTGTGAACCCCCTCTGAAAGGTCTGTCGGCTCTCCAGAACTTGGGTGGCGACAGTCTTTCCCAATAACAGGAGATTGAAATGAACATGTGTAAACCATCAAACTCCAACCCTGGCATGGGGAGAGAGGATTGTGTTGTGCCAGAAGCAGCTGAAGTTTTACAGATAGGATTCCCAGGTCAGAAGAGCCAAAGATGGAGATTTCAACTTTGCAAAAACTAATATTAGACAAATTCAGCATTTATGGTGCTTTGAACAGAGTAGCCTTGCAAAAATTATTTCTTGAATGAATGAAAACTGGAACTGAAAAGAATTCCAGAAGATAACAATGGAAACTAGAATGACTTGGTCATATGTCTCTCTTTTTTTTAATTGAAAATTCATCATGAATATTTAGGCCTATTTTTTTAACATTAAATCTGCTTTAAATTAGAGCTGCTTTTTTTTTTTTTAAATAAAATCTGAGATAAGACTTTTGTAAAAAGGCTGGGGGCTACTCTGGTTAAAGCACAGTAGTACAGCTGGGGTGGGGGAAAGCGGGACCCATCCCTCAGCCCTCCGTCAATGTTCTCTTATCTTTAAAAACTAACCACTCCCAGCATGGCCCACAGAGCAGCAGCAGCAGCAGCATCTCCCGGGAGTGTGTGAGAAATGCAGCATCTCAGACCTCACCCCAGACCTCCTGAGTCAGAGTCTGTATTTTGACAGATCCAGGGTGACTCAAATGAACATAAAAATTTGAAAAGCTCTGTTCTCAAGAACTTTCATCCTTGGAGATGTGCAGTGTTTATAAATGAAAAGATGAACTCTTGGTTGGGGTTATTTTCATTTTAAGATGGAAATAAATTACAGGTAAAATTATTTTCTCAGGAAGTTTATGCAAGGAGAGACCTCATTATCAAGCAGCCTCTGCCTAAGATCTGGGCAGGTCAGGTCACCTGCGTTCCACTCGGGCCCTACTGACCTTCTGAGGAGCCATGACACCTTGCTTCTGGCTGTCATGTGCTGCGCTGGGCTCTGCCTTGAGGGATCCCATACTCTTCCCTGCAATCACAGAGCCCACTTGAGAAGCAGCAGTCCCCCACCTTCCTCCAGGCCCACCTTCTTCCAGGTGTAGTGGACAACCACTACAGGACCTTGACGGGATGTGCATGTCCCTGTCACCAGTGAATTTCTCAATGTCTCTGGGCCATCTTTGGGACGTAGTTAGGAGGCTGGTGAGGAGATCATACTTAATAAATCCACTTTAATAGTCCCATCTCCCTACGTGTGTGTATGCTTCTTTTACAGCATCGTATTGTGAACCCAGAAGTATCTGAGACAGGTCTCAATCAATTTAGAAAGTTTATTTTGCCAAGGTTAAGGACACACCCATCTGGTAAGGTACTGAGAGGTGAAGCCAGCTGGACTTCCTGGGTTGACTGGGGACTTGGAGAACTTTTCTGTCTTACAAGAGGATTGTAAAATGCACCAATCAGCACTCTGTAGCTAAGATTGTAAAACGCACCAATCAGTGCTCTGTAGCTAGCAAGGAGATTGTAAAATGCACCAATCAGCGCTCTGTAAGAATGCACCAATCAGGGCTCTGTAGCTAACAAGAGGATTGTAAAATGCACCAATCAGCACTCTGTAAAAAACGCATCAATCAGCACTCTGTAGCTATCAAGAAGACTGTAAAATGTACCAGTCAGCACTCTGTAAAATGCACCAATCAGCGCTCTGTAAAATGCACCAATCAGCAGGATTCTAAAAGTAGCCAGTCGCAGGGAGGATTGAAAAAAGGGCACCCTGATAGGACAAAAATGGAACCTGGGAAGGGACAAATAAAGGAATAAACGCTGGCCACCCCAGCCAGCCACGGCAACCCGCTAGGGTCCCCTTCCACGCTGTGGAAGCTTTGTTCTTTGGCTCTTCACAATAAACCTTGCTACTGCTCACTCTTGGGTTCATGCCATCTTTAAGAGCTGTAACACTCACCATGAAGGTCTGCAGCTTCATTCTTGAAGTCAGCAAGACCACGAACCCACCGGAAGGAACCAACTCTGGACACAGTACCATGACCTAGCCAAGATGACACATAAACTTAAGCATCACAGCCACTTTGATTGAACTGTTTTTCTACACTTAGTTAAGCTGCACTTTGTTCTCCCTTAAGGAAACTTGGAAAACTTGCTAGTGATCAAGCAACAGACCATCACTCCAAGTGGTTAATCTGATTCATTTTATATTGGATCTTATTGACTTCAGTTTTCAGACTTGACTCCCAAATTTTCCTTGATGTGCCTTCTTTGGGGTGTGTGTCTGCCATGCAGACTATACTGAACATGAGATGGGTGAGTGTAGAAGCTAAGAGCCTGGACTCAAGAGTCAGACCTGGCTTTGAATCTCAGTTCTGCCATGTACATGATCTGTGATTGCAGGAGGTCATTTAGCCTCTCTGAGCTTGTTTCCAGGCAACGAAATAGGGGAATTATAGCATCTTAAAGATGCTGTGAAAAGTTGATAGCATTACACATATTACTTATATTTATTGAACACCTACTCTGAGCCAAGCACTGTGGGAGGCCCTGGCAAAGGAGTGGCAAAACAAGAGGTCTATGTGTGGGAGCCAACGGCCAGCAGCAGAGCTTACATGTAAAACACTTGGCACAATCCCCGACTCACGGTTAGTTGTGGCTGTCATTATTTACTGCTGAGAGTCATTGATTACCAATGAAGTCCTCCTTTGAACAGGCAAAAAACCCTTGTACACTTCCAGAGGAGAGCAAAGAAGTGAAGAAATATTGTCAGCATGCACAGTCCATAGTCATTCGGACCCGACTATGGCCCCTCATGGCTCACAGAGAAACAAAGTATTGTCCATTCCAGCAGATAAGCTTTAATTTGATGAAAAAGGGAATGCAGTAATTCTTGGGGAGGAGTAACCTATCATTAGCATCTGTTGTGTTCCTTCTCTTATGTAACTGGGATTTGGGGCATCAAAACCAGGACCCACAATCTGAACATATTTGGTAGAACAATGGGCAGGGGCTGTATGAAATTGGTTTTACCCAGTGAATCCATGATTTGTTGCCACTAAAGGAACAGGCTGCACTTCCAGCTCATCTTGAAAAACCTGCCAAATTCTTTTGCAGTGTCACTCCCCCAGCATGAACTTTCTACCTTTTATGTCTTGCCTGTGTTATACACCTCATCCACCCCATATCCTCAGAGATGCCCAAGGCCAAATCCCCAGAACCTGTGAATATGTTACTTACATGGCAAAAAGGAATTAAGCATGCAGGTGAGGTTGATGTGGCTGATCAGCAAATGGGGCAGTTGGTCCCATGTAATTATCCAGGTGATCACAGTGTAATCACAAGCATCCTTAAGTATATTCTTATACTTAAGATATAAGTATCTTATAAGAGGGAGGCAGAAGTGTCAGGACCAAAACCTTGGCATTGTAGGAAGACTCAACTGGCCATTCTGACTTTAAAGATGGGGGAGAGGGATGGGGTCATGTGCCAAGGAATGTGAGTGGCCTTGAAAAGTTGGAAAAGGCAGGGAAATGCATTCTCTCCTAGAGTCCTCGGAAACAGTAACTATTACACTTTCTTGTGTATCCTGCTATACATGTGCATGTATACGTATATAAAATGTGTGGATAAAGCTGACTTTTCAACAGATCAATAGAATTTAGAAGATAATGAAATGACATCCTTAATGCTAAAAGCAAATGACTATCAGCCTAGAATCCAATACCCAGTGCGAATGTCCTTCAAAATAAAGACAAATGTTGTTATTGACTAGCTAGGTAACTTTCAAAGATCTGTGGCAATCTCAGTTTTCTTATTTGTAAAGTGGAGATGGCCAATTCTACTTCCTTGGACTGTTGTAAATATTTAGTGAAAAAATTATATAGAATATTAAATACAGTGCTTGGCACAAGTGATTGTTAAAAAATGATACTATATTAATTAGCATTTTCCCAATTAATAAATTAAAAACAAAGTAACGATGTTTCAGACAAAAGCCAAAATAATTTGTCACAAGCATACCAATTCAAAAAGGAATACTGAAGAAGTTTACCATGAATTAGGAAAATTATCCTGAAGGGAGCATAATGATGTGGGAGGAATAAGAAACAATAGAATAAATAAGAGGATAAAACTGTTTAAAACAATAACAATCATGATGTTTGTATTCGTCTCTGGCTGACATAACAAAGTACCACAGACTGGAGGGCTTAAACAACAGAAATCTATCTCACAGTTCTGGAAGCTGGAAGTCCAAGGTGTGGGTAGGGGTGGTTTTTCCTGAGGCACCTCTCCTTGGTTTGCAGATGCTGTCTTCTCCCTGTGTTTTCACATGGTCTTCTCTGTGTGTGTGTCCGTGTCCTCATCTCCTCTCCTTAGAAGCATACCAGTCATATAGGATTAGGGCCCAACCTAATGACCCGTTTTTCCTTTACTACCTCTTTAAAGGCCATATCTCTAAATATAGTCACATTCTGAGATATTGGGGGTTAGGACTCCAACATGTAAATTATTAGGGTTAGGGACACAGTTCAGTCTATAATAATGCCTTCAGGGGTTTAAAATATATACCAAATTAAGATATATAACTAAATAGTATAAAAGTTGGGAAAAGGATAAAAGGAGTTAAAATGTTGTGAAGTTCTAGAGTTGTTCAGGAAGATTATAATATATAAAAGACTGATAATAAGATAAAGATGGATGGTATACTCTCTAGGCCGATCACAAAGAGAATGATAGAGAAGGAAATAGAAATCATAAAAACATTAATTCAAAAGAAGCCAAGAAAGGAGAAGAAAAAGGAAATTTTAAAACATAGCAAATAGGAAACAAAGGGTAAATGATAAATTTAGATTTAAATATATTTGAAATCACATTAAATGTAAATTAAATAAATATTCCAATTAAAACACAATGATCATCAGATTGGATTTTTTAATAATAGCGACACTAAGCTGCTTACAAAAGAGACATCCTAATATATGGTTAGGTGTAAGAATCTGGAAAGTGTGAAAGTAAAATAATAGAAAACGATATACCCTTCAAATATCAACCAAATGAAAGTACAGCTATGCAATTATCTGACAAGTTGATCTTAATTGAGAAAGCATTACTAAAAATAAAGAGGTATATCTAATAATGATAAAAGGATCCATCTATTAGAAAGACACAATGTTTCTAAATTTGAATATACTTCAAAATATAGTTTTAAATCTGTAAATCAAAAATTAAAAGAATTAAAAGAGGAAATATATAAATCTATAATCATAGTTAATTTAACATATGTCTCTTAGTAACTAATAGAATGAGGAAGCCCAACATCAATAATTATATAAAGAACTTGAAGGACATGATTAATAAGCTGTTGGCATAGTGACATATGTAGAATACTAAATTCAACAACCACAGTATATATTATTTTCAAGTGCACTTGGAACAATCACCAAAACTGACCTGAGCCACAAAGTGAGTCTCTCAAAATTTTAGAGGATTGAAATAATAGAGAATGCATTCTCTGACCAGGATAGAATTAAAACATTTTTAAAAAGCAGAGATAGCTAGAAAATCACCAAGATTCTTGGCTGGGCACGGTGGCTCACTCCTGTAATCCCAGCACTTTGGGAGGCCAAGGCAGGTTCATCACGAGGTCAAGAGATCGAGACCACATTGAAACCCTGTCTCTATAAAAATATAAAAAATTAGCTGGGTGTGGTGGTGGGCGCCTGTGGTCCCAGCTATTTGGGAGGCCGAGGCAGGAGAATGGCATGAACCCAGGAGACGGAGCTTGCGGTGAGCAGGGGTCGCGCCACTGCACTTCAGCCTGGGCAACAGAGCGAGACTCCGTCTCAAAAAAAAAAAAAAAAAAAAAAAAAGAAGAAAGAAAAATCACCAAGATTCCACATACAGTGAATAATACATTCTAAAGAATCTATAGATCAAAGAGAAAAGCACCATATAACTTAGAAAATATTTTGAACTGATTAATGAAAATAGAACATGTCTAAATACATGGGGTATAGCTAAAGCCATAATCAGAAGGCTAAAGTGTTAAATGCATGTATTAGAGAAGAAGAAAAGGTTGAAAAAGAATAATCTAAATGTTGATCTAGAAAAGTTAGAAAAAGAATAGCAAACGAAACCAAAATAAAGTACAAGGAAGGAAATAATTATGATAAGAGCAGAAATCCATGAAATAGAAAGCAAGCATACAGCAAAGAAACACAACAAAAGGAAAAATTGTTTGTTTGAAAAAAAGTTAATAAAATGGATAATCATTGGCAAAATGAGCTAGAAAGAAGAGAATACATAAATTATCAATATTATGAAGAAAAGGGGATGTTATAAAAATGTCATACCAATAAATTTCAAAATATAAATAAAATAGGCAAATTCCTGGTAAAGCATCACTTGCCAAAACTAAGATAAGATGCAATAGAAAATCTGAATTGTCATCCATGTATGAAAGAAAGTGAGACTGTAATTTAATTCTTTCCCACAAGTAAAATTCTATGCCCAAGTTCTTCACTAATGAAATCCTTCTAAACATTTAAGAAGGAGTGACACTGATCTCACACAAACTCACCCAGGGATAGAAGAAGAGGGAACACTTCCCACCTCATTTTATGAAGCCAGTTAACCTTGATACCAAAATCAGCAAAGAAAGAAAACTTATAAGCCAGTCTCCCTAATAACGTAGTGTAAAAATACTAAATAAAGCATTAACAAACCAAATTGAAGACCTAATCAAAAGTATAATAAAACAAGTCCAAATTGGATTTATTCTAGGATGCAAAGTTGATTTAATGTTCAAAAAATTAGTCAATGTAATTTGCCACGCTAAGAAAATAAAAGGACAATCAACTAAATAGATGCCAAAAAAGCACCTGATAAAATTCAACACCCATTCACGATAAAAGAAAAAAAAAATTCTGAGTGTGGGATTAGAAGGGAACATTCTTTAACTGATAGAGTAGCTTGGAAGAGAAAGAACTCTAAAATAAACATCACACCTAATGGGAAATATTGAAAGATTTTACCCAAATAAAGAATGAAACAAAGATACTCAGTCACCACTTCTATTCAACATTATAATCGGCAGTAGTTGCAATAAGGAAAAAAAAAAACAAAAAAAAAAAAACAAAAGCTATCAAAATTAGAAATAATGGGAAATGAAATTGTAATTATTTTTAAATAACATGATTGTGTACATAGAAAATCCATTTAAAAATTAACAGAAAATGCATTAGCATTAATAAGTGAATTCTGCAAGGTGATAGATATAAGGTCAATATACAAAGTTTAATTATATTGTTATATTTCAGCAACAAAAGAACACTGAAATTTAAATGATACAATTAAAGTAGAAGCTACTGGAGCAAGTAAGTAACTAATGGGCAGGCAAACTTAAGTGGTAATTGACTGATTTATGGAAGCTAAGTGTGGACTAGCTTGAAATTCAAAGACTCTTTTGGGTTCAGGCTGGCAGGAGGGGTGGTGGCAGAGTTCATAATTTCATGAGTTTTACCTCCTAGAGACAACAAAGTTACCAAAGTGAAGATCAAAGAAAAATCACTTCCTTCTTCCAGCAAGGGGAGAGGAAAAGCAACCATTTTTAAATATACCCAGAGAGATCTGTTCTCTTTAACAAAGGCCTTTTCTCAGAGGAAACTACTTTACCAAAACCTGAAGCCTTGAAAGAAGGAAGTACCCAGCTCTATCTCCCTCTGACCTTCTTATCTCACCTACACAAGGGGAAAGCTGAGAAGCACTTGTGAGGGTCACAGCCCAGGGGCACAGGCTTACTAAATGACTAAGTCCTAATCATCGGACTATAAACATTTTTCCCTCTCCTCATACATTACCACCACATTAACAGGCTCCTGTGTGATAAACAAGATTACAGCAGAAAGAACTATAAAGCTAAGGCTCAATTTAAGAAGGAGTCTCTAGGAAAATCCCAAGACAACAAAGAACACAAAAACAAAAAGGCTAGAGGAAATGGAAGGCCCTAGCACCTCCAGCTACAGCAGCCGTTAAACACAGCTTAACTTCTAGCCATATAAACATAAACGCTCATAAACTAAAGGCCTGTTTAGTTTCTATTACTCAATAAATCATTTCTGGCTTTGAAAACAAAATTATAAACCATACTAAAAGGCAAAACACCAAAACCAAAACAAACAAAATTGTCTGAAGAGACAAACCAAGCATCAGAACGTGGCTCAAATATGACACTGATTTTGGAATTATTAGACCAGGAATTTAAAAACCCTATTAAATGTGCTAAGGGCTTTAATGAAAAAAAAAGTGGACAACATGCAAGAACAGATGGGCAATATAAACAGGGAGAAACATTCTACAAAAGAATCAGAATAAAACATTAGAAAATAAAAGCACTGTAACGAAAGTGAAGAATGCCTTTGGTGTGCTCATTAGTATGCTGGACACTGGCAAGGAAAGAATCAATAAACTTTAAGATATGTTAATAGAAACTTCCCAAACTGATATGTAAACAGAAAAAAATAATGGGGAAAAAAGGAACAGAATATTCAAAAGCTGTGGGTCAATTACAAAGGGTGTTAAGATACACATAGTAAGTGGCCAGATATGGTGACTTATTCCTGTAATCCTAGCACTTTAGGAAGCATAGGGGGATACTGTTTGAGCCCAGAAGTTCAGGAGCAGCCTGGGCAACATAGTCAGACACCATCTCTACAAAAAATACAAAATTTAGCCAGGCATGGTGGTGTTTGTCTGTAGCCCCAGACACTCAGAAGGCTGAGGTGGGATGAACTTCTGAGCCCAGGGAGGTAGTGGCTGCAGTGAACTGTGATCATGCCACTGCACACCAATCTGGGTGACAGAGTGAGACCCTGTCTCAGGGAAAAAAAAAAAAAAAATAAGAATATCAGAAGAAGAATGAACAGAAGAAATATTTGGATTAATAATGAGAATTTCCAAAAATCAGTGCCAGAAAGCAAACCACAGATTAAAAGGGCAGAGAACACAATGAGGATGTTTTTAAAAATCTAATTATAGCATATTCAAATTGCAGAAAACCAAACACAGAGAATATCTTGAAAGAAACCAGAGGAAAAAAACACCTTACTTACATAGGAGCAAAGATAAGAAGTATACCAGAATTCTCTTGAGAAATTATTCAAGCAAGAAAAAAAGTAGAGTGAAATATTTAAAGTGTTGAAAGAAAAAAACCACCAACCTACAATTATGTATCCAGCAAAATTATTCTTCTGTATTTGTCCATTGTCGCACTGCTGATAAAGACACACCCAAGACTGGGCAATTTATACAAGGAAGAGGTTTAGCGGGACTTACAGTTCCACGTGGCTGGGGAAGCCTCACAATCATAGTGGAAGACAATAAAGAGCAAGTCACATCTTACATGGGTGGCAGCAGGCAAAGAGAGAGAACTTGTGCAGGAACTCCACTTTTTAAAACCATCAGATCCCATGAGACTTATTCATTATCCCCAGAACAGCACAGGAAAGACTTGCCCCCATGATTCAATTACCTCCCATTGGGTCCCTCCCACAGCACATGGAAATTCAACATGAGATTTGGGTGGGGACACAGCCAAACTGTATCACCTTCAAAAGCAAAGGAGAAATACTTTCTCAAGTAAAAACTGAGAGAATTTTTTACTGGTAGATCTGCCTTGCAAAAAATTATTTTTAAAAAGTTCTTAGAGAAAAGGAAAGTATATAGGTTAGAAACTCAGAAATATGTAAAGAATGAAAAAGTGTCAGAGAATGAATAAAAATAAAAATCTTTATTTTATTCATAATTTTTAACTGTCTGCTCGAAACAATAATAGCAACAATGTGTTCGATGATTATAGCATGTGGATAAATAAAATAATTGGCAGCAGTGTACTAAGGGATGAATCAGGAATACTTTACCTGCACTACCCATTAAGCAGTATGGTGTCATTTGAAGGTGGACTTAGATTAGTTGTAAATGTATTAATGTATTGCAGACTCTAGAGAAACCACTAAAATTTTTTTTAAAGAAGTATAATTGATATGCTGAGAGAATAGGACATTGAATTATGTAAAATCCTCAATTAAGACCAAAGAAGGCAGAAAAAGAGGGGAAGATAAAAAACAGCTACAATAAATAGAAAAGTTACAAATATGGTAGATATTAATTCAACTGTATCAATTATCATTTTAAGTGGAAATGATTCAAAAACACCTTCTAAGAGACAGAGATTGTCAGAGCAGATCAAAGAACAGAAACTAACTATATGTTGTCTACAAGAAATACACTTTGAATGTAAATCCACAGATAGATTAAAAATAAAAGAATGTCAAAAAGCACACCATGCTAACCCTTATCTAAAGACAGGAAGAGTAGCTACGTTAATGTCAGACAAATCAGACTACAGTTTAAGGAAAACTATTAGAGATAAAAAGCAGCATTAGAAAAGGATAAACTGGTCAATTTTCCAAGAAGACATAATTCTTAAAGTATATGGGCCTAAGAACAGAGCATCAAAATACGTGAGGCAAAAACAGAACTGCAAAGAGAAATAGACAAATTCACTATTACACTTGGAGACTTAAACACTCCTCTATCAGTAATTGACAGACATGGCAAGCATAAAGTAGTAAGAATTTAGTTAACTACATATCATTATCAGTCAACTAGTTCTAATTGACATGTATAGGACAGTTGTTGACGTCATACAAGAAGAGCATAATACACCTTCTTCTTAAGCTCACATGGAACACTTAACAAAATATACCACATGCTAAGCCATAAGACACACCTTAACAAATTTAAAAGAATAAAAATCATGTAAAGTATTCTTTCACATCACAATGACATTAAATAGAAATCAATAACAGAAAAACAGAAGGAAAATAACAAATTATTTAGAAATTATACCACACACTTATAAATAATGCATGGGCCAAACAATGAGTCTCAAGATAAATTTAAAACTATTTTGAATTAAATGAAAACAAAAATACAACTCAGTATTTGTGGGATTCAGTGACTGAAAGCAGTGTTATTTACTTCAGTTTCTATTACTCAATAAATGATTTCTGGCTTTGAAAATAAAATTACATATATAGCACTGAATGCATATGGTAGAAAAGAAGAATAATCTAAAATCAGGATCTAAGCTTTCAACAAAGGAAACTAAAGAAAAAGAACAGTATAAGCCTAAAGCAAGCAGAAAATAGAAGTAACAAAAATTAGAGCAGAAATGAATGAAATTGAAAACAGGAAATCAATAGAGAAAATTAATCAAACCAAAGCTGGTTTTTTTTGAAAGATTAATAAAATTCATAAACCTGTAGCCAGTCTAGCCAAGAAAAGAGAGAAGACATAAATTACTCATATCAGAAATGAAAGAGGGATCATCACTATTGATTCCATGGACATTAAAAGGATAATAAAAAAAAATACTATGAACAACTTCATGCCAACAAATTTAATGACTCAGATAAATTGGACCACTCCCTTGAAAGACCCAATCTACCAAACTCACACGTGGAAAAAATAGATAATCTGAAGATGCCTATGTTAAATAAAGAAAATAAATAAATAAATAATAACCTTCCGGAAAAGAAAGTATCCAGCCCAGGCAATTTCACTGGGGAATTCTACCAAACATTAAAGAAAGAAATGATGCCAATTTTTCATAATCTCTTTCAGAAGATAAAAGCAGAAGAAATACTTTCTAACTCATTCTATGAGGCCAGCATTATCTTAATACCAGAATAGGTATAAGGACATTACAAGAAAGAAAAACTATAGACCAGTATCGCTCAAGAACATAGATGCAAAAATCTTCAAAATATTAACAGATAGCATCTAACAATGTATAAAAAGAATTATACACCACAACCAAGTGGGATTTATTCCAGTTATATAAGTCTGGTTCAACATTGGAAAGTCAAATAATATAATTTATCATATTGGTAGGCTAAAGAAGAAAAATCATATGATCATATCAATAGCAGAAGCAGCGTTTGACAAAACTCAACAGACATTCATATTAAAAATTCTCAGCACTCTAGGAATAGATGGGACTTCCTCAATTTGATAAAGAACATCTACAAAAGCCTACAGCTAACATACTTAATGGTGAGGAACTGGATGCTTTCCTCCCAAAATCAGAAAACAGGGGAAGGATGTCCCGCTCACCACTTCTATTCAACATTGTACTTAGAGTCCTAGCTAACGTAATAAGACAAGAAAAGGGAAAGAAGGCCGGGTGCAGTGGCTCACGCCTGTAATCCCAGCACTTTGGGAGGCTGAGGCAGGTGCATCAAAAGGTCAGGAGATCGAGACCAAACTGGCTAAAACAGTGAAACCCCATCTCTACTAAAAATACAAAAAATTAGCCAGGCTTGATGGCTTGTGCCTATAGTCCCAGCTACTCAGGAGGCTGAGGCAGGAGAATCACTTGACTCTGGGAGGCAGAGGTTGCAGTGAGCCAAGATCGTGGCACTGCACTCCAGCCTGGACAACAGAGTGAGACTCCATCTCAAAATTAAAAAAAAAAAAAAATGGAAAGAAAAAAAAGACAAGAAAAGGGAAAGAAAAAAAGCAATATTAGGATTGGGAAGGAAGAACTTAGTTCACAAACGACATGAATGCTAATGTGGAAAATTTCAAAGAATTGACAAAAAAAAAAAAAAAAAAACCCACAAACCTCCTGAAACCAATAAATGAGCAAGGTTGCAGAGAATAAGGTTAATACACAAAAGTCAGTTGGGTTTCTACATACTCCAATGAACAATTGGAATTTGAAACACAATACTATTTACATACCAAAAAACACTTTACACATAAATATAATAAAATATTTACAAGATCTATATGAAAAAAGTACAAACCTCTGGTGAAAGAAATCAAAGAATATCTAAATACAGAGATCTTCCATGTTCATGAATAGGGAGACTCAATATTGTTTAGATGCCAGATCTTTCCAACTCTATAAATTCAACACAATTCAAATCAAAATCTCACAAGTTATTCTGTGGATACTGAAAAAATAATTTCAATGTTTATATGGAAAGGCAAAAGACTCAGACTAACCAATACGCTCCCCAACTTTAAACTTACTGTAAAGCCACAGTAATGAAGATAGGATGATAATGGTAAAATAATCGACAAATTGATCGGTGGAACAGAGTTAAGTGCCCAGAAATAGACGCTCACAAATATAGTCAACTGACAAAGGGGCAAAGGCAACTGAATGGAGAAAGAAGAGTCCTTTTGATAATAACACGGGGGTAACTAGACACCCATATCTTAAAAATGGGAGATAATACCTAAACTAAAATCTTCCCAAAGTTTGAATTACTGGTGTTAAACTTCTTGGAGAGCAATTATTTATTTATTTATTTATTTATTTAGAGAGGAAGTCTCACTCTGTAGCCCAGGCTGGAGTGCAGTGGTGCGATCTCGGCTCATTGTAACCTCCGCCTCCCAGGTTCAAGAGATTCTCATGCCTCAGCCTCCCAAGTAGCTGGGATTACAGGCCTGTGCCACCACACCTGACTAATTTTTTTGTATTTTTAGTAGAAACGGGGTTTCACTATGTTGGCCAGGCTGGTCTCAAACTCCTGACTTCAAGTGATCTGCCCGCCTCGGCCTCCCAAAGTCCTGGGATTACAGGCATGAGCCACCGTGCCCAGCCAAGGAGAGCAATTTCAGGAGGAAGGTATGGGGAGTAACCACTGGGCCCCAGGAGTTGTTTTGTTCTGTTTGTGTGTGGTTGTGGGGGGGGCAGCTGGGAAGGAAATGTCAGTGGAAAAAGGAATGCAGAAATGGATTTTTCTTTGCACCTCATCCTACCAAGCTGCACCTCTGCCTTATCCCTTTCTTCTGATAGCATCTTTTATGACTCCATTTATTCCAGAAAGCCTCACCCCGCAAAGCTCTTCCTGATATCCTTTCCACCTAGGCAAGCAGGTAAGGTACTGCCCAGCACCCACAACGCTGGAATCCTGTTATTGTCCCAACTCAGTCTGACCCGTGGCTGGCTGTGATGCGCTGGGATTCCTCAAGACCCCTTTCTGGGTTGGGTGCAAACCAAGGGTGACTGACTCATGCTAAGGAGCCTGCACTGCCTTCTCAGAGCACAGCTCTGCCCTCCAGGACTTCACTCTGCTTCTGTTTGGGCAGGGTCTGCCCACTGCTCCTTATCTTGGTGCCACAGTAGATCTTTGGTATTCAGGTTAATTAATCTCACCCAAGCGTGCCCTTTGCTTCAGAGAAGTATTTCTCACACTTGGCTTTAACAGAACATCAGGTCCAGGTGCAAAAGGCAACACAAATGAGGTCTATTTATCCACCCACAAAACTGCCTTTCCCTCCAGAAACAGCAGGCTGACAGAGATATTGCCTACTGTCATTCTGATTCCTTCAGTCCCGAGGTCATGAATAGTAAAATATGCAAACCAGCCACCCTTGCCTGCCATTGGTCAATAATCTATTACCAAATAAAATCTTACCTGGAGCCTTCCTATGACCCCCACCTGAACAAAGCGCTGCTCTAAACCTTAATTAAACCCACATTGTTCTGGGTGGTGTCTCTCCAGGCAAAGCCGTCCTTTGAAATTCAGATTCCTTGCACAAATGCATTCTGGCATGATGCTCCCTGTTGCGAGTTTGCTAGTCTAGCTATCTGAGAATAAATTATGCGTTTGTCCAGGCTACAGAAAGCTACTGGAAAGTGGATTTTCCATTTAGCATTTGTATCACTCAACTCTCTTTACACTGGAAATGGACTCCAATCCACTATTTGCATTTATAGATCACAGGGCTAAAACAAAGTTAGTTTTCTCCTCGCAAAGAAAAAAAAAATTCCCTGTAAGATTTTAGCTGATGTGACAAATGAGAGAAACCTGGGGACATGCTGAAGTTTGAAGTTGGTGCTCACTTTCATCATTGCCTGAGTTTTCCCAAGCAGCTTTTGAAGAGTGAGGAACTAAGTTTTCTTAGAAGAGTAAATGTCTCACAGAGGGGTCACCCTTATACCTTGGATGTTGAAACTTTGTACTTCTGGAACTAAAGCAGTTACCACGGTGCTGGGCATTGGGGGTAGGGCTAGGGCGTTCTAACCTCAGGAGGGCTAACAGTTCGGGGACACTCTTTATATCTTTGGCGACCCCATTTTTTTCAAGCCCAAAATGAGGCCAGGTGATCCGGCAAGTTTTGTGTTTCTAACGTTGTGACAAACCCCAGAATGATATTGCATCACGGAAAAAACTCCTAGGCCCAGGCAACTGGGACCCCTGGGCTAGGCCCCACACTCTGGGGGACCCATCTGGCCTTTTCCAGCTGTGTCTACGGCCATACCACCCTGAACGTGCCCAATCTCGTCTGATCTCGGAAGCTAAGCAGGGTCGGGCCTGGTTAGTACTTGGATGGGAGACCGCCTGGGAATACCCGGTGCTGTAGGCATACTTTGTGTCTGACCCATGTTTCCCCGAGACAAAACACCAAGCTCACACCACACTCACACCACAAAACAAAGAACGGGTAAAAAAGGCACACACACACTTTTTCAGTTTACACCAAACCAGAATCAAAACCAAAATCAGAGTATCCAGAAATCCAAGCCAGGTCAAAACCAAAACCAAAGTATCAAGCAATTCAAGTCAAGTCAAAAACAAAAACCAAAGTGCCGGTACAGGCACGCCGTGGGTGATCAGGCCACGCTTCCACTCAAATGGAGTGGGCAAGTTCCAAAGACTAGTCTTACCAAGTTTCAGATGTCCGGACTCCAAGTGCCAGTTCCTTCCCGGTGTTCAGCCACTGCATTGATCCTCCACGTGGGCCTGCCACGCGCTGCTCTGACGAGGCTTTCCACGGGGGCAGTTGCCTACCCGGGAGCGTTCTCAGGATCCGCGTCACTCAAGCTGGCCAAATAACTCTTCGGCCAGTTCTCCCTTGCACGGCGGCAGCACAGTGAGAATGTTCATCACAGAATTTATTCAGTCTCAGGGCGGTGTTTCTCCACGTGTGGACTTCAGAATACCACCAGGTCAGAACCACCTGGGGCCGTCTCCAGACCTACTGAGTTAGAATCCCTAGTCAGTGGCTCGCAGACCAGCAGCATGAGCATCACCTGGGAACGTGTTAGGAACAGGCTCTAATTCTCAGGCCCCACCCCAGACCTTTTGAATCAGAAGTTCTGGGTGTGGCACCTGGAAACGTGCTTCACCAGCCTCCAGGGGATTCTGATGTAGAGCAGTGGCCAGGGGTCAGCCCCAGCAATTTCAAGGAGCTCCCCAGGTGCTTCTGACACATGGGTAAATTGAAAAAAAGGAGAAATTAGGGGGGAAACAAACAGAAAGTCCCAGGAGTCAACAGAATCTGACTTGGGATTTATGAGACATGATCTGGGTCCACAGCCCCCTTCAGGGTCTTGGCCCTGACCTTGTCTTGTTCTTCCCTACCTTCACACGTGAGATGCTACTGTTAACACTCTAATTAAACAATCGATGCTTTTAAAGCTGCGACCCTTTAGGTCCACCCCAGGAAAGACCAACCCTTGCTTATACCTAACTGTGGCCTGCCCTCTTTGTTCTGTTACTTTCTGATTATAAGTCTCTTCCCTGATAGATGATTCTGGAGAGAAAACAGTATTGGAGGCTGTTGATTGGAAAAGTAGCTCCTAATACCATCTTTGCATGAGCTGTCTGGAATAACCAAATGTTCTAGATTCTGTATTTGATATTTTGACATCTTGGACACTGGCTGATGGTAGAGGCACAGCCCCTCCCAGAGTTAGCCAGTTCCCAGAGACAGTACAGGATTCACCTACAAACACATCTTTCACATTCAAGCCAACCAATCCAGAGCCCGCACCTCCAACCACCTCCTTTATTGGGCTCTCACACTCAAGGCCACCAGTTACCAGTCCCAGTCACTCCAGGGCCAGGTAGCAGACAACTAAGGCAGTTCTATGGCCCAGAGCCTGCTGTAATTTTCCAAGCCAGCCAATCCTAAGCCTGCCTCACCTGTTCCTTCTCACAATAAAGCCTTCTGCCCATAGCTTCCCCCTTTCCCTCTGCCTCCTGACTGACCTGATGCTTCCCTGTGTGGCCCAGTGTACCCCCTCCTCCTGGGAACTGTGAGTAATAAACTATCTCTTCAATGGCCATCATCTCCTGGTCTGTTGGCCTCACCATACCTGAATAATAATAAAACCTACATTTTCAAGCACCGCTATCTTCTCTTAGGAAGGAAGTGGGTATCCCTGGAGACATTAAGCTTTGGGCTGACCCTTAAGACATCTGGCATGGAGGTGTGGGATGTTCTGTGCCACCAACCATGTTGCAAGCAGACTAGGACTGCAACAACTGCCTTCTTCAGAAGCATAGCTCCCCCTCTCCCAGGAATTTTCCTGACAGATTCTTCCCTTTGTCTCTACAGAAGAAAAGGGAGTGAAGGGGCAGCAACTGAGTGAGCACAGGTGGGGAGATGAGTAGGAGATCTGATGCCAGGGTCAGTCTGCCTCATGCAGGCCCACTCCTCCACTAACTGGCTGAGAGATCCTGGGCAGCACCTCCCAGAGTAAGCCAACGCCTAGAGGCTTACAGGACTCACCTGCAAACACACTCTACTTACTTACATCTGCTTGTGTCACTGTTTTCTTAACTGCAAAATGGGGATTTAACCCCACCCGCTTCATGTAAGGAATAAAAGAGATAACATACATAGGGCTCCAGGACTGGGTGCAGCCCATGGAGACACTTCATGAGTGGTTAGCTGTGAGTGAGGTGCACATTAGCCCTGTCCCAGCAATCCCCTGGTCCTCGTGTCACCACCACCAGGAAGCCTTTAACTTTAGAGACTAAGAAACTGCAGTAACACATATTGACATGTAAAACTATGCTGTCACTGATGCAACGGTTTGATGGATTAATTTGGGGATGTAGAGGGCCACCTGAGATGGCCCCTTGAATGGAAGATGTTCCATTCTCTGCTTCCCCATCCTTTGAATGCCACTTTTTTTTCTCAACAGCAGTGGTTTTCAAAGTGTGTTCTCTGGACCAGCAGCATCAGCATCACCTTAGGCCTTGTTAGAAATGCAAATTCTTGGGCCCACTAAACCAGACACTCTGGGTTTGGGGTCCAGTAACCCATACCCTAACAAGCCCTACAGAAGATTCTGATGCATACTTGCTATGGACTGAATATTTGTATCTCTCCAAAATTCCTTTGTTTAAGTCCTAATCCCCAATGTGAGGTATTACGAGGTGGGGCCTTTGGGAGGCTCTGCCTTCATGAATGGGATTTGCCCACATAAAAGAGGCCCAAGAGAGCTCCCTTGCCTCTTCCACCATGTGAGGATGCAGCAAGCTGTGCGTCTATGAACCAGGGAACAGGCTCTCGCCGGACATCAAATGTGCCAGTGCCTTGATCTTGGACTTTCCAGCCTCCAGAACTGTAAGTAATAAATTTCTGTTGTTTTTAAGCCACCCAGTCAATGGCAATTTTTTGTTATAGCAGCCTGAACAGAGTAAGACAACACTCAAGTTTGAGAACTACTGCTTTATCACAGTGGAACCACTCATGCAGTGCTGGATCTAGAGCTAGCTAGGGAATAGGGCAACTTCCTGAGGGGTTTGGAATCCAATTTCTAATCAATGGAGCATATAATAAATAAAGACAATATGGCCATATCTGAAACCTGCTGTCCCTAGGCCCACACAATTTATATCATCCCTGCGGGTGATGAAAAACGTTCCACCTACCATGTCTTCAGCTTGTCCATTGGCCGCTTCTTCAAAGGGCTCCCTCGCCTGCCAAGGCCTGATTGATGCTGTTGCAGCACCTGAAAAAGGGTTTAAGGCAGGGAAATAGCGATGAGAGTTTGCTTAAGATAGGGGTATTTGTCCCTGGTGGGTCAGCATTCCTTATCAGAGACTGCTTCAAACAACATTGCTGATAATAACATATCCCCTCAAAGGCACCAAGAGAGTCTGTCCATCTTAGTTCGTGCTGCCCATAACAAAGTATTATAGAGTGGGTGGCTTATAAACAACAGAAATTTATTTCTCACGGTTCTGAAGATTGGGAATCCAAGATCAGAGGGCTGGCATCATCATGTTCTGGTGGGGGCCCTCTTCTGTGTTGCAGACTGCCAACTTCCCATTGTATCTTCACAAGGTGGAAAGAGGACCAGAGAGCTCTCTCTTTCATAAGGGCACCAATCCCATTCATGAGGACTCCACCCTCATGACCGAATCACCTCCACAAAGGCCCCATCTCCAAATACCAACACATTGGGGATTAGAATTCAACATAAGAACGGGGCAAGGAGTGGATACCAACATTCGGTCCATAGCACTCACCATCTCTCAGAAGGCGGAAGGAGATGTCCGTGTCTAAAATCTGAATTGCTCTTGGCTTGTATAGTACTGTTATGTAAAGTAAAGCACACAAAATCCACATAAACTGCTGAAAAAGAGATCTATTTGGAATGCAAATGGAGCATGTCCTTAGGTTTACACAGGTAAACATAGAAGATACCTGGGAGAATTTAGCTCTGAAGTTGAGGGAAGTGTAGCTACAGTTGCATTTCTGGGACATCGCAGGAAAACTCTTTTCCCACTGATTGAGACCTCCACTCTCAGCCCCTTTATTTCCTGCCTTCTTGCACCCTTGCCTACCCCTCCTGCCCTAGCGCAGACATGGTCCATCAATTTCAGCCATATTTGCCAGTATCCCCTACCCCAGTTCTCCTCAAACTTGGACCCCAGACCAGTTAAAGCTGAATGTCTGTATTGGGATTGAAGCCTCAGTGTATCTTTTAAGTTCCCCAGGTGATTCCCATATGCAGCCAAGTTGGAGGACCAGGGATCTACTCTGCGCTTCCTTCACACCTGCCACAGACAGCAGCTCTCCAATAATTGCAGTGTCTGCCTCGTCAACACCTGTCCCTGGCCACAGAGCCTGGTGGGGACAACCACATCCTCTCATGCTCACCTCCTTCAGTTCTTCCTGGGCCTGCAAAACTCTAGTGTGCAGTTGGCCATCACTCCCCCATTTTCCATACTGGTCATGCCCAAACTTTTCCATCCTCCTCAAAAGCTTCTGTCTTCTGCTCAGCATACCCTTCCTCAGGGAATTCACCTAACTCCTGCCACCCCACTTATGGATTTACTGCCCCATTCTTTCTGCCACCCTCTCATCACAGTGAAAGGCTGATTCCCAGTTCTGCCCAAGACTAACCCCCTTTCTAGGTTCTTTTCTTTTTTTTTTCTTTCTTTTCTTTTTTTTTTTTTTCAGATGGAGTCTCGCTCTGTCGCCCAGGCTGGAGTGCATTGGTGCAATCCCGGCTCACTGCAACCTCTGCCTCCTGGGTTCAAGCGATTCTCCTGCATCAGCCTCCCAAGTAGCTGGGATTACAGGCACCTGCCACTACACCCAGCTAATTTTTGTATTTTTAGTAGAGAAAGGGTTTCACCCTGTTAGTCAGGCTGGTCTCAAACTCCTGACCTCAGATTATCTGTCCGCCTCAGCCTTCCAAAGTGCTGTGATTACAGGCATGAGCCACCGCGCCCGGCCCCCTTTCTAGGTTCTAATCCCCTTCCCAGACTGTCGCATCTACTTCAGTTACCCCTTCTTTCTTTGGTTTTCAGCTCTTCCTCTGGATGGACTTTTCCAGCAGTATTTAAACATGCTCAGGCTTCTACCATCAGTGCTATTTTAAAATGTCCATCACATTCTGTCTCTCCCTGATCAAACTCTTCCACAGCACCTTGTCAGCACTTAGAATAGAAAGTCTGTCTGCAGGAAACACAGACTCTTTGGTCTGGGTATGATGGTTAGTTTTATGTGTTAACTTGACTGGATCACAGGGTGCCTACATATCTGGTTAAACATTATTTTGGGTGTGTCTGTAAGGGTGTTTCTGGGAGAAATTAACATTTGAGTCAGTAGACTGAGTGAAGCAGATGGTCCTCCCCAAGGTGGGTGGGCATCATCCATTCCATGGAGGGCCTGCATAGAGCAAAACGGCAGAGGAAGGGAGAATTTCCTTTTTGCCTGCTTGCTTGAGCTAGGATATCACCCTTCTTCCCTCAGACAAAAACTTGCACTATCAGCTCACCTGCTTCTAAGGCCTCTGGATTTGGACTGGAATTTATACTACTGGCTGTCTTAGGTCTCCAGCTTGCAGATAGCAGATTGTGGAACTTCTCAGCTTCCATAATCAAGTGAGCCAATTCTGCATGAATCTCATATATAAATATATATAACCTGATGAATGCAGTGGACATGCCATACAAATATCTCTTCGTCTCAGAAACCTGACATGGCAGGCCTTTTTTAGGCCCTCTGGGCTCTTCCTTGGGGGTTAGGAACACAAGTGTCCCCTGTTCTTAGACCCTAAACTTATCCAGGTAATTCCATCTCCATCTCTCCAACCACCAATCCTGCCCCTTCTTGGGGACTCACAGCAGCATCTAATCCTCTGGCTTCCTCTCTGACTCTTCTCCTTCCCTCGGTCCAGGAATATGTATCTAGGCCTAAATGAGGAGGAGCTATTGGGGGGAGTCTAGCTCTGGCTGGTGATATAGTCTTCCAAATGGATCATGAGTCTTTGATGGTTTTGAAATCCAAAAGGCAAGAATTATTTTCTTGTCTTTTGCCTTCTACTATTTCATCCCTTCTCTAAAGTAAGAAAATAAAAACGATCGGGAGGCCGAGGCAGGTGGATCACGAGGTCAAGGTATCGAGACCATCCTGGCCAACATGGTGAAACCCCATCTCTACTAAAAATACAAAAAATTAGCCGGGCCTGGTGGCGGGCGCCTGTAGTCCCAGCTACTTGGGAGGCTGAGGCAGGAGAATCACTTGAACCCGGGAGGCAGAGGTTGCAGTGAGTCAAGATTGCACCACTGCACTCCAGCCTGGCGACAGAGTGAGACTCTGTCTCAAAAAAAAAAAAAAAAGAATAGCTAGCTGATAGGTAGGAAGATATATAGAGAGGAAAACAAGTATCTGTTAATATTTCCAAATCTCTTTCTCACCTCATGGGTTTAATAATGTAGCCAATAGTAGATCTTAATATATGTAAATCAGAGCTAACGAACGGAAACTCTGGTCAAAGCACAGTGTGATGACACATTTGGGAGTGACAGTGATTGCTTGACCAGCATAGGGGTAGATCTTTTGTGTAGAAGCCCCGTCAAAGCTGACGCAATGGATACAACCAAATCCTTCATGATTTCCAAGAGACTGCTGGCTGTCTACAGTATCTGATCTCCTCTTCTCCATACTAATTTCAGCATTTTTAGCTGAGCACATGGCCACCCAGAACAAAGACTGCATTTTCCAGCCTCTTTTGCAGCTAGACTTAGCTTTGATAGTTCTGGTAGACGGAATGCGAGCATGTGTTATATAGAGTTTGTAGGAGCTTTCCTTAGAGACAATGATGGTGTGAGTGTGGGTGCGCCTTGCCTCTTTTCCACTTTCTATCTTCATGCTGGCTAGACTATAGATGTAATGGTTGGAGCTAAAGCAACATTTATGAACCATAAGGTGGCAGCCACATATTGATGATAATGGAGAATTAGGAGAGAAGGAACCCGGATCCCTGCTAATCATGGAGCTGCAACAGCAACCTTGGCCTGCCTACATTTACCTGAAAGGGAAATAAACTTCTATCTTGCTTAAGATCCTACTACTTTGGATTTTCTGGCCTGTGTAACTGAACCTAATTCTAATATATCATGTAGCACCAGGAATGGGATTCTGAAGATAGCTTATTTCAATAAACTTTTGCTGTGAAGCAAAAGGCAGTGAGGACTCAATATCGCAGTTTGGAAAGTTGGTGACTCCTATTATTTCAATTGCAAAATAGTTAGCAAAACCATCAACTGTGAGCGATGCCATGCCAAGGCACCTTGGAGCCAAAGGCAAAAGGAAAAATCAACAACACTGATACTGTCTTTATTTAAAATTTTGATATTCATCATATTTTTTGCATTAATTTTTATTTTTTTAAAAATCACATTAAAATATTATCTATCTTGATTACTGAGACATTTTCTGTGCCCCTTTAAATTTTGCACCTGAGGTGAGTGTTTCACATATTACCTCGGTTTTAGCCCTGCTGGGATGTGATGTATATGAGGTTTAACACATCCCAGCCAAGGGCACACCCGTAAGAGATCTAGAATACTTATTTGTGTTGTCACTTCTGACTACCTTCAACAAAGTCCTATAAGAGAGAAACTAAGTCCGATTATAGCTAGTTTATCTACAGGCAGAGATGAAAGTGAGGCTTTTTATGCCTGTGTTTTGCAATCTAAATTCACTGAGAGCCATTTAGACCTCCTCAGCTGAAAACGTCAACTGCTTCTGCAGCCCAAACTAATGTTATTATAAGCAGTGACTTCAAAGTGACAGCCTGTGGCCACATGTCTTTTTTAAGCAACTTCCTTTAGGTTATCTCTGCTGGACAACAGGAGCCTCTCCAGCAGCAAAGTCAAATTAAGGTTTTTGTCTTTCCACTTAACCCTATGCATCAGATGGCCTCAAGGGAGCCACCGTGGAGTTGAAAGAGAGGTAGGTGGGCAGAGCACAGAGGCTGGTAATTCAGACTAGATCAGGCATGTTCAGAGTGGGATGGCCACAGATAGAGGCTGCTCATTCAGTCTTTAGGTTAAACACTTTGTCTAGACAGATATTCAATAGTGGTTGTTTGCACAAGAAACCAACTGAAGCCAGATAGGGTGAAAAGCTTAAACTTTTGAGGAACTTAAATCACTAAACTGACCTGATTTACAAAGCTGACCTGAAATAGCCTGAATTATTCAAACTTTGAACAGCTCTATGACCCCCAGATCTGGTCCAGCTGGAGGTGTGTGCAACCCATGAAAAGCACACACACACACACACGTATATATATAGTCTCTGCCTCTAGTTCCTGACACAGAGCTCCCGGTTTCTCAGAATTTCTTGGGGGGTAGGAGCATCTTTTGATCTAATGAGATGACTTTTCCTGGGCTTCTGCATGAGGGCTGGTGACTAGACAAACCAAGCCATGATTAGAAGCTTGAAACTTTCAGTCCCACCCTCTCATCCTCTTTTTTTCCCTCCCTTTCTTTCTCCAGAAAAGGGAGAGGAGCTGGAGACTGAGTTAATAACTGATCATGACTACATGATGCAGCCTTTGTAGTAATCCCTGAACTATGGGGTTTGGAGAGCTTCCAGGTTGGTGAACACGTGAAGGTGCTGGGAGGGTGGTAAACCAGGAAAGGCCATGGAAGGTCTGCACCCCTCCCACATACCTTACCCTATGTACTTCTTTATCTGTCTCTATCATTTGTATTCTTTAGTAAATAATAAGCCAATAAATGTAAACAAGTGTTTCCCTGTGTTCTGTGAGCCTTCTTAGCAAATTATTGAACCCAAAGAAGGGTCGTGGGAACCCTGATTTGTAGCTATCAGTCAAAAGTAAAGGTGATAACATGGGATTTAAGATTGGTGTCTGAAGTGACGGGCAGCCTTCTGGGACTGAGCCCTTAACCTGTGGGGTCTGCAGTAACTCTGGTTAGTGTCAGAACTGAACTGAATTGCAGGACACCCAGTCAGTGTTCACAGAAAACTGGAGAATGCCTTGGTGGGGAAAAACACACTCCTTATTTCAGTGATCAGAAATGTTCTAGGTTGTGAGTGTGATGAAATGCTAGTATAATTTATTTCACACATTTTGAAAGTTCTAGCACATTTTCAAGAGTCAGAGAAAATTTTTTTCAAAAGCATATTCATTGCTTTTTCTGTAAAAAGGCATCAACAATAGCCACACAGTATTTATTATTGAATTAAATGTGAAAATGCATATGGAAATTCTTAGGAAATTTCAAAGCTTGGTATAAATACAAGGATTTTATGTAATGTGGGTTCACAAGTTCATGGCTAACTCAAAATCGAGACTTTTTTACAATTGGAAATCAACCCCTGCAAAATATGCTTGAAAAGAACTACAAAAATAAATCACACCAACAATTTTTGGCCAATAGACCAGCTATTTTGCTCTTTGGTAAACTCACTAAAACAGAGGGATTTATTGATATTCCTTCTTTGCTAAACAGAATATTCTGGGAACACATGCAGAAAAGATAAATAAATATGTGTTCTGATAGAGGAGTTGAAACGAATGTGGAATTGAAAGCCATCAGAACAAAGCCAATAATCATTTCTGAGACTATGATGATTCCACATATGCCAAATAAGTGTTTCAAGATGTGTCAGATCCATTAACTATCACTGGCCAATTCAGAAGACACCAATTCTGGGTATCTGCCAACCTAATTAGATATTTTTGTTTCTCCAAGAGATAATTGCAACATGCTTATCATGTATTATATACACATTGAGACTAGGTTCATTTGAAAATATACTCATACGTATCCTGGGATTCATTGAACTTGGAGAACATTTTCCTCTATAAATGAGGTACTTTCAGATCTCTACAAGCAAAATTACAAAAACTGATGAAAGAAATGGAAGAGGACACAAATAGAAAGACATCCCATGCTCATGGATCAGAAGAATTAATATTATTAAAATGACCATACTGCCCAAAGCACTCTACAGATTCAATGTAATCTCTATCAAAATACTAACATCATTTCTCACAGAAACAGAAAAACAATCCTAAAATTTATACAGAACAAAAAAATATCCAGACTAGTCAAAACCATTCTGAACAAAAAGAACAAAGCTGGAGGCATTACACTGTGTGCCTCAAAATATATTACAAGGCAATAGTAACCAAAACAGCATGATATTGGTATAAAAACAAAGCATTGACCAATGGAATAGAATAGAGAGTTCAGAAATAAATCCACAAATTTACAGCCAATTGGTTTTTGACAAAGGTGCCAAGAACATGCACTGGGGAAAGAACACCCTCTTCAATAAATGGTGATGGGAAAATTGAATATCTATATGCAGATGAATAAAATTGGGCCCCTCTGTCTCAGTATATGCAAAAATCAACTCTAAATAAATTTAAAACTTAAATGTAAGACTAAAACCTGCAAAACTACTAGAAGGAAACAGAGAGAAAACACATTAGGACATTGGTCTAGGCAAATATTTTATGGCTAAGAATTCAAAAGCACAATGAAAACAAAAATAGACAAATGAGACTATTTTAAACTAAAAAGCTTCTGCACAGTAAAGGAAACAGTCAATAGAGTAAAGAGTCAACCGATTGAATCAGAGAAAACATTTGCAAATTATTCATCCAGCAAGGGACTAGCATCCAGAATATATAAGAAACTCAAACAACTCAACAATAAAAAACAGAAGCAAAACAAAACAAAAAACAAATAACCCTATTAAAAAGTGAGCAAAGGTCATCAATAAACATTTCTCAAAAGAAGACACACAAATGGCCTACAGATATATGAAAAAAAATGCTCAAATCACTAATCATCAGGGAAATGCAAATTAAAGCTATTATGAAATATTATCTTATTCCAGTTAAAATGGCTATTACTAAAAAGACAAAAAATAACAGATGCTGGCAAGGATACAGAGAAAAGGAAATTCTTTTAAACTGTTGGTGTGGAATGTAAGTTACTACAACCACTGTGGAAAACAGTATGGCGTTTTCTCAAAAAACTAAAAATAGAACTACTATACAATCCACTGGGCCCCTATCCAAAGGAAAAGTAATCAGTATGTTAAAGGGATAGCTGCACTCACATGTTTATTGCAGCACAATTCAGAGTAGCCAAGAAATAGAATCAAAGGATGAATGGATGAAGAAAATATGGTTTATATACACAATGGAATACTAAAAAGAATAAAGTCATGTGTTTTGCAGCAACATGAATGAAACTTGAGGTAATTATGTTAACTGCAACAAATCAGACACAAAAAGACAAATTCACATGTACTTACTCAACTAAAAAAGTTGACTTCATGAAGGTAGAGAGAAGAATGATAGATACCAGACACTGAGAAGAGTATGTGAGTGGGACTGGGGCTGAAAAGAGGTTGGTCAATGGGTACAAACATACAGTTAGATGGAAGGTACAAGTTCTAACGTTCCATAGCAGAGTCGGCTGACTATAGTTGGTAATGAATTATTATATATTTCAAAGTAACTAGAAGAGGCCAGGCCCAGTGGCTCATGCCTATAATCCCAGCACTTTGGGAAGCTGAGGTAGACAGATTACTTGAGCTCAAGAGTTCAAGACCAGCCTGGGCAACAAGGCAAAACCCCATCTCTAAAAAATATACAAAAAGTACCATACGTGTTGGCATGCATCTGTTATCCCAGCAACTCGGGAGGCTGAGGCATGAGGATTGCTTGAATCTGGGAGGCCAAAATCACACCACTACACTCCAGCCTGGGCTACAGTGTGAGACTCTGTCAAAAAAAATAAAAAGTAACTAGAAGAGAGAACTTTTTTTAATAGTGAAACAGTTATTATTATTTTTTATTTCCACAGTTTTTTGGGGGAACAGGTGGTATTTGGTTACATAAGTAAGTTCTTTAGCAGTAATTTGTGAGATTTTGGTGCACCTGCCACCCAAGCAGCATACACAGAACTCGATTTGTAATCTTTTTATCCCTCACTTTCTTCCTACCCTTTTTCCCTGAGTCCCCAAAGTCTATTGTGTCATTCTCATGCCTTTGCATTCTCATAGCTTAGCTCCCACTTACAAGTGAGAACATACGATGTTTGGTTTTCCATTCCTGAGTTACTTCACTTAAAATAATAGTCTTCGGCTGGGCGCGATGGCTCACACCTGTAATCCCAGAACTTTGGGATGCCAAGGTGGGCGGATCATGAGGTCAGGAGCCTGACCAACATGTTGAAACCCCGTCTCTACTAAAAATCCAAAAATTAGCTAGGCATGGTGGTGCACGCCTATAATCCCAGCTACTCGGGAGGCTGAGGCAGGAGAATCGCTTGAACCTGGGAGGCAGAGGTTGCAGTGAGCCGAGATCGCGCCACTGCACTCCAGCCTGGGAGACAGAGCGATACTCTGTCTTAAAAAAAAAAAAAAAAAAAAGCCATGAAATTTTCTACCGTGTTGAATGTGGCTTTTTCTTCATTAAGTATTCCATTGGTTGCAGTAGATCTTTGACTGATTTTCAGAGCTTCTATACGGTTATTTTAGCCAGTCTCTAGGAGTTTGTTCTTCTTGTTGCTGTTGTTATTCTCTTAGTGTTTCTGGGGAAAACAAGGGCCTGAAGCTTACTAATCCACCATCTTGCTAACATTACTTCCTTACATTAATTTTAATAAACTCTTTATTTTAGAATAGCTTTGGATTTATAAAAAAATGCAAAGAGAATTCACATGTATCAGTTTCAGTTTCTTGACATTCAGAGGTTTGCTGGGATCTGGATACTAAAGAAATTTATATGGAAAGATAGGAAAAATGGTCAGAGAAAGGGAAGCAAGCACACAATGCTACAGCAATAAACAACCCCAAATTCTTAGTAACTTTGAATAACAAAGGTTTATTTCTTGTTCAGGGTACAAGTCCAACCAGGTTAGCACAAGGACACTATTCATCACTAATGAACACTCATGGTCCCAGACTGACAGCACAGCTATTACCTCAAATGTTGCTGGTCATCATGGCAAGAGGAAGTGAGGTAAAGGCTCTGCATCTTAAAGCTGTTTTTTTTGTCCATTTCACTGGCCAAGAAAAGTCTCATGGCCAGGACTAACTTCAATGGGGGAAATTTTAATTCTACCATGTGCCTGAAGTCAGAGAGCCAGAAATGATAGAGCTGGAGCTACTGGTAATGACAAGGTCTAAGCTATGTCCTTAGGAATGAACAGACAAGATTGGATGAAGGACAAAGCCACTGAAGGAGAGCAGGTCAAGAAAATGAGAGTTCAGAGTGTAAAACATATTACCTACGTGCATATTTAAATCATTAGAAATTAAGACGATGGTAATGTTGGATAGAATAACAGAAAACCCAGAGTGAAAATTAATAAGAAATAAGATAGGGTTACCCTTGAGGTCAATAGAGTTACCCTTGAGGTCACTAAATGACTATGACCATGAAGTCAAGGTCAAGATAGGATATTCAAAGCTGGAATATTTTAGGGAGGGAGAAGAAGGGAGAATGGTCTGAGAGAAAAATGAATAGTAAGAAAGACACCCAGGCCATCTCCACACCCAGAAATTAAAGGGCTATAGGAGAGAAAATAGCCACCACTTAAAGGACTGCAGGAAAAACACGGTCTTCAGGGGGAATCCAGGTTTCCTGAGAGTAAGAAAGTGAAAAATGTTCAGAGAAGAGATGTAAAATATAAAGGATTTTGCTGCATGAGTTTCAGAGGACACAGTGCCAGGGTTGCATCTGTTGTGGAGGAATGGGAGGTAGACATAAAAGAATGTGCTGAGCTATGTGAGCATTCAAGCAAAGGAAATGAGGGGTAACGTGGGAGTCTCAGGCCTCTGATGGAAACTGAAGTAAACATACATAAAGGTCATCAAAGATTAGTCATGATGGACCTGAGAAAATAGCAATGGCAAAGCTGTAAGGGTTAAGAAATACAGAGGAAAGTGTGTCATAGCTCCCTCTGCGAGGTGGCAGTCCAAGTCCAAACACACACATCTGTCTTGATGTCTGTGGATGAAAGGAAGAAAGTATGCGAGGCCAGGTCCTACACTGAGCAATCATAGAAAATGCTTTCTTCTCTGCCCACAGACTGGTCAGCTACAACTGGCCTGGCCTGAAGACAAGGCTAAAGAATTACAGAGGAAGCTGTATCCAAAGTGGACACCATTGCCTCTGACAGAAAGAAGCTCAAATGTTACATTCAACAAAAAATATGTGACAGCTTTTATATGTACTTCCATTAGTTGGGGTTTTAATATTTATGTGTTGTAGTAGAAGTTCTTTTCTTACTTCTGCATTCTTTCCAGTGAAATAGAAATGCAAGGGCATCAGTGGAGGAGGAGAGAGATGGTACAAAACAGTTGATATTGAGTCTTTTTATCCATGAACATTGTATCACTCTCTGTTTCACTCTTTTTTTCCAATAAGATTTAACAGTTTTCTGTATAAAAGTCCTAAACACCTTTTGTTACATTTATTCCCAGATAATTTATATTTTGTTTCTATTTCAAGTGTACCTTTTTGATAATGACTTTTTAAATTTATTGCTGGTTTATAAAAGTGCATTTGATTTTTGCATATTGTTCTCTATTCTAGCCACCTTGATAAACTCTCATTAATTCTGACAATATTTTTCTGTAAGTTCTCTTGAGTTTTCTATGTAGACAGTCATATCACCTGTAAATAATGAATTTTGTTCCTTCTATCCCAATGCTTATATCTTCTATTACTTTTTATTTCTTCTTTTTCTCTTTTCTTTCCTTCTTTTTTTTTTTTTTTTGAGATGGATTCTCACTCTGTTGCCCAGGCTGGAGTGTAGTGGCACTATCTTGGCTCACTACAACCTCCACCTCCTGGGTTCAAAAGATTCTCCTGCCTCAGCCTCCCGAGTAGCTGGGACTACAGGCGTGCACCACCATGCCCGGCTAATTTTTGTATTTTTTAGTAGAGATGGGGTTTCACTATGTTGGCCAGGCTGGTCTCGAACTCCTGACCTTGTGGTCCACCCGCCTCAGCCTCCCAAAGTACTGGGATTACAGGTGTGACCCACTGTGCCTGGCCTTCTATTGCTTTTTCTTACCTAATTTTTCTGGCTAGGCCTTCAAACCATGCAGAATAGAGGCATTGACCCATGAGGTTTTAACTTCAACAATTGCAATTTTTTACTTCTATAAATTCTATTTCATTTTCTAGTCTACATAGCTGTTTTGCATTCTGATTCGTTATTTTTAATTTTCATCCTTTATCAAGTTTAATCATTCCTTATGTAGCTATTTTACCCTCTGCATCAGAAAAGTAAAATATGTGATGTCCTTGGGGGGGTCTTACACTAAAATTTATTTTACCTATTGGCTCTGCTTTATGGTGAGTTGTTTCCTTGTGCCTTTGGTAAATTTTTATTTTTTCAGAGGCAGGGTGTCGCTCTACTGCCCACACTGGAGTGCAGTGGCATGATCATAGCTCACTGCAGTTTCAAACTCCTGGTCTCAAGAGATCACCTCAGCCTCACAAAGCGCTGTCATTGGAGGCATAAGCCACCACATCTAGCCTGGTGATTTTTTTTTTATTATGAGCTCTTACTTGGTTGAACTTAATTTGTGGGGATCCTGAAAGCCTAACTGGGCATGCTTTACTCCAGAGGTATTCAAGAGACTCCACTTGGTTCCAGACCTCCCATTTGCCATGGACTTAACATGTACTCTGTTGACCATAACTGTGCAGTGTTTGCTTATCATTCATCTTTTGGTTTCAAAGCACTGTTTTATTTGTTTACTTTTTAAACTTAATCTTTTTACTTTGAGATAATTGTAGATTCACATGCAGTTGTAAGAAATAATACAGAGACATCCCATGTATCTTTTACCCAGGTTGTCCCAATGATAACGTCTTGCAAAACTACAGTACAACATCACAACTAAGATGTTGACATTAATACGGTCAGATATGAAACATTTCCAACATCACACAAATCCCACAGATTGCCCTTTTATAGTCACACCCACTTCCTTCCATCCTTATCCCCTCCTTCACCCTTAGCACTAATCTATTCTTCATTTCTACGATGTCATCATTTCAATAATTTTATATAAAAGGAATCAGTCAGTATGTAATCTTTGGAGACTGACTTTTTTCATTCAGTATAATTATCTGGAGATTCATCCAAATTGCTGCATGTATCCATGGTGTATTCTTTCTTAGTGTTATTCCATGATATAGATGTATCATGGTTTGTTTAACCATTTGTCAATCAAAAGAAATCTGGGTTATTTCCAGTTTGGGGCTGTTACAAATAAAGCTGCTATATACATTCAGGTATAAATATGTATTTCTCTGGGTAAATGCCCAGGAGTACAATTCCTGGGTTACAAGGCAATTACATGTTGCATTTTATTTTATTTTTTTAATTGCCAAACTGTTTTCTGGAGTGGCTGTACATTTCTGCCAATGATGTATGAGGAATCCAATTTCTTCTCATCCTCACCACCATTTTGTGTTGTCATTGTTTTTTATTTTAACCACTCTGATAGATGTGTAGTTGTTCTTCATTTTGGTTTTAATTTGCATCTCCCTAATGGCTAATGATGTTGAACATTTTTTCTATCCATCACTATATATGTTTATTCCTCAATTAAAAGTATACATATGGGAATTTATTCTGAAAAAAAAAACAGAATAATATGAATTGTTTGTATTCTTATTTAACGGTAAGGATACAGTAATCTTTTCAATCAAAGCATCGTGTTTGAACAATTAGGACTAAGTAATGACATATTAAATGGTAAGTTATTTTTTTCTTTTTTTGTTATTATATCTCTTTCATTATTATTATACTTTAAGTTCTAGGGTACGTGTGCACAACGTGCAGGTTTGTTACATATGTATACATGTGCCATGTTGGTGTGCTGCACCCATTAACTCGTCATTTAGCATTAGGTATATCTCCTAATGCTATCCCTCCCACCTCCCCCCACCCCACAACAGGCCCCGGTGTGTGATGTCCCCCTTCCTGTGTCCAAGTGTTCTCATTGATGTTGAACGTTTTTTCATGTGTACATTTTCCATCTGTGTATCCTCTTTAGTGAGATAGCTCTTCACATCTTTTGACCATTCTCAAATTGGATTGTTTGGTTTTGAGAGTTCTTTATATATTCCAGATTCTTGTCCTTTATCAGATATATGGCTTGCAAATATTTTCTCCCAGTCTCCAGCTCACCTTTTTATCCTCATAATCAGGTCTTTTGCGGAGCAAAAGTTTTTACTCTTGATTAAATACATGTTTTCATATTTCGTCTTATGGATCATGCCTTTGGTGTCAAGCCTCAGAACTCTTTGCCTTGTCCTACATCCTAAAGATTTTTCTCCTATGTTTCCAAAAATTTCATAGTTTTATGTTGTATATTTAAGTTCATGATCCATGTTGAGTTAATATCTTTTATAAGATGTGAGAACTCTGGTTTCTTGAAAATTTCTCAGACTCTCTCGCAAGCCTAGCAATGGGTGAAAAATAATTTGGAAGGGGAGCAATTTATCCAAAATCCAGCTATATTATAACAGAAAATTTAGGCTAGCCCTGTAGAATATCAAATTCACTATACTCTGTTTTAATTCTTGAAGTAAGTAAGTTGAGCTCTGTTACTATTTAGCATCTAGACTAATAGTGTAGCTTTTGCTCAGTTTGTATAATACACAGAGCAAGCCTGCTGGCCCCTAAGGAAGTGGAAGATGTTCATGTTTACTGGGGAAGGGAGGTTGGGAAAACTGGGGTTCTCCCTCGTATGTTTGCTTTCAGATTAGATGTGCCTTTTGCACTTTATATTGCTGATTATGTGGACATGTATATTATAATATTTTAATTAAAGTAACTCTCATAAGATTAAACAGTGACTTAAAAGATTTCTACAAAAAAAATCCCTCTGGACTGAAAATAATACTAATACTGCAAGAACGAAAGAACAGCATGACTGTACCAGAACTGGCACCTCAGCTCCAGTCCTGAGCTCTTACACTGCCCCACTGTGAGTAAAAGCAGTGAGAGTCCAATCTGATTTGACAGGGGCTCAGCCAGAAATCTTCCAAATTTCCAAGATAACTTTCTAAAATGCGGATTTACCTTCGCTATTATTACCAATAAATCCTGCCCTGTGTATATAATGTTTCTTATATTAGGCAATCATAGCTCTGCACGTAAATTTGATTAGGGAGGCATTCGGTTGCAAGGAACAGAAAACCCAACCACAGTGACTTAAGACAGAAGGAGATTATTTTCTTCTTGTAACAGGAAGTCTGGAGTTGGGCAGTCATAAGCAATTGTCAACTGCCTAAGGGAGTTACGAAGAACTCAGGCCCCTTCTGTCTTCTAACTCTACTTTCTTTTTTTTTTCTTCTCCATTTATATATTTATTCAATCATTTATTTGTAACATTATGGACTCATACTTTTTTTTATTATTATTATTATACGTTAAGTTTTAGGGTACATGTGCACAACATGCAGGTTTGTTACATATGTATACATGTGCCATGTTGGTGTGCTGCACCCATTAACTCGTCATTTAGCATTAGGTATATCTCCTAATGCTATCACTCCCCCCTCCCACCACCCGGGCTAATATCCAGAATCTACAATGAACTCAAACAAATTTACAAGAAAAAAACAAACAACCCCATCAAAAAGTGGGCAAAGGATATGAACAGACACTTCTCTAACTCTGCTTTCTTTACCAGGTAGCATTTGTCTCCACGGTTGGAAGACTGCTGCTGCAGCACAGACTGGTGTCTCTATTAATAGATATCTCAGTTGCACTACAGACAGGAAGAAGGGCAAAGGAGAAGAACACGATGGTGAGTAAGATGCAATTCCACATTTCAAGCAGCTTTCTTTTTCAGCGAGTGTCCTCAATTATTTCCCAATTTTTATCTTCTTTCTCACAGGAACGAAAAGCCCACATCTCTGAGGATGTATGCTCCAGGCTACACGCCAGGAATTCTGGATCACCTTCTTTTTAAGAGTCATTAAAAACAGCCCAGCTGTGCCTTGCAGTGGAAATCACTAGCCGTTGTTGTCATCATGTCAATTTGTCATTGTTAATAAGATAACATTGGTTTTATCATTCTTAATCTACCATAAAACTGTATATCAACTCTCCTGTCAGCAAAACCTTATCAGCAATGGAAACATGTTAATATTAATATAGCATTGCCATTTAGTAATAGATGATGTGGTTGACATAATATGTCTGAGTTTCTTTGAGGGTGTTATATATGCTGTCTTCACTCAGGGCTGTTGCCTTTCTGAAATATCTCGAGGTGGCGTTTTCCTTGTACTGGTGACTCCATGGTAATATGGAAGTGCCTTCCCAATAGTGAGGCTACTACAGGGATTCCAAGGTGATTCTTGGACACACCTCTTTCTAGAAAAGAGAAAAATACAAATGTACTTTCTGGCAGGAAACCCTGAGTTGTATGGTGTGTGTGTGTGTGTGTAAACACAAATGTGAAATATAAATAGCTGTTCAAGAATATGTATATGCATAAAAGTGGTGAGTATGAATCACAGCTCATATTCCCAAATATGCAAGAAATAGAATTTTCTTTGATTTCTTGAACCATTTAATTCCCATTTGGCTACTAAGTTGTTAAGAAATGCTGACCTCAGTCTTTATGAGCCTCTGCTGCACCATGATGGCCAGAGTTGTGCATGGTTTCAGAGTCCCATACAGGGACAAGGCATGGGGAGTTATAGGAAAATGCCTTCCTTGGCCACCTGTCCACACAAGTTGCCATGGAGAATGTCTCCATCCCAGCACAACAGCTCCTTCAGGTCCAGATGCTGTCTCCCTTTCCTGAGTCATGTTTGGGATGCGAAAATCTTCTCAGTTTTGCCCACATGACTACATGCCCCTCCCACCTCCTTCTCTGGGATCTTGCCACCTCCCAGCACCATCTTCCTTTCTATTCCTTTTTTTTTTTCCCCTAAGCCTGGGTGAATCTTTCTCTTGCCTGGAGAATGGAACATTCTGTGCTCTCCACAGTTTCTGGCAAGACTTTCTGTCCATACATCAAATCCTTTTGCCTGCTCTGAAATTAGGCTGCTCTGAAATTAGGCTTTTAGAGATGAAAGTAAAAAAGACTGATAGGTCATTTCTGCTTTTGATCCTGATACATCCCTCCCCTCACACAATGAAGCAAGTACCAATGAGCCAAGTTATCTGATTGAAAATGGTAGGAAAAGAAGACATTCGGAGAGGAAAAGAATCAAAGGTTAATATGTAAAAAAAATTCCTCCTGCCATATGTTCTACAGGTGTGTGCGTGTATATATACACACACATGTATATATGTTTATAATATAATATGTATAATATACACACACATATATACATATATGTATATGTATGTGTGTATATATAGTGTGTATATATATAATGTGTGTGTACAGTATACTTGCCAAAGTTAATAGCTACTCTAACAAAGAAAATTTTTTAAAATTATGCACTATGTTTCTGTTAATATATTCAATTCAATGTTTTTTGCTTCTAATCAGAGAAATGGGGAAAATAAGGTATACCAAAGAAGTATAAATCTTGTTTCTTGCCCCCAAAAAGTCTTAATTGAATTGAGATTTAGGTTATATAAGTATACACATAAAAATAGACAGGAAATTACAACAATTCAGCACACACAAGTGTACGCAGATGCAATTCAAGCAGCATATGGTAATGTTGAGCAGGGAGACTCATAATAATTAACATTTGTGAATTGCTTTCCATTTTACTCACATATATAACTTAATTTGATACTCATAATAGCCCTGAAAAGGGTAGTGTGATTATTATCTTCGTTTTACAGAAGAAGAAAAAATGCAATGCCAAAATTAAGTAATTTCGTCAAATTTACACAATTAGCCAATGGAAATTAAAGTAAGGGCGGTTGCTATGAAAAGTTTGTCTGAATATGGACTCCAAAAGGAAGATAAAAGATAAACTATATACGTGTGGTATACAGAGATGTACTTTGCATCATTGAATGAGCAAGCTCATCCATCCTGCCTTAGTTTGTTGTTGTTCTGTTTTGTTTTGTTTTAGGCTTTTAGCAGCCTGACGCCTTGGTTTTTAGTTTCTGTCTCTAGTGACAGGCGGAAAAGAAGGATGAGGAAGGGGCTTTACTGGCCCAACCAGAAACAGTAACTAAGAACCCATGACTGTATTCTCTCCCTTGGACACCCCTGGGAAGCTCTGTACTGGTAAGTTGAATTGCTTTAAATGGTGACTCTAAATTCAACTTAATCAGAATCTCTAGAGGTGAGTCACAGGGTTGGGTAGGTTTTAAATCTCCTCAGGTGATCCTAATCAGCAGCCAGAGCTGAGACCACTGGGTTTTGTAGCTGCTGCTCTATAAATAGGTACTATCTTGTATGTTTTAAAACTTTTTAAAAAATGTCCTTATGCTGTATGTGCCCTTTTGCAACTTTCTTCATGGCTCAGGATTAGGCCTAATATTTTGATTTATTAAAACTGGTGGGAGCAATTAATTTATTTTAACTGCTACATGACATTCTACTATAATTTATCCTCCTACTAATGCAAAGTTTATCCTCTATTCTTATACATCTTTTCTTGTCTTCCTGATCTCCTTGTGCTAACTTTACCAAATTGGGAAAAACTAAAAAGTCCAGTAACACTAAGTGTGGTAAGAATGTGGGAAAATGTAATCTCTTATACAATGCTAATGTGAGTGTAATTCTGTACATCTGCTTGGGAGTCAATCAGTCATAATACTTAGTGTTGACAAATGATCAGATCATTTTGTGTTTTGGCAAAGAAACTGTCAAAACCCCTTTTATTTGGTTCTAGTTTTCTGTGGACAGTAAACAGCTTATTATTCTAGCCATCTGTACTTTTAGGGGAACAGAGACACCAGGGGGCTGGAAAAAATTTAAAATATTAAAAAGGTTTTAGTAAGTTCATTATATGTTAGATTATATCTGAAATTATTAATAGAAAGTAAAATTACTGCTCTCTAACTATGTCCTATACTAGTGATGCTTTATGGCTTTCCAAAGCTATTTAAAACATGGTTTATTTAAGTGAATTAGCTCTTAGTGCATAACCTCTTCAACCTGCACCTCCTCTTTGCTCCAACAGGATCACTTTCCAGCCATGTTCTAGTAAATGGTACTAGGCTAAAACACTGGGCTCCATATATAGAACAGTTATTAGACAAGAGGAAGCACAGAGCTGTAATCCCTGGGAGAAGGAAAACAAGACACAAGCCTTACAATCAAAAAAATTTCTCCCATCCTGGGCAACATAGGAAACCACATCTCTACAAAAAATTTAAAAAATAAAAAAATTATCCCAGCATGGTGGTCTCTGCCTGTAGTCCCAGCTACTCAGGAGGCCGAGGCAGGAGGATCCTAGGTGGAACCTAGGAATTCAAGGCTGCAGTGAGCTCTGATTGCCCTATCTCTTAAAAAAGAGACCCTATTTTAAGATGAGAAAAGAAAGAAAGAAAGAAAGAAAGAAAGAAGGAAAGAAAGAAAGAGAAAGAAAGAAAGAAAGAGAAAGAAAAAGAAAGGAGTGGAAGGAAGGAAGGAAGGAAAGAAAGACACTTTGCCTACTGTCTATATTAGAACTTAAAAATTAGAAGCTTGCTTTTTTCATAATATTTCCCTAATTTCAAAGGAATCAATTTCTCTATAAAAACAAGGAAGGAAGAGAGAAAGAGAGGGAGGGAGGGAGGGAGGAAAGAAATTTAGAAGCTTCTGCCTGAAAAACACTCTCCAGACCAAGAGGTGGGGCAAAAAAGCCCAAACAGTGCATGGTAGTCTTTCTGAACTGAAGAGACACATAAAAGTTCAGGGATCCCAAGGTAGCTAGGATTTGTGTGAAAGAATTCAGAAAAGTGATAGCTATGCTGAGAAATCTGCGTAAGTCTACAGAAATTCCATAAGTCTACAGAGGGGGAACTCCACGAGGCCAGACAAATAATTGCTAAGGAACATTATGATCAACAATTCCTGGACCTCACAGAGGAGCAATAGACATTTGTGTTCCAATAATGCAGAGTGGAGGAATTTCAAATAGCTGAAGCATTCAGTAGAATCTCCAGAAGGGGTAGCGAGACAGCTTATCTAGCCCTAGACTAAAGGCTATTCTAGAACTGTCCTAATAATGCTTAAAAGCAATCCTCGAAAGGATCAAGCTGATTTGCAAATAACTCAACTGCCTGACACAACAAAGCTCAGTGCTATTTACAGGAAGACAACAAAATCCACACACTCAGCAACCTAATAACACAATGGTCACCATCCAGTAAAAACTTACTAGACATGAAGTAGCAAATAAGACCCATAAACTGGAGTGGAAAATCAGTCAATAGACCCAGAACCACAATCGACACCAATTGTGGAATGAGCAAAGACGTTAAAACAACTATTATATGTATGCTCAAGGATTTAAAATAAAACAACTTCATGTGTAGGGAAGAAGGATATATAAAACAGAACCGAATGGAACTCCTACAGATAAAAATATAGTATCTGAGATGGAAAAAAAAAATCACTAGATAGGCTTGACAACAACAGTTTAGACACTGCAAAAGAAAAGATTAATGAACTTGAAGAAATAACAATAGAAATTATTCAAAATAAAGTAAGTAGAGAAAAAAAACTGAATCAAATTAACAGAGCCTCAAAGACTTCTAGGATAACAGCAAGTTGTTTAAATGTGTAATTGAATCCTAAAAAGAGGGAAGGGAACAACATATTTAAAGATAAAGTGGTTGAATACTTTCCAAATTTGATGAAAATTATAAACTCACAGATCTAAGAAATTCAATGAACCCCCAGTGAGAATATACTCAGAAGTATGCCCTACAGTCTGTGGCTTTAGCACCACTTTGTATTGTATGCCCCACCTGACCAGCTGTGCAGAGATGTAACCCAGAGACCTGGCTAGGCTCATGGTCTTGGGAGTCAGTATGGGAGACTAGTAACAGAATTCACAATCAGGAAATCAGAAATCCAAAAACTGGGACAATGTCAAGTTGAAGACTAAAGGGTTCAAAAAATAGCATCAGGAGTGGAGAAGGATTAGGTCATTGGGAGGTGTAGCTGAATTTCCTAAATCAGATGGGTTTGTTAATTTCTAATTGGACTGAACACTTGTTGTGGCAGTTTTGGGTCACAATCCTAAGGGTCTTCTTGACTTTGAACAGGTGCAAGACTGAACAGTGTTCTCTGTGACTCAGTTCAAGATTTCCCTGTCAATTTTCTTGCCTCAATAAGCCAACAAGGCCCTCCTCTCTTTATCCACCATAATGGTAAAATCAGCTGTATACTCTTCAGCTGCAGGTTAACTTTACTATGCCTGATCTTGGGTCCCTGACTTATTCACAGAACTTCTGAGAACTGTGACACCAACTAACAAATCACTTCTAAGAAGGAAATTCTCCCTAAGGGTGTTTCATGCCTAGAAGTTCTTGGAAAGAGAAAAAGAATGTTCCTTACATTTAGAACACATTAAGGCATTTGAAAGAAAGACGACATTACATCTTGTGTGAATGGTTGATGAGTAGCTAATTTTTGGACAGCCACAAGGAAAATGCCAGGAAAGTTAACCTTTGCCTAGTGTCTATATTAGAACTTAAAAATTAGAAGCTTTCTTTTCTTCATAATATTTCCCTAATTTCAAAGGAATCCATTTCTCTATAAAAACATGAAATAAACACAAGAGCAAAATAAAATAAAATTCATCTATAAAATCATCTCCCAAAAATAATTATTGTCAACATTTTGGTTTCTATCTTTGAAGAACAATTTTGGGGGAAACAATATATAATTAAACTTGGATTCTAATGTATAGACATTTGCAAACTAATTTTCTTCAGCTATAAAAATTTTCCTCATTCATTGAATGAGTATTATTTATTTTCTTTCACTAAATTGGGATTATGTGCTACATATTCTTTTTTGTCACTATTTTTTCTCTTAATCTACCATAAATATTTATCCATGTGATTCATTCTTTCATCCATTTCCTCAAAAAATCAATAAATACTGTGAGATAATTTTGCCTGTCTTTATAATGGTTAATCTATTTTTTCTGTCTTATTTTTCTTATTCTTTTTTCTTGCTATTAATTATGATTATAATGATATAATGATACATATAATTATATAATAATGATATAATGATATATATAATTATATAATAATGATATAATGATATAATTATAATGATACCTATTTTTTTCTGTCTTATTTTTCTTATTCTTTTTTCTTGCTATTAATTATGATGAGCATCTTTGTCGTTTTCGCGGCTTTAAAGAGAATGCCGCAACATTTGACTGATAAATACGATGTTGGCTGCCAGTCTAAGATAATCTTCGTTATGTTAGTTGTCTTTTCATTTCCAGTTTGAGAGGAGGTTTACTTGATTGTGTATTTATTATTTATTTTTAAGTAATGAATGGGTGTAGAATTCCATCAAATTATTCTTTGGCACCAATTGGGGGCTAGGGCGAGGATAAGGACAGAACTTGAGAAGACCAGTTGAGGAGCTATTTCATTGTCTCATTGTCCATATTAGAGGAACCAGGGCTAAGACACCAGATGTGGAAGAGAAAAGAAGAGGAGGTCTGCCGCCTGTGCAGCAAAGGGAGCTAAAAGAGGAGAAGATAGAGATGGCTGGGAGATTTAGAGCCTGGCTTCTTGGGAGGCTGACCCCAAGTTCAATGGGAAAGATCATGTGTTCAGCTGCTTGTTGAGCTGGAGGTAACTGAGACATTCACATGGAGGTATCCAGCTGACAGATGAAACTCTGGGTCTTCAATAACAAAAAAGAAGGAAAGTTAGATTCACAAACTTACTGCAAAGAGACATATCAGGATCCCAAGAGGACATGAGACAGACAAGGAGAGAGCACATAGGGTGAAAAACACTGAATTTGAGGAAGGTAGAACTTTCAAGGGGCTCTTGGTAGCCCCTTGGTAGTTAATGTGTTTATTTTCTGAATGCCTAAGTGCCATTTAACAGGCACAAGGGGTAGAAAAAATGTCTTGGTTTGGGAATTAGGGGTAGAGGGATCTCAAATAGAAAACAAGTCTTTCTCATAGAGAAGACAGAGTGGTAAAGACCCACATAAAGTAGGAAGGGGAGAGAGACTGCACTCAGGAGTCTACAAGAGTGACCCTGATCTACCAAGTGGGTAGCGAGGTCTTTGGCTGAGAGAAGGGTGTAGGACAAAGTTTAAGGTGTGAAAGAAGAAAGAACAGGAACAGTTGTGGTAGGAGGTTTGTAGAAAATTGGGAATGAAATGAAAGATTGTTCCTCTGAAATGTCAACATTGCATAACGGTGTTGGAGGTTCAATCAGTTTCCACCTCTTAACTTTCTCCAGAAGGGCTCAGCAATTTGGGATTCAGAGGAAAAAGAAAGAATGTGGAGTCAGGATGTCACACAATTTTCACAATCACCCTATCGGTAAGATACATTACTGGCCCCATTTTGTAAAGGAGAAAATTGTCCAAGGTCATGGGGCAAGTAAGTAAAGGAGTCTAGATTCAGACAACCGTGTCTAGGATGGCAAAGCACACCCTAATCTGACCTTGCTCACTCTCCCATGCCACATCCTGTGTTCTCTATGGCCAGCCCCTTATACATGTGGTTTCTTATTTAATTCTCATGACAACCTTGCCAGATAGGTAGTGCGCCCTCATTTCACGACAGATGGCAGAAGAGGGATTTAAACCCAGTTCTCTTTCACCCCCAAAGTCCATGTTAGTGCCTTTACCCAGCCTCCTTCCTACTGTTTTGGTCACTGTGTGTGGATTCTTAGGACTTCCCTTGGCTAGATTAGGTTTATAGACAGTACAGTACTCTGGACCAGACTTATAGACATATCTTCATTTTATTGGAACTAAAATGACGCTAATAGCTTTATCTTGATATTCTTGCTTATTATCTTTGTTTACATCAAAAACCCACTCATATTGGGAGACTTGAAATCCTTAAACCTTGAACTCCCTCCCCCCAAAAATAAACAGTTTTGCACTTCCTCCTCCTATACAATTGTGAAATTTTCCTAGTTTTCCCTTATAAGCCTGTTATTCACTACCAACAAAATGTTAGTGTCAACTGCAAACTGGAAGATTAAAGCCTATATAATTAAAATTCAAAGGCGACTGCCTTTGAGGAAGAAGATACCAGGAGTAATAAGTTCCCAGCTGTGTGTTTCCTCTGGGTACAAATTAAAAGAGCCCATGACCACCCTCCAGGGTTTCCCAAGCACAGCAGGTTTACTGAAGAGTTTGAAGGCCCTTTTGGTTGATATCACAAGTCGCTAGTGAGCCCAGCTTCTTGCTCTTCAAGTAACTTAAAAGATTGAATAGCATTGGGCAGAGAGCACCAAGGACCCTGAGGAACTGGGCACAGCAATTGTAAGAGTGGAAGGTGAGTCTTGCATCTCTCAGGTCAAGTAGACACCAAACAAGAAATTTATAATGGACGATCGGCTCACAAAACTAATAATCTCAACCCATATGATTTAGTCAAGAGTAGGATCAAATGCATATACAGAAAACCTATCTATCAGTGGCTTAAACGACATAGGGGTTTCATGGTTGTTTGTTTTGTGTCTCACGTAAAAGAAGCCCAAAGGTAGGCAATGTATGGCCAACATGCTGGCTCCATTATGTCATGGAGACTCTGGCTTTGTCTAGCTTTCTGTTCCCTGCTCAGGGCATCCATCCTTGGTTGTAGAATGGCTGCTGCAACTGTAGTCAGTGTTCCAGGCTGCAAGAAGGTAGGGCAGACACAGTGACTTCTGTTAAATCTCTTCAGTCACCCTATTTACAAGGGCGACTGGGAGGTGGAGTTTTCTGCTGGGTGCATTGTTGCCTTTCGTAAACTCAGATCTCGTTACTGAGGAAGAGAGGAGAAATGGCTGTCAGGCATGGTGCGCCGTCTCTTTCTATCTGGGTCTGCCTTTTGCATCTTGCAAAGCCCTTTAGCTTGATCCTAGATTCCAGCAGGTGGTTCTCTTCAAGTTTTAGAGCGTTGTGTTCACTGATGCTGATACCCAGGAAGGAGAACTCTGACGATATTCGCGTTCTCTCTTGTATACCATTTACCAGCAACACCTTGATCACTGTCTTAGTCCATTCTTGCTACTACAACAAAATACTTTAGGCTGGGTGATATGTAAATAATAAAAATTTACTACAGTTCTGGAGGCTGGGAAGTCCAAGATCAATGTGCTGACAGATTCAGTGTCTGGTGAAGGCTTATTTTCTGCTTCACAGATGGCACCTTTTTCTGTGTCCTCACATGGTGGAAGGGAAAAAAAGAACAAACTTGCTCCCTTAAGCGCTTTTATAAGGGCATTAATCCCATCCTTGAGGGCAGAGCCTTCATGACCTAATTACCTCCTGAAGGTCCCACTTCCTAGTATATTGCATTGGGCATTAAATTTAAACATACATTTTGAAGGAACACAGACATTCAAACCATAGCAACCACCAAACAATCAAACACCACTATGTGCCAGGCACTGCTCTGGTGTGGAGTCAACAAAGATGAAGGGCAATGCTCTTCTTGAGGGTTCAGACACTAGTGGAGACAGGAAGATAAACAAATTACAGTATGGTATGGCAGGTGCTCCAGTAGAGATTTGAAGAGAGCCCGGGAACACTGAGGAAGTCACCAGCTGCATCCTGGTGGATCCCAAGCTCTAGGAAATATAGGAGCACCCGGCCATCTGGGCAGTCTATAAAAATTGAGCTTCCCAGACATTGTCCCAGGAGTTCCAATATTACATATTCAAATTCCAGATCTACCAAATCAGCATCTCCAGCTGTGTCTTAGGAATCGACTCTCTTTCCCCACAAAAAGTCCCAGGTAATGCTGGCACAGAAGTGGACCCCACTTTGAAAAGTTCTGCTCTAAGGGGGAAGGTAGGAACGGACACGCTAGAGAAAGAAGGCTCAGAAACAATGACTTGTGAGTTAACAGGGAGGTCATTCTACACAGAGGAGGGACAGCTTGGGCACTCAAGCCAGGCAGAGCGTGGTTTGTCTGAGAAGAACAAGACACAGGGACCAGAGCATGAGCCAGGGGCTTGTGGAGGTTCCAGAGCCACAGAGGATGAGGCCAGACTGTATTCACAGCATCTCATGCTGCAAAAGCTGTACAGTTTTCCTTCTGTAGGACAAGGCTGTAAGTTGGAGACCCAGGAGTCTGAGCTCTAGGTTTCCCAGGGCAGGGCTGACAAAAAGAATCAGGGTGCACTCGACCTAGGCGAGTCTGACCCTGAGGCCATGCTGGCTCCTGTGCCCTGCCTTTTGTTCCCTCCTCGCCTCTGCTTCAGCCTTGCCTGCCCACCACTCTGCCCTCTGCTCCTCTGAGAGGTGTTGTACTCTGTTGCATGTCCCTGGCTTAGAGACCCTTTCATTTCTGTCTGTGTTCATTACAGGCCAATTAGCTGCTTCTCCATGAAGATAAGGACCACCCTCTCTGTGGAACCAAGGAAAGGCATTTGCTCCCAGCCCGGGCAGCACTTATACTCACCTTGTTCTACCTGTCTCATCACTAGGTGGGCAGCCTGGGCCGGCATTCCTCCAACTAGGTGCACATTTACCTGGGGGACCTGAAGACTTTCCCCATAATACTCAGGCAAGGATAGTTACAGGGGAATCAATGTCCAGTAGTATTTTTCTAATATTAATCTGCTTGAAAATGAGCTATGTTCAGAATGTAGCTTTTCTCACTTTAGAAAAAAAGATATATCCTTTATCCATCCCAAATCTTGCTTTGGTGCTTTGCTGCAGGAGGGAGTTTAAAGCAATAAGATAAACTTAAAGATAAATCAAGGCCCTTGAGCTCACAAGGCTTTCTGCCTTCTCCTGTCTTATATGTATTTCTGCAAGAGAGAAGGCATATTGGCCCACGAGGGCTCATAATTCAGAATGTCTAAGTCATATAGGGCTGCGATGCTGATCCATTTAAATAAATGTAACTGGAATTTTTTGCAGGATGAGTGGATTTTTCAAAATACAATAAATCAGACACACAAAAATTTCACCTGATATATTTCCGATATGTCATGCTTTAATCCATAAACTAATGAAAATATTTTTTTGAAATAATATAAAATATGTATTCCAATTATAATCAATTCTCATCTTATTTTACCATATAAAATATTTAACATTTTTTATCTCCTGTTAATAAGAAGTAAACTTATTTAACCCTATGATGATGAAGATGTTAGATGTCAATTTAAAAATGTCTGAAGGAGTATGTAGATTTTCAAAATTTTTTAACGAGGTTCACATTAAAAGGACATTTCAGTACAATGAGGTAGGACACTGGCCATCAAGGATCACAATTGCTTTTAATTTAAATCAACTTATGTTAAGTTTCTACTCTGTGCCAGGCACAGTAGGCATCTTTAAAATAAGTGTCTGTCTGTGTCCAGTAAAATGTCTGGTCTCCTGGTGATGGGTTTCCTGATCTCAAAGGGTTCCACCATCAGCCTCCTGTACTGAGAGATACATGCATCAAACCACAGGACCAGAAGTTCCAACTTGCACAGAAAGTTATCCCAAAAAGGCAACACCCCCAGCCACACATTTTAGGCCTCATGTTTTCTGGTGTCCAAGAGCAACATGAGATGGGCTAAAGTGCCAAGCGGTGCCTTGAAGCCCCATGGCCGCCAGTGTGCAGTGTGTGTTCCCCTGAGAGTAGACCAGTGATCCAGAGAGTCAGGGTACAACAGGACCCACGTCAAGTTCACAGATCATGGACTATGTGTGTTTACTGGGAGTGTGTGCTCAAGCATGTCATCCCAAAAGGGGTGAGAGTTCCACAAAGTGTGGATTTACACCATGAGCCAGGCATGAGGTCAACGTGGGCATCATCCACAAAGCTACCTCAAAGGAAGCCAGACTTGGAACAATGGACAGGATGTAGATAATCAGAGAGAGGCAGGAAAGTTGCCCAATCATAGTGAGTCAGACATTTATCGAACAGCTGGTCTGTGCTCAGCTCTGCTCAGGGCTCTTAGGAATTTAGGAAGGTGGATACAGATTTGATAAGGGAGGCCAGACTTGGGGAAAATTCAGGTCACACTGCAAGGTAGCATGTGTTAAGGCCTGCATCCGTGGTGCAGGGAGTGCCCTAGGAATGTGGAAGCGGGAGAACTCAGGGCAGATCAGATGGGCCAGAGATCAGGGGTCAGGGGCCACCTTGTACAGAATAAAGAACTGAGTGGGGGCTAGCAAAGGTAAGTGGGATGTGGATGGGAAGAGGGAAGGGCTTCTCAGGTAGAGAAAGCAACAGGAGCATAGTCTTAGGGGTAGAAACGATGAAACAGAATGGATGTGGAGTATTAAAAGGCAGGGCCAGCTGGATGTTAAGAGGAGTCATTCTTTCAACCGGCAAAGACTCACGGAGCACCTCCTTACCAGACACTGCAGACACACAGGGAGGAAGATGGCTCAGCTCTGGCCCTCACAGGGAGCTCACAGAAGCGGACAAGAGATTCAATGAGAATTGGGATTGTGAGGAGGGCTGGGAAGAGGAGGTGCAGAACATCACGAAGTTTCTAATGGGGTCCAACCTGGTCTGGGAAACAGGAAGAGTCGGGGGCCACAGAGGCAACCCCGGTGGGGTCAGGAGAGGGTTTGGAAAGTTGGATTATGGCAGACAGGGGAAGGTCTCAAAAGCCAAGGAGAGGCAACTGCTGTTTGTTCCCCGTGCATTTCGCATGGTGGAGCATGAAGCCATCTCATGTAGGGAAACGACTTATTGCTGGTGAGGCCCTGGGAAGATCCGTGTCATGGCCATTTGCAGGCTGGATTTGGACAGAAAGGAAGCGGAAGCAAGGCAGCCAGTTAGGGAGATGCCGAGAGAACCTAAGAGGGGCATTACGCATCCTGCACAGCTGGGCCCGGGTCCCAGGAGGAGGACAAATGCATTCGTGCGGTTGATTTCCTGTGTCTTACCCCACAGCTGCCAGAGGCTACCTAGGTGTCACTGCTGACATTCCTCCAAGGGAGAGCTTTAGGCTTCCGCAGGGAGAAAATGCCTGTATAAGTTTTAATCGAAAGCAAATATGAGACGATGCTATCATTTTCAAAGTATACTTGCATTTTCCACATATTCACTTCAAGCTAATACCAGCTTTTTCTCTGTTCTCCTTGCCCTCTTTTTAACATTTTTAATGTTCTTCTATGAGTTTGATTATTACATTCAAACTACTTACAACAAACCCTAAAACTACAACCAGAGCTGTTCAGATCCTGCCCCATTAGGGAAGGGAGGCCCAGCAGCACAGAGAGGAAATGAAGAGATGGGGTCAGCCCTTAGGCTGCCTGGTGATCAGACAGCAACCTCAGGCTGTTTGCTCATATTTATTTCTGTCAGGCCTTTAGAAAACACATGTGTTTTTAGGTAGCTGTTTCCAGGGCTCTCGGTTACAGGGAACATCTGGGATGTGTGAATAAGTCATCTTCAGCAAAACAAAGTACAGCTCTAGTAAGGCCCTGTGTGCAAAAGGCCAGTGGCTGTCAGTTGCCTGCCAGTTGGCTGCTCCGTGCAGAGATTCCAGCCCATTCACCAAGGTCTCGCTGAGAAGCCTGTGCTGGGCAGCAGACGCCTTGTGCTCTGAAGGATTTGTTCCTACATGACTTGGAAACAGTTTGTCCCCGTTAGCTCAGTCAGTCTGTGGCTGGTGCCAAGAAGGCTGAGGTTGCAGGTTTGATCCGGGAATGGGTCAATTAGCTTTGCACAGAGGAAAACTTTGTTCCTCTTCACTGACTGAGCCCCAGCCTAGCCGGCATCCGCCAAGTAGGAGCCAAGTGACAAAAGCCGTGTTCTTCCTGGGAAAACCAACAGTGAGTTCATCCACTCTGCACCGTGGGTCGGAAATGTCCTCCTCGCCCACTAAGAACATTTTATTGTATTTGCAGACACATCATCTGTAATGCTTTCAGTTCCCCTCCTGGGAGCCACACTGTGAAAACGAAATGCAGTCTCCTTGATGCTTTAGGAAAGCAGCAAGATCCACTGGGTCGATCAAAGCCTTGCACACTGAAGGAGCCTAGATTTGCTTCCCAGTTTTATAGGAGATAACCAGTATTTGATGTGAAGATGTATCTGGGGCCAAGGGAGATTTGGTGTGAATCATTTTAATCAGAGGCTCAAGAAACCTGAACTGGGTCTGACCCCACCTGCCTCCGCATGTGAACAGAAGCAAACAGAAACGGCTGCTCCAAATGAGGGTCTTGAACAGCAGATGTTAAAAGCAAGTGCTACTTAGCGATCTCAGAAATACTCGTGGCTACTGAAGTAGCATTTCTCGTCCTCTTACCACAAGATTTGACAAGCGACTTGACGCTCTTCATTGTAGCCATTCTTTTTTTTTTTAGAAGTTTAAAAATGTGTGTGCAATATGCAGTCATGATAGTTAACTTTCAAATGGTTCTCTGTCTACCTACAGGAAAGAGAAGACATTACATTGTTTCAGAGCCGGATGGGCTGGCGTTGTCTTTGTTTGGCTCAGAGTAAGACACAGCCAGTGAGTTCTCTGCTGAGGCAACGTATGTGAGTGTCACGCAGGGCATATGTGCACACTTAAGCCATGATCACCCCTTCCTTAAAGATCCTCTTAGTTGCTACAGCTAAAGCTATGCCCCAAATGCTGTCAGGCTACAGTTTTAGCTGTGTATGGCATCAAGGATAATAAAGGTGTACTGTTTTAATTTGTGTTACTGGCATCTGTAATTCTTCCAATGATATTTCCTCTTCTCCAAAATTGATACCCAGCCTTCACCTATCTCATGAAAATACATCTTTCTGGATTCAATCCTGAGGGCTCAGGAGAAGAGTAGGAAGAACAAAAGGGACAAATAAAACACAAAAGCAGGAAAGTTTTTTTTAAAAAATAGTCCATGGCAATCATTAGCATGCCATCTTCATTACTCAGAGAATTTCCAGATGATTGGATGCTCATTTTGGCAATTAAAACTTCTATATCAAAACATCAACAAAAATATCTATAGCCAATGTATCTAAATTAATTAATATTCTTAATGCATTTGAAAAAACACTTGGCTGAGATGATATTCAACAATGTTTGACTTACAAAAATTTTAATTACACGTGGTTCAATTAAATACTAAGACCATTACAAATAAATGGCTCCAAATTTTTAGTAGAAAATACAAACGACTTGAAACATCGAAAAATGTGTAACTTAGCCAGGCACAGTGGCTCATGCGTGTAATCCCACAAACTTTTTGGGAGGCCAAAGTGAGATGATCACTTGAGCCCAGGAGTTTGAGACCAGCTTGAGCAACATAGCAAGACCCTGTCTCTACAACAATTTTTTGAAAAATTGGCTGGTGTGGTGGCACATGACTGTAGTTTCAGCTACCCAAGAGGCTGAGGTGGGAGGACCATTTGAGCCCAGGAGTTCAAGGCTGCAGTGAGCTATGATTGCACTACTGCACTCCAGCCTGGGCAACAGAGCAAGATCTTGTTTCTAAAAAGGAAAAAGGGGGAAAGAAAAGGAAAAATGTGTAACTTTACTAACACTCAAATAAATGCAAAAAGAAACACAAAAAAACCAATCCATTTCCAGCTATCATAAATAGCAGGGAAGTTCACAGAGTAGACCGCCCTGTGCTGAGTGTGGGGAAATCAGCCGTCTCCTATAGCGCTGGAAGGGATGTAAATTGGCACAACCTTTTCGGAAAACAAATTAGCAGTAACAAAAATGGTGGGGTTTCTTTGAATGTTCAATTCCTGGCTCTAGTATTTCCAGTTCTGTGAATTTATCATAAGAAAATACAGGGGAAATAAAATGTTCTGTGCAAAGATGTGCCTTGCAGTATTCACGACAGTAAAAATGTGGAGGTAAACTCCATGTCCAGCAATAGAGAAATTAAGCAGTGATTAGAAGTATGGAAAGTGGAGTCAAGCCAACTTGTGTCTAAATCCCGCTTTGGCTGTTTAACAAGCACGTGATGTTAAACACATTGCTAAAACCTTGAGCCTCAATTTTCTTATCAATTTATATGATGAGACTAATTCCTACCTCACCGGGCTTTTCCTAGAGTCACATGGAAAGAATGCATGTACATTGCTTGGAATAGTGTGTGGAAAGCAGAAAATAGCAGCTTCTCTTTATTATGATTTAGTCATCCTCAATATTATACAACTATTGAAAGAATGTTTAAGAATAATTTATAATAACATAGGAAATATCCATTCTATAATGTGGAAAATCTAAGTATGTAGATACAGAGAGGCTGTGGTACAGACTGTAAAATATGCCTTAAAAAAGAAGACAAAAAGGAGTAATATATGAGTCAAAATTTTACAGGGGTTGTCTGGGTCTTGGAATTAGGGATGATTTTCCTATGAGCTCTTAACTTTGGTGCTTTTTCCAACTTTGCTATAATGAACATTATTTCTTTTGTCATTGAGAAGGGATAAACTGTATTTTCTAAAACAAAACACCAGCCTCTGGTGTTTGGCCTCCAGAGACAGCAGTAATTGTTTTGATCCATGGCTCCCAGGAAGGGATGGAGGGCAGCTGGCATGCAGGAGACAGAGCATCAACGAGGAGCTAGAGCAGTTGGCTTCTGGGTCCTGGAGCTCCACGGAAAGCTCTGCAACCCTGGTCATCATCGGCCATGCTGGAATGAAGAGAGCATTAGTTGAGATCAAGCCTTCACTGCAGAAACCACAAGGCTCTGTCTCATTACTCCCTCTTAGGATGATGCACCATACCTGGTTCTCTGCTGTTCTGTGACATACCTTTGGTCTCCTCTCCTGCTAGCAGTTGGCTGGAAGCATTCTTACCTTTTGTTATGAGTTCAGTTGTGTCCCCACCAAACTAAATTCATATGTTGAACTCCTAACCCCAAGTGACCATATTGGGAAATACAGTCATCGCAGATGTAATTAGTTAAGTTAAAACGAGGTCCTTAGGGTGGACCCTAATCCAATATGACTGGTGTCTTTATAAAAGAGGAAATTTAGGCACAGAGACATGCAGAATGTGGACACATTCTCTACACAGGGAGAACGCCACGTGAAAGTGAAGGTTGATGTTACACTGCCACAGGAGTTCCCAGGAGCTGGAAGAGAGGCCTACAACAGATCCTTCTGTGCCTTCAGAGGAAGCATGACTCTGCCAACACCTTGATTTCAGACTTCCAGCCTCCAGACTGTGAGATAATAAATTTCTGTTGTTTAAGTTCACTCACTCTGTGGTACTTTGTTATGGCGGCTCTAGCAAACAAATATACGCTCATTTTCTCACTCAATGTCATGTCTTCCTCTTTCCCTCTTTTCCAAAGAAAAAAATGAAAGCTTTCCAGATGTGTTCTGCTATGGTCCACAGGCTGGAGGGTGCATAGAACCCTCCCAGAGGCGCTCTGCAATCAGCAATTCAGTGAGCCATTCACAGTCCAACCAGTTGCCTTCTGATGAGAATGCATCACACCGCATGTGGGGAGGGCCATATGGGAATTCTCACACCTGTTGCCTAGATGCCTGTGTCTGGTTAGAACCACTGCATGCTTTCTTTCAGTGAGTATTTACGCTAGGCACCAAAAAAACAATGGCAAAAACAAACATTAGTGTGATGTCAGTAAGAATAAAACCTAAGTTACTATACAGATTAAATTATAAGTTTCTCTGGATGTAAAAAAGTTCCCAAATGTAGTGTAACAGGTTAGAAATTCACTTCTCAATCACGCAAAAGTCCAAGCAAGCATGGGGACCTTGCTTGTGATGTGTGTCTTTCTTATGAATTGAATTTTGTATCTCCCCGCAAACCTGGAAAATTCATATGTTGAACCCCCGATGTGATGACATTTGGAGATGGGGTCTTTGAAAGGTTAAAGGTTAAGATTGAATGAGGTCATAAGGGTGGGGCCTTTATGCAATAGGGTATGTGTCCTTATAAGAAGAAGAGACACCAGAGATCTCTGTCTGCCATGTGAGGGCACAGCAAAAACTCAACCCTCTGCAAACCAGCAGGAGAGCCCTCACCAGGAACCGAATTGGCTGGCACCTTGATCTTAGACTTCCCACCTCCAGAAATAAGCTCCCATTGAGAAATAAGCTCCTGTTGTTGAAGCCATCCCATCTGTGGTATTTTGTTATGGCAACCCGAGCTGACTGAGACAATCTTCTTGCCTGTCAGCCTTGACCTTGCTGCTCTGTGGCATCCCCATTTTCATGATAGCCCCTGTCACGTTGGCATTCCACCCAGCAAGAAGGAAGAAAGAGACAGGAGCACACACACCTTCCCATGGAGGTGAACAGCACACCACACAGCCCCTCAGGGCCCACTGGCCAGAATTCAATCACATGGCTGCACTCAATGCACTGGAAGCTGGAGAACAGAATCTCTCTCTGTTCTTCAGCCTGTGCCCAGGTTAAAGATTCTATTTCTTTTTCTTTATTCTTTTTTTCCTTTTTTTTTTTTTTGAGACGGAGTCTTGCTCTGTTGCCCAGGCTAGAGTGCAGTGGCGCTATCTTGGCTCACTGAAACCTCTGCCTCCCAGGTTTAGCAATTCTCCTGCCTCAGCCTCCTGAGTAGCTGAGATTACAGGTGCAACATGCCCAGCGAATTTTTGTATTTTTAGTAGAGACGGGATTTCGCCATGTTTGCCAGGCTTGTCTCGAACTCCTGACCTCAGGTGATCCGCCTGCCTCTGCCTCCCAAAGTGCTGGGATTACAGGCGTGAGCCACTGCGCCCGGTCTAAAGATTCTATTTCTATAGAAGAAAGGGACAATGAATATTAGGAAATAACCTGCTGTGTGGCCCTTAGTGACCAAATAGATTCTTTATGAGATGACCTTTTTGTTAAGGTGGGAAAACTTGAGCAGTGCACAGTTTTCCTGGCACTGGAGAAATCTTTGAGCAAGATGCTATCTGGAAAAGTGGAACCCTGGTCACATGGGAGGACATGGAGTCTCTCAGGCACAATGAGCCATGACATCCCTTTTCTTCTTTCTCTTAGGTCTACATTGAATACGTCTTTGCTGCTCTGGGATCCACCCTCCAGTCTTCAGTCAGCTAAGAAAATGACCTGTGGGCACGTTGGCTTCCTTTCTTCGGATTAAGTGGTTGTTCAGAGAGAGGCTGAGTCTGATTGTTTACACAAGAAGGAAGTGAACACTGGCTGTGTGCCTGGCACTGTTAGGAGCCATCAAACCATGTCCAGAAAGGACACAGGGAAAGGAGATGTCGATGTTTCCAGAAATTTTGTGATGTGAAGAGAGCGCCTGAAGGTAAGTTGGGAAAAACGGTTCTAGTTTTTGTTCTGCTGTTTTCAAGTTTGACTTCTCAGAACCAGTTTCCTCGCCTATAACGTGAGACATTTGGATTCTATCTATAAACTTTGGGTTCTTTCTGTAACAGAAACTACCACCTCATCTGGAAAAACAATTATTTTCCTTTTTGTTCCTTTTATCCCCCTTCTTTCTATGCTAGGTTTTTGATGATGCTTAACTCACGTGCTTTGCTTAAAGAACTGCAGGGACTGACCTGAAACGCTAAGCATGGAATCCAGGTTGCAGAACATCCCACTCTGGAAAGAAGGCTGAGCAGTTCATCTGTATTGCTGTTGCAATCAAGCTAATGCCAGCCAGACCACCAGGTGGCCCATTATTCAAGATAGTCATTGAGACTAGACAGACTGACCAGCATGTATTCAGCTCTTGTACATAATTCCCCCAGACTCCCCCTCGCATAACACCCCGGCCAGCCTGAGAAATTTGAGATGGTCTTTGTGACACTAGCCCACCGTCTCCTCAGGTTGCCAGCTCCTCATAAACCTACTTCTCCTCCGACCAACTCTTGTGTCTCCAGTTTGGCTCTCAAGGAGTGAGCAGCCGAACCTAGGTTCAGTGACATTTCTAAATGCTGTGACATACAGGCTGTAAGCACTCACAAGGCAAGCAACAGGAACTCAATTCCCTGAGTCATGGGAAATGACGGGCTCCTATGACTACCTTTGTTTAAAGTGAAAAGGAAATACAGGTAAACTTAGAGTGCCCAGAATTGAGATGGAAAGCTTTTATTCTTGGGGAACTGTAAGTAAGATGATGTGCATGTGAAAAAAAAACCACAAACTACAAGTCCCAAAGAGTAGTGGAAAGCCTGCCCTTTAGGTTGGAACAGTGAGCCCAATGGGCAAGGGTTCCAGCTGAGACTCATCCTGTGGAGTGGAGCCCACGTTTCCATAAAGGTCCCACGATGACTGGAAGTGACTTCCCAAACCCCACCCCTCTACTCCCTCCATGCTGCATCTCAGGGTCAGGGCTGGGGTAGGAAGCAAATTGCACACCTGTAACATGAAGACAAGCGAAAGGATTTAAGGTGAAGAAGGTTAGGATGGAAGCCCTCCTAGTAATTCATTTGTGTTGGAGAGATGACTGTATTTCTACCTCGGTGAAAGCCAAGCTTTTAATTCAATATCACTCCAAAAACACAAATTACAAGTTGTATGATACACAGATGATTAACCCACCTAATAATAAAATTAAAAAACACTTTTTGAGGGAACAAATTAGATTATATTTTCAGAATCAGCAGCTTAGAGATTTTTATTACCTATTAATAAAAATTATCTAATCTAAACATCCATCACCATAACTTTTCCTCTACTTTGTTTCCATTTCTTTCTTTCTTTCTTTTTTTTTTTTTTTTGAGATGAAGTTTCACTCTTGTTGCCCAGGTTGGAGTACAGGTTGGAGTACAATGGTGTGATCTTGGCTCACTGCAACCTCCGTCTCCTGGATTCAAGTGATTCTCCTGCCTCAGCCTCCCAAGTAGCTGGGATTACAGGCATGCGCTGCCAAGCCTGGCTAATTTTTTATATTTTAAGTAGAGACAGGGTTTCACCATGTTGGCCAGGCTGGTCTTGAACTCCTGACCTTCAGGTGATTCACCCGCCTCGGCCTCCTAAAGTGCTGGGATTATAGGCGTGAGCCACCGTGACCAGCCTTTGTTTCCATTTCTATAGTACTGTTTCAATTTTGTGTCTGTGAAAATAAAAGTGTCCAGCAATATGAAAGAAAAAAATTTTTTAGGCTTTTTACATTTTTCAATTGTTTTCTTCAGTGTGTCTTGATTCATTTTATATTTCCCTCTTCAGATTCTTTCCTAGTTGTGTTTTGTTTTTTTTAAGTTTTAATCAGTGATTCACCACCAATGATTCTCCACCTTATAGCTCTCTTCTTCATCTGTAGTAACACAGTGCTGGCACGTAGGAGGCACTCAATGAATATTTGACAAGTGAATGAACTCATGTCAATGGTTCTCAATATTTGGAATAAAGGCCACTTTAGGCATGTGGTGATAGCAACAGATTACTTCCTCTGGTAACGGAACACACACACGATTTTACATGACAGTTTCAGGGGATTCATAAAGCCCATCTCCTGACCTAGGGTTCTTTAAACCCCAGATATCACATTCAAGTGTTACAGTGTTTGGAAACACCAGAAGATATTTGTTGTAGGTTCTGGGTATAAGGGAAGATGGTGTCCGATATTAAATTTATGACTTGGTTATTCGAGACACTCTCCCTCACAACTGATCTGGGAGGCACTGTCTGTAATGAAGGAAAAATGGTACCCAAAGCATCAGTCCATAAAACTAATTTAGCACACTCTACCCAAAGGGAGGCCATCTGTCTGAATAACAAAGTGTAAATAAGCTCAGAAGATGCAGGTATGGTATCTTCTCAGACTTTAGACCTCCACAGGAATCCCACGGGGATCATGTTAGAATGCAGATTCTGACTCAGTGGGCTCGAGGTGAGGCCGAGATTCTGCATTTCTGACTTGCTCTCAGGGGTTGCCATGCAGCTGGTCTATTTGCAGATCACAATTTGAGTACCCAGGCCTCAGAGCATCCTCAGTACCCCAAGTGTACTGTTCCTCTGCACCTCTCTTCCAAAATGTATCCTCACATATACCAGCTTTCAAAAGCACATTTCAAACTTTGTTACTTGCTCATATAAAGTTGGGTGTTAAAATATGCCCCCTCAAAATAATACCAACAAACAATCCTTTGAATTATCCCGGGCAGATGTCACCGTCCTCTTGTTACAGACAAAAGCCAAAATTGACAAATGGGATCTAATTAAACTAAAGAGCTTCTGCACAGCAAAAGAAACTACCATCAGAGTGAACAGGCAACCTACAAAATGGGAGAAAATTTTCGCAACCTACTCATCTGACAAAGGGCTAATATCCAGAATCTACAATGAACTCAAACAAATTTACAAGAAAAAAACAAACAACCCCATCAAAAAGTGGGCGAAGGACATGAACAGACACTTCTCAAAAGAAGACATTTATGCAGCCAAAAAACACATGAAAAAATGCTCACCATCACTGGCCATCAGAGAAATGCAAATCAAAACCACAATGAGATACCATCTCACACCAGTTAGAATGGCAATCATTAAAAAGTCAGGAAACAACAGGTGCTGGAGAGGATGTGGAGAAATAGGAACACTTTTACACTGTTGGTGGGACTGTAAACTAGTTCAACCATTGTGGAAGTCAGTGTGGCGATTCCTCAGGGATCTAGAACTAGAAATACCATTTGACCCAGCCATCCCATTACTGGGTATATACCCAAAGGACTAAACTTAAAGTATAATAATAATCAAATAAAAAATAATAATAATAAAAAAATAAAAGAAAACTGAGGATACAAGGAGTTAAATAGGTTCAAACTCTAGCCAGGAAAGGGCAGGCCTCCCACCCAGTTACTCTTTGACCAACTCACCGGCTCAGATGTGTGTTCAGAAGGCGTTGCTGATCACCGGCAAGGTGCAGGCATCCAAAGAATAGGGAGGAGATTCGTTTTGCCAGTTTAGCACTCTTTCCCGAACGACTTTCTTGGTGAGGCCATGCCAGGCCTTTTTCCCCCGCACCTCATTGTTACGTAAATGAGTATGTGTTTCCAAGAAGGTTAAACCCCGGGCCAAATAGATGTGGACATTTGTTTGTTTCTTTTCTCTCGGATTGGGGATATTTGAATTGTTTCCACTGACCTCGCTTTAGGGAAAGTGTGGAAAAGCAGGGCATAGTTCTTGCCCTAAACAAGTTCAGGCAAAGGGCTCCCATGCAAACTTTAGTATCTCTCCTATAAACCCAGAACCCAGGCTTCTGGGTCATAGCAGTAATACTTTGGTCTATATCAGGATTTTCCAGCCTTGGCACTATTGACATTTTGGGCAGAATAATTACTGGTTGAGGGAGGGGCTGTCCTGTTGATAGGGCTCTGCTGAGTGGAGGAATACCAGGACTCTTGTCTCATGCAACTTTGATAAAATGACATGGACACACATGAAGTGGTTTTTAAGGTGCAGAGAGTTTAATAGGCAAGAAAGAAGGAAGAAGAAAGAAGGAAGAAGCTTCCCTGTACAGAGACAGAGGGAGGGGGGCTCCAAAGCTGACAGAGGACACCCCAGGTGCAACAGCAAAGGGGCTGCTTATATGAGGAGGCTGGAGAAGGCGGTGTCTGATTTGCATGGGGCTCAGGGGATTGGTTTGACCAGGCATGTCATTCACGTAGCCTGCGAAAAAACTGGCCCTCTCACCCTAGCCTTTTAATATGCAAATGCAGGGCACCAGGATGTTCTACACACAGGAGGATATGTGGGGGCGGCCATGTTGCCTGGCACATGTTGGGGCAAGGGCAAGAAGAAGATGGAAGGAATCACCATGTTTGGGTGGACCCAGTTTCTAATGGTTTGCATTTGCATATCAAAGGTTGCCAGCCTGGCTCCTAGAGGCAGGGCTTTCCTGCTAGATGAGAAACATTTCTGGAGCTGCTTTAAAAGAAACAACTTTCCAAAGACCCCTTTTCCTCTCTATCTGCCTAAAATAATTTCTTAATAACTCCTATAACACTGTGCTTTGTTGTGTTAAATATAGCGAACTCCAGATTTCTCTTCAAAGAATCAGTATGTTAGTATGTTCAGCTCTCTTATTCTTTGTTCTCCATTTTACAGTTTAACTTCCTGGTTCTCTTCGCCCCCTTGCCTCTAGTTTCAGTAAACAAGTTTCCTGCCAGTTCTAATTAGTAGTTCACATCTGTTCCCCTGGTCACCTTCTCCGTCCTGAGTCACCCCAGTCACCTGCTCTGACCTGAATCATCCTGAGTCACCTGTTCTGTAACCAACCTTCCCACCAAACTACTCACCCTACCACTCCAGCTCGTACCCCTGCTCTCTTTAAAATAGTCAATCGGAATTAGCTTAGACTGTGCGGTCCAACCCTAGCCAGTAGGGGAATGACACAGCAGTAGGGGCTACCTGTGTCAGGAATAAGAACCCCTTCCCTTCCCCTGTTCAGGTGTGCTCTCGCCACTGCTCCATCTGCAAGTCACAGCCTTCTATAGAAGTAAAAATTGCCTTACTGAGAAATTTAAATTTATGTTTGAGTGCTATTTCTTTGGTGGTATCAAAAATTTATTTATAATAGTAGGATGCCCAGCAGTTTCCCTGGCCTGTGCCCATTAGATGCCAGGAGCACACATTCCCCACCCCACATCAAACTATCAAAACTGACCATCAAAAATGTCTTCAGACATTGCCAAACGCCCCCTGAGAGGCAAAATCATCCCTGATTGAGAACCACTGGTTTTGCTTATGCTTGGTCCTTTGAGGGTTGAAAGATGAGAAGCACAGGACTGTTGAAGTCCTAGGAGCAAAGCGACTTCCTGGAGATTTGTAGAGGACAGACCACCAGTGAGTCACCCTTCCCAAAACTCACATTCACACTTGCCTTACCCAGCTTAGGGTCCTCACCATCACTACAAAAGGGAAAAGCAAAAGCAAGACTCCCTTTGCTGGATGCCCTGGGCACGAATTAGCAAGTGAATTGGCTCTGCCCAGCTCATAACTACTCTAGAGAGAGCTTTTTAGGGGAGGGGAGAGAGACAGAGAGACAGAGAGAGCAGGGGAAACAAGAAGGCCACACCCACTTAAAGGGGAGCAGCAATTTGCTCCCAGGAGAGACACAGCACAGCAAAAGGCTTGGGGAGAAATGGCTCCCATCATACCTGGAAAGAGAACAGGGATGTGCTGCCCAGAGTGTCAGGTATCAATGTGCCAAGGTCCAGCTCCTCTAGCATTTCCCAGTGGCTCAACTGCAGGAATTCCTTGGATGCAATTCAGTTATATCTGGCCCCGCATTCTAGCTCTTGCCCAGGTCTTGCACATCCATGTTCTACACTACAACACACATACGTCCACTCCTAGAAAATTCCAAAAGTACAGTGTGCTGCCTTCCCAGAAGCTCCCATTCTACAATAAAGCTAAACAGTGAGCTCAGGCACAAGGCCCAGTCAGCACTGTCAGGAACCAACGGCTCAGACAGGATCCAAGATCAAGCCATGGTGCACCAAACCCAGCACTGAATGACAGGCCTTGGTGTGGCCTGGAGTCACCGCTATTCACAAAGTGCCAAGTGTTTCACATGGAGAAAAGAAGCAGTAAGCCAACCACCAAAGCGAAACCCAAGCCCACAAAGATCAATGGGTTTTCAATCCCTTTATTGAGCTTCTTACTACAGGCAGGTTTTATGCCAGCCCAGGACAGTTTGCTCAGCCACCAAATCTCCCAGCAAAGGGAATTTTTCCTTTTCTCTTCCATCATGAACCCTCTTTCCCCCATCCTCCAACTCTGCCTTCCTGCCCATTCCTGGTGCAACTTCACTTTTTTCTCATCCCTTTCCTTTCATTTCAAACGTTTGTTCCAGGAGCTGTTGTGAAACTATATTGATGGCATAATCAAACCCTTGCACCAGGCCGTGATAGTGTGAGTCTGGGTAACCTGAGACAAATGCCATCTTCATTCTCAAGAAGCCCTAAGCCAGAGCCCTGTAGGGGTGTCTCACGTTCCTCGATAAATACTTGTGTGAAAAATTGTGTTCAAATAAAAACTAATTTGATTTTTCACATAACTTGTTCAGGTTGGGGATGCTTTTCATTTCTGATTGATTTTTTTTTATTGTCATCTGACCCTATCACTTTAAGTGTCTCTGCCCCTAAAGCTTTGAGTGAATAGTGAGCTCTGAACAAGCACTTAAATGTGCTGGAGTAAATTCATCAACATTATCTGCAAGTAGCTAAAAATGGAAGCAACCAAAGTGTAAAAGAGAAAGTAAATAAATCAAACTGCTGTATATTCACACAATGGAGTGCTGGGAGCCATATTCATATTCTTCTCAAAGAACATTTAATCTAATGGCAAATTTTTTTTAAAAAAAAAATTCTAAATGATGATCCCATTATATAAAAAGAAATAAATCAGAATTATAATGGTGTTTATATTTAGGGGGAGGAGTGTGATATTATGAGTGGATTTTAATTTCTTTCTTTGTACATCTCTACAGATTCTAGATTCTTCCCTATGAATTCATGTTCCTTTTGCAATCAGAAAAGAAAAAGAAGTACTTTATTTCACTTCCCCAGTTATGAATGCCTTGGGAGCCGGGATTCTACCACGGCCGAGCCTGCCATTCTCCCGGTGAGCATGGCTGTGTCATTCCCCTTGAGTTTTGGGTGGTCTTAAACATGATAGGTGTCACTCCAGTGATTAGGCTATGTTATCTGGCAAGGTTGAAGAGATTTTGTAATGAAGTCTCTAATCAGTTGACTTTAATCAAAAGGGAGTTTATCCTGGTGGGCCTTTTGAAGCTGGTACAGAGATAACAGACTCTTCTGCTGGCCTTCAAGAAGCAAGCTGCTGTGAGCTCTACAGCTGCACTGAACTGAATTCTGCAAACAACTGTGCTTGGAAGAGGACCCTGAGCCTCAGATGAGACCCCAGCCCCAGCCATTCCCTGGACTGCAGCTTTGTGAGACCCCCAGTTAAGTGTGCCTAGACTCCTGACCCATGGACACTGTGAAATAGTAAGCGTGTGTTGTTTTAAGTAACTGTTTGTAGTAATTATTTTTTACATAGCAATGGGAAATTAATACAAATATTATTTTAAAAATCCAAAGTAAATCCAGTACCACCACCATTACCTCAATACCCACAGTCATTGGCTGGGAGCAGCCTGGGAGAGCAGGCTGTTAAGGGTTCAGGAAGGAATCAAAGGTGTGGTAGCTGGAGGCTGTCAGCCAGGTTCTTTCCAAGGGAGATGGAGCAGCCCAACTCCAGGTCCCCACACCTCCTGCTGACATCTCCACCCACAATTCAGCCGCTTCCCTCCCTCTTTATTAAGACTTTTCTTGTGAAATCACTAAAGACCTGCAAGTCCCCAGGCCAGGATGAAGCCCACCATCTCCTTTCTCTGTGCCTGCAACTGTGCCTCTAAGCCTTGGCAATGGAAACGAAGGACACACCTTAGTAGTCACTGTAAATGGATCATTGTCACCTTCCAATGGACACACAACACTGCCCCTAACTCACAACACTCTCTAATAAGTATGTTCTTCTTCTCTTTCCAATGGCAACCTCACACCTTCTCTAAACTTCTCAAACCTCCCACCTCTCCTCCTCATCCCCAACCCCTACCTGGCCCTTCACTTGAGACTCCGGCTGCTTAATTATACTTACTTGAGAAAATGAAATCTATCAGTTTAGCACTCTCATTGCCCCATAACTGTAACCGCCCAATGGGTTCACCTTGCCCGCTGCCTAGACAGAGCCTATTTCCCAAGACAGGTGAATTGCAAAGAGAAAGAGTGATTCACACAGAGCCGGCTGTGCAGGAGACCAGAGTTTTGTTATTACTCAAATTAATCTCCCAGAGCATTCAGGCATCAGAGTTTTTAAGGACAACTTAGTAGGTGGGGGGAAACCAGTGAAGCCAGGAGTGCTGATTGGTCAGGTCAGAGGTGAAATCAGGGGAAATTGAAGCTGTCCTCTTGTGCTGAGTCAGTTCCTGGATGGGGGCTACAAGATCAGATGAGCCAGTTTATCAATCTGGGTGGTGCAGGTTGATCCATCAAGTGCAGGGTCTGGAAAATATCTCAAGCACTGATCTTAGGAGCAGTTGAGGGAGGGTCAGACTCTTGTAGTCTCCAGCTACATAACACCTAAACCATAATTTATAATCTTGTGGCTCATTTTTTGGTCCTACAAAGGCAGTCTAGTCCCCAGGCAAGAAGGAGGTTTGTTTTGGGTAAAGGCTGTTATCGTCTTTATTTTAAACTATAAACTAAGTTCCTCCCAAAGTTAGTTCAGCATACGTCCAGGAAGGAGCAAGGACAACTTAAAAGTTTAGAACCAAGATGGAGTCGGTTACGTTAGATCTCTTTCACTGTCTCAGTCATAATTTTCCAAAGGCAGTTTCGTAACTAATTTACAAAGCTCCCCCGGCCTGTCCCTTTCTTATTTCTTCTTCCTGACAAAATGAAGGGGGCATTGCTTCTCCTAGCAATGGCCAGTCCCTGTCATGGCTCAGGGCCAGGTCTTCATAAGGATGTAACCAAATCCAGGTTGAAAACCAAACGTTGAGAGACAAGAGTTGGGAGGAAAAGCATGTTTATTGGAGAACCAGCAAACTGAGAAGATGCTGGGTTAGTGTCCTAAAATACTGTCTCAAGTCAGTACAAATTCCAGGCTTTTTTTAATGTTAAGGTCAGGAGGAACAGGAGGGCCTTGGTATCAAGATGTAACCGATGATTGTAGACAACTCTGCACCAGCAAGGGTCTGAAGAAGTTGGGAATTTCTTTGTCTTTGGTCAGGTCACAACGCTCCAATAAATCTTTAACCAAACATAGTTGTTTGCAGACTTGTCCTTTAATCCTAGAATTAGTTTTTAAAACTACATGATTGCTGTTTTGCATATCATCTCAGTACCCTAAAATTACCCCAGCCTATGTGCAGGGATGGGTAAAGGATCCTTAAACAAAAATGGAGCTAGTTATGTTAGTTCTTTCGCTGTTTCACTGTTACAGGGACTTTCCTTCCCTGGTGATGATCATGCTGATGACAAGGATGATTCTCTCTCTCATCTCTCTCTCAGCTGCTGGTGCATTTTCATCAGTACACAGCACCACTTTGGTACCTCCCAACCTATAAGACCCTCCTCCAATTCCACATCCCCCTTCAGCCACTGCTTCATCTCCTTGTTCCTTTTTATAGCCTGACTTGTTGAAATAATTTTCTACACACTTTGCCTCCACTTTTTCCAGCTTCCATGCATCCTTGATCACACTCTGTTCTGGCTTCTGGCCCTACTCACACCTAAAGAGGCCAACAACCTTCATCAACCTCTTAACCCTTTCTCCTCACCTCTGACTCTACACTTCACACTTCTCTCCCAGGCTTGCCTCCATCACTGAGATCACACACTGCTTTCCCTCTGTGATGCCCTCTGCCTCCTGCCCTCTCTTTCTCAGTCTCTTATGCAGGCAAATCCTCCACTACCAGCCCTCAGGGCTCCATCCCTGCCACCTTCTTCCCTCTAAATTTTCTTTTCCATGTGATTGCTTCTATTCCTTAGGCTTTAAATACCAATCCAAATATTGATGCCCCCCAAATGTCTATCTGTAGCTCAGCCCTCACTTCGGAGTAATCTTTAGTACCTCCTGCTTCTCTGACACTCATGACCAAAGTGCCTTTAAAGCTGCTATTTCTGCCTTTAAAATGTATCTCACATACCTGTGCGTGACTTAGCGTCTCATGGCCACAGCATTAGTGCACAGCACCATCAGATTGCTACTAGATCACATCTTTAACCTTCTGGATTCAATGATACACAAACTGCTGCCCATTAGAATCACATGAGAAGCTTTTACAAATTCCAGGCCACACCCAGACCAATTAAATCAGAATCCCCGGGAATAGGGGAAACTGAGACGTCAGTATTATCTTACACACTCCAAGGGGTTTCAATCTGCAGCCAAGTTTGGGAGCCCAGGTTCTGACTGGGCGTCCACTTGTGCCCGCTTCTGTCCATTCTCCAAAAGAGCCAAAGGGAGGATTTTTAAATGGAAACTGGCCAAGCACAGTGACTCACATCTGTAATCCCAGCACTTTAGGAGGCCAAGGCAAGAGGACCACTTGAGGCTAGGAGTTTGAGACCAACCTGGGTGACATAGCAATATCTTATCTCCATAAAATATTTTTAAAAAGTTAGCCAAGCATGTTGGCATGTTTTTCACAGTTCTGGAGGCTGGCAAGTCCAAAATCAAGGTGCCAGCCAATTCAGCTTCTGGTGAGGGTTCTCTTCCTGACTTGCAGACAGCCACTTACTGACTGTGTCCTAAATGGTGGAGAAAGAAGATCTCTTACTATTTCTCTTCTTATAAAGCCACTAATATAAAGACCTACCTCACGACTTTATCTAACTCTAATTACCACCAGAAGGTCTCATCTCCAAATCATCACACTGGTAAGGGCTTCAACATATGAATTTTGGAGGGACGCGGTTTAGTCCATATTTCCCGAAAAACTTGGACTCTTCCTGATTCTGCTTTAAGATAATCTCTTAAACTATTATTTGCTGCCTCCCATTGGGTTCTGCCCCTGTGCCCCCATAGCTTTCCATAGTTCTTGTGCATTCTTCTCTTAAGAGCATTCATCAAACTCTGTGGTCATTATCTGCTACCCTATCCGTCCCTCTCATGGAACTGGGAACCCATGATGACTGGGACCAAATTGTGTTTGGCTGTTAATAATTTCTGACATTTTAGGAATGATTGACTAGTAGATACTTTTAAGTAAGTGTTTCTGTTGCAATCAGAAAGGAGAGGAAAAAGGGATAGGGGGAAGTAGAAAACAGAGAATGAGAAAAGGCGTTGAACTCCACCTCTAATAGGCAGTTCAGGGACCCCGGTCCTGTAAGTCACACAAAAGGAGGCAGCAGCAGGAATGAGGTAGGTCATATACTCCTTCATAGCCAGGGCAGGTAAGGCACTGAGTACAGTCTGTATTTCTTATCTAAGTGCCCACCAACTACCTTGGACAAGTTACTCTATTCCTCCGTCCCTATGTTCTCTCATCTGTAAAATAGAGATAAGAAAAGCACCAACTCACGTGGTTATTTGGAGGCTTAAAAAAAATAATGCATCTAAAGTGCCTGATACATCATCATTCACTGAATATGGCAAATAAAATAAATATGTGCATATACTGTGCATATCACTTAGCTAGATTTTTGAAATGGCATTTTCAATGCTTGATAAGGTAGAAATTTTATTAACTAGCTATGATTTAGAAACGTATGCTGCAAAGTTCTTGTGGAAAAAAAAGGTTTTAAGTCAACAATAAAAGTCAAATATTAGGAAAAGAGCAAAGAAGAAAACTAATATTGAAAGCCGCTTCTTTCAACAAGTTGACCTTTCCTCCTGCACATATTTTCCTCTATTAGAGCTGAGATAATGGAGTTATTCCTAAGCTTTGCCTTCCCTCTCCCCTGCCCCTTGTCTGTCGAGGAAAGGTTATGCCCAGCAGATGTTTGTTTCAATAAACACCGCATTAAGCCTCCTAGGCAGCCAGGATGGCACAGATGGTCTTCTCAAACTATTTATGTGCTCTTTCTCGATGCGTGATTTTTTCCTTTACAATGATGACTTTGGATGTTAGAGAGATTGACAGCAGCACAGTCCTTGTGACAGGAAGCCCATGATTCTCACTAACGTGGATCAGCAGCCAGGCACCCAACACACAGCCTGGGCGTCACCTTGATCACCTGTGGGTAGCACTGAAATATCACCTCCCTGAGAAACAAGTGGGAATGTTGACCATCTACTCACTGCACTCAGTGAGAGGCCCCTAAAAATGGCCAGGGGGCTGCGAATGAAGCCCTCTGAATTCCTGGTTCTGCAGCTCTGTTGATTCACAGGTCCTGGAAATAGGGGGAAAGCCTTCCAGGGCTCAGGAAGAGGGCCAAAGGTCCAGGAGGGCATGCATGAGTCAAGAGGAGGTCCATTTTTTCTGTAGCTTCACCCTGAGCCCCTAGACCAGCAGCTCCTCAGACCAGTTTCTTTCACCGATCACTGACCTGTGCTTAAAGGGACAGCTCCACAGAGGACTACAGGCATGTGCCACCATGCCCAGCTAATTTTTTATTTTTTGTAGTGACAGGCTTTTGCCATGTTGCCCAGGCTGCTCTCCAACTTCTAGGCTTAAGTGATTCTCCCGCCTTGGCCTCCCAAAGTGCTGGCATTACAGGCATCAGCCACCGTACCAAGCCACATTGTCCATTTTCTAATTGATTTTTGTTTTTTGTTTTTTTTGCTATTGAGGTGTATGAGTTCCTTACATATTTTGGATATTAACCCCTTATTGGATATAGGGTTCACAAATATTTTCTCCTGGTCCGCAGGATGCATTTTCATTTTGTGGATGGTCTCCTTTGATGTTCATAAGGTTTTTTTAGTTTGATATAGTCATATTTGTTTTCTTTTGCTTTTGTTGCCTGTTCTTTTCATGTGATATCAAAAAAGTCATTGCTAAGGCCATTGTCAAAGAGCTTTCCCTATGGTTTCTTCTATGATTTTTATAGTTTCACATATAAGTCTTTAACTCGTTTAGAGTTGATTTTCATGCGTGGTGTAAAATACAGGTCCAATTTTATTCTTTTTCATGTGAATATTCAGCTTTTCTCGGCACCATTTATTGAAGAAACATCCTTTAGCCGCAGCGTGTTCTTGGCACTTCTTCATCTTCCTATAAGGGCACAGCCCTACCCGGTTATGGCCCCACCCTCACAACCTCATTTAACCTTAATTACCTCCCAAACACCTCATCTCCAAACACCATCACATTAAGAATTAGGGCTTCAAAGTACGAATCTGGGGAGAATGTAAACATTCAGTCCATAACAGGCATGCTGCATTTCCCCCGGTTAGGTGCTTTTTTTCCCTGGATGGGTAATCCCCTAGGCGTGCAGCAGGGATGATCTTCTCTGACTAGCTCATTCATGATACTCAACTGTTAGACATATTTTCTTGACATGGAGAGTTTCTTAGATTTCGTTCCCAGGCCTTTGCTTTGAAATCTCTCTCTCGTCTGGTTTCCGTGGTTTCTGTCTTGTCAGCTCATCCCTTCAATCTCTCTCTCTACTTAGCCCCTCTACAAGGGCAGCATGTTCAGCATTTGGTTTAGCTTCTTCCAGATGCTGCCTCTTGAGCAGGCCCTTTCCCTCTGTGCTCTGCAGCCTGAGGATAACTCATATGGCCCTAGGTTGTGTCTACCACTGGCTTGGTTGAGGACTTTGACAGTCAGAGAGCTGGGGCCTGCAGGAAGTAGGACATGGAATGGATTGAATAGTGATCGACAGAAGGGAGATAGGAAAAGATGTGAGCTTTGTCTTAGGCCTGTAATATAGAGAGATAAAGGCAGATATAAGGAAATTTGATTACATAATAAAAATAAGGAGACATAAAATAAAACAGACTTTTATAGGTATCTCCCCACGTTGAGTTCAGGAGTGCTCAGAGACTTGGATCCCCTCCCATCAGGAAGGGAATGCACATTGCCATTTTACAGATGACCATAAGTGACAGGGAAGAAGGGAAGGCACTCTTCCTCTTGGAGTCAGGCCCCTGTCTTAAAGGAGATAGCCCATGCCGGAGAGAGCCCTGCATGCAGTCAGTGCAAGGAGAGGTGCTCCTTTGCACATACCCAGTTTGCCTTAAGTGCAGCTTTTCCCAGCCCGTGTGTTTTCTCCAGCCCTGCCCTCTGTTCGCTCAGGTCAGTGCCTCACCGCCACACTGTCTCTGCTTCACTTAGAGTCCTCGGAATTCCTGGATCCAGAGCATGCTGAGAAACGCTTGGAATTTGCATGAAATTTATTCAAGTACCCCTTGATCTGCTGCAGCTGATAATCAGGCAACCTAACCTATCTCACAGAGAAGCAGCAGGCAGGTTGGATGTCAACAAGCAGGTCCTAGAGACACACAGTGCACACCAATGTGTGCATGCACACTCACAGTGTCAGTGAATCCAGTCATGCTCTTTGCCTCCTCAATGGTTTTAGCCTTGTGCTCTCCCCACCCACACCTCTGCGTGTCTATGCAAGAATGAGCTACTGAATGCACTACAGCAGTACTGCTGATTTTAAGATATTTCCCTGCAGATGAGAGGGTGGTCTTACATGAGGAAGAAGTGCCAAGAACACACAATGAGGAAAGGATAGTCTCCTCAGTAAACAGTGCTGAGAAAACTGGATATTCACATGCAAAAGAATGAAATTGGATACTTATCTTACACCATTGACGTGCTGATAAACACCAATTCTTTCTCTCTCCTTGTTTCTCATGCTGATAACCACTCCTGTGCCCCTCCCATTTGCTTAGTATAACAAGCATAATTCAGCTTCTCAAATGTGGAGAGGAACATGGTGTGGAGAGGGGGATAGAGAACATTTTATTCTTAATACGTGAATACTGGAACCTCATTTTATATATCCCAAGATTCTGATTATAGGATTCTTCTTGGAGGTAAGACAATGGTTTCCAAATTAAGGACTGTGCAATGTAGTTCACTTGGATGAGAAACTGATGGAGATAACAGGTACTTAAAGAAATCAAGGAAAGCTAAGACCGAGAAGCAAATAAGAGCCTCATTGATTAATCATTTCTACTCATTCACTTACTCATTGCCTAAATACTAGAGGAGGACCAGCCTAGACTTTCATGACGCACATGCAAATATATTTATGCTCCCATGTGCTTACAGCACGCTTCTGCCAAGGAGCTAGAGCTACTGCTGACAGCCTATGGCCAATTTACGGTCTGAAGACTGATCAGTTGATCACCTCCCTTGCACGGCTGCTAGGTGCAAAAGCCATGGCCTCAAGGGTCAGTATCTGCTCTGCTGTCCTTTCCCCCTGTTTAGCAGAACTTAGGTCCTGTAGAGCCCTGGTAGCATCACAAATCAAGATATCCCTGAGGACCCAGCTCCAGAGCTGGCACCTCCCTGGAAATTAAGCGTCCTGCCCATGAGGAACTGCCCGCCTCTGGGAAGACCCAGGACCCTGAGTGCACAACCCAAAGGGCAGGCACGCAGAGGCATCCAGGATGCAGGGGTCTAAGCCTCAAGGAAAGGGGTTATAACCAAGAGATGGTTTGTTAAATTCAACCTTTTAATTCAACTTTGTGTAAGAAATGAAACTCCCCAGGCAGCCATGCTTTGAACTGTGTTCAGTTCGTGTCGGGAACAGAGCTCTTCCCCCGCCGGCACACAGGCCAGAGCAGCCCAGGCGGGAGCAAGGAGGCAGGAGAAGACCAGGTACCAGGCATCCAGATGGCTGGGGATGCTGCTGGGAGGCGCCAGGGACTCCTGGGAGACGGTGGGCACCTGGCGGTAGTCAGAGCATTGCTGTACTGGGCACCTGTGAGATATCCCAGGCGTTGGAGGAGGAAGAAGCGCCTGCGGTCCTTCCCGCGGGGAGATCGCGGCGCATGTTCCACGTGAGCGTCGGCGCAGAGCTCCGGGTCATGGGAGGCCAGGGGGCTCCGGGACCAGAACGCAGGCCTCCGGCTCCCGCTGCCCTGTGCAGCCTGCCATCGTTGGCAGTGACAAGGGACAGCGCATTTGGCTGGACGGAAATGGGGCCGACCTAGTTCGTGAAGCAGAGGAAACAGTTGCTGGGGTCCCAGGACCGTGCTGAAAAGCTCACTTGAAATAGCTACGACTTGAGAGTGAGAAAGCACGAAGGAAGGAAGGAAGGAAGGAAGGAAGGAAGGAAGGAAGGAAGGAAGGAAGGAAGGAAGGAAGGAAGGAAGGAAGGAAGGAAGGAGGGAGGGAGGGAGGGAGGGAGGGAGGGAGGGAGGGAGGGAGGGAGGGAGGAAGCAAGCAAGCAAGCAAGCAAGCAAGCAAGCTCCGGTTTCTCCCGCAGATCACTTTCCCTGAACATCTGCACCCTTGCCCTAGAGGTCTTCCCCTGGCTGGTTTAGGGGTGAAAGGAACAGAAGGGAGGGAGCCTCTGAGTGAGTCACAGTGACGGGAACAACTGGCTCCTCCCATCCCCCACCGTCCCTGTCCACCCCTCCCCACTGTAGCATGTGATCTTCTCTCTCTCCTCCCCTATCCCACCCCCTCCCCACCAGACACACACACACACACACGCACACACACACACGCACACATGTCCTGTCATAATTTAGAAGGCGGATGACTCCCCAGGCCGCTAATTGGATGGGCATTTGGGCAATGGCTCCCCGTCTATTCTGAGCTTTGTGCTGTGCACTAATTAAAACCATCAGCATTGAGTCTTTGCTTTATAAGCATTGGCTTCTCTGCGAAGTCTATTTGAGAAGATGCATCATCTTCTAGCATGCAAAATAGGCTAACCCCTGTTGATGCATGAAGAGAAGCGCCATTCTTGTGCTTTTAGAAAAAGAATGTGGTTGTTTTTTGTGGGCAGTTACCTCCCTAGCACCTTGGACTTCAATGCGACTTAGTGATTGACATAAGCCCCATGGGCTACCATTTTGAGGGCGGTTGCAGCCGAGCTCTTTGTGTCGGGCTCGGGCTCCCTGATCCTCTAGACCACGGGAGCACAGGTAAGGGGGCCCAAGAAGGTAAAACGGACCCAACTGGGTCCCTTTTTACATATATGTATGCACATATATATACACACATATGCATGTATACAGAGAGAGAGAGTGAGAAAGAGACAGAAAATCCTAAGGAATTGTCCTGCAACATTGTGGGGGCCGGCAAGTGTGTAATCCACAGCACGGGCTGGCCGACTGGGACATTCACCAGGAGTTGACATTGCAGTCTTGAGCCCCGTCCCAGGACAGTCTGGAAGCAGACGTTCTTCCCTCTCTGAGGTTTTCGGGTTGGGTTAGGCTCACATTATGGAGGGTGATCTGCTTTACTCAAAGTCTACTGATTTTTATTCAGATCTAATGAATACCTTCACAGCAACATGGAGACTGTTGTTTGATCAGATATCTGGATACCATGGTCTGGCCAAGGTGACCCATAAAATTCACAATCACACATATCTTAGCTAACCAACTGTTCATACCATTCAACAGAATTATTGGTTTTCCGAGTTTCCGTTGGATCCTCACTCTTCTGAGGAAGAAGCAAAGCATTCATGATAACAGCAGAGTGGGAGCCTCAAGTTTAACTTGATTCTCACTTCTGTAATCCCAGCACTTTGGGAGGCTGAGGCAGTGGATCACCTGAGGTCAGGAGTTCGGTACCAGCCTGGCCAACATGGCGAAACCTTGCCTCTACTAAAAATACAAAAATTAGCCAGGCGTGGTGGTGTGCACCTGTAATCCCAGCTACTCAGGAGGCTGAGGCATGAGAATCACTTGAACCCAGGAGGCGGAGGTTGCAGTGAGCTGAGATTGTGCCAGTGCACTCCAGCCTGGGCAACAGAGCGAGACACTGTCTGAAAAAAAAAAAAAAGCTTAACTTGATGAATAGACCAGCCATAGTTTAAGCAGCAGGAGCTATAGGCTAAGCCACACGAGGTCCCTGCAGGAGGGGACACCCCCCCAACACACCCAGGAGAAGCAAAAAGGTCTTATTCCATCCCGTCTTCCTTAGCATCACTGGCAGAGAAAGGGGTGCCTGTCACCCACCTGGGGTAACATCTGCCCACTGGTTTTCTTTTTCATGAACTTTGGGGAAGGATTAAAAACCCAGAAATGTCCTACTTATCAACATAGCTTTACCTTTTCTTTCATTGGTTATATCAATAGCTCTAATGCCAGTTAAACAATGTGAGATTGTTTGGGGCTTCAGTTCTTCAGAATGTCAAAAATCTCACAGCAATATGGATGGTTTGCACAGTCTGTTCAATTTAACAAACACTTACTGGGCAGCTAATATATCAGACATTGTGCTAGGTAGCATGAGAGATCCAGAAATGAATCAAAGTCTCTGCCACCCAGGCATCTGCCTTCTCTGAAACAACTCACAGATGAGGATGAGAGCACAAGTAGTTCTAGAGTCTGTTGGGTTAGATCATTCTCCCAAGCACTCCTCAGACCCTTGAACAGTCTCCCAGCCCACCCAGCAAAAGGCAAAATCTTCATAGTGACTGCAAGGGCCTATTTAACCCCTCAAGCCTCTTTCGTCTCCCTGACCTGCTCTCCTTCCCTGTCCTCCTGCCCCACTCTGCTCCAGCCACAGTGGCCTCCTGTGCACATCAGTGGCCAGCTCACTCCCACAACTGTGGTCTCAACACTTGCTAAACCTTTGTTGGGATTGCTTTTTCTACAAGAGCACACATGCGGGAAGTGACAAATCCACTGCTTTTCCCTATAATTTTTTTGAAGCATTTCTTCCACATCTTCTTAAAAGGATGGCTAAGAAGTCAAAATAGTTGCCTATTCTTAGGCGCAAATGGTGCTTTCAAAGAGGCTTACATAGCTTTCCTTATTTGGTAGCTGCACAGCACTCCTGTGATGCGGGTTTCCTTATTAATGTATTCTGCATGCCCCTTGTATTTATTATCAATTGCTATGTAACAAATTACCACAAATTTAGCAGCTTTGAACAACACACATGTATTGTCTCCCAGTTTCTGGGAATCAAAAATCTGGATATGGACTGAGTCTTCTGCCACAGGGTCTCGCAGCTGCAATCAAGGTGATGGTCAGGCTGTGTTCTCATCTGGAGGCTCGAGAGAAGCAGCTGCTTCCAGGCTCACTCAGGTTCTTGGAAGACTGTCTTTCACTGCAGCTGTAAGACTAAGAGCTTCCGATGTCTTGCTGGCTGCCAGCTGGAGGCTGCCCTCAGTTCCCTGCCACATGGCCCTCTCCACAGGCACTCCACAATGTGGCAGCTTGCCTCCTCAAACCCAGCACAAGAGTCAGAGTGATTTGCTAGGATGACAGTCTTATATATGTTATGTAATGAAGTCATACAGTCATCACCCTTGCTATATTCCATCAGTTAGAAGCAAGTCACAGGGACTCCCTAACACACACTCAAGAGGTGGGGATTACACTCAGGTGAAAATATCAGGAGGGAGGATCATGGGGACCACCTTAGAGGCTGCCTCTTTTGCTTCTAACTCGCCCCAGCCTAAATTATCATCCCAAACTAATGGAGAGAAGACTCCAAAGAGTGAATATTTACCCTATTTGATTTATTTTGGCCATAGCGTGAGCCTTCACAGATTTTCCCAAAACCCTTAGAAAGTGCTGATTTGCAAAGACACTCAGTGCTGGGAGGAGCATGTCTATGAAGAAGACAGGGGTTCTCTGTGTTTTCCCACAGGAAATGTGGCCTGGAAGGGCTGGAACTAGCACTTAACCAAGAAGTAGTTTTAGAGACCAAATAATACCTCACTGCTGCTCCCGGAGGCTTCTAAATCCACATTTGAAGTCATTAGCTCCACATGTCTCAGGGAGAGGCTTCCTGGGCAGTCGGGGCCCTGGGAGCCAACAATTCAGAGTCAAGGCCAGACCAGTTTCCAAACCCCGACCCGGTTATGTTTTCTGCCATAGCTGAAGAGCAGAAAGCCCAGAGCAACAAGAAGCAGGGATGGTGACAGGCAACGCAAATAACCCTTAAGCATAGATAGAAAAATCTGCACTTCAATGGCAGGCTGTTGTTTACCAGTTTATTGCACTTGACCTGAGAGCTCTGAAATGTCCCTCTCATGACAAATGTCTTAGCACTGTGCAAATGAAAAAAAGGACTCAAGAAAAACAACTTCAGCTCACATTCTTTAAATACTCCAGCCTTCCAGTGGCCACAGTTTTACAGCCTGGCTAAAAGGTGATCCTCCTGAAAACTTAATCGCTACGACAAGAGCTTTTCTTCTCCCTTTATAATAAATTGTGAATTTTTAAAAGACAACATGCTGAGCTTTAATTTTAAATGGAGGCACCCTGGAGGTGGCAGAAACACAGCCGCCTTTGACTTTCTATTTGGCTTTGCAGCAGAGAGGCCTTGTGGGCTGCCAAAGTGGGTGTTATTGCCTTCAACCTGCCAAAATCACAGCACAGTCCTTCAAGGAGAGGAGGGGAAAGCCAAGGAGCAGAGAGGACAGAGGGTGGGTTCCCGGTGCCACACACCTGTGGGGAACCCAGCCCACCTCCACCAAGTGGTGGAAGAAGAATTTCAGTGTTTTCATCAAGGAAGAGGCTCCAGGAAAAAATGGAGAGCATGAATACTGTGCAGCTCCAGAACCAGAATTTATGTCCTGTCTCCACATTTTACTCTTTGAATGGCTTTGGGCAAGAAGCCCACCTTCACCTTCCCCATCTGTGAAATGGAAATAATACCTACTCCATCCACCAGACAGGCCCAATAAGGACCATCGGTATTAACTGCTTTGTAATGTAGGATATAATAAATTCCTCTTCAAAGGTTTTAGCCTATAAATTGTTAAGTACAATGAGTTCTGAGATCCTCTCCAAGGAACCAATGTATCCGTATGTTCAGCTCCCCTGTTCTTTGTTCTTCATTTTAAGGTTTAACTTCCTTGTTCTCTTTATCTCTTTGCCCCTAGTTTCAGTAAACAACCCCTCCCCCCACCACAGCCCCTATCACCTGCTCTGTCTTGAGTTACCCCTGGTCACCTGCTCTGTCCTGAGTCACCTCTGGTCACCTGCTCTGACCTGAGTCATCCTGAGTCACCCTGAGTCACCTGTTGTGCCAAACTACTCACCCTGCCACTCCAACTCATACCCCTGCTTTCTTTAAAATAGCCAATCGGAATTAGCTTAGACTGTGAAGTCCAACCCTAGCCAATAGGGGAACAACACAGCAGTAGGGGCTACCTGCATCAGGAATAAAAACCCCTTCCCCTCCTTTGTTCAGGTGTGCTCTCGCCATTGCTCCATCCATGAGTTGCACCCTTCTATAGAAGTTAAATTTGCCTTGCTGAGGAAATTAAATTTATGTTTGAGTGCCATTTCTTTTGCAGCACTGAAAATTTATTTCTAACAGTAACCTCTAATGCATTTCACAAATAGAAGGTAATATTACCACTATTGGATTAGAGTTTTCCCCTCATTTCCTCCATTTTCCTTGTTTCTTCCATTTTCTATAAGGATTTTTTAAAAACAGTCTTAAGCAAAGTCTTCATAAGATTTGGGAAGTCAGACCTCACATCATTGGGATACTGGTCAGAGGACAGCCCTTGGGTGTCTTCTAGAGTCTCCATTCCCTCCTTCCCATGAGTCCTTTCTGTGATTAGGGTATGGCAGCAACAACCAAGATGGGGGCTCTGAAAGGAGGGCAAGGGTTCTAGGGGAGGAGAGCATGGCCCCACATGGAATGCTGCCCTTGGTCACCCCAGCCCTCTCTCAATTTCCCTCACAACCCACCATCAGGAGCCTCAGAGTAGGCCAGCGTTTGAAACAAGTTTTCAGTGCCACAAAAGAAACAGCACTCAAACAGAAATTTTTTTCTCAGCAAGGCAAATTTACTTCTGCAGAAGGGTGCAGCTGGTGCCAGACACGATCACAAGAGCACACTGAGTAGGGTGGGGCAGGAGTTTTTATCCCTAATGCAGCAGCTTCTGTAGCTGTGTCCTTTCCCCATTGGCTGGAGTTGGACTGCACAATCTAAGCTGAGAGCTGACTGGCTACTGTTTAAAATTGAACAGGGCTAACTAGGCGGGAAGGGAGAGGCTGTAAGGGACAGCCTTGTAAGGACAAAATTGTAAGGACAGTTTTAGGGTGCAGTAAAGGCAGAAAGGATAGTTGCAGAGTGGGGAATCGAGGGAATAGATGTGAGTTATAGATTAGGACTGATGGGAAGATTGTTTACCATAATTAGAGGCAAGGGGGCATAAAGAACGAGGAAGTTACTCTTTGAAAATAGAGAACAAAGAACAAGGAAGCTGAACAAGCTGACTCTTCTTTGAAGAGGAACCCACCATACCCAACACCAGAAAGACTATAACCTTGGTGTGTGATTTTAAAAACTGGAGTAGTTTGCTCGGGTTACTTTAACAAAGTACCATAGACTGGGGGGCTGAAATGACAGAAATGTATTTCCTCACAGCTCTGAAGGCTGGGAGTCCAAGATCCAGGTGTCAGCAGTGTTGGTATCTCCTGTGGCCACTCTCCTTGGCTTGCAGACGGCGTCTTCTCCCTGTGTCCCCACATGACCACCCTTCTCCACCTTAGCATCCCCGGTGTCTCTGTGTGTCCGGATGTCCTTTTCTCATGAGGTGAGGACACAGTCAGATTGGATTAGGGCCCACCCTAATGGACCTGTTTAAAGGCCCTGTCTCCAAGTACAGCCACATTCTGAGATACTGAGGGTTAGGGCTTCAAGATACAAATTTGAGAGAGGCCCACTCCAGCCCATCACAAAGACATAAGGGTGGGGGCCCCATAATGAAGACAGAGTTGGGTGGGGAGTAATGACACACGAATATGCCCCTTTTGTCATCCTTTTAAAAAGTTGTAGAAGGAATAAGTTAGGTCACATATGTAAAAGTTCAATAAAAGGCCATCGAATGAGAATTGGAACTCTGGAAAATCTCCCAGGTTGTCTTTGTTGACAAACTGGTTTCTCTTTCTCTTCTTTCTACTATTATAACCCCAGGGAAGTGAATTTGACATGGTTTAGCAACCAAATAAAGCCATACGTCACTGCTGCTCTTTGAAGATAATGAAATCTGGCATCGAGATCTTTATCTTTGCAGGAACCAACAGCCAGAGACTTCTCAGCAAACACAAGTGGGTGTCTAGTATCTGGGGCAAAGGACAGTGAGGCTGGAGAGAGAAACAGAAGGGAAGAAGGGTCCCTTACTGGCTGTCACAGGAAGCTGCAGGATGCAGACACATCCAGGGAAAGGCGGGGGCTGCCTCCAAGGCTACATGACCTGCAGGCAGCCCCGGACCCCCTGGGGAGGACTCAGGTCTCCACTGAAGGGACAGCCGAACAGAGGGAAATGGAAGTAGAGCCATGGGGACTCCTGGGAGGGGGAAGAAGGCATAGGAGGGGAGAGTGACCAGGGAGACAAGCCCTTCAAGGTCAGAGAGGGAAGCCAGTGGGTCCCCGAGGGTGGGGTGGTACAGTGAGATGTACTGTAGGAGGTGGGAGCAGGTGTTGGGAGCACGTGAAAGTGACAGCCAGCCTCAAGCAGCACCACTCAAGTCTACCTCAGTTGCTTATCTGGTCCAGAGAGGTTGAAAGGACAGGAAAGCTTCAAGACTGGATTCTTTGCATCTGCTCTATGACAGAGAAGGTTAGGACCAGAAAGTGGCCTCTGCAAACACAGCCATTTATATGTTTGGACTACTGTGTTTGCTTTGATTTTCCTGTTTCCTAAATAAGAAAGGCTGCTGCTTAAGAGTCCAGTCTGATCTCAACTAAGGGGAAAAGACATTTGTTTCATTTCCATTAAGGGTGGGATGTGGAGAGGGATCAGTCTCTCTTTGGTGACACCCTAAGGCAGGTCCTGGGCATCCAATCAGCTCCTGAGCCAAGAGGGTCAGTAGAACTAGATGCCAGAATCCCAGAGCAGACACCAGAAACCAAGGGCTTCCGGGGCAATCAACCCCCACCTGCTGCCTGAAAGGCTTCCTTTGCCCACTATTTTCCAGGACCAGAGAGAGAAGCATCCCTGCTGATGAGAAAGAACAGACACTCCCAGAGGACAAGGTCCACCTTTCAGGCAGCCACAGCCCAGCTTACTCTGGAGTCTGAGGTTGGGGTTAGTTGTGAAGAAAGGGAAGAAGAAAGAAAAAGGATACGTTGTGCTCCGACCACAGGCCAAGGTGCAAAGAAGAGGGGAAAAGAAAATAGCTGGGCCCTGAGACTCATACCTGTAATCCCAGCACTTTAAGAGGCTGAAGCAGAAGGTTTGGTTGAGTCCAGAGTTTGAGACCAGCCTGGGCAACATAGTGAAACCGTGTTAAAAAATACAAAAATTGGCTGGGTGTGGTGGCATGCACCTGTAGTCCCAGCTACTCAGGAGGCCAAGGTGGGAGGATTGTTTGAGCACAGCAGGTTGAGGCTGCAGTGAACCATGATTGCACCACTGTACTCCAGTCTGGGAGACAGGGTGAGACACTGTCTCAATCAATCAATCAATACATAAAAATAGAAGACTTACCTTGCCCACTAGGGAAGGGCTCACTAGTGAGAGAACCACAGGGTTCTCTTTCACTTACTAGGGAAATGGCTTCCCCAGAGAATGGTCTTTAATTTCAGATGAGTCCTACACAAATATGTTTTCAGGACCCCAGGATTGGCAGAACCCATGCACCCTCACAGGCACCTCAAAAGTCTCCCCCGGGGCCTACCTACAGTTGAGTTGTCAGATAAAATACAGGATGCCCAGTTAAATTAAATTTCAGATAAACAAGCAGTGGTATTTTCATATCAGTGTGTCTCATGCAATATGTGGGACATGGTGATGCTGTAAAAATTATTTATTGTTTATCTGAAATTCAGATTTCACTGGACATCCTCTATGCTTTCTTGTTAAATCTGGTAGCCACCAGCAGTTGTCGCTTTTCAAGCTACAAGAGATGGATATGGCTTAACAGGCTGCCAGACAAGATGACATCACAGATGATTGGCTGGGTTGCCGCAAGAGTTTCAGCCCTTCCTAGACATGTCCATACTTTTGACTGCCATTTATAAACATCTGATTCAACCGGTTTAACCAGAAGAACAGTTATTGTCCCTGTAACCAGGAATCCAGAGACAAGGCGAGCTCCAGATGCAATGTGATTGATAGTGAGTGTCACGGAGGACTTTCCATCTGTCCCTTTGTCATCCTTAGTGTTGATTCCACCCCTGGGCTGAGGGCAAGTGGTGGCAGCAGGCACAGCATCCCCTCCAGACACAGCTGTGTCATTGGCATGGCTTCTGAGATGTGGTGGAAGGACAGGACTAAGACACAAGAGCTATTCAGGATCCCACAGCATCCGGATGTCTTCGGACTTATGGCCAGTGAAGAACATGAAGAGAAGGGCAGAGCTGAGTCAGAGTCAGCATGTCAGCTGGAGGAAGTCATCCGACATTTTATGACGTGTATTCACATCTGAAGGGAACAATGGGAGTGAGTGCAGCAACCACGAAAACATGCCCCATGGAAACTGGCTGGTGCGTAGCAGTCATAAGCAGTGGGCATGGCACTGACATCCATTGTCCTTAGGTTATTTTCTTTGATTAAAGCATTCATTCTTTTTTTTTTTTTTTTTGAGAAGGATTCTCACTCTGTTGCCAGGCTGGAGTGCAGTGGTGCGATCTCAGCTCACTGCAACCTCCGCCTCCCAGGTTCAAGCTATTCTCCTGCCTCAGCCTCCCCAGTAGCTGGGACTACAGGCGTGTGCCACCATGCCCAGCTAATTTTTGTATTTTTAGTAGAGACAGGGTTTCACCATGTTGACCAGGATGGTTTCGATCTCTTGACCTCGTGATCCACTAGCCTCGGCCTCCCAAAGTGCTGGCATTACAGGCGTGAGCCACCGTGCCTGGCCCATTCTTTTTTTTAATATTTTTTTTTGAGACGGAGTCTTGCTCTGTCGCCCAGGCTGAAGTGCAGTGGTGCAATCTTGGCTCACTGCAAGCTCCACCTCCTGGGTTCACGCCATTCTCCTGCCTCAGCCTCCCAAGTAGCTGGGACTACAGGCACCCGCCACCACACCCGGCTAATTTTTTTTTGTATTTTTAGTAGAGATGGGGTTTCACCGTGTTAGCCAGGATGGTCTCGATCTCCTCACCTCGTGATCCACCTGCCTTGGCCTCCCAAAGTGCCGGGATTACAGGCGTGAGCCACTGTGCCCGGCCTCTTTTTTTAAATTTTTAAAATTATTTTAAAATTTTTTCTGGGTACATAGTAGGTACATGAGTATGGGGTACAAGAGATGTTTTGATACAGGCATGCAATGTGAAATAAGCACATCATGGGGAATGGGGTATCCATCCTCTCAAGTATTTATCCTTTGAGTTACAAACAATACAATTATACTCTTTAAGCTATTTAAAAATATACAATTATTATTGACTATAGTCACCCAATTGTGCTATCAAATAGGTTTTATTCATTCATTAAATTGTTTTCTAAACTGTAGGATGATGCTTAAATAATGGACTGAAAGTATGGTTTTGCTCATCCCACCTCTGGGAAATACCTGTTGCTGACAAATGCACCAGGTACAAACCTCTCAGGAGTACTTTCCTCTCTGGCTTTCAAAGGAAAACACTCTGGTTGATTTATGAAAATACTTCTTTGCTTGTTCATCTCAGCCAATGAGACATCACATGAGCTTAACCCTCATTCTCTCTTTTATCTGAGTCTCTTTTATAAGTCACTTCCATAAAGTAGAGGACAATTTATCCAGGAACAAAACTACGTGAACAGGGTAGATGGTTTTCAAATGTCATTTAAAGACAGTTCTTTGAGAAATATTGCCAAAGGGGCCATATTTTAACACAGTAAGAGAAAATCAAGAAAATACACACTGACAGTTGTATCCGCAGCCTTTTCTAGACTTTCCTAAAAATAAAACAACAAAAAAATATGGAAGGCCATGTCAGAGTTTTAAAATATCAAATGCCAAATCCAATTTTTCAGGTTCAATGTTTAATTTTCTATGAAATATGAGGACAGGGTTAACAAAGCTGATGGCAATCTAAAGGAAAAAAAAAAAAAACACCTTCTAGTATTTTATCTTCTCTCCTACTAAGTAAATATCCCTCCAGGGAGCTCATATCTAGACTAGAGCCTATACTATAAAGGTGAAACCCTTGTGTGCGTAAGTATTCTCATGAAATCCTTTTTCCCCAACAGGTCAGAAGACGGTATTTACCAAGTCTCTTCCCAAAATACTTGCAAATGCACATAATCTCAAAGTGTTTTTGAGGGCTCTTCCGATCTAAAATTGGTCCTAGTGACAAGGGGTGTTTGCGGAAATCAAAGGGCTGGCTTAGCTATGTAGACCTAGGTCTGGTCTTATCTCTGGCGCATACAATCATCATGACCTTGGACAAATGAAACTTCCTGGGCCTCAAGTTCCTTGTATCAGAAGGATGGCATTCAGCTGCGTACAACAGAAAACCAAAGCACAGTGGCTTATCCAAGAAAAGTTCAATTTTTCTCAAAACTACAGCGTCCTGGGCTGATGCGGCAGCCCCAGGATGACCTCAGCATCTCACTCCTCCTTTCTTTACTCGGCCCCATCCTCAGGCTGTGACTTTCATCCTCAGGTTTGTCATCTTTTGGTGGTAAGGTGGTTGCTCTACCTCAAGCTCACAAAAAGAAATGAGGGAAAGCAGGAAAGAAGAAAATCTGCTTCCCCAGAAACTCTGAGGCTGCACTTGCATATCTTATGGACCCAAACTGTGTCCCATGGCTGCCCCTAGATGCAAGGGGCCTGGGGAAATGAGCGGATTCATCAGGTACATTGCAACCCTACATAAAAGGAAAGTTCTGTCAATAAAGAAGAGCAAAATCTACATTTGGTCAGGAAACAGCATTGCCTGCAATATGCTTCATATGAAATAAAGCCTTTCTTGCCCCCATTCTGCTACTCGGTCATTCTTGCACTCAACAAGTAGATGTTGAGTGCCCACTCTCTCCAGGCCACCTTCTAGGTGCTGCGGATGCAATCCTGAATCTATGAACACGATTGGCAGAACAATAAATATTGATTGTCTTGGCCACTCACCAAATAAAGTGCTCCTGGGAAGACTGAGATCTAATGTGAAGCAGCAGCTTGACTTTCTCACTCCCTGGCAACAATGCAAGCAAGAGAAAGCGATGGGTAAGGCCTGACTCAAGAGTCTCACAGCAACCTGCACTGTAGATTCTACCTGCTCATTTCCTCAGCCTTCTCTGGTTTTGGGCTTCAGAACGCCCTAACTCTGGGCCCGGCGCGGTGGCTCACGCCTGTAAACCCATCACTTTGGGAGGCCGAGGCGGGTGGATCACAAGATCAAGACCATCCTGGCCAACATGGTGAAACCCTGTCTCTACTGAAAATACAAAAATTAGCTGGGCATGGTGGCTTGTGCTTGTAATCCAGCTACTTGGAAGGCTGAGGCTGGAGGATCACTTGAACCCAGAAGGCAGAGGTTGCAGTGAGCTGAGATCACACCACTGCACTCCAGCCTGGCAATAGAGTGAGACTCTGTCTCAAAAAAAAAGAATGCCCTAACTCTACTCTGGACCATGAGCAAGGATAATCTGTCTTAGAGGAAAGAAGGTGAGGTTATGATTCCAGAGCATTTGGTGACCCAGGAAGTAGACCTGCCTCCTCCTATCTGTCCACAGAGCAGTCCTAGGGGCAATAGGCCATGAGAAGATCATGCCAGGCAGTCCATTTCTATATTACCATGTAAATAAAAACTCAGCTGTGAACTCTGGAACCTTCGTATTCTGCAGCTGCCAGTGTAAACTGGTACAGGCCTCTTGAAGAACAGTGGGGAAAGGCACTCCAAAAGCATCCACTCCTCCATACCCGCTGATCCAGGGCTCTGATTTTCCTTCTGGGAACCAAGCCTAGGAGAATGATTCAAGCTGCAGAAAACCTTTCTCCACTAAGATGTTCTCTGTGGCATTCAGTATAATAGCACACCAGGGAAACAATCTAAAGATTCATCAGTAGGAGAATATCTAAGTAAATTATGGTACATACACTCAATAAAATGTTATATGACTACTAATTATGGTGGTTACAAAGACTATCTCTTTAAGAAAAATGCTTATGTGAATGGTTAAGTGAAAATTGCAAGATACAGGCCGGGTGCAGTGGCTCACACCGGGTGCAGAGTCTCACTCTGTCGCCCAGGCTGGAGTGCAGTGCTGCAATCTTGGCTCACTGCAACCTCTGCCTCCCGGGTTCAAGCGATTATCCTGCCTCAGCCTCCAGAGTAGCTGGGAATACAGGTGCGCGCCACTGCGCCTGGCTAATTTTTGTATTTTTAGTAGAGATGGGGTTTCACCATGTTGGTCAGGCTGGTCTTGAACTCCTGACCTCATGATCCGCCCACCTCGGCCTCCCAAAGTGCTGGGATTACAGGCGTGAGCCACTGCACCCAACGGTAATGCCTCTACTGAATCTACCAAACTTGATAGGACTCACTCTTTTTAATCTACTCCTAGTACTTCTACAGAACTTAAGAAAGCTCTTGTCTCTGTACCTAGATTTCTATGTTCCAAGAAAACCATTTTCCCAAGTCAATCAGAATATTATGGCAACAGTCCAGATTTCAGGCCAAAAATGCCACCAATTTTCCCTGAATCTCTTGGGCAAGACAAGCAAAATATTTCTGTTAGCCCGACAGCAGTTTTATTTTACAATGCATAACAGGTATTACCTGCTTTGCCCTTTCTCTTTCCATCAAAATTGCCTCAGTGAGGCTAGCCAATGCATTTGCGAGCAAAATTGTTATTTCCAGTTTTACCAACTTGTCCCAACCTGTACAAACAATCGCACTGGAGAAAGGAAACTTGTACCACCAGAAGATGGAAGTGAGTTCAACCCCGAACTGAGATCTGAGTCTGCGTATTTCAGATTATCCCTCAATTCTTCTCCCAACTTGGGTTGCAGAGTGATGGTTCCTGGAGGTTCCTCAGTACACTGCTCTAAGGAACCCCAACGTCTAGTTATTTCATGAGTATTTCCAGAGCATTTGCCTGGTTTAGAGATCTGTGCTTAGCCTCCCATTACTGGGGACACATGAAAAATTAAGCCCTGGCCTTCAAGGAGCTTACAGTTCAGCCAGGAAGGCAGCTGGCCACAATACATAACCTGCGCACAAATAACACGAATAAAAGGCCTGGGGTGGGTTGCTGGCTGTGGGCTGAGAAGAGACTTAATCTCAAGGTTTCAAGTTCAAACACAGGAAATAGAGCATGGACAGGGCAGATTTGCAACCCCATTCTGGAGCTTGTGTCTTGTGTTCATGAGGTCTTCATGTCTAAACATCTAGGTTCTCAACTTTGGGAAACAGGGAGATGGACTTTTTGTTCTTGTTGAGTTAGGGCTCACTGTGTCACCTCGGCTGGAGTGCAGTGATGTGATCTCGGCTTACTGCAGCATCAACTTCCTGGGCTTAAGCAGTCCTCCCACCTCAGCCCCCTGAGTAGCTGGGACTATGGGCACGTGCCACCATACTGAGCTAATTTTTAAATTTTTTGTAAAGATGGAGTCTCGCTATGTTGCCCAGGCTGGTCTTGAACTCCTGGGCTCAAGCAATCCTCTCACCTCGGCCTTCCAAAGTGCTGGGATTACAGGTGTGAGCCACCATGCCAGGCCAAGGTAGACTTTTTGAGAATCAGATGAGTATTATGGAAACTTGTCCCAGAAAAGGTTCACATGATAGACACACAAATATTTGCAAATAATTGCAGAAAATTCATGGGCTGCATCCCTCCAAAATTATTCATAAACTTATAAACTTTCAAGAGTACACAGTAAGATTATAATAATTAATACTGAGCATTTTCTGTATTTCATGGTCTGACTTAACCTCCATGCATATGTTCTTTTCTTTAATCCTCGCAACAAAACTATGGCATACAAAGCATTGCTTCCATGGTACAGATGGGGAAACACAGGCTCAGAGAAGTTACTCACCCCAAACTCATAGAAAGTGGGTGGATTCATGTCAAGTCAAGCAGCCAAGTCTGTGCTGTTTCAAATAACAGCTGAATTAAGTGGGTCCCATTCATCACCCTGCCACCACTATTTTAAAGATGAGGAAACAAAGGCCTTGGGTGGTGAAATAACTTGTCTGAGGCCATGTGGACCACAAATGAAGAGCCTTTGACACAGAGGAAGACAGAAGGTAGATAGATGCTTTGAAATCCCAAATGAAACACATTTGTGTGGAAGGTTCTTGAAGCAAAATCCTTCGAGCCTGGCTTGCCCCTGGGGTAGTTGTTTCTGTCTGGTGGGGTGCAAGGTAAGGCTACAATCGGCATGACCTAGAGCATCTGAAAGATCAGGAAGGAGCCCAGAGCCCCAGCCAAGGTGAACGGGAGCTGGAGGAGACTCTCTGTGAGAGCCACATGCCATCCTGGAAGTTCTGAAGCCCAGGCCAGAGCTTGACACTCCAATCCAAAAGGACAAAGGGGAAAGATTAGCAGTGACTCTCTGACATGTAGGAGATGACAGTGTGTCACTGGGTGGTCAATCTGCAGTATGCTGTTATCAACCATAACTTTAACCCCAGCACATGGGGAGGTCATTCATTCCTCCAGGGATGCAAAGAAGCTGGGACAAAATGAGAGAATCATCACTGGCCAGAACCAAGCATCTGCAACAGCTGTTTTCAGAAAGTCAACACTTTCTTCCACAAAGGGCGCAAGGCTTCAGTCATGAAAGATATGTAAGTTCTATAGATCTAGTGTGCAACATAGGGCATATGATTAAAAAACTCCATACTTAAAAATTTACTAAGAGGGTAGATCTGATAAGTACCCTTAGCACAAAAGGAAAACAGGACAAAATGAACAGAAAAACAAAGGTGGCAAGAGGAAACATTAGGAGGTGATGAATAAGATTACGGCATAGCTTGTGATGATGGTTTCATGGGTGTACACAGATCTTCAAACACATCGGGTTGTATACACTACATTTCTACCGCTTTTGTATGTCAATCATATCTCAATAAAGTGGTTAAAAACAAAGAAACAAAACAAAACAGAAGCTAGTCACAAGGAACCACATATTAAATAATTCCGTTCATATGAAACATGCAGAAAACAAATCAATAGAGACAGAAAGTAGATGAGTGGTTGCCAAGGGCTTGGGATGAGATGGGGGACTGAGGAGTGATGACTAAAGGGCATAGGGTTTCTTTGGGGGGGTTCCAAAAACTGTCCGAAATTGATTGTGGTGACAGTTGTATAATGCTGTGATTATACAAAAATTATCGAATTGTATACTTTAAGTGAATTGAATAATGTGTAAATTATATTTCAATAAAGCTGTTTTTAACAAAATAAAACATTTCTAAATGCTTCACTTGGAAATATTTTCAAGTCAGTGGCAATACTTCAGTCTCACCATATTTTAGAATGGAAGTGGTAGTGACCACCATACCTGCCAGGCTTCATGCCAAGGATGTTGGCTGTTTCCAAAAGTCAAGTTCATTTTCAGAGGATAAACACCTGCCAACAGTAAAGTCAGTTGGAAAACGTGGCTCTGACAGCAAGAGGTTACTTCAGGTAGGATCAATCAACAATGCTCTATTTTCACTTGTGTGTGAATCTCATTTCTCATATTAAATCTAAAGGAGATAGGATAGAGCGATGGTTAAATTATAAACTTTAATGGCAAAAATATCCCTGCCCGGCCATTTGCTAGTTATGTGACCTTGAATACATTCTTAACGTGCTCTTACAGCCTCAAGTTTCATCCATTTTATGAAATGGATAATATTGATTATTTCAAAAGTGTTACTGGGAAGATTGAACAAAATTATGTGTACAGAGTTTGGCACAGGATAAGTCCTCAACAAAATAGTAGTTATTATTTTTACTCTAAACTTGTGAGGACAAGGACCTTCATGTCCTTAGAATATCCAGCTCAATGTCTAAACATTAAAGCATTTAATGAATAAAGATACCATTTTGAAATTGTATGGCACAATTTCTCCCACGAAAGGCTCTCCACTGATCTATCCATTTGAGCAACAATCCAACATTCAACTAAGCAGATTTTTTTTTTCCTCCAGGCCAAGGAAAACCATGTGACTCTCCTAGAATTATTCCTGAACCTGTTATGTGTGAGGGCTCTCTGTGCGGTTCAGAATTTACAATTATTTCTACTGAAAACAGAAATAAAACACATTTTTTCCTGGTAGCAGAAAAAAGAGACATCCCATCTTGTCTCATTTTGATCTCATAAAATACACAGAAAAGAAAAACAAACAAAAACAAAACACTTCAACTGTTCCATTGCTGTGATCTCCAACTGAGTTAAAGAATCCAACAGAACAGAAACCATTGTCTTACTTGTCCAGCTCTCCTCACAGAGCAAATAATTCAGGAACAGGAATCAGGAAGACCCTGTACCCAGCACACTGCCTGGCACAGCATAGCCTCGGTAAGTGACTGTTAGTAAAATCTCATCATTATTTAATGGCAACTTGTAGAAAAACAATATATCACCATTATGTGCTAAAGCCCTAAGAAGGCAGGATCAGCTCTTCTTCCTTCCTCCTCCCCAAAGCACTCTACACCCAGAGCTGGGTAAGCCAATAACCACACTACCACCATCTCCATTGATCCTACGTGGTGGACTTGGCAGAATGTTTCCTTTAAGGTTCCTGGCTTCAGCCTTTCAGAATGTCTGCTCTTGACAAGGTGGAGCTTCTCATGCCAGGGATTGCGAGGGTCAGGGAGGTGGCACCTGCTCTCGACAAGGTGGAGCTTCTCATGCCAGGGATTGCGAGGGTCAGGGAGGTGGCACCTGCTCTCAACAAGGTGGAGCTTCTCATGCCAGGGATTGCAAGGGTCAGGGAGGTGGCATCTGCTCTCGACAAGGTGGAGCTTCTCATGCCAGGGATTGTGAGGGTCAGGGAGGTGGCATCTGCTCTCGACAAGGTGGAGCTTCTCATGCCAGGGATTGCGAGGGTCAGGGAGGTGGCAGGTGTGTGGCGAGGGGGGTGGGCCTTCAAAAAACAGCCTGGTGTATGTCTCCAAGAAAGGAACCAACTCCAAGCAGAAGTGGATGTTGACATCCAGGAGCTTGGGTTTCTCTGATTGTTGACTTTTTTGTGTATCATTTATGTAGGAGGGGGCAGATGAGTGACATCTCATGAGTATACTAGATGACATGTCTACACAGATGCAGTGATCCAGTTAATTCAGTGAAGCATCTGTTTTCTGTAACTCACCCACATAATAAAAGTCACACAGTGGAAGCTTTTGTAATTTTGGCCCTGGGCTGCAGGGAAGATCTCGATATCATGGCTGGCACCGTCTCTGAGGGCTTGAACTCCCCCTTGGTTCTTGCCCACCAGTTGCAGTTCAGTTCTTAGTTTACCTGGAGGTCAGCCTCATAACCTGTAGACCAAATCCAGAGTGTGGCTGGGTCTGCTTGGCTTCTGTGGTGTTGGGCAGCATGGGGCTATTCAGAATTGGTGTGTTTGCCGAAATATTTTATCCAATTTTTTAAACTGCTTTATTGAGATATAATTGACATACAAGAAGCTATAGATATTTAATGTATACAACTCGATGTGTTTGGAGATAAGCATACACCCATGTAACCATCATCACTACCAATATTAATGCCATAAACTTTTCCATTATCTCCAAAAGTGTCCTCCTGCTGCCTTTGGGTTTTTTGGTTTTCTTTGTTTTTCTTAATCTACCTTCTTAGCAAATTTTTTAAAACACAATATAGTGTTGTTAATCATATGCCCTATATCACACAGGAGGTTTCCAGAATTTACTTATTTTGCACACTGAAACTTTACACAAATTGAACTCTTTGGCCAATACTTCCCCATTTCCCCTTCCCTCCAGCTCCTGGCAACTACCATTCTATTCTCTGCTTCTATGTGTTTAACTAGTTTAGGTTTTATACAGAAGTGAGATGAGGCAGTATTTGGCTTCCTGTGTCTAGCTTATTTCCCTTAGCATAATGTCCTCCAGGTCCATCCATGTTGTCATAAATGGCAGGATTTCCTTCCTTTTTACGGCCAAATAATATTTCATTATATGTGAAGTTGGCCCTCCATGTCCGTAGGTTCCACATCTGCAGATTCAATCAACCATGGATCAAGAGTATTGGGGGGAAAAGCAACAAAAAATAATGCACATTTTAAAGCAATACAATATAACATCTATTTACATGGCATTTACATTGTATTAGTTATTATAAGTAATCTAGAGATTATTAAAAGTAGACAAGACAATGTGCATAGGTCATATGCAAACACTACACCATTTTATATCAAAGACTTGAGCATCTGTGGATTTTGGTGTCTGGGTGTCTGTAACCAATCCCCCTCAGGTTTGGGGGATAATTGTATGCATCACATTTTCTTTATCCATTCACCCACCAATGGACATGTAGGTTGTTTCCATACCTTGGCTATTGTGAATAATGCCGCAATGAACATGGAAGTGAGATACCTTTTTGAGATCTGGATTTCAATTTCTTTGGATATATACCCAGAAATGGGATTGCTGGATCCTATGGCTCTATTTTCTAGTTTTTTATTGTTGTAAAATACACATAACATTAAATTTACCATCTTAACCATTTTTAAGTGTTCAGTAGTATTAAGTACATTCATATTGTTGTGCACTCATCACCATCATCCATCTCCAGAAATTTTCATCTTGCAAAACTGACACTCTCTACCCATTAAACAATAACTCCCCATTTCCCCTCTCTCCAACCCTTAGCAACCACCATTATACTTCCTGTGTCTATGATTTTTATGCCTCATTTAAGTGTAATAACACAGTATTAAATTATTTGTGACTGGTTTATTCCACTGAGCATAGCCATCCTCATGGCTCATCCATGTTGTAGCATGGGTCAGAACATCCTTCCCTTGCAGAGCTGCATAATATTCCATTGTGTGGATAGACCGCATTTTGCTTATCCATTCATCCATCAATGGGCACTTGCAGATGTATTTTAGAATTTGGAGACGTGCACTAAAAGCCCAGATTTCTGACTTTCCTTGAAAGCTCAAGAGATCTGATAATGTGAGGCCCTCATTCTCGAATGGCAGCAATGTGGCTGCATCTGCCCTTTGAATGAGCTCTGTAGTCCCCACCATGCCCTGGTGTAGCTCATGTAGCTCTGTAGTCCCCACCATGCCCTGTTTTTTACCTAACTCAGTATGTCACCCATGTGTATAACCTGCTGGATTTTCATGAGTATGAATCACTGCCCCTCCCTATGTAAATCCCACCATGGGACTTTTATTTGACCTCAGTTTCCAGGCCAGCTGTGCATTTAAGGAAGACTCCACTTTACTGGTGTGGTGTTGTCCGGCTCTGAGGACCAGACCAGAAAGTGAAGATGTCAACCACCTGGAATCCTACCTGGAGTCTACCACACAAGCCCCATCATCCTTGACTCACTTGATATGTCCAGGATGCTCAGAAACTCTCAGTTATGACACCCCTGAGTGATCCCCTGGCACTGGAACCTTCAGGGACCTTGAGAAGGAAAGCAACCAATCCTTTATCCATCACCTTGGTCCTCAGGGGACAGCGCTCATAATTTTAGCTATGCCATCTCTCTGTTTTCACGTTGGGCTCCACTTAACAATTCCCATCAAATAGAAAAAGCCCTCTAGCAGGAAACATATTCATGAACTTGCCTTGGTAGCACATTCCAACACTGAAAAACCCTCTGTATTAGAGACTTTTTCATATCCAACCAAAATCACGTTTGGAGTAAAGACATTTCATCTGAGCAGATCCTCAGGAGAAATATGAAAGAACTGCTCACTGCTTCCTTGAGAAACACACCCCTTTGTAGACAAAATACGACTGCAGCCTTCTCTTCTAAACAGTAAATCTTATTTCTCAACCATTTAATAATTCTTGAGGCTTTCACCTGAACCTTCTTTGAGTTCTCTGCATCTTTCTGGGTTCATATAACTCAAAACTAGTTGCAGAATTCTAGCAAGTTTCTGGGCAGTACTGAATATAATGGATATTACTTCAGTTTCTAATTGTGTATTCTACTTTTGTACTTGATTTCCAAACCAGAGCACTGTATTATTAACTCGTGATCAACCCAGGGTCCACGTGATTTTTTAGAGTTTTTCAGCTCCACATGCATCTACCCTGTCATTGCCCATGACAGACTTAAAAGGTTGGATTTTTTCTCTGCAAACACAATGCCCTTTGCTTATGTTTTCTGAACTTTGCTTTTGTTGGTTTCTCTCCCCATCTCTCAGCTACCAAGGCCATTTTGAATTCTAAACCCATAGCAAGAGACTGATTCCTGTTGTCCTCATCAGAGTTTAATGAAGTCCTGTGGCATTTGTGAGGCATGCTGTCTCTCCTATCATTGCCTTCCTGAGAGCTCCTTCCCACCTTCAGCGATGGTGGCTCTGTGATTAACCTCTTCCAACCAGTTATGCAGGCCAATCTTTTGTGAACTTTGTTAAGCTAATTGCGATCCAGGACCATGAGCATCAGCATTATCTGGGAGCTTTTCAGAAATGCAGAATCTCAGGCCTCACTCCACACCTGCTGAGTCGGAATCTGCATTTTAAGAGCACCAGCAACTTATTCATATGGAGATTGAAGTTTGAGAAGTACTGATTTATGTTATCCAATGTTATTATTGATAGGGTTATTATTGGGGGAAGAAATGGAAAGCTTTTCCCAAATTATAGCAATAGGTATCAATTTCTATGTCCACCAATATGTCCCAGAAGAGTTGCTAGTTTTATGAGACAAATTTGTTAGAAAGTAAAGATACTATAATTTCAATGGAAATGCATTTCAATTCAACATTTACTGAGTACCTAGTGTAGACTGAGCTATTTGTTGTGAGAGATGCAGATATGCACAAGCTGGTTCTCATCTTCATTAACTTGCAATCTGGCAGGGCACATACACTGAGAACTCTAACATGCGCTGAACTCTAAGTGGGTTAAACACATGTGCTACGCATTCAAAGGAGGAGGAATGTGAAAGTATTAGCTCCCAAAGAAATAACAATTCTCTTTTTCTCAGGGAAGGTCTTCAGTGAAACATGGTTTGTTCTCTGGTAGCCATGTACACAGTTTGCAGTGCTGTCCCCTCCATAGATGACTAATTTCACTAAGAAATACAAGCATAAGAAGAAAGCACATGCTCCCATCAGCACATCCATCACTTCTCTTTTCCCCCACCACAAAGAATTATTTTTTCCAAAATGCCAATAATGCTGAGGTTGAGAAACTCGGTGCTAGATCACTCTCATTCAACACCCAAATATGATATAGTATCCCTGTTATGGACTGAATTGGGTCCCCCCAAAATTCCTATGTTAAAGCCCTAATCCCCAAAGTATCAGTGTGACTGTATTTAGAAATAAGTCTTTTAAGGAAGTAATTAAGGTTAAATGAGGTAATAAGGGTGAGACTGGTGTCCTTATAAAAAGAGAAAGAGATGCCAGAGCATTCTCTCTCTCTCTCTCTCTCTCTCTCTCTCTCTGTCTCTCTCTCTCTCTCTCTCTCTCTCTCCTCATACACACAGAAAAGGGTTCTCACCAAAACACAGCCATGCTAGCACCCTGATCTTGGATTTCCAGCCTCCAGAACTGTGAGAAAAAATATATGTCTGCTTTTTAAGCCACCCAGTCTGTGGAACTTTCTTATGGCAGCCCCAGCAGAGCAATACAATCCCCATATTAAATAATCTACAGTTGATGCCCATCAACTGATGAATGAATAAACAAAAGGTGGCATAGCCTTACAATACTATTGTATTAGTCCATTTTCACACTGCTATAAAGATACTACTTGAGACTGGGTAATTTATAAATAAAAGAGGTTTAATTGACTCACAGTTCTGCACGGCTGGGAAGGCTTCAGGAAACTTACAATCATGGCAGAAGGAAAAGGAGAAGCAAGCACCTTTATCACAAGGCAGCAGGAGAGAGAGAGTGTGCAGGGGAAACTGCCACTTTTAAAGTATCAGATCTCACGAGAACTCCCTCACTATGATTAGTACAGTATAGGGAAAACTGCCACAATGATCCAATCACCTCCCACCACGTCCCTCCCTCCACATGTGGGGATTACAATTAGGGATGAGATTTGGGTGGGGACACAGAGCCAAACCATATAATTCCACCCCCATGCCTCCTAAATCTCATATCCTTTTCACATTTCAAAACCAATCATGACTCCTCAACAGTCCCCCAAAGTCTTAACTCATTCCAGCATCAACTCAAAAGACCACAGTCTAAAGTCTTTTCTGAGACAAAGTCCCTTCCACCTATGAGCTTGTAAAATAAAAAACAAGTTAGTTACTTCCAAGATACAATGGTGGTACAGGCATTGGGTAAACGTTCCTGTTCCAAATGGGCGGAATGGGGCGAAACAAAATGGCCACAGGCCCTATGCAAGTCTGAAACTCAGCCAAGCAATCATTAAGTCTTAAAGCTCCAAAATCTCCTTTGACGTCATGTCTCACATCACATCCAGAGCATGCTGATGCAAGGGGTGTGCTCCCACAGCCCTTGGCAGCTGCATCCCCGAGGCTATGCAGGGTACAGCCCTTGCAGCTGCTTTCATGGACTGGTGTTGAGTGCCTGTGGCTTTTCCAAGTGCACAGTGCAAGCTGTCAGTGGATCTACCATTCTGGGGTTTGGAGGATGGTGGCCTTCTCAGAGTTCCACCAGGAGTGCCCCAGTGGGGACTTTGTGTGAAAGCTTCAACCCCACATTTCCCCCCTACATTGCCCTAGTAGAGGTTCTCCATGAGGGCTCTGCCCCTGCATCAGACTTCTGTCTGAACATCCAGGCATTTCCACACATCCTCTGAAATCTAGGCAGAGGCCCCCAAAGTTCAACTCTTGTCTTCTGCACATCCACAGGCCAAACAAGGCTTGGGGCTTGCACCCTCTGAAGCAACAGCCCAAGTTGTACCTTGGCCCCTTTCAGCCCTGGCTGGAGCCAGAGTGGCTGGGACTCAGGGTACCAAGTCCCAAGGCTGCATGAAGCAGCAGGTCCCTCGGCCTGGCCCAGGAAACCATTTTTCCCTCCTAACCTCCTGGCCTGTGATGGGAGGAACTGCCTCAAAGATCTCTGACATGCCCTGGGGGCATTTTCTGCATTGTCTTGGCTATTAACATCTGGCTCCTCTTTACTTATGAAAATTTCTGCAGCCAGCTGGAATTTCTCCCCCAGAAAATATTTTTTTTTCCTACTTCATGGTCAAGCTGCAAATTCTCCAAACTTTTATGCTCTGCTTCCCTTTTAAACATAGGTTTCAATTTCAAATCATCTCTTTGTGAATGCATATAACTACCTTTTTAGGAAAAACCAGGTCACCTCTCGAATGCTTTGCTGCTTAGAAATTTTTTCTGCCAGATACCCTACATCATCTCTCTCAAGTTCAAAGTTCCACAGATCTCTAGGGCAGGAGCAAAATGCCACCAGTCTCTTTGCTAAAGCATAGTATGAGTGACCTTTACTCCATTTCCCAATAAGTTCCTCATCTCTATATGAGACCACCTCAGCCTGGACTTCATTGTCCATATCACTATCAGCATTTTGGTCAAAACCATTCAACAAGTCTCTAGGAAGTGCCAAACATTTGCACATCTTCCTGTCTTCTGAGCCCTCCAAACTGTTCCAGCCTCTGTCTGTTACCCAGTTCCAAAGTCACTTCCACATTTTCAGGTATCTTTATAGTAGTGCCCCACTCCCGGTACCAGTTCTCTGTATTAGTTCATTCTCACACAGCTGTAAAGAAACTACTTGAGACTGGGTAATTTATAAATAAAAGAGGTTTAATTGACTCACAGTTCCACATGGTTGGGGAGGCCTCAGGAAACTTACAATCATGGCAAAAGGAGGAGAAGCAAGCACCTTTGTCACAAGGCAGCAGGAGGGAGAGAGTGTGCAGGGGAAGCTCCCACTTTTACACCATCAGACCTCCTGAGAATTCCCTCACTATCATGAGAACAGCATGGCAGAAACTGCCCTCATGATCCAGTCACCTCCCACCACACATTGGGATTACATGGCGATAAGATTTGGGTGGGGGGGACACAAAGCCAAATTATGTCAACTATTCAGCAATAAAAAAGAACAAGATACTGATACTTGCCACAACATGAATGAATCCCATGTTAAGCAAAAGAAGCCTGACACGGAAGACAATATATTGTATGATTTCATTTATAAGACATTCTCATGGGAGTTGAATCTATAGAGGCAAGAAGTATATTAGCATTTGCCTAGGTTTGGAGGTGGGAACTGGATTAACTCCAAGTGGGCAGAAAGGACTGTGTTGGGGTGATGGAAATATTCTAAAACTGACTTATGGTGATGTTTGCACCATAAACCAGCACATTTATAAAAAATCATTGAATTGCATACTTAAAGTAGCTAGATTTTGTGGTCTGTAAAATATACCTCAGTAAAGGTGTTTAAAATACAGTTAAATTAAATTTACAAAAGTATTTTAAAATCTCTCCATCCCCCTTTTCTCTCCAACTACCAATCCATTTCTGAGCTTCTATTTACAGCAAAACTCGTTCAGAATGTTATATGATGAAGTATTCCACATCTCACCTCCGTCCCCACCCCTCCACATACGCTAGCTCAGTCAACCAGGCTAACATTAGTCTCATCAAGTCATAAAGACCTTCACATTGCCAAATCTGATGGGCAATTTTCAGTATCACCTTACCCCCTCTCAACATTTCATGCCTGGAATCATCCTCAGGTCTATTCTGTGTCTACAGTCACCCAACTGGTCTTTTTCCTTCATGGCACTCATTTCCTATTTCTTACTGGAAACAATAAGGGATTGGACATAAGACATGGGTTTTATTACTTCCCGTGGGTTCAAATACCATTTACACACTCTAGACCCTAAATTTATATCCCCATGTCACTTTCTCCCCTGAGCTCCAGATGGCCTGGGCTGAGCCTGAGTAAATCTCATCTTAAATGTCTAGTAGGCATCTCAAACTAAAGTTGCTCGAAGCTGAGCTCTTTAGTCCCTCTCGTCTCAAACCTGTGCCCTCACCAGTTCACCATGTCTCAGTAAACAGCACCATGATTCACCCAAAGACTGAGGCCAAAACCTTGGAGTCATCTTTGACTTTGTACCCTGCCCCTACACAGTCCACAGCAAATCCACTTTGGTCTCATCCAAAATGATAGCAACCTAACCACAGTCACCCTCCACTGCATTCCCTTTGCCAAGCTGCCATCGTCTCTTGCCTGGACTGGTACAGTAGCTTCCTAGGTAATCTGTCTTCCACCTTGCTTCCTAGACTCAATTTCCCACACAGCAGTGCTATGGTTTGCATGTGTCCCCCAAAAATATGTGCTGTAAACTTAATCCCAAAGTAACCACTGATGAAACCACGAGAGCTATGCCCTGGTAAATGGATTAATGCTGTTACCACAGAGTGGGTTCATTATTATGAGACTGGGTTTCTTATAAAAAGACTAATTTGGCTCTCTCTTGCTCTCTCTCTCTCTCACTCTCTCTTAGCCCTTCTGCCATGGGATGTTGCAGCAAAAAGGTCTTTGCCAGATGTAGGTCCCCAATCTTGGACTTCCTAGCCTACGGAACCATGACTCAATAAATTTCTGTTCATTATAAATTACTAAGTCTGTGCTATTCTGTTACAGCAGCACAAAACGGATTAAGACAAGCAACTGGAGCAACACTATTAAAATGTAAATGGCGTTCCCCCCGTTCCCCCAGTAGGGTCAGCCTGCCTTCTTTGGAGATGATGGCAAATTTAGGGGGTGAGGACAGTCACCCTGTCCTGAGGGGCAACTAGCTACAGAAGATAAGGACAAATGCTCATGTAATAGTGAGCAATCACAGAGGGCAGTAGAGGATACATGTGGCCCAGCAGGAGGGGATGTTGAGGCCAACGAGAAGGCCCAAGAAAGACAGGCAGCTGCAGTGTTTCCCCTTGCTGAGACCATGGTCTGGGGAGCCCTTTGAGTGGATCAAGTTCCAGAGGCAGAGCTATCTTTAAAAAAGAAAAACAGAGGCCAGGCACAGTGGCTCACACCTATAATCCCAGCACTTTGGGAGGCCAAGGCGGGTGGATCACCCAAGGTTAGGAGTTCGAGACCAGCTTGGCCAACATGGTGAAACCCCGTCTCTACTAAAAGTACAAAAATTAGCCGGGCATGATGCAGGCGCCTGTAATCCCAGCTACTCAGGAGGCTGAGGCAGGAGAATCGCTTGAACTTGGGAGTGGGAGGTGGCAGTGAGCCAAGATGGCACCACTGCACTCCAGCCTGGGCAACAAGAGCGAGACTCCATCTCAAAAAAAAAAGAAAAGAAAAGAAAAACAGATAACATGAGCAGTGGATGGATGCTGCTGCATCCCACAGCCCCCAGTGCCTGTGCAACAGGCATGCTCAGCACCTCCACAGGGACCTGCAGTGGCACGAAGCTGGGGAGACTTCAGTATGTTCATGAATATACATACCAATGTCTGACTTCATCCAGATCAGTAAAAGAGGAGAAGGGGCTGATGAGCGCACTGTGATTCAATGGTGACCGCGGGCATTGCATGACCAGCCCCAGCGTTCCACTGCTGGCACTCACTGCCGGCCTGGTCAGTCACAGGCCGTGAGCTACATGCAGCATGAGGCCCAGAGTGGCAGGAGGCTCCTCCCCTTGAAGTCTGTCAGGCTCTGTCCATGGCTGAGAGAAACAGCAGCTACACTTGAAGCTTGCCACTGGCCACATCCCTTTCCAGGCACCTAGGAAGACCTCTTTCATACTAGGAAAGCCTCACTTTATCTCCTGAGACCCTGAGCGTCAGTGCAGCAGTATCCAAAGCACCCAGCCGGGGACACAGTGGGCACAGCTGGATTGCAGAAGGCAGGAAGAGGCCAGCAGCCACAGAGCTCCAGAGAAAAGCACGGGATCCAATCAGCACGAGGACACTCTGCATGGTCCGTGAGGTGTCTGAGGCCACCTCTTCTGATGGCATCTGCTGGGTACAGGGAAGGGAGAATCCAGCCTGCGCCCCACACACATACTCTGCTGATGGAATGTCCACTGTATCCACCCCAAGCACAGGAGCCTCTGCAGCCACCAAGTTTGCAGGGCTTGCCAAAGGGGCCACAGCAGGGGCTGCAGGCCCAGGCCAGGCAAATGCAGCAAGAACAGGAACTGCCACCCAGAAGAGGCAACTCAGGGACTGTGTGGGAGGGGCGGCTGGCAGGTCTTCAGAGAGAGGGTAGCGCCAGCATGGCCATCACGGGAGGAGAGAGGACCAGCAGGTCTATTTGGGGGCAGCTGAAGGTGGGGAAGCCGAGAACCTGGAGCCTTGGCTCATCCTTGCTCAGTGAAGGCGACAGGAGCAAAGGAGGTGGAAGCCGGAGAGGGCCACACCCAGAAGGAAGGAGAGGAGGGCGGAGCTTCCAGGAAGAAGAGCGCAGTCACCCTGAAACCATCCCCCAGCTGCTCCTTGGCCAGCTGTTCCTGGGGAGAGAGATGCTAAGAAGAAGGCTGGAGCAGCCCACAGGTGAAGACTCGGTTCCTCTCTTCACCAAACCACCAACAGCTGAAGAGTCTGGGACGTCTTCCAAATCGAGGGGAGCTGACATGGCCAGTCCAGCTCTACAAGTGACAGACTCAGAGGGGTCAGCTCTTCCTGAGGGACTTCAAAGCCAGCCCTCCTCAAGGCAATCAGTGGTCCCACCAAAGGGGTAGACCGTGGAGAACAACACTGTGGAGCCTTCCTGGAGAGAGTGGAGGGTGGCTGGGGCTCGGGTTTCTGCTACAGGGATGTTGGAGACCAGGGCAGCTGTAACCTTGGAACCCCGTTAAGCTGGAGCCACAGCAGGAAGCTGCAGTTCCTGGACAGGTGCCTGGGAAGCCGGTCCAGCTCTCCTGCCACAGGCTCAACCCAGGATTCCATGTCTCACAGTGCAACAGTGCTTGCTCAGTGGATTCCAAGGACGCTGCAGTTCCTGGACAGGTGCCGGGGAAGCCGGTCCAGCTCTCCTGCCACAGGCTCAACCCAGGATTCCATGTCTCACAGTGCAACAGTGGTCGCTCAGTGGATTCCATGATGTCACTGTGCTGCAGCCCTGTTCCCTGGTCTCTAGTCAGGGGACCACCCTCACACCCATGCTCTGCAGAGGCAGCATGAGGGACAGCCTTGTCTGGGCTGATCTCAGCTTGGGCTCCCCAAGGCTACAGCCTGGGAAGCATCCCCTGCCACCGCCATCTCCTCTTCTCCCTCTTTTTCTCCCCCTACCCCAGAGCCACTGAACACAGACAGGCAAGCCATAGACAGCAGAACAGGATTCAGGTTTTCCCTCCTGGGATGTTCAGGGGCGGGAGGAGGGAAGCATCTGATTTTGTTGGCAAACAGCGTTGGAAAGTCTGTCGTGTGGACTTAGTGATTCCAGAGGTCTGGGCACTGGAGAAACACTCATGTGTGGGAGAACGTTCATAGCAAAGAAGTTTGCAGCAGCAAATCCTGGAAGCAGCCAAATGTCCCTGAACAGGAGAACAGATGAAGTGTGGGATGTGCACACAAGGGGACTTGGTGCAAAGGGAAGGCGCACAGCAGCAACACACAGGAGCCAGGAGACTGCTGAGGAGACCGCAGGAGCCAGGAGACCGCAGGCACTGCTCAGTCAAAAGGCCAGGCACAGAAGAAAATGGCCCGCATGCGCGGTGGCGGGCGATGGTGGGCACCTGTAACCCCAGCTACTCAGAAGGCTGAGGCAGGAGAATTGCTTGAACCTGGAAGACAGAAGTTGCAGTGAGCTGAGATTGCGCCACTGCACTCCAGCCTTGATGACAGAGTGAGACTCCGTCTCAAAAAAAAAAAAAAAAAAAGAAAGAAAAAAAAGAAAAGAAAATGGCCCACACAGCTCAAACACAAGGCCATGATGAACACAGAAGTCAGGAGCATGCATGTCCGCAGCGTGGAAGGAAGGAGTCACACCAGGGGCTTTGATAGTACTGGGAATTGCATTTCTGAAGCAAGGTGCAGGTACACAGGAGGGGACCATCGTTATCTTTTCACATTTTAACATTCCTGGTCAGGATGGTCCTTAGGTCACAGTCCGCCAGGTGACGGTTGTGATGTGGTTTCATTGCCTTAGAAAGACCTTAAGCAATTGCTTTCACTTAATGTTTTCCTTTTTTTTTTTTTATTATACTTTAAGTTTTAGGGTACATGTGCACATTGCGCAGGTTAGTTACATATGTATATGTATGCACAAGAGCAATCAATGTATGACAAAAATCCATTCTGGCTGGTGTGAAGGATCACTTTCAATAAGTAAAGAAATTCTAAGTGACAAGAAAAAAAAGTGGAAGCCAAATCACATCACTCTCCTGCTCAGACCCTCTCCATGGCTTCTCACCACGCTTAGCCGGGAAGCAAGGTTCTCACAAAGGCTTTGGAGGCCATCAGGATCTGCCCGGTCCCTCCTCTCCGGTGAATCTTCAGCCCTGGCCTCCCTGCTGCCTTTCTAGCATACCAACCATAATCCTACCTCAGGACCTAAGTACTTGCGTCCCCCTGCCAGGAATGCTCTTTCCCTGGATACCCCATGACTACTCCTCTACTTCCATTTACGAAGACACTCGATGAATCTCAGAGTCTCTTGACATGGATGCATTTGACTTCTCCAATGTCGAAAATTCTAGAAAGGGAAAGCAGACTCATTTCCACGGAAAGTCTCATAATACGCCTATCTATGATTCAAACAGGCCTTCCAAACTCATTTTTTGATCAAATTGAACACCACCAAGAAAACAGAAACCGCCCTTGTGAGCCTCCTGGTGTGACAGCAGGAATGTGCAGCATTGCCTCAGAGGGATTCTTGCCATATTCTTGCCAAATGCTTTACCTGGATCTAATCATGAGGAAACCATCAGATAAATCTAGATTGTGGCACATTCTGCAAAACAACTGGCCTGCCTTGTCAAAAAAGTCAGTGTCAGGAATAGCAACAACAAAGGCAAGGGAACTGTTCTAGATCAAAGGAAATGGAAGAAACATCACAACCAAGCGCTATGAATGAAATGTGACTGAAATGGAGGGGTGAGCCATAGAGAATAATTAGTCAACTGGGAAATTTTGAATATGGACTGCAGGTTAGATTATATTGAAATAGCGAGTTTGTTAGGTGTGACAAGGGCACTGAGGACGCGTAGAAGAATGTTGATACACAGGCAGAAATATGTGCAGGGAGCCTCGTGGCATCTGCAACTTACAAATGTCCCAACAGCAAAAAAAAAAGTGACAGGGAGCGCATTTGGCAAGTCACCAACAATTGGTGAATCCGGGTGAAAAGATTTTGATGGTCATTGTATTATTCCTCTAACTGCTTTTTATGTTTGAAATTTCAAAGTCAAAGGATTAAAAATCAGTTTATTTTATATTAGAAATAAAATATCATACCTAAGGAAAAAAACAAGTTTGAAAACCAAAAGAATACTACGGCTTTTTCAGTGTGTTAAATAACATGCATAATTTCAAAAATGACAATGAAAATGAATGCAACAACGACACCAAATTCTGCCATTAAAATTGACTGATGACTATGGTGAGGAATAAGACAATGGTAGAACTTTGATGTAGCGTCAGAACCAAAATCCTTTAGTATTACTCCTTTTGAAGTGCTGAAATTTATTTCCAGCAATAGTCACCTGGATACATTTATAAGATGTTGTAACTATCAGGTTCTATTTAATTTTGCCAATACCTGTCATCAATACTACTCAACATTAAAATTTATTTTAAAAGTACTTAAGGTCTACAGTGTCATAAGAAAGACAAATATGGCAACTATTTCTGCAGAAAACAAAACACCGGAACTAGTAAATATTAAAAATGTCCCTCAGAAAGTGGTTTTCAGGACAGCAGTACACATAACTATTTTATAACAAAGCATTTAGCTCAAAAGTTTTCTAATTATCATGATTTAAAACTTGAACTGTCATTTTATGTTCAGGAATTTGATTTGTATAATTCATTTAGAATGACTGTTGTCATTATTATGAACAGGAAATAAATAATACAGTCCTTTTTTTTTTCTTACTTGAGGAAGTACTGCTGTTTCTCATTCACACAATAGCACTGAATTGTTAGCAGCCCTGGTTAGGTTTGGTGAGCAGAGAAACAATAATGATAAAGATAATGACAAGAATACAATACAGGAATGAAAATACAGACAACGGAGTCACAAACCTAAACTGCTGTTAGCACATTGGTGCCCTTTTAAAAATCAGGTACAATTAAAATAGCTTGGCAATCTTTGAAATGCTGCTTATGTGTTTTAGCTCTTTCTTAACTCATTTGAAACAACCAAGAGTATCTTATAAGACTAGATTCGTGCCCATATGAATTAAATTTGCAATCAATATTTAAATTTGGGAGAAATCAAATTCGTTAAATTTCTAAGTTCTTTTTTATTTAATCATTGTGTAACTAGTGTCTGAATATTTAGAGGAATGTTGGTTATTTGAAGATTAATAAACTGGACATTAACAAAGCAGAAATCATATTATTTCTATCCATGCATAAACATCCCTGAGAAATTCCAGATTCTACCAAAATCAACCTCACTACATGCAAGACCTGGTGCCCAGGCCATATACAAAGGCTAGGGGTTCAGAGGGTGCTTGGCGTGAGACCTCTGCCCAAGAGCAGCACTTGACACTAGATAGAAACCAGCCATGGGGGTCAGATCCTCCCTCCTAGAATCTAAGATAAGCAGCATCAACCGTCCAAGGTATAAAAGCAGACAGGAATGGAAGAATGGAGAGACACCTGTTTGCAAGAAGAGTGAAGTCACTGCAATAAGGAACACCTACTCCAAGCAGCAGCAAGGAGCCCTGACACCACAGGTGCTGCAGGTGCCCCAGAGCTGCTGCTGAGCTCCGAACATCAATGAATGACAGTCCAGCACCCCATGAGCCTGCTGTGGTGACCTCCTGGATGTTCCACTTCTCTGCAGTGCCATGGGGAAACCCAAGAACTCAACATAGAGTGGGATCCAATCTACGAGCCATTCAGGAAACACATAGGGAGTGGCTACCATTGTCACCAGTGCTGTTCCAGGCACTGAGGGTGGATGAAACGTGCCTTCTCAACCTCAAGACTCTTGTAATCTAGCAATTTAAATACAATGTCCTAAACGCCTCAACAGTACATGAGCCAAGTGCTATAGGGACAGCTAGAAGGTAATGATTAATGACTCAGGAGCCAGAAGCAGTAGAAAACAAGGATCAGAAAAGACTCCAGGGAGAATGAGCCATTTGGATTTGCCTTGAAAATCACCATAAGGGATTTTACCAGGATGCAAAAAAAAAAAAAAAAGAGGGAGTGCAAACAAGTGGTACAGGGGGCGGCAGAACCTGGGGGTGGGGGTGGGGGTGGGGGTGGGAGGTGGGAGGACAAACTCATGCCTATTTTCAAATCCTGCTGTATGCTCTGGAGCAAGCTGTATAAACTCTCTATCTCTCAGTTTCCTGTCTGCAAAATGCGGATAAAACTAGTGCCTACTCTAAAAGTAGGACAAGGATTAAGTGAGTTAAAGCACATCACGTTCTCAGATCAGTGCTTCACCCGTGACTCAACTCAACCATGTCAGCAGCCATCATCGCCATCTCCACACGTGCTAATTTAGCCACTCCCAACTCTCCTTCCTTCCTTCTGCTGTTGGTAATTCTTGGGCCACCTCAGTCTCTGTTCTGCCCACCTGTGTGTGCATTTTGGCTGGGTGCCTTCAGGCTGCTCTCTTGCCCAGCAAGGCAGCCAGCTTTCCAAAGGTGTTCTGCTCCTCTGTTTGCCAGCAGCACCTTCCCGCATGGAACACCTCCCAGGCCAGATACCCCATCAACCTCAGTGGGTCCAGGGAGTGACTTAGAACAGGAGCGCTTCATTTTGAGAAAGGTTCAAATCCCAACTCTGCCTTTTACTACCTTGTACACTGTAAACATTCTGAGCCTTAGTTGTTTTTTTTTTTTAATCAGTAAAATGAGGGTAACACTATCTACCTCATAGGGCTATTGTAAAGCTTAAAATAAAATTCATACATACAAAAATAAGTATGCAGAGCTGTTCCACCCAATGCCCAACACACAGTAAGTGCTCAATAAATGGTGGCATAAACACACACACACACAAAAACCCACTTTGCGGGTATACAACTGTATACAAGTTGCTATGTATTTGCTCATTTTTCTGTCAACAGAATCATCACATTTGCTGTGATGCTGCTCGGTATTTTCCTAGATAGAAAGGAACTCTTCCTCAGCCTGGAATGTATATCCCATATGCCTCTGCTGGGACTCCCCTAAGTGTATAGACTCTGCAACAAAGAAAACATTGACGAGAAAGCTTCCATACACCACCCAGCTTCCTTGCATGGTATCACATGCCATGATGGAACTCACGGAAAGGAGACTCCACAAACAATGGGGAGCAAGCTGAGGAGGGGCCCCAGTCTCTCCTTTCTTCCCTCCTCCCACCCTCACCCCCAGTGTTCAGAGCCTTCAGTTTGGTCATCTTCCTATCTCAGCTAAATGCATTCCCTGAAAAGGAGCTGAGAAATTCACTAGCACTAAGACTGGATGGAAAAACACACACAAGATTCCCAGGAATATTTACATCTGAGCAGATGGGCAAAGCAAAAATCAAAGAGATGCAGGTTAATTAGGGAATTATGGGCCTCAGGAATGCCAGGAAGGAAAAAATATTGTGTAACTGGGAGATGTTCCCAGGGCCACTGTAATTAAATCACACTAGGCCTGTCCCAGGTGTGGCGGCCTGTGGCCGGTCAGAGCAGGAGGCAAAAATGAAAAATAGGTTTCTTATTCTTCTTAAAATTAAATTAGAATGTAAAAGACAAGCCTAACAGCTTTGAAAAAGAATGAGGTGGAGATCCATGAGCTGATATAGAAAGAAACAAAAAACAGAAAAATGCATGATACAAATCAGTATGCATAGAATGAATATCCATATATATGTTCCTAGATGCGTGGAAAATTGCAGAAAGACACAAAGCAAACTGGTAGGAACGGCTAACTCTGTGGAGGTAGCTTGGAGGACTGGAAATCAGCAGTGAAAGAGAAAGCCTTGTCTCTGCTTCTCCACTCATATTCTTTTGTTCTATCAGTTTTTTAGACTATGTGTACGTATCACCTTTTCAATTGAAAAAATAGGTTAGAAAAGATAGCATGAAAAAATTCAGTGAGCTGTGAAGTCTTTTAATAAAACCAAGAGCATGAGATGTAATTCTTAAAAGACTAATGAGAGACCACAGTTAGCAGCAAAACGATGCCATGAATAAAACCCCAAGTCAAAATATTTTGCTAGGATCCAGAATTCACATTAAATTCTGTGATGTAAAGTGTCATTAAAGGTGACTGAAGAGCCAGGGGAATGGAGAGGAAAGATCCCAATGCTTGATCTGGCTTTCTTTCTTTCTTTTTTTTTTTGAGACGGAATCTTGCTCTGTCGCCCAGGCTGGAGTGCAGTGGCGTGATCTCAGCTCACGCCATTCTCCTGCCTCAGCCTCCCGAGTAGCTGGGACCACAGGCACCCGCCACCACGCCCGGCTAATTTTTTGTATCTTTTAATAGAGACGGGGTTTCACCGTGTTAGCCAGGATGGTCTCCATCTCCTGACCTCGTGATGTGCCTGCCTCGGCCTCCCAAAGTGCTGGGATTACAGGCATGAGCCACCACGCCCGGCCAATCTGGCTTTCTTAATGATGTAGGTTTTTCTCTTAGAAAGAACATCCACCACATTTCCATACCTATTTTTGAACAACAAGACAGGGTTTCAGAACTCATGTTCTTCATTAGTCAAATTCACCCCTGCCCCACCTCACCATGCCTGCCTTCAGTCCTAAGCCTGAGGATGAGTTCTGCAGGCACCAGCTGCTTTGTTCCTTATAAACAGGGGTTTCCCAGCTAGTCTGGAGTGATGAGTACTAAGACGGGTCAAAGTCCAAAGTTGCAGACATGTGGTTGTGTAAGTATGAATGTTGCATATTCTCAGACCTGATCATCATACCCTTAACTTAGAGACTGCTCAGAATTTTTGCTCAGTTCCTCATGTTTCTGCTTTGGGGATTTGGTGATTACATTTGTTGCTGAAGCAAAGCAAAATGCAAGCCCCTCAAGTCCTGAAAATTAGAAAATTTCCCAGTGGAAATTATGAAGGAGGGGGAGAAAGAAATTTTAAAAATCTCACATCTTGACCAGCCAGACATCAATTCCCAGAGATGTTGAGAACAGCAAGAAAAAGTACACCTGGAGAAATTACATAGAAATACTTTGCTTCCCCAAGTACTACACAACTAAAATTAAACTGAGGGGAAAAAAAACTAGCTTTGAAATAACTATTGACATCCAAAATACCCATATCCTCTAGGCATCATGAAAGTACTAAACAAATTGATGAACTAAAAAGGCAGCAGAGAACCCAAACAGGCAACTGACAAACATTTGAAGGCAGATGGGTCTACGGAATCAGAGAGTAAATTCCACATTCCAGGTAGTTTCCTAGTAAATTTCTTTAAGCATGCTGGCTCCAACATGCCAGTGTCATGTGTTAAGATATCGATCTAGAGAACCAAATTCACCAGCTGAAGAGTCTTCTGTACTTGGCATTGTGGGACATAACAGAGAGACTCTCTATCCTTAAGAAATTAGTCTTTTAAACTTGGAACCAACCCAAATGCCCATCAATGATAGATTGGATAAAGAAAATGTGGCACATATACACCATGGAATACTATGCAGCCATAAAAAAGAACGAGTTCATGTCTTTTGCAGGCACATGGATGAAGCTGGAAGCCATCATTCTCAGCAAACTAACCCAGGAACAGAAAACCAAACACTACATGTTCTTATCATAAGTGGGAGTTGAACAATGAGAACACATGGACACAGGGAGGGGAACATCACACGAGGCGTGTCGGTGGGTGGGGGGCAAGGGGACGGAAACCATCAGGACAAATACCTAATGCATGTGGGGCTTAAAACCTAGATGACGGGTTGATAGGTGCAGCAAACCACCATGGCACACGGCACATGTAGACCTATGCAACAAACCTGCACATTCTGCACATGTATCCCAGAACTTAGAGTTTAAAAAAAAAATAGTATTTTAAGAGAGATGTATGGAGATGCATTGCAACAAGTAAAATAACACCCTGTAGGGAACAAAATGAGAGTGAGAGCCTTTGAGGTTTTTTTCAAATAAACATCTATAAACAGTTTTCAATACGTGCCATGCACAATGCTTAATGCTCTAAATTCATTGTCTTATTTAATTCTCACCCTATCTCTATCTCTATTAGGTAGATGCTATTGCTGTTCCCATTTCACAAGTGATAGAACAGAAGCTTAAAAAGATCAGGTAACTACAAAGTCCAGAGCTCAGGCTCTTAACCACCAGAAGAGATGCTCAGATTTCCTGATCATTTTATCTGATACATGCAACAATCAGAGCTATTAATCTACAAGCCACACGTCAGGCATTGAATCTTTACTCAGTCCTCAATCAACATCAAAACCAAACTCCCCAAATCTACTAAATTTTTCTATCATTTATCATACGGCTCTACATGCAACTGTGCTAAAAACCAGGTGCCAAAACAGTCATCTCTGTTGTTTGAGGTCAGCTTGTACACACTTCTTTGTCAGTTTGATGTAGTAAACATAAAACTCACCAAATGCACTCACCAGAAATGAAAGGGAAGCAAGTTGTTCTAAGTTATCTAACATTAGATTGTTCCATTTAACATAAGGAGGTTATATAAAATTTTATTTCTTTTTCCTTACCTTAAAATTTTCTGTTACTTACATAACAAAAATAAGATCAAATAAAAAATACATTTCTCTTATATAATAAATGTGTTTTGGGAAAGTGGCATATAAACAGAATAATATCTTCAATGCACTGGAGAAACTAGTCATTGGAGAGAAGGTTATAATGAATCATTTTGTAATGTTAAGAATTGTTTTATGTGAATGTATTTATAATCTACCCTGTACCAAACACATGTTTCGGGCAACTTAGGAAGATACATAAAATCCCAGATCAAATAAATTTTGAAAATAAGTAATGAATTCCAGGCAAATGGAAAATAATGGTAGAAAAGGGCAGGAGGAAAATGAACGCAGGAAACTCATAAAGGTCTATGTACTTCGCAGAGGTGGGCCCCAAATTTAGCTGCAAGCTGCCTCCAGCCCCAGCACCTAAAGGGACACATGATCAGTTACACAATTGTAGGCGTCTACATGATTTTAGAAAATCAAACCCACCAAACTGGTTGCTGTTTTCTGAGTGTTTCCCACACCTCCTGACCAAAAGGTGATCCTAGATCCCTCTGAGACCCCACTTCCCTCGGCTCCCTCAGTGGAAGGCCGCTCTTTCTCCCACCCCCACCTACAGCAGGACACCTCAGAGTCAGTGTCATCCCCCAGTCACGGTTGTTTCCAGATCATTTCTTGGCTCCATTCCACCTCAGCTGTCTGCTGTGCTCTCCATGCACCCTGCATCTTCATACTGCCCTGCTGAAATCACCACTGCAGACTGCCCAGTGCGGAGGCTCCACCCTGACTCCACACTAGAACCACAGGTCACCAAATTCCAGTCCCTGGCACCCCTTCCCCCCGAACCCTGTGAAAGCCTAACTTAGTTGACCCCAACTGGGGCCCAGGCATCCGTCCATTTCTAAGACCCCCAGGTGTTTTCAATACGCAACCAGAGTTGAAGACTATAGTTTCTCCCTGACCATTCTTTCTGTTTCATTCCTTCACTCCAGCTGTGCCTGCTTTTCAACATCCTTGGGTCCTCTGATTCAGTGACTCTCTCCTTTGCTCATATCCATCCAGCCTCTCCTCTTTTTCCCTCTCATGCTTTCTGTCTCCCTGCCTGGTTTCAACTCCATGCCTCATCGCTTCAGCTGCCCCTTCACTAGTATCCTAAACTACCTTGCTCTGTTGTGCTTCCGTAACAACCACCCAAAACACCCCAATCTAAACCAATCCCACTGTTCTCTTTCTCCATGTCTACACTGAGACTTCTGAGCAGTGCTTGCGTGGGGAAAGCAATACTCTTCATGTCAATTAAAATTACTTCTAGCAAATTAAAAATGGAACGGAACTTCCTTAATAGAATAATGGAATTTGCAGCAATTATTTGTGTACATAAAAATTCCAACTAAATCCTTGTTAAACTATTAGAATTAAATGCGGTCATGTGCCACATAGCCATATTTTAGCCAACAATGGACTGCATTTTCTACAGCGGTCTCATAAGATTATAATGTCTCCTTGTGTTGCCCAAGCTGGTGTAGAACTCCTGAGCTCAAGCAGTCTGCCAGCTTTGGCCTCCCGAAGTGCTGGGATGACAGGCATGAGCCACCACACCCAGCCCAAATTTAGCAAGTTTTCTAGGTAGATCGTCACTATACAAAACTCAATTTTATTTCTCTATCCTGGCAACAAATAGTTCAAATATGAAAAAAAAGTTTGATATCATTTACTTCATCAAAAGTTATCAAGTACTTAGGAAGAAATTTGACATTTTATACAATTGTCCAACTGAAATTAAAAACTTAAAGTCACCCAAAAACTAACACACAAAATGTTTTAGTGGCTTTATTCATAATTGCCCAAATTGGAAACAACCTACATCTCTCTCAAGTGGAGAGTGGATAAACACACTAGGGTACCTGACTTTGTTAAAAGAAAACCTAGACAGATTACATGTAACAGAGTTTAGCTGAGCAAAGAACAATTCATGAATTGAGCAGCCCATAGAACCAGAATCGCTTCAGAGAAGCTCTGGCACTGCCGCGTGGTTGGAGAGGATTTATGGCCAGAAAGAGGAAAGCGAATTACAGAAAACGGAAGTGAGGTACAGCAACAGCTGAATTGGTTACCGCCTGGAGTCTGCCTTATTTGAACACTGTTCAAGCAGTCGGCCGCCTGTGAGTGGTTGAAATACGGCTGCTGGGATTGGCTGCTTGTTACAAGAGTGAGTTGCAGGCTGTTTATACATCCAGTTAGTTTACACTTCACTATGTACAGAAAAACCTCTAGGCTGAACTTATAAGGAGGCAGCTTTAGGTAAACTTAATTTAACACCTTCAGTGGAATATTACTGAACAATATAGAGGAATGAGCTAGTGGCACACACAAAATAGATAAACTCAAATGTGCTCCAATGAAGCCAGACTCAAAAGGCTACATGCTGTATGAGCCCATTTATATGACGTTCTGGAGAAAGCAAAATTATAGGAACAGAAGACAGATCAGAGATTGGCAGGACAGAGGTGGGAGGAAAGTCTTACTAACAAATAGGGCAGGGGATCGATGGGTCTGTTCTGCATCTTGGTGGTGGTGGTGGTTACATTTGTAACCATTCAAAATTGCTACTTATATTTCCTGTGGTATTACAAATTCCTGTGCTTAAACAGTAGATTCAAAATAAACAATGATAATATGGTGATTGTAAGACAAAGAAACAGAACTTAAATTATTTACATTTCGTCTTTCTATGAGATCACTTGGAAATTTAGATCAGTGTTGAAATTTTTAAAACAGTAAGAGAAAAAGAATGAGAACTGAGGTTTCTGTAGTTGCTGAATGTAAATTTTTGTCAATATATAAAATATTTTAGAAAATTTGGTTGGTATCTTTAAAATTGCAATTGATTCTTTTTAAAATTATGAATTGTTTTAAAACTTCAGACTAAATTAAGAAAATGCAATATTACATCAGTGGTATAACGGAGAGCTGCCTAAATTATACCTCTTGCAGGATGTTCAGCTTTATCAAAATTTATTTATTAGTTACAGGATATTTTTAAAGAATTTCTGTAACTATTTTCATATTTGTTGCTTTATGTGTGAAAGAAAATTTTGAAATTAAAATTAGTAAAAATATTCCTCAATCAATTATGAGGAGATAGGTTGAAAAATCCAGTTATACTCTCTTGAACATGAATATACCATGAAGATAAATTTTGACAGTTATTGGCAAATTTGCAGAAGTAAGGCTTGAAAACAGGAGTCATGGGGAAAAGATCATCTTTTCGATAAATGATGTTAAGTTAACTGGATATCCACATGGAAAAAGAAAGAAAGAAATTCACTTCTACTCCATACATAAAATCAATTTAATGTAGGAGGTGGGACATCTGACTATCACAGAGTAAAGAAGTCAGCAAATTCTCTCTCCAAAAAAGCAAGTATAAAACTGGACAAAATTATTAAAAACCAATAATTTTCTGGCTCTGGAAATTTACCAAAGGCAAACAACAACAGAGGTATTTAGTAATGAAAAGTTGCTAGAACTTTGGGGAAGGAAGAGTAAGAGTCTTTGGACTTATTGCTGGGAATAGCTCCAAAACCCTGCCAGCCTGGTCAGCCAGGTAGTTTTATCAGGTAATGCAAAACAGTAACATTATTGCTGACTATTGATGGGTTTAAATCACACATAGATATTACATATATATAGATATATGATGTAAATATGTATCATTCTATGTTTATACATATGTACAGTTGGCCCATTAACAACACAGGTTTAAACTGCACAAGTCCACTTATATGTGAATTTTCTTCTGCGGCTGCCACCCCTGAGACAGTAATACCAACCCCTCCTCTTCTTCCTCCTCAGCCTACTCAAGGTGAAGATGACAAGGATAAAGACTTTTATGATGGTCCACTTATGCTTAATGAATAGGAAATACAGTTTCTCCTCCTTATAATTCTCTTTTTTTGCAGTGGGGGATGGAATCCCACTCTGTTGCCCAGGCTGGAGTGCAATGACTCCATCTTGGCTCACTGCAACCTCCACCTTCTGGGTTCAAGCGATTCTCCTGCTCCAGCCTCCAAGTAGCTGGGATTACAGGTGCACACCACCACGCCCAGCTAATTTTTGTATTTTTAGTACAGACACGGTTTCACCTTGTTGGTCAGGCTGGTCTCAAACTCCTGATCTCAGGTGATCCACTCACCTTGGCCTCCCAAAGTGCTGGGATTACAGGCGTGAGCTACCTCGCCCAACCTCTCCTCCTTATCATTTTCTTAAGAACATTTTCCTTTTTTTTCTGGCTTACTTTATTGTAAGAATACACTCTATAATACCTATACAAAATATGTGTTAAGCAACTGTTGATGTTATCTGAAAGCTTCTGTTCAGGAGTAGGCTATTAGTAGTTAAGTCTGGGGAGAATCAAAACTTATTTTTTCAGCTGTGCAGGGGGTTGGCACCCTGAATGCCTGCATTGCTTAAGGGTCCGCCGTGGTCATTCTATGTATATATATATGCCAATAAAAGCACAAAGAAAAGAAAAGGTGGTGGATTTAAATTGAAACGAAGTTTCTACATTTGACTAGAATTAAGTCAACATTAGTCTGAAATAGGATACTAACAAGTTGATATGCATACTTCAATCACTAGAGTAACTACTACGGAAATTATTATAAAATGCAGTTAAAAAGTCAACAGAGGTGAATTAAATGCAAATGGAGGAGTAAGGACCTCGAAAAACCCTCTTCTTCATAAAAACTATGAGAACACTGCAAAAAGTGTCAAAATTAACTTTTTCAAAGCTCTGGAAATCAACCAAAGGCTTGAGCTAATCTGGGAGCATGTATGCTAGAAAAACAGCTGATCATCTCCCTATGGAAAGGTGAGGGAAGAATGGGAAGGACTTTATATCATGAATTGAGTGCCAGCTTAGCCACAGTAGAATAGAACACAGGCAAATTTCTAAGATTTTTGACTCCAATCTCTGGCTCCTAGACAGCATCTCTGGACCTGCCTAGGACCTGAGGGTACTTGCTGCCCTGAAAGGAAGGACACAAACCCCGCTGGCTTCACCACTTGCTGATTGTAAAGCCCTAAGGCCTCGAGTGAACACAGGTGGTAGCCAGGTAGTGGTAAGAGCAGGCCTTTGGCAAGTGGTAAGAGCAGGCTGTGCTGGCTTCAGGTCTGACTCAGTAGTGGTGGCCACAGGAGTGCTTCCATCACCAAACCTCCAGTTCCAGGCAGCTCAGCACAGAGAAAGAGAGACTTCATTTGTTTGGGTGAAAGAAATGGAAAAGAACAAGAGTCCTCACCTTGTAATCCAGAGAATTCTTCCAGATCTTATCCAAGACCACCAAGTTGGTACCTCCATGAATCTGAAAGAACCACAGTATTGTTGGGCTTGGGGTCCAAGTCTCTTCGAATATCTGGGAAGCCCTGTCATGAAGGATAGGCACAAAAAAAGCCCAGACTCCAAAGACTACAATAAATACCTAACTCTTCAATGCCCAGACACCAATGAACACCTGTCTACAAGCATCAAGATAATCCAGGAAAACATGACCTCATGAAATGAACTAAATAAGGTACCAGGAACCAACCCTGGAGAAACACAGACATGTGATCTTTCGGACAGAAAATCCAAAATAGCTGTGTGGAGGAAACTCAAAGAGATTCAAGATAACACAGAGAAGGAATTCAGAGTTCTATCAGATAAATTTAACCAGGGGATTTAAATAATTAAAAAGAATCAAGTAGAAATTCTAGAGTTGAAAAATGCAACTGACACCAGAGTCACCTAATAAGCAGAACTGATCAAGCAGAAAAAAGAATTAGGAAACTTGAAGACAGGCTATTAGAAAATATACGGTCAGCAGAGACAAAATAAAAAAGAATAAGAAATAATGAAGCACACCTACAAGATCTAGAAAATAACCTCCAAAGGGCAAGCTGAAGTTATTGACCTTAAAGAGGGGGTAGAGAAAGAGATAGGGGCAGAAAGTTTATCCAAAGGGATAATATCAGAGTACTTCCCAAACCTAGAGAAAAATATCAACATTCAAGTACAAGAAGGTTATAGAAAACCAAGCAGATTTAAACCAAAGAAGACTATTCCACGGGATCTAATAATCAAACTCCCAAAGGCTGAGGATAAAGGATCCTAAAAGCACCAAGAGAAAAGAAACAAATTACATACAATGGAGCTCCAATACATCCAGCAGCAGACTTTTCAGAGGAATGCTTACAAGCCAGGAGAGAGTGGCATGACATATTTAAAGTGCTTAAGGAAAAAAAACTTTCACCCTAGAATAGTATATCTAGGGAAAATATCCTTCAAACATGAAGGAGAAATAAAGACCTTCCCAGATAAACAAAAGCTGAGGGTTTTCATCAACACCAGACCTGCCCTGTAAGAAATGCTCAAGGGAGTTCTTCAATCTGAAAGAAAAGAGTGTTAATGAGCAAGAAGACATCATCTGAAGGTACAAAACCCACTGGTAATAGTAAGCACAGAATACTATTACACTGTAATTATGGTGTGTAAGCTACTCTTGTCTTAAGTAGAAAGACAATGATGAACCAATCAAAAATAATAACTGCAACAACTTTTCAAGACATAGTACAATAAGACATAAAGAGACACAACAAGAAGTTAAAAAGCAAAAAGATGAAGTTAGTGTAGAATTTTTTTAGTTTTCTTTTTGCATGTTTGTTTGTTTATGCAATCATTGTGAAGTTGTCATCAGTTTAAAATAATGAGTTATTAATAGTATTTGCTACCCTCAGGATAACTTCAAATCAAAAACCATACAATGGAGACACAAAAAATAAAAAGCAAGAAATTAAATCATACCACCAGAGAAAATCACCTTCACTAAAAGGAACACAAAAAGAAGGGAAAGGAGAGAGAGAAGACCACGGCACAAACAGAAAATAAACAACAAAATGCCAGGAGTGAGTCTCTACTTATCAATAATAACATTGAATGTAAATGGACTAAACTCTCCAGTCAAAAGACATCGAGTGGCTGAATGGATGAAAAAACAAGACCCTATAATCTGTTGCCCACAATAAACAATTCACCTATAAAGATACATGTATACTTAAAATAAAGGGATGGAAAAAGATATTTCAGCATTTTGGGAGGCCAAGGCAGACAAATTACCTGAGGCCAGGAGTTCGAGACCAGCCTGGCCAACATGGTGAAACCCCGTCTCTACTAAAAGTACAAAAAATTAGCCAGGTGTAGTGGTACATGCCTGTAATCCCAGCTACTCCAGAAGCTGAGGTGGAAGAATGGCTTGAACCCAGGAGGCAGAGGTTGCAGTGAGTTGAGATTGCACCGCTGCACTCCAGCCTGAATGACAGAGAAAGACTTCACGTCAAAAAAAAAAAAAAAGAAAGAAAAAGATATTTCATGCTAATGGAAACCAAGAAAGAGCAGAAGTAGCTATACTTATATCAGACAAACTAAATTTCAAGACAAAAACTGTAAGAAGAGACAAAGAAGATCATTATATAATGATAAAGGAGTCAATCCAGCAATAGAATATAATAATTGTAAATATATATGTGCCCAACACTGGAGCACCCAGATATATAAAGCACACATTATTAGAGCTAAAGACAGAGGTAGACCTCAATACAATAATAGCTGGATACTTCAACACTTCACTTTCAGCATCAAACAGATATCTATCCCAGACAAAAACTCAGAAAAGAAATATTGGACTTAATCTGCACTATAGACCAAATAGACCTAATACATATTCACAGAACATTTCAGCCAAAGGCTGCAGAATACACATTCTTCTCCTCAGCACATGGATCATTCTCATGGACAGACCATATGTTAGGTCACAAAACAAGTTTTAAAACACTCAAAGAAATTGAAAGCATATCAAGCATCTTCTCCAACCACAATGGAATAAAGCTACAAATCAACAACAGGAATTTTGGAAACTATACAAACACATAGAAATTCAAGAATGTGTTCCTGAATGACCAGCAAGTCAATGAAGAAATTGAAAAGGAAATTGAAAATTTTTTTGAAACAAATAATAATGAAAACACAACATGTCAATATCTATGGGATACAGAGAAAGCAATACTGAAAGGAAAGATTATAGATATAAATGCCTACATCAAAAGAGAAGAAAACCTTCAAATAAATAGCCTGATAATGCATCCTAAAGAACAAGAAAAGCAAAAGCAAATCAAACCCAAACTTAGTAGAAGGAAAAATAAAGATCAGAGCAGCAATAAATGAATTTGAAATGAAGAAAACAATATGAAAGATCAGTAAAACAGAAAGTTGTTTTTTTAAAAAGATAAACAAAATTGACAAACCTTTAGCCAGACCAATGAAGGAAAAAAAGAAGATTCAAACAAATTAAATCAGCAATGAGAAAGGAGACATTGCAAGTGATACCACAGAAATCCAAAGGATTATTAGTGGCTACTATGAGAAACTATATGCCAAGAAATTGGAAAACCTAGAGAAAAATGGATAAATTCCTAGACAGGACAAAGAATACAGGATTTACAGAATTTGTTTGGAGGATTTATTAAACAAACAGCAAAAACAACTATTACACCACCAGCAAAACAACACCAACATCAAGTGCTGGGGAGAAAGAAGAATGTGATTTCCAGAGTTACTACATTGTATTATTTAAAATGTCTAGTTTTCAAAAAAATTACAAGACATAAAAAAAAAGTATGGTTCATACACAGAAGAAAAGTAGGCAATAGAAACTGCTTTTTTTTTTTTTTTTTTTTTTTTGAGATGGTGTCTTGCTCTGTTGCCCAGGCTGCAGTGCAGTTGCGTGATCTCGGCTCACTGCAAGCTCCGCCTCCCAGGTTCACGCAATTCTCCTGCCTCAGCCTCCAGAGTAGCTGGGACTACAGGTGCCCGCCACCATGCCCAGCTAATTTTTGTATTTTTAGTAGAGACGGGATTTCACCGTGTTAGCCAGGATGGTCTCGATCTCCTGACCTCGTGATCCCCCCGCCTTGGCCTCCCAAAGTGCTGGCATTACAAGCATGAGCCACCACACCCGGCCTAGAAACTGTTTTTAAGGAAGCATAGAAACTGTTTTTAAGGAAGCATAGATGTTGGAATTACTAAAATAAACAAAGACTTTAAATCAGCTATTTTAAATATGTTCAAAGACTGCATTCTGGGAAGACTATTCAAGAGATGAAGATGTATAGCCTACATCATAGAGCTGCTAGGCAGTATCCCAAAGCACTTTACTTTATTTGTAAAATGTTTTGGGGAATTCTTCAATCACAAAGGAGAACCGCAGCACATCACCAGGCTAAAGCCCTAGACCCTTTTTGATGTACTTGTGGAAAAGTATAGCTGGTCCCGTGAAGATGTGGCACAGTTTATAAATTTTCTGATATTAGAAATGCTTCCAGAAAATTAAGCTTTGGTTGGCAAATGTCTTTGGCATGCTTGGTTGAATTTTTAGCAAATTCTACCAATATACCATTCTGAGCTAGCAAATGTTCCCAGCACATTTGACCTAAATGGTGACTCTCTTTCTTTAGCAAATTACAAGTGAGCTGGCTTCATCCTGGCCTTTATTTTGCTTTGAGATATTGTTGTTTGACATTTTGCGTTTTGTGCACTGTGACCCTGGGTAAGGGTAGTCTTTTGTCTTCAGCTAAGTAGTTTACTGACCATTTTCTTCTGGAGACAATAACATGTCTCATGTCTCTAAGCATTGTTTTTTGTGCTGTGTAATGTTTAAATGTCTTTTTTCCCCTCTTTGTGTTTTGGTAGATTTTATAGCTATTTATGAAGAAACGTTTTTAGCTGAGTACTATATAATTTACAATCTTAAGAAATTATCAAGTCAGAACCCAGAAATAGCAAGGAAATGTACAATTTCATCTTCTGGCAAAGGAATATCATTCCTGTATTACAGTGTATGTGAATGCAACCTATAAATGTTAATTTCCATTAAATATGAGATTGGGACTCAAATTTCAGAAAGCTACCAAGTCTTAAGTGTTTTGTACGCTGTGTTGCATGTAGCTAACTTTAACTTATCCAAGGAGTTATGTCAACTTTTCATTCCTTAACAGTCCTTTTATATTGGATTTTAGACAAAGTGGCTCAGGGTTACAAGATGTCATTTCCTACATGGCACTCTGAAGGAAGAAAAGACATGTTTCTCATTCTAAAATATCCACTGTAATTCAGCAGACCCATTTGTATTTTCACACATTTTTTAAAGTACTTTTAAGGAAAAAGAGTAATTTCCCTTTGAAAATGTGATGGCCCAATACCATGTGATGTTACCTCCCTCAAGCACTGAAAGTTAAACTCTATATAGATTAAATTGCAAAAGAGTAATATGTTCAGTGTGCGTAATAAACATATATATGTGTTTACTTATATATATGAACAAATAACTGAAGGAAACCATGTCTAAAGAGCTAAAGGAATGTTTCAAAACAACAACAAATAGAGAAAAACAAGAGATGGACATTATTAAAAAGAAGCAAATAAAAATTCTGGAGTTTAACAGTTCAATTGCTGAAATGAAAAATTCTCTAGAGGGGCTCAACAGCAGATCTAAGCAGGCAGAAGAAAGAACCAGAGTACTTGAAAATAAGTCCATTGAGATCAGCTACTCTGAGAAACAAAAAGAAAAATGAATAGAGCCTCAGATACTTGTCAGACATCATCAAGCATACCAGCATATGCTCAATGGGAGTCCAAAAGAGCAAGGAAAAAGAGAAAGGGTCAGAAAGAGTATTTTAGGAATTAATGGCTGGAAACTCCACAAATCTGATGAAAAACATTAGTACACATCCAAAAGGTCATCACAAAGTAGCATAAATTCAAAGAGATCCACACCCAGACAAATGTTTGGAAAAACTCAAAACATGTTTCCTCTGCTCTCATACCACAACGTAACAGTCAACACAGAAGACTTCTGTGAGTCCAAAATATATAAAGATTTCTCCCCACCTTCAGCAAGCAATCCATTCTGCAGCAGACACCAGCTGGGTGTCCTCTAGTTCAATTCTGACACAACCTACTTGGAGATTGTGTCATATCCCACAGGTGTGGGGCTCAGTCCTTGAAATTTCCCCACCTTCAGACACCAGTCACAAGGCCAGGACTCTGGGACTTCTGACTGACTAGCTTCAAGTTGGAGTTTCTGCAACCAACTCTTTGGGTTTGATTAATTTGCTAGAGCAGCTCACAGAATTCTGGGAAACATTTATGTTTGCTGACGTATTATAAAGACTATTAAAAGGATACAGATGAAGAAATGCATAGGGCAAGGCATAAGAGAAGGGGCATGGAACTTCCAGGCCCTGCCCAGGCACACCACTCTGCAGGAACCTCCATATGTTTAGCTACCCAGAAGCTCTCCAAACTCAGTCCTCTTGGGTTTTTACAGAGGCTTCATTACATAGGCATGATTGATTAAACCATTGAGATCAATTTGATTCTCAGCCTCTCTACCTTACTCAGAGGTTAGGGTGTGAGGCTGAAAGTTCCAATCCTCTAATGATGCCTTTGTCTTCCCTTATTAGTCAACATTAGCATGCAAAAATATAGCACTTTGGAAATTTGAAGGATTTTAGGAGTTTTATGCCAGAAAGCAGGGATGAAGACCAAATACATATTTTACGATACCACCACACATAATAACCAAATCTCTGAAAGACAAAGGAAAACTTTTGAACAGCCAAAGAGAAATGACTAGAATAATCACGTTCAAGGCATCCTCTATGAAATTAATACTTAACTTCTGATTAGAAACCATGGAAGTTGGAAATCAGTGGGATGACATATTCAGATTCTAAAGAAAAAATAAGGCTTCCAACTAAAAATTCTATATCCAGAAAAACTGTCCTTCAAAATTTGGGAAAAATTAAGATATTGCCAGATAAACAAAAACTGAGTAAATTAATCACCAGCTGACCTGTTCAACAAGAAATTTGTCCTTCAGGCTGAAATAAAAGGACACCAGACAGTAATGTTAATCTATATAAAGAAATAAAGAGCACTGGTAAAAGTAACTACATTGATTTAAACACAAAAGACAGCAAAAATATATTTTTTGTTTGTAACACTTTCCTTCTCTCATCTTATTTAAAAAACAATTGACATTTTACTTTTTTGGCACTATGATCATGGGGAAGAGTAGTCTTTTGTCTTCAGCTAAGTAGTTTATTGACCATTTTCTTCTGAAAACAATAACATGTCTCTAAGCACCGTTTCTTGTGTTGTGTGACATTCAAGTGTCTTTTTTTAATGAAAAGTATTTTCTCCTTTGTGTTTTGGCAAGTTTTATGGGAATTTATGAAGAGATATTTTAGCTGACTACTATATAATTTACAATTTTAAGAAAGTATCAAGTTAGAACCCAGAAATAGTAAGGAAATGCACAATTTTATATTCTGGCAAATGGACCTAATTCCTGTATTACAGCGTAAGTAAATGTACCTAATAAATGTTAACTTCCCATTAAATATGAGATGGGGACTCAAATTTCAGTGATAATTACAAGTTTGTGTTGATGGGCATGCAATGAATAAAGATGTAATCATGGGACAATAACAGCATGAAAAAGGTGACAGGGATTGGAACTACATAGGAATAAAGCTTTTTACACTATTGAACTTAAATGTATGTTAATCCAAAATAGATTTTCATAAATCAAGATGTTAATTATGACCCCTTAGGCAACCATTAAGAAAATAAATCATAAAATATATAGTAGAGTAAATGACAAGAGAGTTAAAATAGTAGACAAGAAAATATCTGTTTAACACAAAAGAAGGCAGTAACAAAGGCATAGAGAAATAAAAATGACATAAGACATAGAGAAAACAAATGGAAACATGGCAGATATAAATCATACCTAATCAGCAATTAGATGAAATGTAGATGTTTTAAATACCCCAATCAAAAGGCAGAGACTAATAGTATGTATTTCTAAAAAATCATCCAACCATATGTTGTCTAAAGGGACACAGTTTAACTTAAATCTAAGACCTGAAACCATAAAAATTATAGAGAGTAACCCAGGAAAAATTCTTCTGGACATTGGCCTAGGCAAAGAATTTATGACTAAGACCCCAAAAGCAAATTCAACTAAAACAAAAATAAATAAATGAGACCTAATTAAATTAGAAAGCTTCTGTACAGAAAAAAAAAATCATCAGAGTAAACAAACAACACACCAAATGGGAGAAAATATTTGCAAACTATGCATCCGAAAGATGACTAATATCCAGAATCAACAAGGAATTCAAACAATTCAACAAGAACAAAAACATAATCCCAACAAAAAGTGGGCAAATGATATGAACCCACATTTCTCAAAAAAAGACATACAAATGGTCAACCAACATATAAACGCAAATTAAAACCACACTAATATACCACTTTACCCCTGTAAGAATAGCCATTATTAAAAAGTTAAAAAACATAGATGTTGGCATGGATGTGGTGAAAAGGGAATGCTTACACACTGCTAGTGGGAATGTAAATTAGTACAACCTGTATGGAAAACAGTATGGTGATTTCTTAAAGAACTAAAAGTAGATCTACCATTCAATCCAGCAATCCCATGATTGGGTATCTACGTAAAGGAAAAGAAGTCATTATATCAAAAACACATCTTCACATGTATGTTTATTGTAGCACAATTTACAATTGCAAAGATATGAAACCAACCTAAGTGTCCATCAACCAATGAGTAGATAAAGAAAACATGGTATATGTATACACCATGGAATACTACTGAGCCATAAAAAAGAACAAAATAATGTATTTTGCAGCAGCTTGGATGGGGCTGGTGACCATTATTCTGAGTGACGTAACTCAGGAATGGGAAACAAAATACTGTATGTTCTTACTTATAAGTGGGAGCTAAGCTATGGGTATGCAAAGACATGCAGAATGATAAAATGAACCATGGGGACAAAAAAAGGGGAGGTTGGGAGAGGGACAAAAGAGAAAAACTACATGTTGGTTACACTGTACACTGCTTAGGTGATGGGTTCACTAAAATCTCAGACTTCACCACTGCACAATTCATCCATGTAACTAAAAACTACTCACACCCCAAAAGCTACGAAAACAAACAAACAAACAAAAAACAGGCCAGGCACAGTGGCTCACACATGTAATCCTAGCACTTTGGGAGACCAAGGTCGGCAGATCACTTGAGACCAGAAGTTTGAGACCAGCCTGGCCAACATGGCAAAACCCCATCTCAAATAAAAACACACACACACAAAAAAAATTAGCCAGGCATTGTGGTGCATGCCTGGAATCCCAGCTACTCAGGAGGCTGAAGCAGGAGAATCACTTGAACCCAGGAGGTGGATGTTGCAGTGAGCCAAAATTACTGCACTCCAGCCTGGGTAACAGAGTGAGTGAGACTATATTTCAAAAAACAAAACAAGAACAAAACAAAACAAAAATACCCTGTGAATAGATTTGTAAATAACCACATCAGTGGTTCTCAAGGCTTTTCATCTGGGAACAAAAAGGGCTTTGATTTAAATTGATATTTACAGTATTGGAAATTTAAAATAAGAAATTCAAACAAGACAGAGAGAAACACTTTAAGACCAGGCACTGTGGCTCACACATGTGTGGCTCATCACTTTGAGAGGCTGAGTCAGGAGGATCACTTGATGCTGGGAGTTTGAGACCAGCACAGGCAAGACCCCAACTGTATATTAAAAATTTTTTAAATTTTTTAATTTTTTAAAAAAAGACACACTTTAGATTCAAAGAAATAAATAGGTTGAAGGTCAAAGGATAGGAAAATATATACCTTGCAAACAATAACAGAAAATGAGATGGAGTGGTTATACTAGTATTACACAAAATGGACTCGAAGACAAAAATTTTATGGGCAAAAAAAGACACTTAATAACAATAAAGGAGTCAATCCATTTATGAAGAGATAACAATCATAAACATGTACACATTACAACAGAACCTAAAAATACACGAGGTTAAAAACTGACAGAATTGAAGGAAAAATATACAGTTTAAAATTAATAGTTGGAAACTTAACTTAGAAAACTCCACAACAGCAAAATATGAATTATTCTCAAGTGCATGTAGAACATTCTCCAGGCTAGATAATAAGCTAGTCTACAAAACAAGTCTCAATAAATTCAAAAGGATTGAAATCATTTAATGTATGTTCTCTGAACACAATGGAATGAAAATTAGAAATAAATAACTGAAGAAAATCTCGAAAAATTACAAATAGTGGAAACTAAATAATACAGTCCTAAACAACTAATGAGTCAAAGAAGAATCACAAGAGAAATTAGAAAACACTTTGAGATGAACAACAAAAACAATATACCAACACTTACAGGATGCAGTGAAACAGCATGCAGAGGGAAATTTATAGCTGTAAAAGCTTACATTGAAAAGGAAGGATCTCAAATGAATACCTTAAGAAACTAAAAAGAGAAAAAACAAAAGCAAACAGAAGGAAGAAAATATTAAAGATTAGAACCTTGATTAATAAAGCAATAATTAAATAAAAATAGAGACACATAAAGAAAATCAAGGACAACAAAGGTTGGTTTTTTGAAAAGATCAACAAAACTGACAAATCTTTACATTAAACTGACCAACAAATAAAGAAGACTCAATTACTAAAATCAGGAATGATTTTGTAATTCATTTAGCAGTGATTTTAGTAATTCAAATGAGAGAACACTGCTATCAACTTTACAGAAATAAAAATAATTTAAGAGAATAATATGAGCAATTATACAATAGTAAGTAGATAACATATATAAAATAAGAAAATTCCAAGAAAAACACAAACTTCCAAAACTGACTCAAGAAGTAGAAAACCTGAATAAATCCATAATTAATAAAGAGATTGAGTGGGTAATGAAAAATTTCCCACAATGAAAGTTCAAGACCAGACAGTTTCACTGCTGAATTCTACTTAAAATTTCAGAAAGAATTTACACCAATCCTTCAAAAACTCTTGCAAAAAACAACAAAAGAGACAGGAACACTTCTCAACTCATTTCATTAGGCCAGTATTACCTGGATGTCAAAACTAGACAAAGACATTACAAGGAATAAAAAACTACATATCAATACTTCTTATGAATATAGATATAAAATGCCTCAATAAAAAACTAGCAAACCGAATCTAGTAACATATAAAGGATTACATATCATAACCAAGTGATATTTATCCCAGGAATACAAGATTAGTTACATATAAAATCAATTCATGGACAGATTATTTATTTATTATTTATTTGTGTATTTATTTTTAGATGGAGTCTTCCTCTGTCACCCAGGCTGGAGTGCAGCAGCACAATCTCTGCTCACTCCAGCCTCAACCTCCCAGGTTCAGGCCATCCTCCTGCCTCAGCCCCTCAAGTAGATGAGACTACAAGCATGTGCCACCACACCTAGTTAATTTCTGCATTTTTGGTAGAGACAGGTTCTCACCATGTCCCCCAGGCTGGTCTTGAACTCCTGAGCTCAAGCAATCTGCTTGCCTCAGCCTCCCAAAGTGCTAAGATTACAGGCGTGAGCACCATGCCCAGCCCAAACCATATTTAAAAAATGAAAAACAAACACCATGTAATCTTTTCAAGAGATGCAACAAAAGACAAAATCCAAAATATTTTCATAAAAAAAACTATGCAACAAACTAAGACTAGAAGGTAAATTTCTCTATGTGATCAAAGACATCTACAAAAGTCCCAAGGCTAACACCATTCTTAATGGTAGAAGGTAAAAATCTTTCATTCTAAGACCAGGAACAAAGAAAGATGTCTGCTCTTACCACTTCTATGCAACATTTTACTGAAGGTTCTAGGCAGGGCAGTTAGGGAAGATAACAAAATAAAATGCATTAACATTGAAAAAAAGAAGTGAAACTATCTCTGTTTCCAGATAACATGATTTTTTGTATAGAAAATCCTAATAAATCCACTATACACACACACACACACACACACACACACACACACACATATACATATAACAAATTTTAGAAAAGTTGCAGGACAAAAGATCAGTATACAAAAATCAAGTGTATTTCTATGCACTAGCAACAAATAATCTGAAATTAAAATTAAGAAAATAATTCCACTTAAAATGCATCAAAAACAATAAACCACTTAGAAATAAATTTCACAAAAAAAACTGTAAGACTTGTGTACTGCAAACTATGAAACATCACTGAAGAATAAAATTAGAGAAGACATAAACAGAAACATATCCCATGTTCCTGGATTGGAAGATTTAATGTTGTTAAAATGGCAAGACTCCCCAAATTGATCTGCAGATTCAAAGAAATCTGTGTCAAAATCCCAAGTGCTTTTTTTTTTTTTTGGTTGAGACTGATGAGCTGATCAAAAAAATTCATATGGAAACGCAAGGGACCCAGAAGAGCCAGAAATAAATAAAAGCTATGATGACATACTTCCAGATTTCAAAAGTTAAACTACAGTAATCATGACTCTGGTACTGGCATAAAAATAGACATATAAATCAATGGAATAAAATTGAGAACCCAGAAATAAACAGTCATATCTGTGGTCAATTTATTTTCAACAAGGGCACCAAAAACATTCAATGAGGAAATAATTGTCTTTTCAGCAAATGGTAATTGGACAAATGGATACCCACATGCACAATAATGAAGTTATAACCCTACCTCATACCATATGCAACAAATTAACTCAAAAAGGATTAAAGATCTAAACGTAAAGCTTAAAACTGTAAAACTTTCAGAAGAATGCATAGGAGTAAATCTTATGACAGCAAAAGCATAAGCAACTAAAAAAAATAGATAAGTTGGACTTCATCAAAATGAAAAGCTTTTGTGTTGCAAAGGACACTACTAAGAAAGTGAAGACACAACCCACAGAATATTAGGAACTATTTACAAATCATGTATCTGATAAGACACCATATCCAGATACATAAAAACATATACAAACATACAGACTTAAAACTCAACAATAAAAAGGTAAGATAAATAAGCCAATTTTAAAAGGGGCGAAGGATTGGGATCTACATTTCTCAAAAAAAAAATATAAGGCTAATAAACATATGAAAAGATGTTTAACATCACTAGTCATTAGGAAAATACAACCCAAAAGCACAATGAGATATCACTTCACACCCACTAGGATGGCTATGATCAAAAAAATAGACAATAACAAATGTTGAAGATAATGTGGAGAAACAAGAATCCCCATACATAGCTGATGGGAATGTAACATGGTGGAGCCTCTTTGGAAAACAGTTTAGTAGTTCCTCAAAAAGTGAAACACAGTTACCATATGACCCAGCAATTCTAGGTATACACCCAAGACAATTAAAAATATGTCCACACAAGAACTTGTATGTGAATGTTCATAGTACCATTATTTATAATAACTGAAAGGTGAAAGCAACCCAAATGTCCATTAAGATATGAATGGATAAACAAAATGATATAGACATAAAATAGAATATTATTTATCCACAAAAGGAATGAGACACTGATACATGCTACAAAATGAGTAAATCTTGAATGTATTATGCTAAGTGAAATAAGCTAGACACAAAAGGCCACATATCATATGATTTCATTAATATTAAATGTCCAGAATAGGCAAACTATATAGAGACAGAAAGTAACTTACTGATTGCCAGGGATTAGGAGAACGGGAAGTGGAAAGTAACTGCTAATAAATACAGAATTGTTTTGGTCTTTGGTGTGTGTGTATGTGTGTGTGTGTGTATGTGTGGTGATGAAAACGTTCTGTAATTAGATAGTTGTAATGGTTGCACAACTTTGTGAATATACTAAAAACCACTGAATTGTATATTTTAAAAGAAAAATTGCATAGTATGTGAATTATATCTTAATCTAAAAAAGAAAAAAGTCAACAGTAAATTAAAATAATCAACTAAAAAATATTAGCTAGATTAAGCAAGAAAAAAATGAAAGAAGACCTAAATGGCCACTATCAGGAATGAACGCAGAAGCATCACAACTGATCCTATAGAAATGTAAATGCTTATAAGGAAATAAGATGTATAACTTTTGCCAACAAATTGGACAATTTAGATGAAATGGACAAATTCCTGGAAACACTCCAAACACCAAAACTGACTCAAGAAGTAGAAAATCTAAATACAGTTATAAAAGGTGAATAAATTAAATTTATAATAAAAAACCTTCCCACAAAGAAAAACCCAGCCCCAAAATGGCTTCACTGGTGAATCTTATCAAATATTTAAATAGGAAATAATGACAATCATATGCAAACTCTCTTGGGAAACAGAGAGAAAAACCTTATCCAATCCATTATGTAAGGCCAATATTACCGTGATACTAAAACAAGATAAAGATATCATAAGCAAAGATAATTAGAGACCAACAGTTACATAGACACAAAAATTCTTAACAAAATATTAGCAGACCAAATCTACCAACATCTGAAAAGGAGTATACACCATGGCCAAATGAGATTTAGCCCACAAATGCAAGGTTGATTTAAGATCCAAAAATTGATATGATACATTATGATAGTAGAATAAAGGACAAAACAAGATTATTTTTGCCAATAGACACAGATAAAGCATTTGATGAAGTCCAATTCCCACTCATGATAAAAAACTCTCAATAGGGATAGATGAGAATTTCCTCAATCTTTTTTTTTGAAAGAAAAAATTTTCGAAAGAAAAAAAAAGAAAAAATTTTCTTTTTTTTTTTTTCACGATGGAGTCTCTGTCTGTCACCCAGGCTGGAGTGCAGTGGCACAATCTTGGCCCACTGCAACCTCCGCCTCCCAGGCTCAAGCGATTCTCCTGCCTCAGCTTTTCAAGTAGCTGGCATTACAGGCGTGCACCACTACTCCCGGCTAATTTTTGTATTTTTAGTGGAGACAGGGTTTCACCATGTTGCCCAGGCTGGTCTTGAACTCCTGACCTGGGGTGATCCACCCGCCTCGGCCTCCCCAAGTGCTGGGATTACAGGCGTGAGCCACCACACCCAGCCGAGAATTTCCTCAGTCTTATAAATGCATCTGTGGGAAAGTCCTACAGCTAATATAATACTTAATGAGGAAAGACTGAATGCTATCCCCCGTAAGATCTGGAACAGGAAAAAAAGTTGTCTCACCACTTCTATTCCACATTTTACTGTAGGTTCTGGTCAGTGCAATAAGGCAAAAATAATTCAAAGGCATGTAGATTAGAAAGGAAAAAGTAAAACTTTATTCATATATGACATGATCTTGTATGTATAAAATCTTAATGAATCTGCAAAAATAATAAAAGCCAATTGGAACTGAAAAGCAAGTTGCTATGGTTTGAATGTGTCCCCCAAAGTTCATGTATTGGAAACTGAACCCCCAATGCAACAGTATTGGGAGTTAGGGCCTACTAAGAGGGCTCTGCCCTCGTGAATGGATTAATGTCATTATCATGGGAATAGATTGGTTATCTCAAAAGTAGGTTTGTTATAAAAATGAGTTCAGCACCCTCTTGTTCTTTTGCACATGCTCTTGTTCCCTTCCACCTTCCACCATGGGATGACACAGCAACAAGGTCCTGACTAGATGCATCCCCTTGATCTCAGACTTCCCAGCCTCCAGAATCCATGAGCCAAATAAACTTCTATTGTTTATAAATTACCTAGTCTGTGGTATTCTGTTATAGTAACAGCAAAATGGACTAAAAGTTTAGCAAGATTGCAGCCTACAAGATCAAAAAGTCAAATGTATCTCTACATCTTAACCACAAACTATACAAAAATGAGATTAAGAAAACAATGCCATTTACAACAGCATCAAGAAGGATAAAATACTTAGAGAGTACATTAACAAAGAAGTGTAAGTTGAAAGATTAAACACTGCTAAGAGAAATTAAGGAACATGAAAATAAATGAAGAGACATTTCATTTATTGGGCTGGAAGACTCAATATTATTAAGATAGCAACACTCTCTAAGTTGAGGTAGAGATTCAATGGAATCTCGGTCAAAACCACAGCTGGATAAAGTTGCAAGATACACAATCAACATACAAAAATCACTAACATTTCTATGCACTAACAGTGAACTATTTGAAAAAGAAATCAAGAAAACAATCTCATTTACAATAGTTCCCAAAAAAATACTTAGGAATAAATTTAACTGGAAAGGTGAAAGACCTCTACAGTGAAAACTATAAAACACTGATGAAAGAAATTGAAGAAGACGTAAGTAAATGACATGATATCCCATGCTGATGGTTTAGATTAATTAATATTGTTAAAATATTTATACTACTCAAAGTGATCTATAGATTCAATGCAAAACCTATCAAAATTCCATTGACATTTTTCACAGAAATAGTAAAAACAATCCTAAAATTTGGAGCCACGAAAGACCCAGAATAGCCAAAACAATCTTGAGGAAAAAAAAAATAATAATAATTCTGGAGGCATCATATTGTTCAACTTTAAAATGTACTACAAAGCTATAGTAATCAAAACATCACAGTATTGGCATAAAAACAGGCACGAACCAATGGAACAGGATAGAGAGCCCAGAAATAAATTCATGCATTTACAGTTAATTGATTTTTGACAAAGCATCAAGAACAATGAGGAAAGAACAATTTCTTCAATAAATGATATTGGAAAACTGGATATTCACATGCAAAGAAAGAAATTAGGCCAATAGCACAAGGAACAAAAGCAAAAATAGACAAATAGGATTACAGCAAACTAAAAAAAATATCCTTCACAGCAAAGGAAACAATCAAGAGTGAAGAGACAACCTACAGGATGGGAGAAAATATTTGTAAATCATACATCTGATAAGAGATTAATATCCAAAATACATAAGGAACTCAGCGCAATAGCTAAAAAACAAATAACCCGATTTTAAAGATGGACAAAAGACCTAAATAGCCATTTCTCAAAAGAAGACATACAAATGGCCAAAAAGCATATGAAAAAAATGTTCACTAGGACTGAACATCAAGAGAAATGCAAACTAAGACCACAATGAGACCTCACACCTGTTAGAATGACTATTATCAAAAAGATGAAAGATAAATGTTGGTGAGGATGTGGAGAAATGGGAATCTCTGCACACTATTGTTGGGAATGTAAATTACAACAGTCATTATGGAAAACGGTATGGCTGTTTCCCCAAAAATTCAATCTAAAACTACTGTATGATCCAGCAATCCCACTACTGAATATATATCCAAAGGAAATGAGATATACGTATTGAAGAGCTGTCTGCTCTCAAATGTTTATTGCAGCATTATTCACAATAGCCAAGATATGAAATCAACCTAAGTTTCCATCCACAGATAAACAGATAAAGAAAATGTGGTATATATACACAGTGGAATATTACTCGGCCTTAAAAAAAGAAGGAAAGAGTGCCAGTGACAATAGCATGGATGAACCTGGAGGACATTATGTTAAGCGAAATAATCCAGACACAGAAAGACAAATACTGCATGATCTCACTCATATATGGAATCTTAAAAAGTTGAATTCATAGAATAGAGAGTAGAATGGTGGTTACCAGGGGCTGGGGGGTGAGGAGAAAAGCTGCTGGTCAAAAGGTAAACAATTTCAATTAGATAATAGAAGGAATAAGCTCAAGAGATCTACTGTACAACATGGTGATTATAGCATACACCAATGTATTATATCCTTAAAAATTGCTAAGAGTAGATTTTAAGTGTTCTCACCACAAAAAGATAAGCATATGAGGTATAGTATATATTAATTAGCTCAATTGAGCTGTTCACAACGTACACATATTTTAAAACATCATGTTGTACACAATAAATATATATAACTTTTATTTATCAGTTATTAAAAAACAGCTGGCTTTTTTAAATAAAAATTGACAGGCTAATCTTAAAATTCATATAGAAGTGTAAAGGGCCCAGAACACCCAAGACAATTTCTAAAAGAAACAAGAAAAAAGTCGGGGTATTTACACCTGCTTGATTTGAAAACTAACTACAGAACTTCAATGATCAGGACATGGTAGTGTGGGTGCAGAGATACAGAATACAGTACAGAAATCAACCTTTAAATTTATGGTCCATTTTTTTTTACCATGTTGTCAAGGTGATTCAGCAATGGGAAAAATATAGTTTTTTCAAAGTTTTTCATGCTTCCTGTTTCCACTGTTTTCTCATGCTTCCCTGACAACTGAATGTTCATATCTCACAGACAACCACACACACTCACACTCACGAACTTAGCCCCTTGTCTCACAACTCATACACAAATATTAACTCAAAATGTATCACAGACAGAAATATAAAGGCTAGAACTACAAATCGTAAGAGAAAACATAGTAGTAAATCTTTATGATCTTGAGTTAGGCAAATATTTTTTAGATATGATACCAAAAACACCACCTATAAATTAAACATTAATAAATGGACTCTATCAAAATTAAAAAGTTTTGCTTTTCATAAAGCACCATCAATAAAATGAAAAGACAAGCTACAGACTGGGTGAAAATGTTTACACACCACATATCTGACAAACGACTTGAATTCTACATAAATAAGAAACTCTTTCAGCTCAAAAATAATAAGATAAAACAACCCTATATGAAAACGGACAAGATCTAAAGAGCACTTCACCAAAGAAAGTGTCAAATGAGCATTTGAAGAAATGTCCAACATCAGTAGTCATTAGGGACAGGCAGATGAAAGCCTCCATGAAAGCCAGCATGGTGGCATGTGCTGAAGTGGCTGAGGCAGGAGGCAGGAAGGTCACCTGAGCCCAGGAAGCCTGGGCAACATAACACCATCCCATCTCAAAAAGAAACTCAATGAAGTATTACACTCTTATTAAAATGATTAAAATAAAAATACAAGCAGTACCAAGTACTGATGAGGATATAAAACAGATCTCTCACATATTGTTGGTAGAAATGGAAAATGTTAAAGCCACTCTAGAAAGTAGTTTGGCTGCATCTAATAAAGGTAAATATATATTAACCCTTGAGCAATGAAAACCAGGTTCACAAAAACCTGTATGCATTTTTTATAGCAGCTTTATTTATAACCATCAAAAACTGGAAACCACCCGCATGTCTTTCTACCAATGAATGATTTAGGAAGCTGTGGTAAATCCATTGAATGGAATACTACTCAAAAATAAAAAGGAAGAAACTACTAATACACGCAGCACAACGGATGAATTGTAAATGAATTTTGCTAAGTGAAAGAGGCCAGAACCAAAGGTTACGTGTTATATTACTCTATTCCATTAATGTGACCATCTGGAGAAGGCAAAACCATATGGATGGAAAACAAATCAGAGGGCTCCAGGGGCCAGGCGTGGGGAGAGGGTAGCTTTAACTACAAAGCGGGCAACAGAAGTGGATTTTGTGAGTGGCAGAACCATTCTAAGTCATGATGCAGGGTGGATATGCGACTCTATCCATTTGTCAAAACCCATAAAACTGTACACCACAAAGAATGATTTTTACTGAGTGTAAACTTAAAAGAAATCAACCACAATATGGGAGAACCCCAAAATGGAATACAAATTGTAATAAATGAATTTAACTATATTACAAATGAATAAAAGCAACACACTGAGGACAGTGGGAAAGAGTTACTTTGGGAAGCATCATTTTGAATATATATTGTGAAACTGAAGACAAAAAGAACTGCACAAATTCTGTGTTTTAATTAATAAATCAGTTTCTCACAAGGGCATAGGTTAGCAATTCTGACACTGCTTTATATGCATACCAGGGTTGAACAAACAAATCGTGATATTTTCATTTTATTAAGTCACTCAGTGTTAGAAAAAGGTATTAGAAACAAGGAAAGAGGAAAGTTAGAAAAAAACTCTGGGGTGTGAACTGGAGTCAGAAGTATCATTATAAAACTCGGTTTTTAAATAAATATTGATGTTTGTGTTTGCATGGCGGAGTACACATATGTATAATTCCAAGATCTGTCCCACTAAAAAGACACACAAGTAAGAAAGCAACAAGCACATTTAGTGCCTGATCTTGGTTCTAAATACCAATCTCCAATAAAAAGGAATCAGGACTCCACCAAAAATGCTGTTTCTAGGCTCTGCAAGTTCCTTCAAGTCTTTGCTCAGATTGTACCTTATCAGTGAGGCTTTCCCCTGACATTTCTATTTAATACTGCAACCTGCTCCCCCATTCCAGAACTTCTGATCTGCTTACTCCTTTCTCGTTGTTCCCTAACACTTATCACCTTCCAACATACTAGAAAATTTATTTCTTATGTTTATTGTTTATTGTCTTAACTGTCCCCTAGTCTACTTCATTCTCTGATGTGACCCAAACATGTAGAACAGTGATTGGCACATAGTAAGAGCTAAATAAATATTCATTGAAATGAATGAATGAATAATGAGATAAAGACAAGTAACTATAGTGCAGCTGTGTTGCAGTGCCGCTGAAGAGCCATTGCACTGACAGCCAACATCTGAGCTGGTTGAGATCCTTTCAGCAGAGGACTAGAATTCCAGAACACTAGCCAGCAAATAACTGCATGCACTCAGGGCCACTGCAAACTCATGAAGTGCCTTTGTGTAAATTAGAAAGGACACCCCTTCCTCATGGCAGATGCAGCTCTGCTCCAGGGTGAGGGCTTGGCAACTGAATTTCGCTCCAACCCAAATCCCTTGCCTGGGAGACATTGTGCAGTGCACAACCTGCCCAATTGTGCATGATGGCCGTGCACAGGGCGTAGTGGCCACACACAGACTTTCAGAACCAGCAGTTGCAAAAAAACTCTGTCCACTGCCATGGCTGTGTCTGGGGGCATCTTGTAGAAACGTCCTGCTCCCTGGTGCTTGGCCCCTATGGGTTCACCCAGAACCCCATCCTGAGCCTGCTTGCTCAGAACCACCTGGGCACCATGGCAGGCAGGGCCTTTGCCTCGGAGTTGGTTCTTCCTCCTTACTCCCTCTTTTAGTTTCCAAATCTTAGCCCATGACACTGTCTCTGGATTTCATTTGCTCTATGCCTCAGAGTAACAGCCTCTCCTCTCCTCTTCCAGGCTAACCTCTCTTCCCAAAACCCAGTCTAAGCCCAGCCGTGCCGACTTTCTGCTTGCCTTGAAGCGGTATCCAGACTGCACTAAATGTCCCCATCACCCCCTCTCCCCTGTGGTCTTCAAGTTGTGCTCCAGAACCCTCAGGGCTGCTGCCTGAACTGTGTGGACTTGGAGGGAAGGGGGAAAGGAAACCCAGGGCCAGGACACAGGCTCCCTCAGCCTTGCTTCAACAAAAGCACCTCTGCTCACAGTATTTATAGCTTTCAAGTACAATTTTTGCCTAGGAAAAAAAAGTTATATGTCTAAACATTAGGATATAGACATTCTATGCCTTCAGAATGCAGTCATTTTAACTTGGAGAAAACTTTAAGTAATACTCATCTCCCACTTAAAAGAATTTTAATAGAGAGCCTAAGAATGATTGGCTTTGAGTGATGGAGTTACCTGGTGAGCCCTTCCAGATTAAAATTCTACAAAATGCATGCCTTTGGTGACTTGCTATCTAGTATTAGAAACCAGATTAAAGTTTGGGCAAATCTGCTGTAGATAATGAGTTTGATCTTAAAATGCTTGATCTGTAGCTGTTCTTCCTGAAAATCATTATCTAGCAAGGCCAGAATTTTTTGGTAATCTAAGTGTTCACCTCCTAATTTATCTACTCTGGAAGTTCCCATCTTCATATGTTTGACGGTGCACAGCTATTCTTATGTGGGACCCAATATGTGAATGAGGAAAGTGACCTATTGCGAGTCATATTCCTACTTTGTTTAAATTTGACATAAATGTCCCATGGGGGTAAGATGGCCAGTTTGCCAGACCCTAAGGAAGAGATGCAAGTGGAGGATTAGAGAATGGGAATCACGGGAGCCTCTAAAAATGACACTCTGAATCAACACCAAAAAAAAAAACCAAAAAAAACAAAAAAACAACCCAAACAACTGGATTCAAAATGGGCAAAGGACTTGAATAGGCATTTCTCCAAAGAAGACAGACAAATGACCAAGAAGCATAAAAAAAGATGCTCAGCATCACTAATCATCAGGGAGATGAAAATCAAATTTACAGTGAAATACCACCTTACACTCATCAGGACGGCTACTATCAAAAAACAGAAAATAAGTGTTGGCAAGGATGCAGAGAAGTTGGACCTCTTATGCACTGTTGGTGGCAATGTAAAACAGTGCTGCCACTGTGGGAAATAGTATGGCAGGTTCTCAAAAAAAATAAATAATAGAATTACCATATGATCCAGTAATTCCACTTCTGAGTATACACCCAAAAGAACTGAAAACAGGGTCTCAAAGAAATAGTACACCCAAATTTATGGCAGCATTATTCCCAATAGCTAAAACATAGAAGCAAACCACGTGTCTATCAACAGATGAATGGGTTAGCAAAATGATGTATGCCCATAAATGGAATATAAGTCAGCTTTAAAAAGGAAGGAAATTCTGACACATGCTACAACATGGATGAACCATGAGTACCTTAGGCTAAGTGAAATAAGCCAGATGCAAAAGGACAAATACTGTATGATTCCACTTATATGAGGTACCTACAATAGGCAAATTCATAGAGACAGAAAGCAGAATATTGGTTGTCAGGAGTTAGGGGTAGGGAGGAATGAGGAGTTTGAATTTAATAGGTATAAAGTTTCCATTTTTTAAAGACACACAAGGCTGGCAGGAGTGGACACTGGTATGATCTTTCTGGAGGGTTGTGTGGGAATATGTATGAAGAGCCTTATACTGTGTCTGTACATGCCCTCTGTGCCCTCCCACACAACAATTCCGCTTTTTGTCCTTTCACCCTTGGAAACAATCATAGATGTCCACAAGGTGTATCTGTAAGGATGAACATCTGTTTATAATATCAAATGATTGGAAACAAATGTATAAAAGTGGGGCATAGTAAAATAAAGTATTACACTACCTATCTATATACAATTAATGTAAAAAATTTTTCAAAGAATATTTAGTATCCTGAGAAAAAGTTCTCAGTATATTGCTAATGTTAAAAAAGCAGATTATAGAACAATCAGTTCAAAATACATATATTTTTACTAAAAAATTATATACATGTACATATGTAAAGAGAGGAAGAGTTACAATACCGGTGATTTCAGATTCATCTTTCTATTTTTCTTTATTTTCCACATTTCTATGCTATATATGTATTATTTATGTGATCAGAAGCAAAAATACTGTATAAATATTTTTAAGTTAAATCAGTCTTCTCAATTTTTTATTAAAGAACACTGAACCTACGTGACATTCAAATTTTTCCTTCACAAGTGTCACCAAAAAGGGGTGCAAAAAATGCCACATTTTTATTGTTGTAAGCCAGAAAAAGGGGTACAAAAAATGCCACATTTTTATTGTTGTAAGTCAGAATTTACTGTAAAAAATCAGATTGTAAGAGAGGGTTTAAATGTTTAAAAGAATAAATTTCGCAATCACTTCAGAAGTACCTATTTGCATGCAAGTCAATAGTATGCTAATTTCCAATCATTCCCTCTTATTCATTAAAACCAGTCACCCAAGGCTCTCCCCAACCTGATAATTCAGGGTGAGGGTGGGAAGAGGGAGAGAGGAAGGAAGGAAGGAAGGAAGGAAGGAAGGAAGGAAGGAAGCAGGGAGGGAGGGAGGGAGGGAAGGAAGAAAGGAAGGAAGGAAGGAAAGAAAGAAGGAAGGAAGGAAGCAGGGAGGGAGGGAAGGAAGGAAGGAAAGAAGGAAGGAAGGAAGCAGGGAGGGAGGGAGGGAGGGAAGGAAGGAAGGAAAGAAGGAAGGAAGGAAGCAGGGAGGGAGGGAAGGAAGGAAGGAAGCAGGGAGAGAGGGAGGGAAGGAAGGAAGGAAAGAAGGAAGGAAGGAAGCAGGGAGGGAGGGAGGGAGGGAAGGAAGGAAGCAGGGAGGGAGGGAAGGAAGGAAGGAAAGAAGGAAGGAAGGAAGCAGGGAGGGAGGGAAGGAAGGAAGGAAGGAAAGAAGGAAGGAAGCAGGGAAGGAGGGAGGGAAGGAGGGAAGGAAGCAGGGAGGAAGGGAGGGAAGGAAGGAAGGAAGCAGGGAGGGAGGGCGGGTGGGCTGCTGGCGCTGGGAAATAGAGCTACACTGACTCTCATGTCAATTCTCCAGTTGGGCCTGCCATTCGGATTCTCATTCTCCCCTGTTGACCCAAGAACGTCCATGCTTTAACTTTTAGGCTCTAAACTGACATGTTTGCATTAGTGCTCCATGTGGACTTCTGCTGGAAATCTGTATTTTTTTATTTGTCATAATATTGATGTGGATTGGATTTGCGTGCAGCATTATGGAAAACTTTGCCAGACAATAACTGAGATGGCAGCTCTGGGATCCCTGAGAGAGGGACACAGTAAGAAGAGAACACACGGCCGGCTGTGCCGGCCTGGCCAATGGTTCCCGGGGCGCACTGGGGCTTGCGGGGTCCCCGGAGCACCACCTGAAACGCACCAAAGAACCCCACTCTCCTCGCCTCTTAAGAAAATCAGGACAAACCAGCTGCCACTCAGGCAGAGAACTCAGGAAGGCCCAAGGAGACCAAGACACGGCACAGCTGCAGGAGAAAGCTCAGCTTTGTGCAGTCCAGAAATCCTGCCTTGAGGTTCACAGGGGCCCAACCCAGCTGCCCCAGAAACACAGAGACGCTCTAGAGCCGCATGGAACCTCAGCACAAGAACTTCAAAAAGGACAAACCCAGGCGACCCTTGAGCCCGTACTCAAGGCCAGGCATGCGTACCACATTCTGTGAGGGCAAACAATCAGGAAAGGCTATTCAGGGAGGAAAAGCCATTGAGAAGAGCCGTGTTGACTCAGCCAGGAAGCGTGAATGTGGCATTTCTCAAAGGACAATCAGCTTGGTTCTCCCGATTTCATAAAGTGCAGAGGGAGAGGCCATGGGCTCAGGTTGGTTCCACCATCTGGGGCTCCAGCATGTGGGACTCCACCACCTGGGGCTCCACCCACCTGGGGCTCTACCCATCTGGAATCCACCACCTGGGGCTCCACCCACCTGGAGCTCCACCCACCTGGAGCTCCACCCACGTGGGGGCTCCATCACCTGAGGATCCACCCACCTGGGGCTGTGTCCACCCTGTGGGACTCCACCCACATGAGCCTTCACCACCACTCCACTTAACTGGGGCTCCATCATGTGGGACTGCATCTACCTAGGGTTCCTGGCTTCACTTATCTGGGGCTTTTCCTGGCTCCACTCACCTAGGGCTCCACCTAACTGGACAGCACTTCTTCTCAAGCACCCAAGGGTCTCCTGGGGGTCCTGGCCAAGGTGCCATCTGCAGGAAATCTTTGAAAGACACCGTTCTAACCACCCCCTGCACCCCACATCCTCCTCAACACCTTCAGGAAAGTACCTGTTCTTAGAATGGTGTGCCAGGCCCTTTTGTTACCCCACACGCCTACCAGGCAGGACTTTGGCAGCCCTAGGTAGAACTTGCAGCTGGTTTTCCCACCTCTGCACGTGTGGTACCCACCGCCTGGGGTGCCCATCTCGCTTGTATCCGCATGACAAACTTCTATTCCGGCTGGAACACCAGCTCAAAAATCACCTCCTCCAAACTCCTCATCCTACTCCAGCTTGGCTGCACCAACTCTGACTTTGTCACATGAGACAAAGAAGGTAAATATCTCTTTCACCTACCTCTTTGAACTACAAATCAAAAAGATCTGAGTTTGAATTCTGGCTCTTTTACCTATCAGCTGGGTGGTCTTGGGTGCATCAACCTTGCAAAGCCTCATGCTACTCACCTGTCAAATATGAATAGTAGAGTCCACTCCACAGAGCTCTTTGAGAGATTGAAATAATTACACTGCCTTCACCCTCCCCCAAACAGTAAGACCCTCAGAAGCATCTTACTCATGTTATCCCCAGGAGTTTGCAGGGCCTTTACCACTGGAGGGGCTCCCAAACTATCTTGTGAATGAATGATACTGGTGACTCAAGAGAGAGCCAGTTTATAGAATTTTCCCTAACAGGCCAGAGTCATGGCATAGCTCTGCCGTGGGTTTAGAGGGTGGTTCTTTACTCAGATCCATATAATAATGCCTGAGGAGGTTTAGAAAGATTCTGCTGCTCCCACTCAAAGAGACTACTTCTGGGAGAGATGCAGAGCTGGGGAGGGAGCTTTGTTGATAGCCCTCCAGGGACTGCAAGGTGCATAACGGTGGGTTTACCGAGGTTTCCCTCCTCTCTTCCCTCCCAGCCCCTCTCCAGCTTTGCCTCTCCTCCTTCCTCTTCCTGGGCTGTCACAGATAACAAGCAGCCACCTTCCAGGGACAGCCAGAGGTAAGGCAAGGATCAGCAGGAAGTGGGAGGAGGAATGAATGAGCTTTGAACACAAAGCACAGTGGCTCAGGGCGACATGTGGCTTACCTCAGTTGCAGGGACTAAAGGATGCACTTGTCCATAAAACAAGCAAATGTATCCTGCAAATGTATCCTGCCACTCATGGATTTTGGCAACTGCATGCGTGGATTCCTGCAAAGTCAATGAACACAACAGTGTAGCCCGGGATCCTTTTCAGGCAATGCCCTGCGGACCAGTACAAGTATGGAAACTGTGCAGGTGGGGTGGTGGGCCAGTCATCTAAGCACGTTCCCAGTCCCCAAAAGGTCAGCTTTGCCCTCCCAAGCTGGAAGGCAGCAGTGAAGGCATCCCAAACAGTCACTTCAAGACTCAACCCTGGCTCAGTTTACCTCAGCCACTGTGACTCCTGCTTCCTTCTGCAAAAATCTCAGCAACGAATGTTCTCCGCCACTTGCACTTGGGCTGGAGAGAGACTAGGGTCAGTCGGTCAGTCTGCACGTGTGGTATCCACTGCCCAGGATTGCTCACCTCTCTTGTATCTGCCTGACAAACTTCTATTCCAGCTTGAACACCAGCTCAAAAGTCACCTCCTCCAAACTCCTCAGCCTACTCCAGCTTGGCTGCACCACCTCTGCCTCTGTCACATGAGACAAAACCCAAGAACAAAACCACAGAAATTGGCTCACATATTCCTCTTCTCTCAGACTTTGGGCACAAAGTGCCAGCCACCTACTCCCAAGAAGCTGCTGAGGATTTTTAAAATGCAAATGCCAGGTAGGGGATAGGACTTAAGAGTTTATTCTGAGAGAGGTGGAGTGAGTGCCTTACCCTGGTCGCTAGTAAATGGCAGTCCTGGTGACACGTAGCCATTTCCCCCATTCCTCCTCCCTCTTTTCTTCTCGGCTTAGACTCACCCTAAGGTGAGGCAAATTGCTGCTGCTCCTCAGCTCCCTCTGCCACTCCATTCCTGGGAAATGGCGGCCACCACGGCTCCACACCCCACCTCTCCTCTGGGAGGGAAGAATTAACAGGATCAATGACCTCTGGCTCCAAGAGGGTGATCACCCATCTTGAAACATTCAGTTCTAGGGACACAAGCATGGCCTTCATCCACCTCTCATGACATCACCTGGTGTTATATGGGTTTTTCTCCTATTGTTAGACCACAACTGGGCTCCCTGGATTCTCTGACAATGCCACAATTGGCAGCATCATTGGCTCTTAGCTACTGAAAACATAACAGAGACAAGTCTTGCAACAAGAAATCAATATGATGGATAATAGGCAGGAAAAGCAGCCCCCACAGAATAAGGGAAGGCCCCAGTGAGTCTAATTTTCATTGACCCAGTTTCATTGTCAAAGCACAGAACATAGCAAGACAGAGTGACCTCCACACCCAAAAAGCTTCAGACTATTCTGCAAATGAAGCCATCACGGACCATCTCTCTCTTCGTCCACGAGCCCATGGATGTTAACCACCAATGAGTGAGTGACAAAGAGAATTCCCACCTTAGAAAGGAGCAGCTGAGTCTGCTAGTCATTTAAGACAGGTGATTTTCATATGTACAATGGGGGAAAAAATCACTCCACCCCATTCTTATATAGGAATGTAATGGGATGGGGAAGGGGGCTCTAGGTGGTAAATGGAGCCAATCATGCTTGCATTTCACGTCCATGTATCACTGCACTGGCGGCATTAGCTCCCAGAAGCAGAAAGGAGTGTGAGGTGTGGATTGATTCTTTCTTACAGGACCACAGACTCATGAGCAGTCAGCGCACATTGCCGAAATGTGGAAAGAATGTCGGAATGATTTCAAGAGTTTCGGGTTGACTAATATAGCCTCAAATTTCATTATCTAGGCAGTGAGTGACGATGGCTGCACTAGCATCCTGGGGAGGAAATTAAAGCATTCGTCAAGGGCCTGACTCAGGAAAGGGTAGAGGAATGGATTATGTCAGCCACAGGAGACCAAGGTGAGGGCACGAGGGAAGGGGCAGGAAGTTCGACCCTTGAGTAGCATCCGGAAGCATGAGAAGTGGTGACAAGCTTGAGTGATGAGTTTTTTAATATGATACTTCTGTGGAACAAAAATTGGTCTGTCTCCCCCAAACTTCAGCAAAGTCTGTTATCCACACAAAAGCTTTAGTGAGAGTTTTTTTTTTTTCCTACCTCAGAGCAAGGGGAGTTGTGAAAATGAGTAAAACGGCTGAACTCCCTCATTTGGGTCAAGGCGATGGGGAGCATGGGATGGCGCAATGTAGAAGTAAGGCCCCATGCGAGCTGGGGAAGACATGGTCGGGAAAACCCATACCAAAGGCTTCCATAAACCTCGAGGAAGAGTTGGGTGAGGTGGCTCACGCCTGTAGGAAGCCAAGGCAGGCGGATCACCTGAGGTCAAGAGTTCGAGACCAACCTGGCCAACATGGTGAAACCCTATCCTAAAAAATACAAAAATTAGCTGGGCGTGGTGGTGGATGCCTGTAATCCCAGCTACGAGGGAAGCTGAGACAGGAAGAATCACTTGAACCCGGAAGGCAGAGGTTGCAGTGAGCCAAGATCGTGCCACTGCACTCCAGCCTGGGCAACAGAGCAAGACTCCGTCTCAAAAAAAAAAAAAAAAAATCTCGAGGAAGACCTCTGATTCTCCATAATTGGAGAATCATAAGCCACAGCCCATTTTGTTCCTAAGGGTCAGGGTAGCCCAGGTAACATCTGGGTTTTATACCTAACGTGAATTGAATTTGCATTGCGACTAGATTAATACTTCTGATTTTTATACAAGGATAGAAAAGAAAAACACAGCTATTAATGTGTCCGTATCTGTAGTGTTTATCAATGTACTAGCACCTTGGGAGCACCTGCAGTGTGCAGGGTTCCATTCTACAGGTGCTGCTGACCAAACTGTCTAAGGTGAAGGTGCAGCTGCTATCATTCCCAATCCATGCAGTGTGATGTGTGGCCCTACTATGAGTGACTTGCATGCAGTTTGCACCAGATGGGACTCACCACAAGAATTCAACAGCACCCAATCTGGTCTAGTCCCTGTTTAATAAAAGAAAGCCCATGACACATGCTTGGATGCCATGCCAATGTCCTGTTACTAGGAACATTACTCAACTCTTATTCTCTCTTGCTGTGTTCTCATTTCAGATCTTGCTTGCTGATGGACACTGATCTGCACACCAGCATGAATAACACTGCTCTAGGGCATACAAATAAGTACAAAATCCTTGCTCTCAGGGAGCTTACAAACTTTCCATTATACTAATACACATTGAAATATGTTCACTCTAAGACAAGGCAATCATATAATCTACTTACAAGACAGAAATGATGAATTGCAAAGTGAATTCATAAATAACACAAATTAGGAGTTTAAGAAAGGAAGCCATTTGGAGAAACCAGAAGATTAGAAATGAAAGACAGAAAACTAGATTTCAGGTCTGTGGAGGGGAGAGACCTTGAGCTGAGTCTTGAAGGTTGTTTAAGATCAAGTTACATCTCACCACAAAAAGCATAAGTAGGTGAGATAATGCATACATTAGTTATCTCCATTTAGCCGTGTGACAATATACACATATTTCAAAACAACATGTTGTACACAATAAATATATACAATTATTTATCTGTCAATTTAAAAATACTAATGGGCTGGGCACAGTGGCTCACGCCTGTAATCCCAACACTTTGGGAGGCCGAGGCAGGCGGATCACTTGAGGTCAGGAATATCTAGAGCAGCTTGGCCAACATGGTGAAACCCCATCTCTACTAAAAATGCAAAAAAAAAAAAAAAAAATCCAGGCATGGTGACTGGCACCTGTAATCCCAGCTACTAGGGAGGCTGAGGCAGGAGAATCACTTGAACCTGGGAGGCGGAGGTATCAGTGAGCCCCGATTGCAACATTGCACTCCAGCTTAGGCAACGGAGTGAGACTCAAAAAAAAAAAAATTAATGACCCCAAAACCTTATGAAAAAAACAAAACCCAAAAAGGATCAGGATAGTTCCAGAGAAATCAGAAGCATATTAACAAAGGTCCAAACTTTCTGTGCGAATTGAAGAGAGAGTAAGCAGACCTGTTTGGCAGGGATGGAGAGCTGGTTCAGAAAAGTAATGGGAAACACAGGTTAGGGTAAGGAGGTAGAAGACATTGAATGCCAGAAATACAGAGCATAGGTGTCATCCTGTACATCATAGATCACAGAGAGAAACAGGGGGACAGCATTTCATGATGACTTATTTAGCCCATACATTATCCAGTAAACACTGTGAGTCACAAGAGACTGTGCGAGATGCTGAAGGAGGTGGAGGATGCACCAAAGGGCAGGGAAGTGAGCTCGGGGGCTGTAGCCCAAGGTTGAGGAATGACCGTCGTGCCTGAACTAGGGCAGTCATGGATAAGGAAGAAATAGAACAAATCATAGAAGTGATTCCAAGAAAAAAAAGAGGAAGGGTATCTTTAATGACTATTTGCATTGTAAATGAGGAAGGCCTTCTTCACACGATGCCTACCCAATTTGCCAAGCTGTCTGTGTTAGTCCAAGTTCTCTAGAGGGACAGAACTAATAGGATAGATGTATATATAAAGGGGAGTTTATTAAGGAGTATTAACTCACACGATCACAAGGCCCCATGATAGGCCACCTGCAAGCTGAGGAGCAAGGAAGCCAGTCCGAGTCCCAAAGCTGAAGAACTTGGAGTCCAATGTTTGATCTTCTGCCTGCTTTTTATTCTGGCCACACTGGCAGCTGATTAGATGGTGCCCACCCAGATTAAGGGTGAGTCTGGCTTTCCCAGTCCACTGACTCAAATGTTAATCTCTTTTGGCAACACCCTCACAGGCACACCCAGGAAAGATATTTTGCATCCTTCAATCCAATCAAGTTGACACTCAGTATTAACCATCACACTCTCCATCATCCTTCAAGATTCAGCTCAACAATCCCCCTTCTGCAAAACCTCCCTCAAGAGGGATTACTGACTTTCTCCACAGCACATCTCTTCCCAACCAACTTTGAATTTCTCACTAAAAAACGGATGAATGAAAAGGGGAGAGAGGAGTTGCAGATGACTCTGAAGATTTCAAGAAAAGGTAACCTGGAAAATAGTAACATGCAGTGCCGTTTCTGGGCAAGGTCCCTACCAGAACCTCTTCCTGGGAATTATGCCGGCAAACAGCCTCTTGGGCCCTTATTCTTAGTAAATGCTAGTTGCCACTAGAATAAAGCATATATAAAAATGCTAGGTTCACATCAAATAATAAAAATACACAGCTATATACACACTTAACCTCTATTTGTATATAAATAATCTTATTGTATTTGGTCTACTGTGATGCTTGCCCACTTCACAGTTGACATCATTGGATAAATACTAGGAAAAAGGAATAGCAAGTGCAGTAGCTAAAAAGTTTCACAATCATAATAACTCCCCAACTCCTCCTGGGTCTGCAGCAGTCAGGAAGAAACTGTGAGGCACCATCAACTTGTAAGGTTTCCCTTACAAAGTGTATTCAGTCAAGGACACTGTGTGTGTGTGTCAAGATGCTGTAGGTGCTAAGAGGAAGAAGAAAACTAGACACATAAATCATGACAAGATGGCGGCCAAAAGGTCAACTTTCTCGTAGAGCATACTTTTCTGTTATTGTTGGGTTTTGTTTTTTGAGAAAATAAATATTATGTGAAGGAAACAAGCAAGCAAGCATTATGTATATAGAGAAATTGATTGCTTGATTCTTAAAAATGTTTACGTGTATACGTGTGCATAGATAAATAGATGTAGGTATATAGTTATAAATAGAACCCTCATTAATAAATGTCAAGGTAATAACTTGTTAGGTTTTTTAAACACTGAACTCTAACATATTAAGTTTAAATATTAAAGTTTTATATTAGCAGATAGTTTGATATTAACATGAAGGGAAATTTTTGTTTCCTACAAAAAGTAGTGATTCTCCCAGATGGGGATAGTGGAGAGGTGAACAGGGATTATCTCTCCATTCTGCAGAAGATGACTCCAGGTTCTGCAACCCAGGGATTGAGGAGGGGTGTCTTCCCCGAATACTGGGGGGATTCCAAACTCCAAGGAGGGAGAAGAGCTGGGACACTTATGTTAGAAGCCAAGAATGGAGTTCAAATAGGTTAACCCAATCAAAGGGGACAGAGGCCAGGATGGACACTGGAAGACAGGGTCAATGTCCCAAGAATGAGCAGGGGTGAATCTGGGGCAATTGTCTGCACCAGCTATGCTGTGGCATGGCATGGCATGGTATGGCATGGCAGGGTGTGGTATGGTATAGTCTGGTGTGGCATTCTCTGGTATGGCATAATGTAGTCTAGGATAGTGTCTTCTGATGTGGTGTGGTGTAGTATGGTGTGGCATCTTTTCATGGCATGGCATAGTATGGTAAGTGGAGCTGATAGGAGAATCAGAGATAGGATGGACTGTGGCTTCGAGAGCACAGTTGGGGACTGAACCAAAAGGACCAACAGGAGAGCTAACCAGAAATGTCCTGCAGCAGCCAGAGAGAGATACAGAAAGAGTTGCACTCTAGGGAAGAGCAAGCCCTGGACGTGTGGACTTGAGTCTTCCTCTGGAGGGACATGTGATGTGCCAAGCACTGTGTACAAGGATCCAGGTGCTTCACATACATTCTGTCACTAAATCCTCTCAACAACCTGCATGATAACGCACTCAAGAAAGTGAGGCTCAGAGAGCTGGAGTATTTTGTCCAAGGTCATTCAGCTGACAAATGATGGAGGCATATGTGAACCCTGATTATTTTATTCCGAACGTAGGCTTACAACACGCATTATCTCCAAGTAAGATTTCCCTGTCAGAGAGTTCTGAGCAGTGATTCTGGAAATGTAGCACAGCACAGAAGAAGAAAATGAGTACACACCCCTCAGACGACACAGTACGACGTTTTGCAGGCCAGAGATTGGGGGGACAGGGAACGCATATAGTTTGATACCACAGCCATTGTTCCAATGTGTTTTTAAATCCATATTTACTTGATTTTTTACTAGAGGCATGGGTTTTTAAAAGCTTGAGGAACACTAGTGTAAAGAGAGAAGAATGAGGTCAAATGCTTTGGCAACATCTTCATTCAAGAGAGAAGCTGATAAAGAGAAAACAAGTGAAGGTTGCGGCAGCAGGCGTGGAGAGAAGTTATCACTAAGCTCATGGGCCTTGGGAACTGAGTGATCGTGGTGACCCTGAAGAAGACCATCGGGAGCAGGCGGCAGAGTCCAAAGGGCGGCCACAGCAGCATGGCTGGACCGACCACCACACTGGCCCAGAGCTCTGCAGGCCTCAGCAGTGCTGGGATTGGGAAAAGACATCAAGCCCAAAATTCACCTGTAGATGCCAACAGAGGGACTCCATCACCAGAGATGAAACGAAGCCCATGGATAATGGCACCGTGCAGAAGGAAGAGGCCAAGAGGGTCAGCAGAGCCAGAAAACAGAGGGGGCCTCACAGCAGATAAGAGGATGCACAATCACACATATATTCACACTCACACACACACATGCTCGTAGTCACAGTCATATTTGCACTCATCCATCACATTCACATCCTCGCACACGCTCTCTTCCACTCTCACTCATGCTCACTCACGCACACTCACGTTCACACGCACACACGCACATTCACACTCTTGTGCACTCACACTCATGCACGCTCCCACTCATACACACAGTTTTGTGAGTGTACTTCTGGAGTGCTTTGCTGGCAGCTCTAGGAAGGAAAGAGAGACGCTCCAATTAGGTCTGGAGAAGAACAAGGGGGCATGGCGAGAGGGCCCAGCGGGCCGCCACTCCATTCCAGAAAGGAGTGCCCCTGCTTTCCCTGGGGCTCCCTGAACCAGCTGGTATGTGGCGTGGCGTGGCACGGTATGGTGTGGCAGGGTGTGGTATGGTATAGTCTAGTGTGGCATGGTGTGGCATGCACTGGTATGGCATAGCCTAGGGTAGTGTGGCCTGATGTCGTTCGGCATAGTATGGTGTGGCATTGTTCATGGCATGGCATAGTATGTTGCTGTTGGGTTTTGTTTTTTGAGAAAATAAATATTATGTGAAGGAAACAAGAAAACAAGCATGATGTATATAGAGAAATTGATTCCTTGATTCTTAAAAATGTTTATGTGTATACCTGTGTATAGATAAATAGATATAGGTATATAGTTATAAATAGAACCCTCATTAATAAATGTCAAGGTAATAACTAATTAGGTTTTTTAAATTAAACACTGAACTGTAACATATTAAGTTTAAATATTAAAGTTTTATATTAGTATATAGTTTGATATTAACATAAAGGGAAATTTTTGTTTCCTACAAAAAGTAGTGATTCTCCCAGGTGAAGATAGTGGAGAGAGATGCTTGCATAGAGAGATGCTCTGATTAAGTCCAGAGAAGAACGAGGAGGCGTGGTGAGAGGGCCCAGCAAGCTGCAGTTCCATCCCAGAAAGGAATGCCCCTGCTTTTCTCTGGGACTCCCTGCACCAGCTGTGACATGGTGAAGGCACAGGATAAGTGCCTTCACCCGCCAGCCTGCTGCCAGGACCCTGGAAGCCTGTCCCGTCATCCACCCTTTGTTGTATATCAGGAAGTTTGGAAGAGAGGGTTCCTGCTTACTGAGGAAGTTCCTCTTTACAGGGTGAGCTGTGGTTCACTGAATTAGGGGTGAGTGTCTCTCTCTGCCTGACCTGCGCTGCTGCTGCCCCAGAACTTAGGGAAAGTTCTGCTTCATGCAACTAGAGAAAGGCACTGAAGCCCCACATTTTCCAGACTCAGGTGTGGAAAAATCCTTTCCTACTTGGCCTGGTGGACACATGACAGTTGGTTTCTAAATTTGACTTGAGTTTCTACTGCACCCCACCCAGAGTCCAGTGCTCACTGCCTGCAAATCTTCCTGCCCACTCCCTGCCTTGGCAAATGAGCTCCCCTTGGGCCAGACCCTACATCAAAGCGCTCTACTGAGCCACTCTAGAGAGATTCCACAGTGAAAGGGTAGAAAGGCAGCCCCAAGCATTGCATTATCATGTTCGCTTGGCCCCAAGGGGCTGGCTTCAACCGCGTCTCTACACAACTTCGCATCTCCTGGATGATCCCCTTCTGAAGGACTTTGGAAACCACTAGAAGCAGGGGTGGCATGGCATAGCAAGGCATAGTGTGTTGTGCCATAGCATGGCATGACGCACTGTGCCATGGTATGGTGAGTGAAGCCAATAGGCATGAGAACGAGAGATAGGATAGATAGTGGCATCATCAGAGAGAGGGTGGTTGGGGACCAGGCTAGAAGAGGCCAACAGAGAGCTAACCGGAAATGTCCTACAAGCAGCCAGAGAGAGATCCAGGAAGACTTGCACCTGGGGGAAGAGTAAGCTGGACACCTGGACTTGAGTCTTCCTCTGCAGGGTTAAGTAATGTCCTAATAGCAGGAGGGCCATGTGCCAAGCCCTGTGTACAAGGGTCTAAGGGTCCAAGCCGGGTGCTTTGCATACATTCTCTCACTAAATCAGCCCAACAACCCTGTATGATGGCACACAAGACAGCGAGGCTCAGAGAGCTGAAAAAGTTTGTCCGAGGTCACACAGCTGATAAATGATGAGAGAATATGTGAACCCAGGTGTGCCCAAGTCCTCTCATCTGCTTTTCTGATGGGTGGAGGGGGAGCCTATTGATTTTCAGAAGATCCTGTACCTGAATCTAGGGAGAATAATAGAATGATTCTAATAATTGCAACTCAGCTGCATCAGTTAAATAATAATGTTTGGTGGTGGGTAATAGAAACCCCAAATAGTGGCTTACATAAAACGGGTTCACAGAGCCACTGGGTGACCTATGCCAGGAAGGGCCATTCACAACTGTGCTCCAGGCTGAGCCATTGGAGAGGCCAGCAGCCCTGGGGGCTTGTTTTTTCCCCTCATGTAAAGAGAATTCAGAGGAGGCCAGAGCTGCTGTGACAGTTCCCCAAGGTCATGAGGAACCCAGTTTCTGTCTGGATCACCACTCTACCATCTTCATGTTCATGCTTACAAGGTGGCTGCTGGTACTCCAGCCATCACATCCCTGTTCTAGACAGGAATAAGGAGAAACGGCAACAAGCAAATGGAACGGACTGCCTGAGCTCTCTATAAACTTTCCTGGAACCTGGAAGTCCACCTAGTCATCTCTGTTCCTACCTCCCTGGCCAGAACTGTATTGCATCATCATTCTTACCTGAAACGCGAGGATGAAAGGTATACCCAAATAAAATTAGGGCTCTGCTAGCAGTGAGCAGAGAATGGATGTCGGAGCTCCATTTAGCAAGACTTGCCACCTCATTTTCGTCATCCAGTTATGCCTGGGTGCTCCACTACACTCACAGATGTCAGCCCTGGGCATGGAAAACCCAGCCTCTGAGCAAAGAATTGAATAGTTAAATGCAACAAACATTCACATAGAATATGGATTTGAGGCCAGAGAATGAAGACAATGCATTCTAGACCACGTATGTCCTCACCGAGGGACTGGGTAGTGGGAAGTGTAAGAATCATTGTCTTATTGTGCTATCACAAGACAGGACCACTTCCCAAATTTGAGGAATTTGGGCCTTGTGTCCATTGGTATGTCCAGCTTAATGGAGTTAGTTCCTAAGGTAGTATTCTTTAAGGGGGCGTTGTCTATCTGCTGTGCATAGCCTGTACTCCAGGATTGTGGCAGAAATTGTCCCCTGGGAATAGCCTGACCAGACATCCATCCTTAACAATACCAGGAAGGGTTCTGAAATGGGGCTGAACTGTGTCCCTCCAAATTCATAGACTGAAGTCCTAACTAACCTCCAGTTTCCCAGAATGTGACTGTATTTGCAGAGAGGGTCTTCAAAGAGGTAGTTAAACTAAAATGAAGTCATTAAAATGGGCCCTGATCCAATATGGCTGGTGTCCTTACAAGAAGAGGAGATGAGGACACAGATGCACACAGAGGGAAGACGAGTGAAAACACAGGGAGAAGATGGCAACTACAAGCCAAGGAGCGAAGCCTCAGGAGAAACCAGCCCTGCCCTCCTCTTGATCTCAGACTTCTAGCCTCCAGCACTGTGAGAAAATAAATCTCTGTTGTTCAAACACCCAGTCTGTGGTACTTTGTTATGACAACCGTAGCAAATTAATACAGGTTCTTTGGCAAAATAATTCACTAAGCATGACTGAACCTATGCGTGTACAGTTGTGTAGAGTTAACCGAGCATAATTCTTCACATATGGAGCTACACTTTCTGCACATTGGAATTCTGTTACTGTCAATTCCTCCTCACCAGGAAAGTGGACCTGGCTGGGGTCAACGTCTCTTCGTTTGACTTGGATACATCGATCCTTTCCATCTGTCTCGTGCTTCTTTGGATTTTTAATACCAGTCACATAGAATGCTTCATCCCATTGTCTGCCAGTCTTCAAAGCTCTGTTTGTCGGTGCAGCGTTTCCATCAGCTACAATTCTAGACTCTGGGTAAAGCAAGCCCCCATGTGCTGTTGAAATGCACAATGCTTTTCCTTCCCTCCAGCTGCCCGCTCCTCAGTGTTCGGGCAGCAGCTGCTCGTTAGCTGGGAAACGGCTTCTCTCTCTATTCATGCTCTTGGCTTTGTGGCTGTGAGCCTGGAGCTCTGATCTGGCCTCTGATTCTGCAGCAGGAGGGGAAATATATGACCCCCGCATTTTGGTGGGAAGAAAGCAACTTCCTGTTTGGATACAGTCCCCCACAACAAAACACCTTTCTAGCTTCCCCCCAGGCTTCCTTGTTTCCACGGTGCTTCTCATTTGACGACAGCACACACCACCTCCCTTCTGTGCCCTAATTTTGGTATGTAACTATTTTATACCCACTCTGGGTAGGTTACAGGAGCTTTGCCTACTCTTCCTTGCTAGCTGTCTTTGAATCAAAATATTCACCCAAGGAGAGAAAGAGAATTCCATGAAAGAGGGCCAGAAAGGGGTATCCTGCAGCTGAGTGAAGCCCAGGCTCTCCCCGGCTCCCTGCTTAGGACAGAAACTGCCCCCGCAGCTGATACCCCATCCACCATGGAGCCTAGACCTCTGGCTCATCACTTACGGGGGAAATCAGTTCAATAATTTGCCTAAAATTAGCAGAGAGAGTAAATTATAAAGGTAACAAAGGTACTCCGAAATAACAGAAAACAGACTGAAACTAACAATTACAGATAAAAGCTAGAAAGTTTTGAAAAATAAATAACTAAATGTTTGCTAAAGGATCACATTAAAAGAGTAGAACAGGATGACGTCATTCTTTTAGGTACCAGTAGAACAGGATGACGTCATTCTTTTAGGTCCCATGTTTGCTAACAGGGTGCAATGGCCAGGCATGGTGGCCCACACTTGGAATCCCAGCACTTTGGGAGGCTGAGGCAGGAGTTCAAGACCAGTCTGCACAACATGGCAAGACTCTGTCTCTACAAAATAAAATTAGCCAGGCATGGTGCTGCACAGCTGCAGTCCCAGCTACTCCAGAGGCTGAGTTGGGAGGATCACTTGAGGCCAGGAGTTTGAGGCTACAGTGAGCCATGATTGCACCACTGCACTCCAGCCTGGGCGACAGAGTGAGACCCTGTCACACCGGAAATTTTTTTTATAATAATAAAAAAAATGCACAGCCGGACCTTGTGGCTCACGCCTGTAATCCCAGCACTTTGGGAGGCCGAGGCGGGCAGAACACAAGGTCAGGAGATTGAGACCATCCTGGCCAACATGGTGAAACCCCATCTCTACTAAAATTAAAAAAAATTAGCCAGACGTGATGGTGCATGCCTGTAGCCCCAGCTACTTGGGAGGCTGAGGCAGGGGAATCACTTGAAGCCGGGAGGCAGAGGTTGCAGTGAGCCGAGATGGCACCGCTGCACTCCAGCCTGGTGAAAGAACATGACGCCGTCCAAAAAAAAAAAAGAATGCATTCACAGAGGATAAAGTAGAAATAAGAGCCATGGGAGCCTTGGGCCAGTGATGAAGCTCATCAGCAAGGCCCTGAGGCTCTGCTTCCCTGGAGGCAGGGGCTGAGGCCCCAGGACAACTTCCGTGAGGGCAGAAGGCATCCACGCCAGGCACATCTGCCCTGGAGGCTGAGAAGTCTGAGATGAATGAGCCCCTTAGCTATTCCAGATGATTTCCCTGCGGCCCAGCTAGCATGTAAATCCAGCACCCAGTTGGCAGGCAGGATAATTCCTCAAACAGAGAGGCCACCTGCCAGAATGGGGCTGAGTGTTCCGAGTAGCTAACCAAGGAGAATAGAAAATCTGCCAATGAGGCCGTTTCTAAACACACAACTGTCTCGAGGAAGGGGAAAGAAGGGACTGTAATTCAGTCATGGAGAAGGATGTATAAAAAGGCTCTGGACAGGGCTTTATTCCCAGCTCTGCTCCTAACCAGCTGCGTATTTACTCTGCGTTGTGGTGTCCTTGTAAGTACATGAAGAGAGGAGCCTGCAGGAGCTGTGAGGTCACTTCCAGCTCCTGCATAGTAGACCAGCTCCACTCATTCTCCTCAGTCTGGTTTGAGGAGGTGCAGTTGCCGCCTTTGTCCACCCCACCTGTGCACAAAGCAGACCTTGCATCCTGCCTGGGGCCAGGGTCCAACCCAGAGCCAGCAGGGGCCCTGGGGAGTGAGCGCCATGCCCAGGCACCCCAGCCTGTCTGCCCAGCAGGGCGGGCTCACCACAAGCTGTCAGCACCAAGAAGCGAGGCCCAAGCACTGAGGTCAGATGCCCCGAGGATGCAGGCAGAAATGTCCAACCTGGGCAGACAAAGCGAAGTCTAACTTGGGTGGGATTCAGGAGGGAGCCTGCCAGGACCTTCAGCCGTGAGTAGGATGAGCTGGAGACTTGGAAGCTACAAGCAAAGCTGAGCAATGGGACAGGCAGGGACCAGGTGAGGAGCGAGGCTACAGGTAACGGAGGACAGGCACGGGTGGCCGGGACTACCGCTGAAAGCTCCGGTAGGGGCTCCACACCCCAACTTGGGTGTATCTGGACATGCCAGACACTGTGCAGTGCCACCCAGCTCTCCCTCTGAAGCAGGACTCCTTGCCCAGGTGTGGGGCATGTGGTCATTAGGCAGCCTCCTCTTGCCAGCTCCTACAGGGTCTGCCTCAGCTGCACCTCTCCCAGAGGAGCCCTTGTCCTGAGACTGAAGGAGCACAAAGGCTAGCTTCGAGGCCCTTAGAGGACAGGGTCACAGTTTGGCTTCTCCCTCTGCCCAGTGCTGCTTCCTCCCCAAATTCCATCTCAGGGCCTGCTTCTAGAAAACCCAATCTGCAGCTCTGAATGGCTCCGCTAGCACCCACGGTGTCCAGCTTGAAGACTCTGCCTCGTGGGGCCTCTTCAAATGGAGGTCACAGTGCTGTGCTGCAGTCCGCTGACACTGACCTTCCAGAGTCAACTGCGTGCATCTCTTCCCAACTCTGTGTGCAGTGATGGAGGGTGGTAGCTTGAAATCAGCCATGGTGGTGGTATTTGCACCACGGGAGTTAACAAACACCACAGATCAGAGCTTTTTTTCTCCTGGAGATCCGGTTGTTAAACATCTACCAGCACACCACTGTTTCTGGAGCATAGCAGGATTAGACCATTTCTTGAGATCCACTTCGCTCTGTGTCACATTGTTCAGAGAGGAGAAGTTAGGGAAGAGGGGGGAAAATCAGGAGAAATGTGGAATGAAATTGCAAACATTATTTCAAGAGCAGACATTCGGCAGGGTTGGGGAGTGGGTGTGTCTCAGATGCCCTGTTCTTAGGGAGGACGCAGCTGAGCTGGCAGCAGCAGCATATGAAAATCCCAAACCTGGCACTCCACATCACCTGGAGGAAGCTGGCTGGGCAAGAGTGTCTCTCTAATGCAGGGAATTGAAGACTTCCCCACTCATCCCAAAGGTGGTTTGTGGGATCATTTCTTAGTAGTGTACAAGGCAGCCACCACCACCATGCTAAACTCCACCATTTCTGCCGTCCTGGTGAATTACTGCTGGTCTCCTCATCCTGCTAGTAAGGTGAACACAGTCTCTCCTTCTTTTTCCAGCCCCCAACAATTGCTAGGGTCACAGAACAGGCACCTTCACATCCTTCCCGTAAGCCTAAGAAAGTGGAGTCCCTGACTTGGCATTGCACTTTGAAAATGTCACCCGTAACACAAGAGGGAAGCTGTGGAAAGTACTGAATACAATCTTTAGAAAGCAAAGCCTTTTTAGTGAGGAATGCACATTTATTTGACAGTGTTCAGTGTTCAGTGCCCACTGCAAGGCATTTTGCTAACTGTCATATTCTATGAAGAGTGGTGAAAGCAACCCCATAAAGAAGTCTAACTGGGATGGGTCCCGGCATAGAAGACAATGAAGCTCTGGGCCCTGGAAAAGGTGTAGAATATATTAGCTGTCCATTAAGTAAGTACGGAGAGAAATTTTCCATTAGGCTATTACGTTTGCCTCAGAAAGAATGGCTCACAGGAATGCAATTCACCCATTTTCTAACAGCATTCCGATATGGCTCATAGTGGAAACATAACAGACACTTGTTAAGTAAATAAATGACCCAATCTTGACTTTCAGATTACCACGGATGATTAATTCTGCCTTGGGATATGCAGATTGAATAGACACTTTAAAGATCACCAGGGATCATATATATGTATGAGCTGAGAGCACGCATATTGACTTAAAGAATGTATATGTTAAGAAAAACAGGAAGCTTGCCAGGAAGCCAAATCAAAACTGGAAAAAAAGATGTTCCTGTCATCTGCATAGCTTAAAAGTGACAGAAGTCAGAGTGCACTTATTCTCTTTTCAATTATTTTCCTTGATAACCAGAGGAACAAGTAATATAAACCTCCTTGAAAATGGGAAGAGGCAGGTTTTAAAATTGAGGTCTCCCCCAATGATGTGTTTTTTTTATAAAGACTGAAATATTAGGGCCCTTGCTTTGAAAACCCCAAGCACCCAAGAGAACTCTTTCTTAAGGATTGAGTGGCAGGCTGTAGAAAACCAAAGGGAAGTTATGATGGGGGCAGCTGTGTGAAGATGAGGGCGTCGTCAGTACGTGTGGCATGTTTTCTTTGAAGAGTTCTAACCTCTCCAGAAGTGTGTCCTCTTCCTTTTTTGGGAGATGGCTGAGGGGCAGAGAACTTTCCTGTGCATTGAGAATCCTTCCCAGCCTCCAGTGAGAGGTGAGTCTGGCACCCTTTTCCCCAGGTGGACCTGGCTGCCCACTTTGGGTCTTGCCACATGAAGAAAGCCATTCTGCCTGGCAGAATTGCAGCAAGCCTGATGTTTAACCCCGAAAGGAGAAACTTCTTTGCCCTAGCCACATTCTTTTTGAACTCCATAATAGGGGAGGAAGCTAAGGAGAATCATGCATCAAGAGAAAAAATGTTCATATTCCCACTGGAAAGGAAGGTGGGTCAATTTGAAAACACGGTATAACAGCAAGTGGTACAGAAGCCCAGCCTGGAAAACAGTGCTGTGATGCCCAGGAAATGATAAAACCACCCCGGCGCTCCCTGGGGTCAGGCCAAGGTCTGCAGTCATAACCGCCTGCTCTCCTTCCATTCCCTCCAGCTTCACGGCATGTGGTTGGTGTCGATGGCCCAAATACAAAGGTTATGTATATATCAGAGCCCTCAGACTGAGAAAGAAAAATTGTTCCAAGAAATCAAGTATTTTATCTACATGGAGAAAACCAGAGCCCCGAGAGTAGTTAACCCAGGAGCTTCCAGAGTCCCCCAGAGTGGAAGCCCAACCTCCTTGGGCTCTGAGATCCATTGTTATGAGCCCAAAGGGCAGCCCAGAGGTTGAGGGGTGACAAGGAGGGAGGAGAGGGCCGGCAGACCTGAAGCTCCCCTGCCTGTAAGTGTGAGTCCCCTCCATGCCATCATCTTGAGGCCGTGCTTCCAAAGATGGTGCTTATCCTAGACATTAAGGAAAAGGGGGCTAACAGAACAAAAACACTTGGGTAAAATAATATCCACAAGGTAGGAAATTTGGAGAAGATTTTTGAAAGGTTAGGGAAGAAAAACTTTTGAAAGGACTAAAATATTTAAATATAATTATTATTTTAAAAGAGTTTGGAATAATGCGACAATAATAGATACGTAAAAGAAAAGATTAGATGTCTATGAGATTTAAAAGTTAAAAATACAAAAGTTAGCATTGAAAGCCAAAAACCGTGAAGACGGTAAGTTTACAATGTAAAAGCAGAAGGTATTGAGGATAAAGAACAAGGATAAAAACACAAAAGCTATAAAAGTAAAGAGGGTTTCTGAGAAATGTTTTTTGAGCAAAATAAAAGCAAAAATCTTGACAATTAGAGAGGCGGTAGAGAGGTAAAATGAAAATATAAGAGGAACTGTTCAAGCGTAAGTCAAGGTAATAAGATAAGCTGCTACTTTAGCAAGGTAACAAGTTAATACGTATATAACACATGTCAAAAGCAACAAGTGTTCCCTTGCCAATTTCTATTATGATTTCCTCTTTAACCTAAAAACTATTTTGGGGAATTGGTTTTATAGTTTTCAGATACATAGATTTATCTCTTGTCATATACTCTTTTTTTAACTGTGGATTTCTAATTTAACTGCATTATAGTCAGAAGATGTGATTGTTTTATCAACAGGGTCAATTTTTATAAATATTCAAAGTGTGTTTGAAAATAATGCATAATCACTTTGTTAGGTGCAGAGTTCTCCATTTATCTAATTTGACCAACTTTTTAATTATGCTGTTGAAATCCTTTATATCCTTATTTTTTTACCAGCTTAATCTATTTCCTTATAAATATTCCTTGTAATTCTCTTGGTTTTGCTTTATAAATATTGAGGTTATCCTAAGAACATACAAATCTGTTACTTCTTGCAGGATTGTTCTTTTCTTATTGTAAATGTTCTTCCTTTTTTTTTTTTGAGAGGGAGTCTCCTCTGTCGCCCAGGCTGGAGTGCAGTGGCGCGATCTCAGCTCACTGCAGCTTCTGCCTCCCAGGCTCAAGTCATGTTCCTTCCTCAGCCTCCTGAGTAGCTGGGACTACAGTTGCACAACACCATGCCCAGCTAATTTTTGTATTTTTTGTAGAGATGGCTTTTTGCCATGTTAGCCGGGCTGGTCTTGAACTCCTAACCTCAAGTGATCCGCCCACCTGGGCCTCCCAAAGTGCTGGGATTACAGAGATGAGCCACCGCGCCCAGCCATAAATGTTCCCCTTTATCCCTACTTATAAATTTTTGACCTAAAATTTATTTGATCTGCTATTAAATTTGCTATGTCAGTTTTCTTTTTATTAGTGTTTGTCTGATTTAGCTTTTTTTCATTTAATTTTTAGCTATTCTATGTCATTTCTTAACTATGTCTCCTATAAATAGCACAAAGCTGAATTTCAGTTTTAAAACTCAAATTTAGGCCGGGCACAGTGGCTCACACCTATAATCCCAGCACTTTGGGAGGCCGAGGCAGGAGGATCACTTGAGCCCAGGAGTTCAAGACCAGTCTGGGCAACATGGCAAAACCTGATCTCTACAAAAAATACAGAAAGTTAGCCAAGCATGGTGGCATTCACCTATGGTCCCAGCTTCTTGGGAGGCTGAGGTGGGAGGATTGCTTAAGGGAAGTTGAGGCTGCAGTGAGATCGTGCCACTGTACTCCAGCCTGCGTGACATAGCAAGACCCTGTCTCAATAAATAAATAAATATAAATAAAAATAAAATCTGAACATCTATGTCATTTAAAAGGCCTTCATCTGCATCTATTGAGGACTGTAGCTTGAAAAAAAAAAAGAAGAAGTAAAAAGGCTTCAACAATTTACATTTATTCTAACTACTGATTTATTTGGGGACATTTCTACCATCTTATTCCTGTGGTTTTGGCTTTGGTTTTTCCTTTTTCTTCTTCTTTTATCCTTTCCTAACTTCTCAAACTTTGATGTTTTCTTTATTTCTTAACTTTTGCTGCTTTGGAAGGATATATTGTGGTCTGTTCTTTAAGTTTTACTCCTTGATTTTTAGCAATCATAATTAACCATAAATATTTATAAGAAAGTTAAATTTATTCAGCATTTTTATTCTCCTCTCAAGACAAGAATCTCAGCATGTTTCAACTACTCACTGAACATCCTCTTCCTTGTGAATGCTGTTTAAATGTTGAACATTTCTTTTTTTAATGTACACACAAAAAGTAGGCTTTTTTCTCATTGATTATCTTTGTAAAATATATATTACCAAGTACTTTATTTGTGTGCATCATTGCTTCTTAGATCTTGTACTTTTTCTCTTGGTTTACTTTTCGTCTCAGGGAATTTCATGTCTATTAGTTCTTTCTGTGAGAAACTGTAAGTGGTAAACTCATTTAATCTTTGTTTGTCTGACAATTTATTTTGCCTTAATTTGTAAATAATAGTTTTTCTGGGTATAAAATTTTAGGTTGTCCATTTTTTCCAACAGCATTTTGAAGATATTACTTCATTGTCTCCTCAAATCTATCATTGTTAAAATGTCTGATGTCATACTAATTATCATCTTGTATAGATTTACTGTTTTTTTCCAGTACTCGTTAATATTTTATCCTTATTCTTGATATCCAATGTTTTGTTATACTGGCATTGCATATGCACAAGTCATTTATGTGTGGATTTATTTTTACTGATTCAGTGTACACTTTTAACCTAAGAGCCAATGGCTTTTTTCAACTCTTAAAAATTCTCATCAATATACAAATGCTCTTCAACTTACAGTGGGGTTATGTCCCAATAAAGTTTCAGAATGAGTTTGTTGAGATATAACCCCATTGTAAATAAAGGAGCATATTGCTTTTACCCCATCATAATGTAAAAAAATTCATAAGTTGAAATATTGTTAAGTCAAGGATTATCTGTAACTTCAAATATGACAATCCACCATTGAATCAATTATCGACTTTTTCTAGAACTCTCATTATATGATTATTAGAGTTTTTTGAACTCCCTTCTGTGACTCTTCACTTCTCTTTCATACTTTTTGTTTCTTTTTCACTCTGTAGTACTTTCTGGTGATATTTCCAGTTCATCAATTTTCTCTTCAATTGTGTTTGGTCTAGAGTTTCCATTCAATTTGATCTATTGAATTTTTAGATTTCATTTATCATTGTTCTTATTTCTAGGATTTCAAGTTGATTATTTTCCATATTCACCTAGTGATATTTTATTTCTGCCTTTTTAAAATTACTTTTTATTTATCTTTTAAATAAGTTTTTCTTTCCTTGATATCTTTGACCATCCAAAGAAGTAATGGCTCAATACAATAGCAGCTATTTTTGATCATGTAGCAGCCCTAGGCAGGTGAACAGCTGTCCTCAGAAGAGTCATTGAGGCCAAGATGGACAGATCATCTGAGGTCAGGAGTTTGAGACCAGCCTGGCCAATACGGTGAAACCCCATCCCTACTAAAAAAATACAAAAATTAGTCAGGCATGGTGCCATCCACCTGTAGTCCCAGCTACTCAGGAGGCTGAGGCAGCAGAATCGCTTGAACCTGGGAGGCAGCAGTTGCAGTGAGCCGCGATTGTACCACTGCACTCCAGCCTGAGCAACAGAGTGAGACTCTATCTCAAAAACAAAACAAAACATTTGTCAATTTTGGCCTTTGTTGCCATTGCTTTTGGTGTTTTAGACATGAAGTCCTTGCCCATGCCTATGTCCTGAATGGTAACACCTAGGTTTTCTTCTAGGGTTTTTATGGTTTTAGGTCTAACATTTAAGTCTTTAATCCATCTTAAATTAATTTTTGTGTAAGGTGTAAGGAAGGGATCCAGTTTCAGCTTTCTACATATGGCTAGCCAGTTTTCCCAGCACCATTTATTAAATAGGGAATCCTTTCCCCATTGCTTGTTTTTCTCAGGTTTGTCAAAGATCAGATAGTTGTAGATATGCGGCGTTATTTCTGAGGGCTCTGTTCTGTTCCATTGATCTATATCTCTGTTTTGGGATCTAATTAAACTCAAGAGCTTCTGCACAGCAAAAGAAACTACTATCAGAGTGAACAGGCAACCTACAAAATGGGAGAAAATTCTCGCAACCTACTCATCTGACAAAAGGCTAATATCCTGAATCTACAATTAACTCAAACAAATTTACAAGAAAAAAACAAACAACCCCATCAAAAAGTGGGCAAAGGACATGAACAGACACTTCTCAAAAGAAGACATTTATGCAGCCAAAAAACACATGAAAAAATGCTCACCATCACTGGCCATCAGAGAAATGCAAATCAAAACCACAATGAGATACCATCTCATGCCAGTTAGAATGGCAATCATTAAAAAGTCAGGAAACAGGTGCTGGAGAGGATGTGGAGAAACAGCAACACTTTTACACTGTTGGTGGGACTGTAAACTAGTTCAACCCTTGTGGAAGTCAGTGTGGCGATTCCTCAGGGATCTAGAACTAGAAATACCATTTGATCCAGCCATCCCATTACTGGGTATGTATCCAAAGGACTATAAATCATGCTGCTATAAAGACACATGCACACATATGTTTATTGCGGCACTATTCACAATAGCAAAGACTTGGAACCAACCCAAATGTCCAACAATGATAGACTGGATTAAGAAAATATGGCACATATACACCATGGAATACTATGCAGCCATAAAAAATGATGAGTTTGTGTCCTTTGTAGGGACATGGATGAAACTGGAAATCATCATTCTCAGTAAACTATGGCAAGAACAAAAAACCAAACACCGCATATTCTCACTCATAGGTGGGAATTGAACAATGAGATCACATGGACACAGGAAGGGGAACATCACACTCTGGGGACTGTTGTGGGGTGGGGGGAGAGGGGAGGGATAGCTTTAGGAGATATACCTAATGCTAAATGATGAGTTAATGGGTGCAGCACACCAGCATGGCACATGTATACATATATAACTAACCTGCACATTGTGCACATGTACCCTAAAACTTAAAGTATAATAATACTAAAATAAAATTAAATTAAATAAAATTAAAAATAATGAAAAAAAAAACCCAAAACAAAAAACACTTTTAGTTTATAGGCTCCTACTGAGTGGAAATCTCTCTCTCTCTCTCTCCCCGCTTCTTCTCTCTCTCTTTCTCTCCCCCTCCCTCCTCTCACCTCTCTCCTCTCCTTCTTCCTCTTTCCTCTCCTCTTTCTCCACTTACCCCACCCTGCCTAGCAGTTTGCTGGTCACCTCCACCTGCCCCTCTCTCAGATCTCCCAGTCTTGAATCAAATCTTATATTTATGGCTTAGGAATTCCATGTCGTGGTGAGTGAGACACCTCAGATTCTGCCTTTGACACAGCAGGCAGCTTGGCTCAAGTCCTAGCTATACGGCTGGATCTCCTTTCTCCAGCCCTCCTGGGTAGTTGCATAAGCCAGAGGCCCTGAAACAGAATATGCAGCCAGCAGTAACTTTTTCCAGCCTCCTTTGCAGGGAGAGCCCAATCCCATTGCCTAGGTGCATGAATGAGCCTGGCCCAGGACCACTGCCCCATGTGAAGTACATTTAGTGGCCATGACTTTGCAGCATATAAACTCTCATCCACTGTGCCTGTTTCAGGACCTAAATCCAAAAGTCCTGTGACAGCACATCCCCCTGGCTTGTGCTTCTGTTACACTTCCGGTCCGTAGAAATTTTGTCTTGATTTTTAATGTGGCTATGATCTGTTGTCTTCTCTTTATATGTTATCTATCACTGATATGTGATTTTTTTTGAAGATTCATGGTGGGAATAATGAACTTACAACACCATCTGGATCCTGGTGAAACACAAAACCAAGAGTCATTGTTGGGAGGGGTAGAAAAAGTAGATGGAAATTAACTGAATCTGGCAAGAAGTGAGAGGGACCAGTGGCCCTCCCTGTCAGCTGTTCTCTGTCATTCAATGCCCTGCATCCATAGAGAAGAGATAAAGGTAGCATGGTGCCTTCACCCATAAATCAAAGGCTCCTCCGCAACTCATAGATGTCTCCGTGTAAGGGCAGGGAGTAGAGTCTTTATACAAAGATCCCTGGGTCCCAGGAGAAAATAAGTTGTAGTTATTCTCACTCCTATAAACTTCCTTGACAATCAACGTGCTGTATAAAGTAGCAGCATAGCACAGTGTGGTGGTAGAGGGCATGAGTATTGGGGCCAGAGAACCTAGGTTCAAGCCTCGTCTCTGCCACTTTGACCTGCAAGACCTTGGGCAGGTTGGTGAACCTCTCTGAGCCTCAGCTCTCTCATCTGCAAAATGAGGGTAATAATAGTGTCTTCCTAAAAGTTGTATTTGTTTTAAATGAACAAGTATGTATAAAGCACCTGGTCTATAGCAGGTGCTATGTAAATATTTGTTAAATTAAAACACACATAAAGCTGAGCACGGTGGCTCATGCCTGTAATCCCAGTACTTTGGGAGGCCAAGGCAGGCAGATTGCTTGAGCCCAGGAGTCCGAGACAAGCCTGGGCAACATGGCGAATCCCTGTCTTTCCAAAAAAACACAGAAATTAGCCGGGTGTGGTGGTGTGTGCCTGTAGTCCAGCTACTTGGGAGGCTGAGGTGCGATAATCACCTGAGCCTGGGGAGGTTGAGGCTGCAGTGAGCCATGATCATGCCACTGCACTCCAGCCTAGGTAACAGAGCGAGACTCTGCCCTTAAATAAATTAAATTAAATTAAATTAAAATACACACTTAAGATGCAGCACTTCACACCACTACTTGGCCATCCCATCCACTGTCAGGGCCTCCCCATCACTGATGACTAATTCAAATCTCTGTCTCCAGCCTAGGCTCTCTCCAGACCCATAGCTGTTTATTCCCAGTGATGGCCTATGGGTCATCTCTACTGGGACGTCCCACCGACTCCTTAAACACAGTAAGCCCAAAACTAAACCACCTTGTCCTGTGTTCCCTCCTCAGTGTCAGCAGCACCTTCCACACTGAAAGAGACTTGGAGTCCTCCTCAATCCTGCATTCCATGTCACTCCCCACTCCGCCTCCTTCTCTCCAATATGCAAACCACCTCCTTCTAATACACCCAAACTTCACTAGTCTTCCTCCTTCACACTCATCCTCTGCTCTCCACCCTCCTATTACTCACTGTTAGGTCCTGGCCTTCTGCAAGTGTCACATGAACTGTGGTTTCATATCCGGTCTCTGGGTCTCTAATTCTGCCATTCCTCCACCATCCCTCCACCCTGCTGTCAAGAGCAGTGTTGTATTACAAGCCTGATTACCTCTCTCTTCTTAAAACCCTTCAGTTTCCCTCAGAGCAAAGCCCAACCTCAGGATTCTGTGATCTGGACCCTCTTGCCTGGCAGATGTGCCCTCCCTCTGTGGCAGCCACACCTGGACCCCAGATGCTTCTTCTCCCTGGAATGCCCTTCTCCACTCACTCTTGATGTACCTGGTGAAAACCTGTGCCACTTGCAAGACTCAAATCAAGGGTCACCGCCTTTTAAAAACTTTCTTGACTTTGTTTTGTTTTTGGCTCCATTCTACCCTGTACAGACTTTTATCATAGACTTTACTTAACTTATTCGTTCACACAACCCGACTCTGAGCTCCTGGGAGGCACAGGCTGGGTCTTCTTCACCTGAATCTTTGTATCCCCAGCACCTAGAACAGCATCTAGAATACCATGGGCTGTCAGTTTATGACAAAGGAACATCATGAAAGGCCTCAGCTGAGTGTCCATCCTGACAGAGGAAGGGCTAAGATCTTGGGGTAGAAACCAGACTGCTTGGGATGGATGCGGACAGGGAGGGGCAGAGCTTAGCAGTAACACGCTTTATACAGAATTTAATTCTTCAAGTCATAAGGCCTTAAGCAAAAGATTGATACATTTGATAACATAAAAGGCAAAAAATGTTAACCAGAAAAAACTATCCTAAAAACAAAGTAGGTGAAATATTTGCAATTCATATCACAAGATCATATTGTAATTTTCTCAATATACAAAGAGCTCTTACAAATCAGTAAGAAAAAAAATACATGCAATGAAGAAAAGTAGAGTATATAAATAGGCTTTCACAGAAAACATAAAAATGATTTTTTCTGAGACAGGACCTCACTCTGTCACCCAACCTGGGGTATAGTGGCATGATCTTGGCTTACTGCAGCCTCGGCCTCCCAAGCTCAAGCTGTCCTCCCATCCCAGCTCCCTATCCCCTGAGTAGCTGGGACCACAGGCAAGCACCATCATGCCCAGCTAATTTTGTTTATTTTTTGTAGAGATGGGGTCTCACTATGTTGCCCAGGCTGGTTTGAACTCCTCTCCTCAAGTGATCCTCCCACCTCAGCCTCTTAAAATGTTGGGCTTACAGGCATAAGTCACTGCACCTGGTCAAAAATGATGTTTTAACCATATGAAAACATGTTTTACTTTATTTATGATTAAATAAATGCAAATCCAAACAACCACAAGTGCCAATTTTCAGAATGGAAAAAATGCGTAAGTCTGGTAATATTAATACATCATGTTGGCTCAGGTGGCCCAGGTATGGAGGAGCCTGCATTCATCAACGCTTTGGTGAAAACGGAACTTTTTGCAACATTTCCATACAGAAATTTGTCAATGTCTTTAACATTTTGAATTCACATACATTTAATCCAAATAATTGTATAGGGAAGGGAACAGGGAGGGGGTTTAGATAGGGAAAAGCTGGGCTGTGATTTCAGAATATATTTATTCTGCCATGACTTAAGCCCTGGGCTCTGCTCCAGAATTCTTGTCTGAATAGTTTGCTGTTCATGGAGGCTGTTTACATTATTGGTTCTTTTCTCAGCAGTCAGACATTGTTCCTTGGCTCTAGCACCAAGGAGTTGTGCTTCCCATCGTTAGAAAGATGATGCAAGAGGTCTGCCTTCAGTTTGACATGTTTGTTGGGATGAGAGCTGTTTGTTTTCAATAACAGGAATGTGTTTCTACAGCTCTTTAGTGAGCACTGTTACTGCTAACTCAACATCCATTCTCCCTTCTTTTTTTCTTAAAGAACTTTGAATTTTTTTTAGATATCTACCTCTCCTATACACAGCCCACGTATCCCAATGAAAGGTGACCCCACCCCAGCTCCAGAGGCAGCTTTGATTTGTTGGTCTAAATAAAGGTTTTTGCATCCGCCTTTCAGCGACTGGATCAGACGTGGCTGTGAAAGCCGATTAGAAACAAGAGGATGCTACTATCAAGGGAGGGCAGGATGTTGGGAGGGGAAGACTACAGCAATGGGAAATTGATTACACACTGGGGATTAGTCAAATGAACAAATAGGATGAGAATTATGGTAGCCAAGTTTGTCACTCTTGGAGTAGGGAATCACAAACATGGAAAGAGAGAAACTAGTTTGACCCTGTGGTGTGTTGGAATTGGAGACATTGGTGTGAAGTCATGGATTTCAATATATAGATTGATCCATGTAGAAATAGACATAGATGTAAATGCAGATATATATAACAGCTTAGAGTCCCTAGCCCTGTTCACTGAGAGACTCTAGAAGCAGTAACAACCCAGTAGCAATAAGAATACTTAGTATCCAAATTTTGGCTTCTAAATATCTTTCTCCACTAAATGGAGCTAGGACTACTTACCAAAAAAATGGCTGGTTCCATGATTTGAGCAAGGAAAGGGTAAAATGAGTCTGGAACATCTTATTCTACCAGAAAGTAAGATGTGCCCAAAGAATTAGGAAACATTTCAAAAGGACACAGAGTCCAGCTTAAAGGGGTTCCCACCAGTCAAACAAAGGAGAATCTCAGTATCAAAATAAATAACAGTAGTTAGAGATCATAACCCATTAAATGAATTAGGAATTCATGAGTCCATACTAATATAAATATATAGATAAATTGACATTAAATGTTTGATAAGAAGGTATATATTCACAGCGTCTCAAAGTACCTTCCTACAACTTAATAATGACAAAGGAAAAGTAAGTTAACTACAGTGAAGAAGCCTGGCAGATACTGCTTTAATGAAGTGGTCAAAACTAACATCTCCCATGATGAAACAAATCAAAATCATGTGCCAGGTGATAAGATGCAATGAAACAAACACCACATTACTTTTTGTGGTATTCCTGCCACAGATGCAAAACTTGAATCCAATCATAAGGAAACATCAGATAAACCCAAACCAAGGGACCTTCAATAAAATAACTGGGCTATAGTCTTTTAAAATATCAAGGTCATGAAAGTCAGACATCCTTTACAAGGACATTATCAGTACAAGTGGCAAAACTGGAATGGAAGGCCGGGCGCAGTGGCTCACACCTGTAATCCCAGCACTTTGAGAGGCTGAGGCAGGTGGATCACCTGAGGTCAGGAGTTTGAGACCAGCCTGGCCAATATGGTGAAACCTTGGCTCTACTAAAAATACAAAAATTAGCCGGACATGGTAGCATATGCCTGTAATCCCAGCTACTAGGGAGGCTGAGGCAGGAGAATCACTTGAACCCGGGAGGTGGAAGTTGCAGTGAGCTGAGACTGCACCATTGCACTCCAGCCTGGGTGACACAGTGAGACTTCATCTAAACAAACAAACAAACAAACAAAAAACCTTGAATGGTGTCTGTGATTTAGAATTTTGGCTTTGTAGGAGAATGTCTTTGTTCCACAGTAAGTATACGCTAAATTATCCTGGTGCACAGAATTTCATGTCAGCAAATTACTCTCAAATAATTCAGAGAAATAACTTTTTTATACTGTTCTTGAAGCTTTTCTCTAAATTTGAGATTGTTTCTCAAAAAACAGAAAGAAAATAAAACGAATGGAAAGAAATGTTCTTAAGATACAAGGAGACTATTACTATTACTGAAAACTTCTAGAAAAGTCTTTTTTCCTTCTATGAAGACTTTCTGAAACTTTTTTCCTCCTCTGGATAATGCCAGGCATTGAGATGAGACCCCAAAAATCATGTGATCGTCTCACTGCCAGCCTGAGAAGAAGGCAGAGCGAAGAGGATCACAGGGAAAGATCTGGGGCACTGGATCGAGCCTATCCTGATTCCTCTGGATTGTCAGCCACAGGAGTGATTAAAATTCCTTGTTGTTTAAGCTTCTCGTGTTGGGTTTTCAATTATTCTCCACAAAAGACATCCTGACTTACACATAGTCATTGAAGAAGGATTCCAGTGTCCTCTGACAATGAACTCCAGCCTCATTGTGACACAGGTTATCCATTTATAAAATCCTTATGTAGAAATCTCCCTCCTGCGTAATAATGGGTCCTTGTTATGACATGGATGATGGGTAAACAAGCACAGTGTAACCTCTTGAGCACCTCCACAGTGAGTTTCAGATTCCAAGTAAAAAGCATTCCAGAATGTGAAGGAATACACTGAGCTCATCACATAGGGGCATTGCAGTACGGAGCTATCTAGCAACCAAGTTGAACTCAGTCCAACATCATTTTACCACTCTGCAACAAATGTCCCCAGGCCTTCCCTTTCTACCTAAAAACCTTATTTGATTCTATTTAAATGTCTGTTAACTTTACTCTTCTGATTGAATCTTATCACTCTCTTCTCAGAAACCTTGAATAACTCACCCATACCTGAGAGATAGAGTCTTTTATCTTATCACGGCACTCAGGGACCTCCCTGGCAGATCCCAAACCATCCTTCACATCTGTCTTCTCTATCTCAGTGCACTTTATTCTCCAGGAACACTGTGGAGAAGGGAGTTACAAATATGGAAAGTGAGGCCAGGCACAGTGGCTCACGCCTGTAATCCCAGTACTTTGGGAGGCCAAGGCAGGTGAATCACCTGAGATCAGGAGTTCAAGACCAGCCTGTCCAACATGGTGAAACCCCGTCTCTACTCAAAATACAAAAATTAGCCAGGCGTGGTGGTGGGCGCCTGTAATCCCAGCTACTCAGGAGGCTGAGGCAGGATAATTGCTTGAACCTGGGAGGTGGAGGTTGCAGTGAGCCGAGATCGCGCCATTGCATGATTGTTGCCTGGGCAACAGAGTGAGACTCCGTCTCAAAAAATATACACATTTATATATGGAAAGTGAGAAAACTAAACTGAACCCTGAGGTGCTGTTTGGAACTGAAGACATTGGTGTAAAATCATAGATCTGAATCTATATAGACAGCTATGGGAATCTATGTAGGCATGTTCCTGATATAAATCTAGGTATGTTCCTGATGTAAATCTATCTGATGTAAATCAGGAACATTCCTGGATAGATTCCGTGTCCACTGAGAAGTAGAAGCAACAGTACCCCAGTAACAATGCAAACGCCTAGTTGCTGGAAATATCATGAAGTTTTACATCTTTTTGCCCACGTGTACCTAATCCTACAGTTTTCTACATTAAAACACCTCGGCTGTGCTCTGCCTACCAAAATTCCATTGAAGTGAAATTATAAAATGTAAAGCACCAAATACATGTCATCAACAATTTTTTATCCCTGACTCTCAATCAAAGTCTGGCTCAAATACACTCTCTCCTGTGACACTTCGTTGGGAATATGCAAGCAGAATTCATGTCTCTTACCTCTATGCCCATGAATCATTTCCTGTGAGCCTCTAGAGAGCATCAGTGCATCCTTCTTTGTGTTGATGTGTTGATGATGGCTGTTTACAAGTTCGGCTCTCCAACATCTCATGGATTTTTGTGGGAGGATCTGACTCTGTTTCTCTTTGTCTTCCTAGCCCCTAGCACAGGACCTGGAAAATATTAGGTGTTCAATAAAGACATTTTGAATTAGAGGGAGTCTTTCTCCACAAAATAGACTGGAGCTCACTGGCCTGCCTCCAGAGCCAAGCTTTGGTCTCATCTGCACTGAACTCTGCCCAAGGAAGCTGACCATTCATAGGGAATCCAGGACAAAACCACCAGGGCCCTTTGTTCCAGCCCTATTTCTATAGACTATTTCACTTTGCTGAACAAGAGGACGTCTTCAGAGAGCTGACATGCCTGCTTGCCAGGTCTTTCACAGAAATGTTTTATTTGATGCTTTGCTTTTGCTGCAGAGTAAGTCTCCCTCCACTTTGCAGCCAGAAGTACTGGACACATGAAATGAATGTTCCTGTTTTGATAACAGCTTCCTTAGAGCTTGGCTGTACTGGGCTGGGCAAGGAAATGACCACATTCTGGCTCCCAGGGAAGGCTGTGGAACTCCAAATATGTGGGACTGAGGGAAGCTCCTGCCCAGGAAGAAAGCTGTTGTCAGATGGAGATGAAAATCCCAGTGTTCTTGGCTCAGGGGATTTTCTTCATTAACTGTGCAATCAGCAAAGAGCAGTAGAGAGATACTTTGCAGCCCAAGGATCTTAGATGGCGAGAGGCAATGGGAAATCTTCCCATTGAGGTCCCATCTGACCTCCGTGATGGCCTCCATTCATTTTATATTGCTACCAGAACAAACCCCCACAAATTCAGTGGCTTAAAACAACACCTATGTATTATCTCACAGTTCTGTAGCTCAGAAGTCTGGGTACAGTGTGGTTCAACTGGGTCTTCTTTTTACTTTTATTTTTATTTTATTTGTTTAGAGATAGTGTCTTGCTTGCTCTGTCGCCCAGGCTGGAGTAGAAGTGGCACAATCATAGCTTATTGTGAAACCACCATTGCAAAATTATAACTGAGACAGTGAAATAGATCTGATCTAACCAACTCCATCTTGCTTCTAACCTCCAAGCTGTCCTTGCTCATTCCTGGGTGTAGGCCAAAGTAACTTTGGGAGGAATTTAGTTTGTAGTTTATAGTTTAAAACAGCCCTTTCCCAAAACAAACCTTCTTCTTGCCTGGGGACTAGACTGACTTTGTAGGACAAACAAATTAGCCACAAGATTAGAAATTATGATTTAAGAGTCATGTAACTGGAGGCTACAAGATTCTGACCCTCCCCAAATTGCTCCTGGGATAACATCACTGTTGCAAAAACTAAGATCAGTGCTTGAGATATTTTGCAGACCCTGTACTTGATGGATCCACTGGCACCACTCAGATTGATAAACTGGCTCATCTTATCTTGCGGTCCCCACCCAGGAACTGACTCAGTGTAAGAGGACAGCTTCGACTCCCTATTATTTCATCTCTGACCTTACTAATCAGCACTCCTGACTCACCGGCCCTCACCCACCAAATTATCCTTAAAAACTCTGATCTCCGAATGCATGAGGAGACTGATTTGAGTAATCATAAAACTCTGGTCTCCTGCACAGCTGGCTCTGCGTGAATGACTCTATTGCAATTCTCCTGTCTTGATAAATCAGCCTTGTCTAAGCAGCAGGCAAGGTGAACCTGTTGGGCAGTTACAATTGCAGGCTTAAACTCCCAGACTACCACCTCAGCCTACATGAGTAGCTGGGACTACAGGCAGGCATCACCACACCTGGCTAATTTCTGTCTGGTTTTGTTTTGTTTTGTTTTTTGTGGAGATGGGATCTCACTATATTGCCCAAGCTGGTCTCAAACTCCTGGGCTCAAGTGATCCTCCCACCTCAGCCTTTCAAAGTGCTAGGGTTACAAGTGGGAACCACCACACTCAGAGTGGGTCCTCTTTAGAGTTTCATGGGGTGAAATCAAGCTATCAGCAGAACCACAATCCTTAGTGGGGGCTCCAGAGAAGAATCTGCTTCCAAACTCACCCAGATGCCTGGCCGAATTCAGTTGCCTGTGCTTGCCAGTTGAGGGCCATCCTCCATTCCTAGAGGCCTCTCCTGAATCCTTGCACAAGGCTCCTACTTCTCAGAGCCAGCAATGGCACACTGAATCCCTTCTCAGAACTGCACATTGAATCTCCTTGACTTCCTTTCTGCTGTGTCTCTCTGACTGCACCCAGAGAGAGTTTCCTGCTTTTAAGAGGGCAGATGATTGAATTGAGCCCACCTGGAGAGTCTCCCTATCTTAAGGTCAGTAATCTACTTACATCTGTAAACTCCCTTTGGCCATGTAAGGTAACATATTCCCAAGTTCCAGGCATTATGGCGTGGACTTCGCTGGGGGACCATATTGGACCTATGACAAGGCCCTACATTTTCATTACAAAAGTAGGACTCCACCTGGCATGAGTATAACTGGGCTTTTTCTTGGGAGAGTACAGCTGGTCTTTGTTTTGCAATTTGCAGAAAAAAAGCTTTAAATCTCCAAATATAGAAAATCTAGGTCTTTGAGCATGTTTCCGAGACACATTACTGTTTATCCTTACGCTTATGAGATTGTACCCACAGCCAATCCCTGACATCTGGGAACTGCCAAGAGGGACAGACAGATCCAGAGAGTCCAGGAATGATGTCCAAGAGGTCCCTCAGGGCTAGGTGAGAGACCAGTATTAGAATACACAGAGCCAGGCATGGCAGATCATGCCTGTAATCCCAGCACTTTGTGAGGCCAAGGCAGGAGGATTGCTTGAGTCTAGGAGTTTGAGATCAGCCTGGGCAACATAGCAAGGCTTTGAATCTAAAAAACAAAACAAAACAACAACAACAACAAAAACAAACAAAAAAACAGCATCAGTTATTAAAGGACATGCACTTAAAGGTAGGTCCAAAACATGCTGAAATTCCCATTTTTTGATGGCATGGCCAATACTCAGGGTCTAGGATCATATCTAAGACGAGCTGGAAAAACTGATGATGGGCACAAGTTCTAATAGAAGCAACCAACCTCCATTATCAGAACTGGGGAGACCTACTTGCAGGTATTTGGTACAGCCAAGGGAAACTGAGATTCAAGAAAGGAAATCCATTTTCTGGAAGAGCTGGGGTAGCAAGCAGGGACTATATAATAAGGAATAAATGCAGAAAGTGGGTTTCTATGTCAAAGCAGGTCCAAAAATGGGATCAGCTAGATAAGAACAGGTAGGCCCTATAGCGGCCCGGCTTTGGGGTTGAATCAGATCCACTGGGCTCTGGGACAAAGTCAAAACTTTAGGGAGTGGGAAGGAGGCCACTTATATGTCCTGTTCAAGGCACGGTAGATATAACTGTGTGCAAATCACATCCCTGCCTTCAAGGATCATATAGTCTAGGAGGCAGTTATTCTACCACGTGGCAGGGCTGTGGCAGCACACAGGAAGAATGAGAAAGGCTTCTGGAAGTGGTTCTGTGTAAAGACCTAATGATCAAGGAAAAGTTAGATTAATGAATAGGTAGTCTCCAGCAAAGATGGGGCAAGACCTAGAATGGGAAGAGAACATGGCATTTTAGGAGTTTAGCAAGTAGTTTATCAAGAACATGGTGTATGTAATATGAAGTCCGCTTTCCTCCCACTAAAATCTCACTGTCCAATGTTTCATTTTCACTTCGAGCATTTGGACAGTGTTTTAATGCTGTTATTGCAGTGAGAATGTCTGGAATTGGCTAGAAATGTCTCCCTCCTTCTCCCCTCTTCTCCCAATACCCCTGACCCTCACTCCAAATGTCAGGATTCAAGACTAACCAAGTAGCACAAAATTTTATTTCAGCACTGAAAGAGATGGAGCCGAGACTGCTCCTTCAGTGCCTCCTCTATTTGCTGAGGTCCAACTCACTTCTTGGCCCCCTGGCGGCCTTGGGTGCCATCATGACTGGCACTCCTCTGGGGTTCATAGTCACCAATTTGGAAATGAATCTTGGACCAGAAGGACATACTTCTCTGTTTCTCAGAAATGACTTCCAGCCAGAAAGACATGTGCTTTATTTTTTCCACTGAATCTTTATGCTACCTACTCGCTATGCTATCTACTTGATTCGTCTAGTCATGGTCCCTGCTCAATCTGAATGGTCAAGACAATCACTCCATTCAACAAGCATGGTCAAAACCATAAAGCTATGCATTGTCTTACACCAAGTCAGGAATGCTAATTGGCTGAAATTTTGTTGGGCCAGAATATGAAGATAAACTAGAATACTTGAGGGTTAAACCATCTACTTCAGTTAAGTAAAGTTCATTATTGAAGAGAAATGTTGTTCTAATGTTGTGCCTTCTGTTTCATTTCTGTTTTTTAATGTTGAGTCAAGGGAATCCTGCTTGGCAAGTAATTATCATGCTCTGCTTTCCCTAAATAACATTCAAACATCCCCTTGTAAATGTAGTAAATACCTCTCCCCGAATTTTTAGCATGCTTGGAATTGTGTATGGCTTGAGACCAACCAAGTTTTGCTAATAGCACACGTAACCAAAGGCAAGCAGGAGTGAAGCAGTGGCTTCATCAAGGTGCACTAACTCTGAAAGGTCTGTCTGCTCCAGCTGGTTTCTCCTCCTTCCTGGGTGCGGTCCCAAGAATGCAGGTACTAGAAATCCGTGGAGCTGCTGTAACTAAGCCTCTAAACTAGTCCGGGTTCTCCAGAAAAACAGAACCAGTAGGATGTGTATACACACAGAGGGTACAAGGGGAGGTTTCTTTTAAGGAAATGGCTCACACAATTATGGAGGCTGGCTAACCCAAAATCTGCAGGGTAGCCTGTAGGCTGGAGACCCAGGAGAGCCGATGCTGCAGTTCAGTTTCAAAGGTCATCAGGCTGAGAACCCAGGAAAGAACCAATGCCTCAGTTTGAGTCCAAAGGCTGTCTGCTGGCAGAATTTCCTCCTACTTGGGGAAGGTCAGTCTTTTGTCCTATTCAGGCCTTCAACTGATTGTATGAGCCCACCCATACTGTGGAGGGCGATCTGCTTTACTCAAAGTTGGCTTTACTCAAACTGATTTAAATGTTAATCTCATCCAAAACACCCTCATAGAAACATCCAGAATAATGCTTGACCACATTCCTGGGCCATGACCCAGCCACACTGACACATAAAATTAACCATCACAGCCTCTAATTAGGATATGCTCCCTTTCCTTCTCTGACAAAGGCCCCAGGACCTTTGTAGCTTCTCTCCTTTCTGTGGCTGTCCCACCTCTTGCTCCCCTGGGTTGTTCTGTCCCAAACCTGGCTGAAGAGAGAACTCAACCTCCCTACCTTGTAACACTGAAGACGAGCAGGTGTACAGGCCCATTCTGTCTGCAAGGTTTTCTACTAATCATGACCAGAAACAAAGTATAATAACAACTAAAAATGGGGAGGTTCCAGGGTTAGACAATCACACTGTGCTCTTCCCATTTGTTCTGTCTCCCTTTCTGACATTGTAACTGGACATTTTGGGCTTCTGTTATCTATGTATGTCCTTGAAGGTTGATCTTAACTGACCATGATTCTCTGAACATGGCAAGTTCCAACAGGGCAAAACAGAAGCCAACGCGAAGGCCTTTAATCTACAGAGGGCGGTTTGCATTTCTGAGGAAACTTCCAACTGCTCCCTCTGGCTCTGTTCTTGCAGGGACATTCCCTTGGGACATATTCTCCCTGCAGGCTTGTCCTACAGAGGAATTTATAAAATCTTTAGAACATTGTGTATAACTATTTCAAAGAACTTAGGTTTTTAACTTGGCAGAAAACAAACAGTTATTAATCCTTTCTCCTCCTCTACCCCTCACTTTATAACAGTAAAGTCAAGAATTCCACCTTTTCTGAAAAAGAATGCAGTGGATCTGTGCTGAGGCCACAGCACTGCCCGCTGTCCAGCCCTCCCTCCCTTCCAGATCCAGTGCCTGCCATGTTCCTTGTCCCCATCCATTCTTGGGCTCACCTTCCAGCCCTTTCCACAGCCAAGCCAGGTGGACAAAACTGTGGCATGTTGCAGCTTTGTCTCACCTCTTCTCAATTATTTAGACTCTTTTCCGACTTTTACTATTATTATATTAGTGGGGGAAAAAAGGATGTAGAATCTTAAGCATGGTAGAAACCATCGGAAGAGGCCACGATATGAAAATGTTTGCTGAGTGTGTGTTTAATTCCTGTCCTGGCTGTGCTTTCTTTTCCATCATCTCAGAGATGAGTCAAAAACCTCACCTGGTTGCCTCCTCATGGTCCTCCATCCTATCTGCTCTCCCTACCCCTCAGTCCACCCTGCACATGGCTCTCAGGTTACTCTTCCCCCAAAGCATCCCCTTGAGAGATATTTTCCCACTCAAGCATTTCAATGGGTCCCCAGTCCCTACACAATACCTTCCACAATCCGGTCATAATCTGCCTTTCTCAACAGATTCACTCACTCTCATTCACTCATTCATTCAAATACATCTGTATGGAGCACCTGCTAGGTGCCAGGCCCTGGAGACCCAGGTCAAGAGTAAGCTAGGGTAGACCCAGTCTCTGCTCTCAAGGGCTCACAGCCTGGCTGGGAAGATGGGGGCGCCCATAAATCATTTCGACGAAATGTGATGATGATGATGATGATGATGATGATGATGATGATGATGATGATAACGATGATGATGATGACAAAAAGGAAAGATGGCACTGGGATCTTCTCCCCATTTGTGTGGGTAAACTCTTTGCACTTGGCTGGTTTCCTCATCAAACACTGAAAACGCAACACATTCCATCCTCAGAGCATTTGCTCAACCATCCCTCTCCCCCTTTGGTTCCTCTTCCCATGTGCACACCCATCTGTCCTGCAAGGCCCAGGTCCTGTCCTGCCTTCTCTGTTGAGTTTTTTCTCATCCACAAAGCCCACAAAGAACTTTCATTTCCACGCACCCACAAACACTCATAATGAGCCCAAAGCAGGGTCACACAAGAACTTCTAGGCCCCACAAATGCAGCATCCTACATTCCACGGTGTCACAAGAGGAATCCATGTCCAAGTACTCCCAGCCCACATTTGGGGGTAGCAAGAGACCACACATCCCCACTCAGCCCTCACCCAGCCCTCAGAGCTCCAGGCACTGCGCACATGCTACCTGCCTCTTCACAGCCACACTGCAGGTATTTGTCACTGCTGCTTTGCGGGAGAAAACATGAGGCTGCAAGAGGTGGAGTACAGTGCATGAGTGTCCCCATGTTGTCTGGCCACCTGCAGGATGTGACCAGGCCTATCTCCTGCAGCCTTCAAAGCTTTCCTCCCACACTGCCCCCTCACCCAGCCCCCTACCCCCAGCTTGGGAGCTGGTTCCCCACCAGGGAGGAGCACCATGGATATTCCAAGAACCCCTGACTTGCTGACTTTCTAGAGAAGGCACCACTTTACTGCAGTTATCCCCCCAGGTCTGAGCTGCAAACAATGCCACATGTCAGCATATGAAGGCTCTGGACCCAACTCAGGAACCCCAGCCCATCAGTCACACACCTGTGATCAGCCTTGTTATCTGTCTTCCTTCAGAGGTGCAGTGTCCAGTGGAAGCTGGACCGCAAGACACAGGGACCCCAGAGAACAAAAGCAGTGGCACGGTGGGTGCATGCTGGCCTGGGAGGTGGGCTGGGCCTCAGATTCTAGCCCTGTCTCAGCCACAAGGATTCAGAACTATCACTTACTGTGGCTTATGTGTCCCGTGTGAGCTACATTCTTCACATGCTGTGTCTTGTCAACTCATCTAGTCACTAGAGTCTGGTGTGCAACAAGGGAGGGAGCTTAGCCAGTAACACTCATTGACTGGGTGCCACACACAAGCATTTCTCAGTTCTCTACAGAGTCCTTGTGTCAGCTGGCAAGTGCCTGCACTGCTCCAGCTAAAGGGTGAAGAAAATACACATCACTGAAGGTGAAGACCTGTTCAGGTGAGAAAGGATTCCAAACCATGACACAGGAGTTCTGTCACTCTGCCCTTCCTAAAAATATGCACACATAGCACGGCCATCTGCACTCTCTTTGTTCTCCACGAGCTCCTAGAGCTTCCCAGTTGGTTCCATACCATCTCCATTATTCTACCAGGCCCTGGAGGATGTGCTGACTTCACCCTGTGTCTACACGTAGGCACATACGTGCACAAACACATGTGCACGCCCACTATTACTCTTATCTCAGATTTGCAAAATGAGAGTGCTGCAGGAGTCATGAAAGAATCTCCAATGGGCAATAACAAAACATCCTTCCATATCAATAAGTGTTTCCCCATGACACTAATCCATTTGTAAAAATAAAATTGGGAGGTAGAGCTGGCCTATCATTTCTAAGGTTGCCTCTCTCTCTGCCCTTCTGATCCCAAATGGCTTAGGTTTCCTGGTAATGCTTTGGAATCGACTTTTGCCTCTCATCAGTCTATACTAGCCCACCCCAGGAGGCCAGCTCACCTGTGGGAGGTGGGGAAGCCATCTCCCACCTTGCTACCTTCAAATCCACAATTTCTTTTGGATGGAGTGACTTCTCGAGTCCCTTGGATGTCTTCCCAGAGATGGTTCCTGCATATCCTTAGTGGGGAGATGGGCACAAAGCATCAGCAGTCCCAGGAGACCCTAAGCCCTCCTTTATCTCTAGGGGATAAAGACCTTCTGCTGGCTTTATGGACTTGGAGACCTCTCCCACTCTCAGTTCAAGGTATCTTTGGCAATAACCACTTTCAACCAACCTTCTGGAAAGTTCTCTCGCCCTCCTCTCTCTTACACCCCATTCTCATTCCTGTTTCTTTTCTTTCTCAGGATAATGTAGCAGTTAAAAGCTAGGGCTTTGGGGTCAGGCTCAGTGGCTTCTGCCTGTAATCCCAACACTTTGGGAGGCCAAGATGGGAGAATTCCTTGAGGTTAGGAGTTCGAGACCAGCCTGGTCAACATAGTGAGACTCCATCTTGATCAAAATAAATAAATAAATATATATATTTTTTAAAAAGACCAGAGCTTTGGAGTTAGCCTGCCTGGACTCCAGCCCTCTGTCACCCACTAGCTTTGAGATTTACCCACTCTGGGTATCCATTTCCTTTCTGTTAAATGGGAATAGGATAACACCTGATCCAGTGGAGTAGAGATTAAATGAGATAATGCTTGCAAAATGCCTAGCAGAGTGACTGACATACACAAAGAGCTCTGTAGGGATTATTTTTTATCCTTTCTCATGCAGACTCACAGGCATTCATGTTAACAATGCTTTTCCCCTCTGCCATTACAGGTTTTAGCAACAAAGAGAAAATGTGTAACAGAGGCCTATTCAACAAGCCAGTTAACTTCTTGGAGTCACTTAAAACCAGAAAGATGGGTGTCCTCATAAAACACAGGACTGGCCCAGTCCTAAAGATGAAGCTAAACATGGCTTGGCTGTGGGAACTGTAGGGCTGAATGGACAGAGCTGAAAACCAGATTTCTTCATCTACAGACTGACAAAATTGTCTATGATCCTTTGATTCTGGCTCATGCCATCTTCTTTTTCCTTCTTCCTAAACATGGACCTTTGCCCAATACCATCTTCTCTGTTTCCTGCTTCACACTCTTCCCTCTGGGGACAATCCACATCCAGGGCTCCTTTCTAGCCCTTGTCTCCTGAATCTGTTGCACCAGCCCCAATCTCTCTCCAAATTCCCAGGGAGCTGCAGATGTTTCCACCCACGTCCCACCAGCACCTCAACCCAGCAAGTGGGAAACAGCTCATTATCTGCCCCACACACCAGCTGTTTTTCCATTCATTCTCCTCGTCATTGGATCTTGAAAACCTAGGTCATCTCTGTCCCCACCTGCAGCCCTCAACTCACTCTATAGCCAACACCTGCTTTTTCTTTCTTGGAGCATCACTTGCTTCTTGCTTTCTGTCTTCCCTCCCAACTCTGTGTATCTGATCCTTTTCACCACCTGCCTAGACCTCCTGTACCGGCCCCTAACTCATTCCCCTGGCTCCAGCCAATTATTTGCTCAGTCCAGCCTATATTCTGCCACCAGGCCAGTATTTAACCCAGGCATGCCTCTATTTCAACATAATTTGCCTTCTTAATCGCCTACGAGATGAAGTCCACTGTCCCTGTTCATAGCAGTAGTAGGGACCTCCTCAATTCTACCTCAGTGTAACTCCTCCCCTCTAATCGTCCACAGACCCAGGCAAACCAGCATCACCCCACTCCCCAAACACACCTCATCCTTGCTGCCTTGTGCCTTTGCAACCTGCTCTCTCAAATCCAACTTCATCCCCACCCCCCAGTTATTCTTCAAGGCCTACCTCAGGTTCTTTCCCTTTCATGAAATCTATCCCCATTCCCCTGGCCAAAATAATCCCTCAGAAGGTCTCATTTCTCTGACTCCCCAAAGCTCTTTGAGCTCCATTTGGATGCTCGCAAGAATTTAATTCAACAAACACACATTAGCACAGATCACATGAAAGAAGGTTGTCCTTGGTGCTGGGGGAAGGGAGTGGAGGGAGACCAGTTCCTCTTCTCTCCATCAGATCCTTGAGTCAGCAGCTATGAGAGATGGCAGAGCTAGGCTAGAGTTATAAGAATGTGTTATTAGACAAAAGTGGAGGCAAAGATCTGACTGCAGTTGGCATTGTTAAAGGGAAGAGCCTGAAGCCCCATATGTGAATCCTGCCTCCACTATTTCCTACCTTGCAGAACATGGGCAAGTCACTTCACTTTTCTGAGCATCCATTTCTTCACCCGTAAAATAAGCATAGTAATAATTCATACCTGTTGTGAGGATCACATGGGCTTAGCTCAGCATCTGTCATATAGTATTATTCACTAGCCATGCAACCTTAGGAACAATACTTAACATCTGTGCCTCAGTTTCTTCATTTGTGGGGGAAAAAAGAGATAGTAATTTCTACCTCAAAAGTTGTCATAAGGATTAAATGAGTTAATGTATGTAAAGCCCTTCAAACAGTTCCTGGCCCAGAGAGAGGTTTAAGAAATGTTAACTATTTGGATATGATGATGTGGATGCTGCAGATGCTGCTGATGATGGTGGTGTTGATGATGATAATGATAATGATGTTGATGATGATATTGATGCTGCTGAGTTGAGGCCCTTCTCATAATCCTATTCTTCTGGCCTTTCATTAGTCTTACAAAGGCAGTCCCTGAGCAAGGAGGAGGTTAGTTTTAAGGCAGGACTATTATTGCTTTCAATATAAACTATAAACTAAATTCCTCCCAAAGTTAGCTTGGTCTATGCCCAGGAATGGCCAAGGACAGCTTGCAGATCAGAAGCAAGATGGAGTCAACTATGTCAGATATCTCTTACGGTCATAATTTTGCAAAGGTGGTTTCAATTGTGGTCTCCAGGTCAGTAACATCAGTGACACAGGGAGCTTGTGAGAAATGCAGACTCCCAGGCCCCACCCCAGGGCCTGGCTCTGGGACACAGGTCCTTTTGCTCTGGGGATGGTGCTTTTCCTTCAGCCTCGCTGACTTCACACGAAAGTAGCATACCCAACCCTTCATTCCCTTCACAAATCCTTAGACTAACACAGTGGGAAGGGCCCGAGGGGACATCTCTATCCCTTTGTTTTACTATCAGAGAAGTTGTTCAACAGCTCTGCTATTTGGGGTGGTAATAAACCTTTCCTGTTCTCTTCTGGCTGCCCTCTTTAATGTCTGTCCATGAGCTACAGCGCGGCTTTCAGTCCCTGACATTCTCCACTCGGGCAGACTCCTCATCTGCCCAGGACTAAAGAGACCCTCAGCCCCACTATCCCACCCACTCCTACAGCCACCTGACTTTCCTACAAGAGGATCAGCAGCCCTTTTCCCCACTAAGACCCCATTGCTGGATCCTTGGGTACTATAGCAGGGTTTCCAAACTCCTTGCCAAAAGCCCAGCTTTTTCTGGGAGCTTGTGGAGGTTCCAGGGGACCTTTTTGGAAGTACAGGCAGGCTTTGAATATTTTGTGAGATTACCTCCCCTTATTATGCTTTACATATTGTGATAAGATTCAGTCTGAATCCAATCCTTTTCCTGCCTTTATCCAAATTATAAAATACCTAGAAAATGCTCACTTTCTCCCAAATACAAAGACTAGGCCAGAGAAAAAACCCAATGTCACCCAGAAGAGGCAAATGCATTTGATTTGTCACACTGTGGTTTAGGTAATAAACAATGTAAAATGAAAAGGAAAACTGTTATAATAGCTCCTCAGAGCCTCTATTCTTAACCTTAATATATCGGTATTTCCTTTTCATCACGTTTTTTCAGACACCCCCTCTTCTCTTCCACCCCAGCTCCACCTTGACTATGTTACCAGATTAACCACTGTTCTCTGTTCTCCCCAGAAAACATTCCATGATGCTTATGAACCCAGACAGCAAGGAAGCCACTCACCAGCACACCCACATTCTTATTTCCCCATTTTTTGTGTGAATTATTGCATCAAAATTTACATACACTTACATAAGCAATGCCATATACATAGCGCTTAATGAATAATCAGAAAGCGAACTCTGTAACTCCTCTTGAGGGTTCATTGCTAATACCCAGAAGCCCTCTTGTTCCCCTACTCCTAAGAGGTAACCACCTAGGTCTACATCACCAAGTGATATGTACCAGAGTTTCATTTTACCTGCTTTTTAACTTTATATAAATGTGATCACATTGTATTCTTTGTCTTGCTTCTGTTCTAAGATTCTCTCATGTTGCTTGTGTAGTGGGGTGTCCATTTTCATTGTTTTGTAGTATTTTATTGTTTGGCCACGTGACACTTCACATGACCATTCTACAGGTGATGAATATTTGGATTGCTTCCCAATGCAGCTGAGGTGAACCAGGCTGCCATGAGTATTCTTGTACGTTGCAGACCTTGCTGTGCATTTGCCTAAGGTTCTCTAGGTATGCACCTAAGAGTGGAATTGCTGGGCCATAGAGTATGTGGATTTTTTTTTAATTTTTTATTTCCATAGGTAATTGAGGAACAGGTGGTGTTTGGTTACGTGAGTCAGTTCTTCAGTGGTGATTTGTGAGATTTGGGTTGCACCTACCACCCGAGCAATACAGACTGCACTCTATTTGTAGTCTTTTATCCATCACCCCCTTCCCACCCTTTCCCCGAGTCCCCAAAGCCCATTGTGCCATTCTTATGCCTTTGTATTCTCATAGTTTACCTCCCACTTATGAGTGAGAACATATGATGTTTGGTTTTCCATGCCTGAGTTACTTTACTTAGAATAATAGTCTCCAATCTCATCCGGGTCACTGAAAATGCCATTAATTTATTCCATTTTATGATTTTATGGCTGTGTAGTATTCATATATATCACAGTTTCTTTATCCACTCTTTGATTGATGGGCATTTGGGTTGGTTCCACGTTTTTGCAATTGTGAATTGTGCTGCTATAAACCTGCATGTGCAAGTATCTTTTTCGTATCATGACTTATTTTCCTCTGAGTAGATACCCCGTAGTGGGATTGCTGGATCAAATGGTAGGTCTAATTTTAGTCCTTTAAGGAATCTCTACACTGTTTTCCATAGTGGTTGTACTACTTTACATTCCCACCAACAGTGTAAAGGTGTTCCCTGTTCTCTGCATCCATGCCAACATCTACTACTTTTTATTATTTATTTATTTATTTATTTATTTATTTATTTATTTATTTATTTATTCTGAGACAGAGCCTTGCTCTGTCACCCAGGCTGGAGCGCAATGGCATGATCTTGGCTCACTGCAACCTCTGCCTGCTGGGTTCGAGCAATTCTGCTGCCTCAGCCTCCCAAGTAGCTGGGACTACAGGTGCACTCCGTCATGCCCAGCTACTTTTGTTTTTGTACTTTAGTAGAGACGGGGTTTCACCGTGTTGCCCAGGCTGGTCTTGAACTCCTGAGCTCAGGCAATCTGCCTGCCTCAGCCTCCCAAAGTGCTAGGATTACAGGCATGAGCCACCGTGCCCAGCCTATTTTTTTAATTTTTTTTATTATGGCCATTCTTAAAGGAGTAAGGTGGTATCACATTGTAGTTTTGATTTGCATTTCCCTGATAATTAGGGTTGTTGAGCATTTTTCACATTTTTGTTGGCCATTTGTATATCTTCTTTTGAGAATTGTCTATTCATGTCCGTAGCCCACTTTTTTTTTTTTTTTTTTTTTGCAGTTGCAAGATTTAATAGAGTGAAAACAGAGCTCCCATACAAGGGGAGGGGACCCAAAGGGGGTTGCCGTTGCTGGCTCGAATGCCTGGGTTTATATACTGATCATTGTCCCTCCCCCTGTGCTCTCAGGCAACAGATGATTGGCTATTTCTTCACCTCCTGTTTTTGCCTAATTCGCATTTTAGTGAACTCTCCTTACCATCTGATTGGTCAGGTGTGAGCTAAGTTGCAAGCCCCTTGCTGATCTGTTTGAGTTCGTTGTAGATTCTGGATATTAGCCCTTTCTTTGTCAGACGTATAGATTGTGAAGATTTTCTCCCACTCTATGGATTGTCTGTTTACTCTGCTGACTGTTCTTTTTGCTGTGCAGAAGCTCTTTAGTTTAATTAAGTCCCAGCTATTAATCTTTGTTTTTACTGCCTTTGCTTTTCGGTGCCTCTTCATGAAATCCTTTCCTAAGCCAAAGTCTAATACGGTTTTTCCAATGTCATCTTCTAGAATTTTTATAGTTTCAGGTCTTAGATTTAAGTCTTTAATTCATCTTCAGTTGATTTTTTTATAAGGTGAGAGATGAGGATCCAGTTTCCTTCTCCTACATGTGGCTAGCCAATTATCCCAGCATCATTTGTTGAAAAGGGTGTCCTTCACCACTTTGTTTTTGTTTGCTTTGTCAAAGATTAGTTGGCTGTAGGTATTTGGGTTTATTTCTGGGTTCTCTCTTCTGTTCCATTTGTCTATGTGCCTATTTTTATACCAGTACCATGCTGTTTTGGTGACTATGGCCTTACAGTATAGTTTGAAATCAGGTAATGTGATGCCTCCAGATTGGTTCTTTTTGCTTAGTTTTGCTTTGGCTATGTGAGCTCTTTTTTGGTTCCATATGAATTTTAGAATTGTTTTTTCTAATTCTGTGAAGAATGATGGTGGTATTTTGATGGGAATTGCATTGAATTTGTAGATTGCTTTTGGTAGTATGGTCATTTTCACAATATCAATTCTACCCATCCATTAGCATGGGGCAGGTTTCCATTTGTTTGTGTCATCTGTGATTTCTTTCAGCAGTGTTTTGTAGTTTTCTTTGTAGAGGTCTTTTGCCTCCTTGGTTAGGTATATACCTAAGTATTTCTTTCTTTCTTTTTTTTTTTTCTTTTTTGCAGCTATTGTTAAAGGGGTTGAATTCTTGATTTGATTCTCAGCTTGGTTGTTATTGGTCTATAGAAGAGCTACTGATTTGTATACATTAATTTTGTATCCAGAAACTTTGCTGAATTCTTTTATCAGTTCTAGGAGCTTTCTGGAGGAATCTTTAGGGTTTTCTAAGTAAACAATTATATCCTCAGCAAACAGCAACAGTTTGACTTCCTCTTTACCAGTTTGGATGCCCTTTATTTCTTTCTCTTGTCTGATTGCTCTGGCTAGGACTTCTAGGACTATGTTGAAGAGGAGTGGTGAGGGTGAGCATCCTTGTATTGTTCCAGTTGAAACAGCTTTCAACTTTTCCCATTCAGTATTATATTGGCTGTGGGTTTGTCATAGATGGCATTTATTACATTGAGGTATGACCCTTGTATGCTGATTTTGCTGAGAGTTTTAAACATAAAGTGATGCTGGATTTTGTCAAATGCTTTCTCTGCATCTATTGAGATAATTATGTGATTTTTGTTTTTAATTCTGTTTATGTGGTGTATTACATTTATTGACTTGCATATGTTAAACGATCCCTTCATTCCTGGTATAAAGCCCACTTGATCATGGTGGATTATCTTTTTGATATGTTGTCAGATTCAGTTAGCTAGTATTTTGATAAAATTTTTTTGCATATAGGGATATTGGTCTGTAGTTTTCTTTTTTGGTTATGTTCTTTCCTGGTTTTGGTATTTGGGTGATATTAGCTTCATAAAATGATTTAGGGAGGGTTCCCTCTTTCTCTATTTTGTGAAATAGCATCAGTAGGATTGGTACCAATTCTTCTTTGAATGTCTGATAGATTTTTGCTGTGAATTATCTGGTCCTGGACTTATTCTGCTGTGAATCTGTCTGGTCCTGGACTTTTTTGTTGTTGGTACATTTTTTTTTTTTTTTTTCAGATGGAGTCTCACTCTGTCGCCCAGGCTGGAGTGCAGTGGTGAAATCTTGGCTCACTGCAAGCTCCGCCTCCCAGGTTCACACCATCCTCCTGCCTCAGCCTCCCGAGTAGCTGGGACCGCAGTCGCCCACCACCGCGCCCGGCTAATTTTTTGTATTTTTAGTAAAGATGGGGTTTCACCATGTTAGCTAAGGTGGTCTTGATCTCCTGACCTCATGATCCACCCGCCTCAGCCTCCCAAAGTGCTGGGATTACAGTTGTGAGCCACCGCGCCCAGCCTGTTGTTGGTACATTTTTAATTACCATTTCAACCTCGTTGCTTGTTATTGGTCTGTTCAGGGTATCTCATTCTTTCTGATTTTAGCTAGGAGGGTTGTATCTTTCCAGGAATTTATCCATCTCTGAGCATGTGGATATTCAATCTCATAGATAGGGCAACTGCTTTCCAAAATGGCATTCACAGAGTTTCACTAGACTCTATGAATTCTAAGTTCTAAGTTCATAGAACTTTCGCTAGAGTTGCTGTGGCTCTAAATCCTTGCTGATGATTAGTATTTTCAGAATTTTTAGTTCTTTCCTGTCTCCTGTGTAAGGCTATCTCATTGTAGTTTTAGTTTGCATTTTCCTGATTACTAATAAATTTGAGCCACTTTTTCATGTTTGTTGACCATCTGAATTTCCTCTTTGGTTTTGTGCCTGTCCAATAAGCCCCTTTTCTTATTGGGTTATTTCTTTTCCATATTAATCTGGTTAAGTTCTTTCTGTATATTTGAAATCCTAGTCATTTGTCAGTTTACGTGTTGCAACTGTCTTCGCCCACCTGATGCTTGTCTTTTCACCCATTTTACAGTGTGCTGTACACATCTGTTCCTCTAATTGAGTTCTGTGCTTACAAACTGAGAACTGTGTTTGTCCACAAGCCCGTTGAAGTGGGTGGTGAATGTTATTGTCATTTCCATAATAACTTGAATGCTTTGGGAAAACTTTATAAAGCTTAGTTGTTTAAACTCTTATATAAACTATAGTGATATAGATATAGATTTGATATAGATATGGAATTAGGTGGGGCAATGCAATTATGAAAGAATTGGGCTTGGGGAAGGGTCAGGAAACCTAGAAGGAATCTGCATTCATTGTTCTTCTTAAGTGTCTCTAAGATCTCTAAGATTTCTAACAAATTCTATGTTAAAGACTCTGAAACTGGAATTTGTAAATGATGTACTTTGAGTGTGGTTTATGTAAGAAAGACCATGCTGAATTCTCAGCAAACCTAAGTATGAAGAAAGAATCTGATGATTGGTGAATAAATATAGTATAGAAGCATCATTTTAGTAATTTCCCACTTTAATTTTTCAAATTAATTATTCAATGATTAGTTTCACTCATATCAAACAAGAGGGCTATATGCCAGCACAAATTATGATTTACAATTATTTCTTATACTAAATTTAACATGTTAAGATACATAAACATCCTAGTATTTGCATTTCGGTTTGTTTTTTGTTTTGGGTTTTTTGTTTGTTTTTTGGTTTTGGAGTTTGTTTTTTTGTTTGTTTGTTTGTTTGAGACACAGTCCCGCTCTGTCACCCAGGCTAGAGTTCAGTAGCATGATCTCGGCTCACTGTAACCTCCACCTCCCAGGTTCCAGCCATTCTCCTGCCTCAGCCTCCCGAGTAGCTGGGATTACAGGCGTGCACCACCACACCCAACTAATTTTTGTATTTTTAGTAGAGACAGGGTTTCACCATGTTGGCCAGGCTAATCTCAAACTCCTGACCTCAAGTGATCCGCCCGCCTAGGCCTCCCAAAGTGTTGGGATTACAGGCGTGAGCCACCACACCCGGCCATGCTTTTTGTACTGTGGTAAATATACATACCATAAAATTTTAACCGTTTTTAAGTGTAAATTTCAGTGACATTAAATACATTCACATTGTTGTGCAACCTCCAGCACCATTTTCAGAACATTTTTCATCTTCCCAAGGTGAAACTCTGCATCCATGAAGAAATAACTTCCTATTACCCAGTGCCTCAGTCCCTGGCAGCCACCCTTCTACTTCATGTCTCTAGGAAGGTGATTACTCATGTAAGAGGAATCATACAGTATTTGACCTTTTGTATCTGGCTTATTTCACTTAACACATTGTTCTCCAGGTCCATCCATGTTGTAGCATGTATCAGAATGTCCTTCCTTTTCAAGGTTGAATCACATTCCTTTGTGGCATGTCACTTTTTCTTATCCATTCATCTGTTGGTGGATACTTGGTTTGTTTCCATCTTTTGGTTATTGTGAGTAATGCTGCTATGAACATGGGTGTACAACTATCTGTTTGACACTCTGCTTCCAATTCATCTGCATATGTATTAGGAAGTAGAATTGCTGGATCATATGGTAATTTTATGTTTAATTTTTTTGAGGAATGCCATATTCCAGTATTTGCTTTTAACGTGAAGATTGTACAGCATCAGAATGTTTGTAAACCCCCGTCTCACAGGATCCAGCCATATAGGCCGTATTACCTCTCAATATTGTCTTAGAAACGAATCTTGGATCCTAGAGCAATTTGACAGCAAGTCGGAAGGGATTCTAGAGGTCATCTAGCCCAACCTCATCGTCTTATCAAAGAGGATGTGGCAGCCCAGAGAAGTGAAGCGACTTGCCCACGGCCACACAGTCTGTCGGGAAGAGAACCAGGGCAGAGCCTGGGCCACAGCCAATACTGTGTCCACAAGACCACAGAATATATGCCAGAAAAAGCAGGTGTTCAAATCCCTGAAATCACAACGGACATGTGGCCCCCCTAAGAAGGAAGTGCTCTGGATTGAGTTCACCCTCTCCCTGCACGGTTGCAAGGGTAGGGCCTGCCCCACTGCACAAGCCCTGGGTGCTGGGCCTGACAGATGCTCTAATGGCCTCATGAGCCACCACACCCTCGGCCCGGCCTACCTTGCCTGGTGCCAGCCAGCCAGTTCACACCAGGGAGGCCAGGCCCAGCTGCTAGCAAGCCTGCTTCCTTACTGTCCTTTAGGGTGTCTCCTGTGATGCCTGCTCTGCCTGCTGGTCTGTGTTATTCTTGTCAATGGCCCATCCTTTCCTACCGAGTCTGAAACACACACACACACACACACACACACACACAGCAGCTTCTGGAAGGCTTGCCATGTCTTCATCACCCGTCTCAGGATGGGCTGAGCTGTTGACAAAATGCAAAATAAGTGAGTTCTCTTTCTTCTCCCTTTTAATTTTCTTTCCTCCACACTTTGGCTGCCTTCTCCAAATTCCCAAAACTCTGAGGTTGTCCTCAGGATACCAGGAGCTTCTCACCACAGCATTCAACCTCAGCCACATGACCTCTATGGGCAGGAATTTTCTCTCCAAACTTGCCCTTCAGAAACTGAAACATTCTTTGTCTTTCTCGCTCTCAGTGAGTTGCCATATTGGAAAGCAGACCAATACAAATTTTTTTTCCCAGTGACAGTAATGAAACTATCTCACACATTGTCAGACGGGCTTTGTTGTACAAAAATCAATTTCTTGTCCATTATCTCAAATGATCCCAACCTCAGTACTGTAGAAATATGTGAGGAAAAGATGAAACTCATCATTTCATTGACAAGAACACTGGTGTGCACTGGGCGCAAGAGCATGGAATTAAGACTCCAGGCCTCAGAGGACTTCCATGCTGTATTACGGAGTTCTACAAGGGATCACGCCAGACAACAGGCAAATGGACAAATCATCATGGATTCTAAACACTTCAGCACAGGACTCTTGGGGATGTCACAGTTTGGGAAAGGAGTGGCTCTTCAAGGAACCTTGCTGAGCCTCAGCTTTCTCAACTGAAGATGAGGCCAGCATCACCCCCAGGAACATCACGAGGGTCGGTGGAGCCCAGGGTGAGGTACACTGGGGACCTGCAAGAAACTGGGAACTGCATGGATTTGGGAGGACTCATTGGGGCACAATAGGAGGGTCTCTTCTGTAAGGCCTTTCAAATCCCACCAAAATACTAGATGCCTAAGACTTGGAACGTCAGAGCCTTACCTTAGGGCAACAGCCTCTTGCGGAAGTACCTGGGCCCTGAGCCGGGTGGATTCCAGTTCCCCTGTAACAGCCTAGATGAGGGGCCAGGGGTTGAGGAAGGTGTAGGCCGCAGCTGCAGAACGAGTGCTGTTGGGGTGTGCATGCTCCTGCAGGCTGAGGCTGTGTGCCACCCATGCAAGTGCTGCCCATGCTCCTCCCTGTGAATGTGCAAAGCAGAGGAGGCTGCAACTGTTAGAAGATGCGAAGGAGGTGGGGGAAGTTACATCTCCTCTCCCACCTCTAGAAATCCTCTTCCAAATGCACCAGAATGCAGAGATGGAGGTGAGGACTCCAGTGTGACCTGTGGGGCCCAGGCACAGCTGCCTTTCTCAGCAGGGGTGGCTTTTCCATCAGCAAGGCACTGGATGTTCCGGGGAAGGAGGTGTGCATGGCTTTATTTTAAACCACTGCCCTGCCCCTCCCTAGTTACAAGGAAACTTGCTGAGTCTCAGCTTTCTCAACTGAAGATGAGGCTAACGTCATCCATGGGAGTGCAATGAGGGCCGGTGGAGCCCAGGGTGAGGTGCACTGGAGACCTGCAAAAAATGCTTCTTTGAGAAGACTGTTCAGGAGCCTGGTAGGTTGCCTGGATTCAAGCAAAGGGCTCTGTGAGTGGGGTAACAACATCGCTGGCTAACAGATGAATGGGGAATCCTTTTTCTAATTAACCTCCAGGCAACAATCAAGTTGTGTTTTCAATCCAAGCTATACAATATAATACCGGGGGTGTCTGAAGCCCTCCCCCAGAGATTCTGATGCAATCATCAGTGGAAGTCCCAGCATGGGGACAGTGAAAGCTTCCCCAGTGGTTCTAACACGCAGCTGACGGCGAGGACTCCTGTCCAGTAGGAACTGCATACAGCAGGCATGTTTTGAAGGACAGACCATGCTTGCAGGCTCTAGGTGGGATACAAGAAGGAGAGTTTGGCCAGGGAGGAGGCAGGATGAGGGCGCTGGGGCACCTTGAGGGGAAGGAGGTGGCAGACAAAAGCCCAGGGACACCCAGGCCTACTTCCCCACAGCCTTGCTGCGCTCTTAATGATAGGGGATCTGGGGTTTGAGCGTCCATGAAAGAAAGGACTAAAGGGATGGGCTAATATCTTCTTACAATACAAAAGTGTGCCACGGATGCACACACATTTTGCTGCTGCCACATGAGATTAAAGAATTGTTCTGTGTTTTGCATTTCTGTGGCACACTTGCAGTTTACAAAGTGCTTTCACAACACTTATCTCATTGGAATCCTCCAGGAGCCCTGGGAGGGGCAGGGCACCCACCGGCGTCTCCATGTTTCACAGATGAGGAAACAGGCTCAGAAGATTACGTGAGGTGCCTGGTTCTGGGAGGGTGCTGAGGCAGAGCCGGGCTGGAATTTGGCCTTCACAAGGCCAAAGTGCTCCTGAGATCTCCTCTGGGGGACTATGAGTCATGGTGGTTTCTACCAAAACTCCGGCCGCAGCACAACCATGTTCATACACAAAGTTGAGAAATTTGGCCCAGCTCTTCCCTGTTTGCCCAGGACTTCCCAGTTTTTGCAGGGGAAGTCCCATGTCTCAGGAAACCCCTCTATCTTGGGCAAACCCAGATCTATTCCTTACAGGAACAGAATATATTCAACTATTTGATATGTTTGAACACATACACACACCAAAATGTGTTTCCTGGTAAATGATTCAGATACTCCAAGGCATATCGAGAGTTTCCAAATTAACTCAATATTTAGACAAATCTTTCCTTGGTAATGTGACCTATTTATAAAGAATACAGTGAAAACAATGGAAGATTATTGTGCAAGACATTTTGTTGTGCCTCTGTGCATTTTATTTTTATATTTTGTCCTATTTTGATATTTTCTTTACAAATAAAATATATGATGATATCCACATTTGACTGATTTATCAGTTATATTTTAATTGTAAAAATGGAAAGATTCTGCTATTGTGTATCTCTTGGTTAAACCCTCTGTGGGAAGCTGGCCTGTTTGGGCTATGAGAGCCATAAGTGGAGACAGAGATTCTTAACATTTTTAGGGCATGACCCCTTTGGCTGGCTGGTAAAGCTTATGGTCTCTCTTCTCTTCTCTTTCTTTTTCTTTCTTTCTTCCTTCTCCCTCCCTCCCTTTCTTTCTTTCTTTGTTTCTTTTTCTCTTCCTTTCTCTCTCTCTTCTTTCTTTCTTCTCTCTCTTTCTCTCTTTCTTTCTTTCTTTCTTTTCTTTCTCTCTTTCCTTCTTTCTTTCTCTTTTTCTTAACAGGGTCTCACTTTGTCACCCAGGCTTGAGTGCAGTGGTGCCATCATGGCTCACTGCAACCTCTGCCTCCCAGGCTCAAGTGATCTTCCCACCTCAGCCTTCCAAGTAGCTGGGACTACAAGTGCACACTACCACACCTGGCTAATTTTGGTATTTTTAGTAGAGACGGGATCTCACTATACAGTCTAGGTTGGTCTCGAACTCCTGAACTCAAGTGATCCTCTTGCCTTGACCACCCAAAGTGCTGAGATTACAGGCATGAGCCACCACACCAGGCCAGAATAGTGTTTTCAATAAACAAAACACAAATGATTAAAAGGAAATACAGCTATCAAGATACTAAAATATTTTACATTATTACATTTGTTTCCTCATTAACACATTAAATAAGGTCTACTGGCAGCTCTAATAACCACCATGATTTTGAAATGGCAACGAGAATAAATGACTTCCCAAGATATCTGCAACAACTATAGTGTGAGAAGAAAATATCTGTGATTTCTCTTGGTAACAAATTCACAGGTACTACTGATATTACTGTGGTATGTTGCCTATGCTCATACGTGAAAGAAATGCTAAATATCAGTTAGCAATTAGTACAAATAAATATTTTTTTTTCTCATTCAAGACCATGAATCCCTTGGTATCAGGTTCAGAACCCCTGGCCTAAAGGTTTTATCATGTATCTGGTTAGTGAATCCTAATTATTAATAAATTTTCAATTTTGGGGACAGCATTTCCCAAGCCCTGTTCATTGGAGTCCCACTTTTAGGAAACGTTAAAAACTGTCTGCTGTAGGCTGAATCTGTGTCCTCCCAAAACATATGGTGACATCCCAACTCCTGGTACCTGTGATTGTGACCATATTTGCCAATAGGGTGTTTGCAGATGTAATGAAGGTAAAGTGAAGTCATAATAGATTTGGTTGGGCCTTCATCTAATAGGATTGGTGATTTTATAAGAGAGAAGAGGAGACACAGAGGCATGCAGGGAGAGCATACCTGATTGTGAAGGCAGAGGCTGGAGTGACGCTGATGCACCACGGAACCCCACAGATTGTTGGCAACAGCAGAAGTAAAGGCAAGGGCATGGAGCTGACCCTCTCCCTAGAACCTGCAGACAGCACGGCCCCACCAACACCTCGATTTCAGACTTCCAGCCTCCAAAACCGTGAAAAAATAAATTTCTGTTGTTTTGAGTCACCCAATTTGTGGCACTAGGAGACTAATACAGTATTTTTTAAAAAAACAAGATGATTTGAAGTTAAAACATTTGGGAATCCATGAGCATTGAGTTTCCCTTTTGGAAACAGACATACACAATGTACCCTGGACTATCAGAGATTCTAAGGAAAACTCCTAGTAAAGTGCTAGTTTGACCTAGAGTGTACTCCAAGTTTGTGTAGCCAGAAAATACCTTGTTTGTGGCACAGCTAAACAGTGATGTTCAGTGGAGCACTAGATGTCCCAGGAGTACAAAAACCAACAATCAAATGTATAAAGGGATTGAAGACTTTATGGAAAAGTGTGGGGAAACGGTGCCCTGGCACCACTAGCGTCCCAGAACCACAGCATGCCAGGACAGACAGAAGCCTCAGACCTCAGTTCATTTCTGCCACTCATTTTTGCACTCAGGAAAACTGAGGCCTAGCTTAAAAAGCGTGTTGGCCAAAACACAAACACAGCACTAATGGTTGCATAACTGGAAGAAAAATTTATTATTAGACATTCAATTCTTCACTCAGAGTCACATGAATTTATTTCTGAATAAGCCCATCCTATAGAATTATAAACCCACATTACCTAAAAGCTGGGTTCTACCTTCCCCACAATTGAACTGAATTCCTACTCTTGCAATTGGCTTTTTTAAATTATGCATGGAGCCCGCTAGGGGAGGAATCTGAGGCCAATACATGCTCCAGCAAAGTGACAGCTCCTCACCGGCTCCCTCCAAGAGACAAGCAACCTGCCCCCAGTGCTCAGCCTGCCTGCTGGAACCCGAGACCTCTGCACTGCATGTGCAGCACGCATTGCTGATGCCACGCAAGTGTATAAGGGGGTCTATAGGAAGACCACCAGCTCTAGGTACTGCAGGGGTGGGGCCTGAGTGGGTTAGGTCACCTGGGACTGGGATGCTTGTGATTTGTCAAGGGAGTGCTGATCCTTGGAGAACTTATAAAAAAGGGAGGCAAACAAAATAGGGCAGGGGATGGGTCACTCCGAGACACTTGCTTCTCACCCCAATATCCTTACGTAAACTTTAACTTTGCTTATACATTTGCCCGATTTCCATTTTTAAGCCACTCAGTGCCTCTTTGGAGCCAACTCACACAGGCTCTAAAGAGAAGAGTATCAAACACCCAGAAATTTTGCAAGCCAGTTGTTAAGCTATTGGCAATTTGAAATTGGCCACAGTGGGAGTATTTTTTACACCACAGATATTGGCAAATGTTACAAATCAGGGTTGCTGAAGGATTTTGGTCCATAGAGCTGACTTTCCACTGCACCAAGTCATTCTCCATTGACTTTGCTTTCCTCCAGCACGGTCTGACATGTTCCTGCCAGGATTGTGGGCAGCTGCCCCTTGCTGTCTTCCTAACATTAGCCCATGCATCTGTAATCTTTCTGTGGGAACCACTGTTCTGCCCTGCCCTTTTGTAAACTCTCCCCACTTGGATCGCAAAGTGAAAATGAAGCCCTCGCTGCCAGAAACAGGGACACAGAGAAACACCTTGGAAACACTGTTCCTCCCAGTCGGCAGCACCAGAGGCTTCACAGCTCCATGTAATTTCACGCTCAACATCAAGGGATTCACAATAGCACCTTGTAACCAGAAAATGCACAAAGCGCCATCCTCATTGCTCTGCTGTCTGCAGGAAGCAGGAGGCTCTATCTTCCAGCATTGGTGGCCGCGGCCCTTGTGCCAGGCTGCCTGCACTTGGAGCTCATCCATCCCTGGTAGGAGCACCCGGACTCCACTCCAGATGGTGGGAAGCCTGGCCAGTGGAGCGAGTTACCAGCTTCCACCGAGTGGTGAGAACGAATGATTCTAATGTGTGTTTCCTTGGCGGCTTGACTTGCTGCTCCTTCATTCTTGACATTCGGCCAAGATCCCTCCTGATTTTCTAATGATCCCCCTGTAACAGCCTTGGAAATCTCCCACTCACCAGAACTCATGCAAACGTATGCCAGATGAACAGAAAAAGAACATGATCTAATTGTTTTTTCAGGCAAAATGTGCGGTAACCAAGAGCAGGTTAGACCTGTTGAAAATTCTTATAGGCTGGTCATTTGTGAGTCATACTTACATGACCCTGAATTGCCTTGCTTGGGGTTAATTGCATGGTTTGGCCAGCTGCCTCTATAATTGGCTCGATTTGGTTACAGAAGCCACTAAAACAATGATCTGAGGTCACTGGCTGTTTCAGACCGAGGGGCAGCAAAATTGAAAGCAAAGCGACCAGCCAAATTAACCAATAAAAAGACCGCTACACGGGAAATATAACCTTATATAAATCTGGGGAGAGCAATTAGTTTGAAACATTTGAAATTGTTGATATTTGACTGTTTTAATCTTTTAAAAACGGCAATTTTAAACAGCTCAGCCAAATAGTCCCCTTGGTTCTCAAGCAATCACTGCTCTAACATTTCAGAATTGTCTGGGCTGGGGCTGGGGAGAAGTCAGTAGGAGAAAGAAACACATCTCTCACCATGCTTCCTGTGGTTCTGACACCTTCTTCTCAAGTATAGTTTAGTGGAAAGAGCCCTGGTTTAAGACTCAGGAGACCTAATTTTAGCCCCAATTGACTTCCTATAGGGCCTTAGACAAGCCATTTCTCCTTTAAGTCTCGTTCTGTTCCACTGAAACAATATCATAAACATTCTCGTGATGCCGAAATGAACTGATGGATGGGAACATGCTTTTTTAAAGTGAAAACTATTACACAGATAATTCATAAAGGCTACACACATTATAGTTATCAACTCCTATTGATATGTGAGTGTGTATACTCCCGCAGGAGAGAATAAATTTTGAACGCAACCGTAACTTATTACCCCTTTGTTCCAGTGTCATTTCTGATAGCAAACAATGCCAAAACAGTAACAAATTGCCATTGTATTTTCCATTAGTCATCAGAGTATAAAAGATTTGATAAATAGCGAGAAAACACATTGGCTCTTTCGGGTGGGAAATCCGTGTTATTGACAGTAGCAAATTACATGTCTTTGAAAAAGATGGTGTCACGGTTCTTAGAGATTATTTGCATTGCTACTGAGACATAAGAAAACCTCAAGGAGCTTTTAAAGGCCGTGTCTGTGAGAAGAACGGTCTGGTGTCCTCACCCAGCCCCCCTTGTTCCAGCATTCGTGTGACACTGCCAGGCAGCTGCCTTGGCATGAGCCTTCTCTGTCCAAGAACAGACTGCCAGGCCTGAACACGGAGAGGAGGAACGGCCTCTGGGGTATTCCCTGACTTTGGGGAGGCACGACGACCAGGCTGGGGTCTGTGCTTTGGGGGAAAGCACACAAGGAGATCGAGGGTGTTTTTTCTGTGTCCTCTGCTCCTGTCCTTGCCATTGCCTCTGCGCAGCTGCCTCCTGTTCTTTCACTCTGGTGACAGCCCGGGCAGATGCCTCCCTCCAGAGCCGCTGCCAGCCCTACTCCACGGACAGCTGTCGCCACGGCCCCAGGAGAGCAGCGTGACCACCGGCACCAGCCATGAGGAGGGCACATCTGCAGAGAATCCCCTACCCCTGGCTGCGGGCCTGAGGGCTCAGCGCCCTACTGTACAGGACGTTCCCAGCTGGTGCCACTTAACACGAGCCTCTTCTTCACCAGGGGAGGCGTGGGTCCACTTGGTTTTTCACCTCTGAGATGTTCCGCTCTGCTGCAAGCAATATGGTGTTTCACAGATCCATACTTGTCTTTACAATTTCCAGGCTTAGGAAATATTTTTAAATTTTATTGATGACCTTTCCAAAGTTTAAATGAGTTAGCCCTTGGATGTTAAGAGGAAATAGTATTTTAAAGACAAAGTAAAAGAATGCCAAATCTATGAGGACATTATGCTAAGTGAAATAAGCCAGTCACAAAATGACAAGTATTGCTGATTCCACCTATATAAGGTCCTAGATTAGTCAAACTCGTAGAGACTGAGAGTAGAAAGGGGATGCCAGGGACTGCAGAGTGGGGCGAGGGAAGTGGGGAGTTAGGATTTAACGTGTACAGAGTTCCAGTTCGGGAGGATGAAAAGACTTCCGGAGGTTAGGCACAGGGGCTCATGCCTATAATCCCCACACTTTCAGAGACCAAGGAAGGAGAACTGCTTGAGGCCAGGAGTTTGAAACCAGACTGGGCAACATAGTGAGATCCCATCTCTACAAAAAATTTAAAAAATTAAACAGTGTGGGGACGTGAGCCTGTAGCCCCAGCTACTCAGGAGGCTGAGGTGAGAGGATTGTTTGAACCCAGGAGGTTGAGGCCACAGTGAGCTGTAATCACACCACTCCACTCCAGTCTGGGTAACAGAGCGAGACCCTATCTCAAATAAATAAATAACTCTTTTTAAAAATAAATAAAAGAATTGGATATGATGTTAAATTTTATGTTATGTGTATATTACCACAATTTAAAATTTTTTAAAGAATACCAAATCAAGAAGTGCTAAAGTTCATGGAATTACCTATATCAGAGGTGCTGGGAGTCAGGAGTATGGAAAAGAACCCTTCAAATGAAAAGGTTCATGATTATCCAAAACAGCTTGTCCTGTTTTTACCAACTGGGAACTTTCTCTAGGAAAGTAGCTATTCCTAATGGCATTTCTAAAATTATGCAAACACAAAACCAAAAAGAAGGCAGGCACCCAGTAAAGTTATCTAAGACTTTGGTGGGAAAATAAATAAATAAACCTGCCGCCTCCCGGTTGTTTCTCCTCACCTACAAGGCTTTGGTTTCTGAGATGGGGCCTGAAGCAGGAATTCCTCACACAATGGATGCTCAATTTGTAACAGGATGTGCCTCTCCACTCTCATACCAGATAAAAGGTTAGCCTGGTTTTTCATCTAGCTGTGTCTCCCTCAGAATCAAAACTATCGTCCTCCTCAGTGCTGGATCGAGTCCTTTCATCTTCAATTTGACCAAAATGGAAACCAGGATCATGAGAATTCCTCGGGGCTGGTGTTGAAAGGAATTTCCCCTGCTCTTGCCAGAGTCTCGAGGGGTGGCCTCCTTCCACGGGTGAGTAACCACAAGTCCATGTGACCGAACAAACAGCATATTCTTTTTTTCAAAAGAGAAAAACAACATTGAGGGAAATCAGCTGAAGAAAATTGAGATGAAAGCCAGGCCACGCCTCAGCATCCTGAGGAAATGTCCTTCCTTGATGCTCTGAGCTCTCTAAGAAGTTACCACAAAACCAAACCCATCAGAAGTTTGCAGGACGTCCTTGTTTAGAGCCGGGAAATAAACCACAAAACAGCGCAAAGGAGAGCCCAGGCCTGCCAATGCTTCCGCGAACTCCTCAGCCCGACCTCATCCTTCTCCAGCTCCTACCTGCAGGCCTCAGGTGAGCTCCGGAGTCTAGTCACTCCTGCTGGGAGGCAAGTGTGTGACAGGTGTGCAAGTCAGGTCAGGAGGCTGCCTTGGTGTCCAGCAAGTCTTGTTTGCGGAGGCAGGGATTGCTGGGTTGGGGCACTTCCCGACCCTGTTTCTGCTCTTCTCCCCTCTGCAGGCCTCCTGACCTCCAGGCTCCTCACCCTCCCGTTGGCCTCTGCTCTACACCCATCTTTGTGCCCTGTTTCCAATCATGCCAGGCCTCGGGGTCCCTGTCTCTAACTTCACCATGAGATTCAGGTGCTTCTCTACACTCCACCCTCTCCAACACTGTTTGGAATCTCAGGCTTGGTCCCAATCCTATGGGCTAACTTTGAAAAGACCGCTGTTCATAAGGAGAGAGAAAGGAGGAAGAGATGAGAAAGGAAGACAGAGAAAGAAACTCTATGATCATGGTTTTTCCAAAATTCATGGTTAAATTAGAACTTGCTATGTGCAAATATAGAAGCAGGGGTCCACAGAGTTCCAGAGAATGAATGCTGACGACTAAGCACCAGCCTCCACTCCCTGCCCCATAGTGAGTATCCCTCCTCTGTGTGCTTATGCTGTGAATCCCCCCCACATTCTACCACTTCTCCCCTCATCACTGGCTTGCTGTAGGATCAGAAGTTCCTTAAGAACAAGAACCTTCTCCCAGTGTATCCCCAGCACCTAATACAGAAGGTAATAAGGAGGAGGCATCTGCTAAACACTTGTTGAAGGAGTGAAATTGAGAGACCAGGAAGGGCCTGCAGGCACTGTGGTGAGCCTGCCTGTTGTCCACGTGGCTGCAGCAAGCAAACATGGGTTTTCCTTGGAAGGACTGTGGGCCATCAACCCATTAATTGCCGAGTTGCTTCTATCAGGGCAAGGCTGTGGAATCCTGTTATCCTAGACAATGAGGTACAGGGTGCAAGCAGATCTGTGTGCTGCTGTCTTCCGGTAAACGGACCAAGTTCTCACTTCCCATCCTCCTCCCCAGTCTCACCCACCCCTGCTCCCAAGAGAGCAATTCATCATGTCAGTGTCTGGTGTTTTCTTGAAGGCCTGTGCTAAATAAAGCGGACTGTTTATAAAGTGGGATTATTCTCCAAGCACAGAAGCAGAATCCTGGGCATGTTGTTGCGCTGAGTGTAATTAATGAAATGCTTTTTGGACCAAATTGTCCAATGGAATGAGATCACCCACTGCCAGACGGGGTCATTCAGACCCAAAATAGATGGTCTGTATTCAATCCTAGATTTAAAACACACACACACACACACACACACACACACACACACACACACACACAGACACACACACACGTTGCTTAACGTCCTTCGCATCAGGAAACTACCAGAATACAGCAGACTGCGATTGTTAGAAGTGTAGAGTCAAGGTACCATTTCTAATTTTCTCTTTTTTTCTATAGTCAACATTTATTCAGTGAGCCAAGATCGTGCCACTGCACTCCAGCCTGGGGGACAGAGTGAGACTCCGTCTCAAAAAAAAAAAAAAAAAGAAAATTTTCTATGCATCCAGGTTAACATCTTTGAAGCAGCATTTTCTGTCGTCCACTGGAGCACTCATTTAGACAGGGCTGCATATCTGCAAAGCACCCTGGGGCCCTGGAGCAATGGTGAGCATGAGGCATTGTAACTTAGATGTTGCTTCAGTGAGAAAATGCTTCTCCTTCCTTTCAGAAGGAACCAACAGAAAATGAGAGGAGAAAGAAAAGGGCTGAGAAAAGTAGCTTTGACCACTTAGCAACAGTATTTCAGAATCATTACTCTAGAGAAAACACGGAGAACTGAAAACTTTCATAGATTATGTCCCACGCAAAGAGTCTGCAGTGACCTTCAGAAACATTTTCAGTGACTTGGAGACCTTCCTGCAATGCTGTGCATAAATCTGTCAGCACTGCAATCCATGCAGCCTTATCATCTGAATTCAAATCCTCCCTGGACATTCTGCAGACTCACCACTTAAATTAGACAACCAGCTAGAAAACACTGTTGCAACACGAAATCCATTCCAAAACTCCACAAAGTGTTGCTCATGGGGAAGATCCATCTGTGAGTCAAAAAGAGATGAGCTCAAAGGATTTGGGGGTTGCCTCTGTCTTCCCAGAATGTAGCCGTTGCCTGGCAGACAGCATTACAACAAGGGCTGTGCCTGCACTTGGGCCAAAGAGCTGTCGCTCCTGCTTTGAAATCTTGGCATGACCTGGAGGTTTCCCTCACTTTCTCCCTCCATGACCCAAACCGTGGCCAAAACCCACTTTCTCGTTTTTCACATGGCTGCTCCTAAAATGTTGCTGCTGGGAACCCAGTGGAGTACCTGCCCATTGTTCTCCCAGCCCTGGCCTGTCTATGTGGCCTCCTCCCACAAAGAGGTGGCTTTTTACCTTCAGTCCAGAGCAAAAGGCTCAGACAGTTACCATGGAAAGAAATGTCACCATAATGAGCAGGCCCTCCTTTTATCACAGGGTGCTGGGTACTCGACCTGACCTCAGCTGGGCTAGAGAGCCCATGAAGCTCAGGCAGGAGCACTAAACCGCCACCGACCTGCATGACCCACCTGCAACTCCTCAGCTGTATCCCTCTTCTGCCCAAGCATCCCATCCTGCTCCTTCCCAGCCAGCATCCTTAGTGACCATGAAGCACAGCCTGGCAAGCTCTTGCCCACAAAGAGTGCAGACAGTTGTTTGCTTCCTCCCCAGAAGGGCAAACCGTAATCACCATGGCATTAGAGAACCCAACCCAGAGAACCCACATTCACATGTGGCTCTGCCCTCATGTGACCTTAAACAGCTAAATGCACATTTCTGATCTCCAATGACATCATGGTCACACAACAGAAGCCCCTTAAAGGCACCCAACACAATAATACCTCATTCATCAGGGTCATGCCAGTCACCTGCTAGTTGGCTCTCAGCTCCATCTGGGCCCTTTGTCTCGTTTTCCCTTCTTGGTTTCCTTGACAAATGGCTTTCCAGCAATTTGTGTGAGCAAAAGGTGCTGGAAATAAGGACCTGCGAGGGTATTTCTTCCTCTTACCTCTAGCACCATCTCGGACAGTAGCTCCATCTCCCATCAGACAGTGCCCTCCTCCACGGTTCTAGCTCCCACTCAGCAGCCCTGGTTTGGTTTCTGTTTCCACCTGGTGCCCCAGCTTCTGGTCTCTGGCTAATCCCACCTCTGAGGCCACAGCTGGTGGAGGCTTCCTGCCTTATTCGTCTCTCACCTGCCTCACCATCCTCTGTGTGCCTTCTCAGCTCCTCCTGGGCAACCTACTCCCTGCATTAATTTCTCTCTGTTGAAACCACTTTGAGGAACTTTTTTCCTGATTGTACCATGAAAGATGAAGTGCCCCTCTCCTTTCTTTCTCATCTACGAATCCAGTTCATTAGGCATCCCCAACTCCTGAGAGCATTTTGTACTTGAAGCCCTTCCCACATATCAAACTCCCCTCTCCTTATAACAGAAGACCACCCCTATACAGCTAAATCACTCCCCACTAGACCCCTCTCTGCCTTCTCTGGATAGGGAAGTCTTAAACACTTTCCTACCAGGGAAAAACAATCCACTCCAGCTGAACAAATTAGTCCCCCCAGATGTGTCCGGAGTTGGTTCCTGCTGGTAGGGTTGTGGTCTCGCTGACTTCAAGAATAGAGCCGTGGACCTTGGTGGTGTGTGTTACAGCTCTTAAAGGTGGCATGGACCCAAAGAGTGAGCAGCAGCAACATTTATTGTGAAGAGGAAAGAACAAAGCTTCCACACTGTGGAAAAGGACCCCAGTGGGTTGCCGCTGCTGGCTAGGGGCGGTGGCCAGCTTTTATTCCCTTATTTGTCCCCGCCATGTTCCGTTTCTGTCCTATCAGAATGCTCTTTTTTCAATCCTCCCTGCAATTGTCTACTTTTAGGATCCTGCTGATTGGTGCGTTTTACAGAGTGCTGATTGGTGCATTTTATAGAATGCCAATTGGTGTGTTTTACAGAGCGCTGATTGGTGCATTTTACAATTTTCTTGCTAGCTACAGAGTGCTGATTGGTGCGTTTTTACAGTGCTGATTAGTGCATTTTACAATCCCCTTGCTAACTACAGAGTGCTAATTGGTGTGTTTCACAATCCTCTTGCAAGACAGAAAAGTTCTCCAAGTCCCGACTTGTCCCAGGAAGTCCAGCTGGCTTCACCTCTCACCACCAACTCTGGTGATGTAGGCAAGTCAGCAGACGAGGTAGTCCTAAGTTTCAAAACGCAAACAACTGCATGCTCTCTCTGTTGGCAAGGGCTTGCCAGGCTGTGCATTGTGGTAACTAAGGATTCTGGCTTGGAAGGAGCAGGATGGAGAAGTAAACACCGAGCTCCAGGGGATATTTTTTAATTCCGGACTTCAGCATCATCCATCCCCAAGAGCCCCAGACTTTATACATTCTCTCACATCCAAGGTTGTAGAACACCTGACAGTATGGTCTTCACTGAGACAAGAACAAGCTAATGGTGGTATCCTGGGTGACGTTGCAGGGGGTTCCAGGCATTGTACAATCAGGGACACATTCCTTCCTAATCAGATTCAGCAACCTGTTCAGATGAGTCTGGTGTGTCTCCACGCCCATATTTCCCTGGTCAAGGATCCTGGCACCAACCTCATAGTTGTTGAACTACGTTTACCACACCTTCTTTAGTATTTGCAAGAGTTTGGGATGGTGTCCACAGCTGGTCTGGACACATTGTTTCTCCATGTGCTTCACCTTTAGAAATGTCCCTTTTTTTTTTTTTTTTTTTTTTTTGAGACGAAATTTCACTCTTGTCGCCCAGGCTGGAGTGCAATGGCACGATCTCGGCTCACTGCAACATCCGCATCCTGGGTTCAAGTGATACTCCTGGCTCAGCCTCCCAAGTAGCTGGGATTACAGGAGTCCACCACCATGCCCGGCTAATTTTTGTATTTTTAGTAGAGACAGGGTTTCACCATGTTGGCCAGGCTGGTCTTGAACTCCCGACCGCAGGTGATCCACCTGCATTGGCCTCCCAAAGTGCTAGGATTACAGGCGTGAGCCACCATGCCTGGTGTCCCTTTTCATCAAAAAGAAAATTATTACGCTCAGCTCTTACCACAACAAAACCCTCTTAAGTGGCAGCCCATGACACAAACCTCACATCTTTTACATAAGAAGCCTCCAACTCTCTGCCCAGCTGTCTTCATAGAAGCAGATGGTGAACAGGCTGAAAGCTGCCCCAGCCACTGGGGACCAGGAAACTGTGGACTTGCTTTCCTGACTCCTGAAGTGACCAAAATGGAGAATAAGCCAAAAATATCTTGGCAAAGTTAACAAGGGAACGTCATAAGTGGAGCTTAGAGAACACTCAGAAATTGCACCATGCACTCCAGCTTGAGCAACAGAGCGAGACCTGTCTCAAAAAATAATAATAATCATCATTTAATTTAATGTAAAAACTTTTTTTAAAAAATGGAGGGATTTACTTAGGGCTGATTAACTTAGGGATGAAGACAATTGTCGGAGAAGTTTTGTTTCCATGAAGCTTTAAATCCTGCTAAAATCTGTATTAGTTTGCTAAAGCTGCCATAACAAAGTACCAGAAATGGATGGCTTATACAACAGAAGCGTATTTTCTCACAGTTCTGGAGGCTGAACATCTGAGATCAGGTGTAAGCAGGGCTATTGAAGGAGAATCCATTCCACGCCTCTCCGCTGGCTTCTCATAGTTGCGGGCAACCTTTGGTCTTCCCTAGCTTTAGACACATCACTGCGATCTCTGTCTTCATCCTCTCATGGAGTTCTCCCTGTGTGCATGTCTGTGTCCAAGCGTCCTCCTTTTATAAGGATACCAGTCAAATCAGATTAGCGCCACCCCCCGCCACCAACTCCAGTATGACCTCATCTCAACTAATTCCATTTGCAATAACCTTATTTCCAAATAAGGTCACATTCTGAGGTACTGAGGATTAGGACTTTAACACATGAACTTAGGGGACACAGTTAACAGTTCCCCACACCACCCCGCTAAAATGCACGTTCTTCTCATGGGCAAAATATATTTCACCCCTTCCCTACATCCCCAAAAGTCTTAAACCATTCCAGCATCAACTCTAGGTCCAAAATATTATCCAAATATTCTGTAAATCAGATATGGGTGAGACCTGAGGTATGATTCATCCTTGGGCAAAATTTCTTTCCATCTGTAAATCTATGAAACCAGACAAGTTATCTGTTTTCAGAATGGAAATATCTATCTTATTCCTGTCCCACAGTGGAGCAAATAGTCCCATTCAAACAGGGAGAAACTGGAAGGAAAAAAGGGAGTCTTAGATATCAAGCATGTCTGAAACCCAGCAGAGTAAACTCCATTAGAGTTTAAAATGGAAGAATATCATCCTTGGCTTGATGCTCTGTGGTTGATCCTAATATAGGCAAAGCCTTTTTCCTCAATTAATACCTTAGGTCTGGTCCTAAAACGGCACCTTGCCAAACCTCCCAAGTATAGATTCATAATCTATTGATTCTAGACTCAACGCAAGCCTCCTTCTCTCAAGAACTGTAGCCTGGGTCTGTGACACTCTGACACTCAGCAGAAGCAACATTCAGGCTTTAGGTGCAGCCGAACCACCACTGACTGTTACCCCACTCAGTTAAACCTGTCCAGGAAATCAGGATCAATCTAGGCTTTTCACGGTGTTTGTAGATCTATCACTGGCCAAGCTGTAGGATCCCAGTGAATAACCAATGCTTTCAACACTCTTTCAAAGAATTGTTTCCATTTGACCTCCAGAATCAGAGCAGGAAGCACGGTCCTTCCAGGAAAGCAGATTGCTATTTCAAATGGTGTGAGGTAGACCTGTGCTCTGCTTCTTAACACCAAGTTGAAAGATTTCAGGGCCTCCTTAGGATGAAATGGATGCATTTCCTCTTGCCACAACTCATAAAAATGAAGTACCTCATTTGTGACAACATGGATAAACCTGGAGGGCATTATGCTCAGTGAAGTAAGCCAGGCACAAAAAGACTAATACCATGTGATCTCACTTATATTCGGAATTGAAAAAGATCAAACTCATAGAAGCAGAGAGTAGAGAAATGAGGAGATGCTGGTCAAACGGTACAAATTTTCAATTAGACAGGAGCTATGAGGTCTGGAGATCTATTGTACAGCATGGTGACTATAATTAATAACCACGTATTGTGTATTTGAAAATTGCTAAGAGAGTAGATTTTAAATGTTCTCACCACAGGAAAAAATATATATAATTATGTAAGGTGATGGATATGTTAATTAGCTTGATTCAATCATTTTATAAGGTATACATATGGGTGAGACCATATGACAAAATTAAGGAGTACATTGCAATGTACTCCTTAATTTTTTAAATTGTCAATTAAAAATAAATAAATTTTAAGGCCAGGCGTGGTGGCTCATGCCTGTAATCCCAGCACTTTGGGAGGCCGAGGCGGTAAGATTGTTTGAGCCCAGGAATTTGAAACCAGCCTGGGGAATATAAAATAGTCAGGTGTGGTGGTACATGCCTGTGGTCCCAGCTGCTCAGGAGGCTGAGATAAGAGAATGGCTTGAGCTTGGGAGGTCGAGGCTGCAGTGAGCCATGATCATGCCACTACACCCCAGCCTGGGTGACAGAACAAGACCCTGCCTCAAAAAATGAATAAGTACATAAATAAATAAATGTTAAAAACAAGGCAAGAAAATAAAATTAAAAGAATTATGATTTATAAAGAAGAAAAAAAGGCAGCATTATTTTCTACACTCATGATCTGGTCAAATAATCATGATCCCAAAGCAGCTGAATGTACTGACCACATCTCACAAAAGGAAATTTGAAAAGTCATCACTTGAAACAGGGTAGTCTAATACAGTGTTCCAAAACACACCTGCAGCAGAACCACCTGAACTTGAACATGCATGCTCCCAGGCCCTGCCTTAGGACTACTGAGGCAGCATCTCTGGAGTTGGTGCCCATTTTAAAGTAGGTCACAATGAGTGGTGATTCTTTTGGGTGATTCCATTTAAGAGCCACTGGTCTTTTAAGAGCACAACTTTTGGTATAAAACCAACAGCAGGGCTTGAGAACCAGTTCTGTCTTAATTTACTATGTGATCTTGGGGAAAACCATTTGATGTCTCTGAGCCTCGGTGTTTTCTGCTGAAAAGTGGGAATAATAATATCTACCACACAGAGTCCTTGAGACAGATCAGCTAATGCATGTGTAAAAGGTAAGAGAAATAGAATGAAGAGATGCATCAGACATGGTTTTGTAGAATCTGCTTTGTAGGTTGTTTTCAGTAGAGGAGACAGCACGCAAAGCTCTTTAGGGTTGGAAGGATGTAGCTTTGTAGGACCTCTCTCATAGAGTTGTGAGGAGTCCATGAGCTAGGGCATGCAAAACTCACGGCATCGTGCCTGGCACCCACATAGGTGTCAATAAATGCTCCCCATTGTTACTGATCACTAGCCCCATAAAGCTGGGAGGCCAGCAGTGTCCAGCTCAGGTGGAGTGAGTATAGTGTGTCTGGTGGGAGGTAGAGGCAGCCAACACAGGACAAGTGAGACAGGGCCAGAGGAGGAGGCCTGGAGTCCAGGCTAGGAAATCTGTAGTTCCCTGTGCATGTGTTGGGCATCCACTGACATTTTCTGAACATGGGAATGATGAGATTCATCTAGCAGTAGTTGGGGAAGGGACTATTTGAGGGAAAACTCAAGAGACAGAAAGATAAGGCAGGAGACTGTTGTACACACCAGACAAAAACCTCTACAAAAGTCAAATGACACAGGAGTCAGCCAGCACAGCAAGCCCTTAAGAAGTCCATGTATGGGCTGGGTGCAGTGGCTCATGCCTGTAATCCCAGCACTTTGGGAGGCCGAGGGGGGTAGATCACGAGGTCAAGAGATCAAGACCATCCTGGTCATCATGGTGAAACCCTGACTCTACTAAAAATACAAAAATTAGTGGGGTGTGGTGGCTGGTGCCCACAGTCCCAGCTACTCGGGAGGCTGAGGCAGAAGAATCGCTTGAACCTGGGAGGTGGAGGTTGCAGTGAGCCAAAACCATGCCACTTGCTCAGCCTGGTGACAGAGCAAGACTCCATCTCAAAAAAAAAAGTCCATGTATGAATAAGGAAAAGGTGCCCCTCTAGTGGATGCAGCCCATGCTGGAGCACCCAGCAGAGAGAGCAGAGACAAGAGGAGAGGGCGGCCCATTTGCCCACCGACCAGGGACTTCGGTGTAATGAGCAACACACATCATATGTGAGAGCTCTGAAGTCACTACGAACAGAAAGAAGAGGGAGAAAACATTTTTTTTCATGTTAATACAGAGCCATTAACTCTTACATTATCCTGAGAATACTTCTGCCCTTTTCCCTCAAAGTGCTATTAAATTGTCATAAATTCTTATTTTAATTCCTGCTCATTGACAGCCAAACCCCTGACAGTTAGAAAGGGTTAGAAGACATTAGGTTGAGAAACTTTTATTGTAGAAAATGTCACAGATTAAAATGACATACCAATATTTTATACAACTGGACATTGTCCTCTAGGCAAATACATGTGAAAATATGTCCTTCCCAAATTGATTGTCACTGTAGGGACACTCCCTCAGCTTAAGACAAAGTTAGCCAGTCAGTCAACAGATGCCATATTCCCTTCATCATGTAGCAGGAAGAGCCACAGACAAAACCCCTCAGACACTGAGTTAAAGAAGGGAGGGGTTTATTCAGCCGGGAGCATCGGCAAGACTCGTGTCTCAAGAGCCGAGCTCCCCGAGTGAGCAATTCCTGTCCCTTTTAAGGGCTCACATCTCTAAGGGGGTCTGCGTGAGAGGGTTGTCATCAATTGAGCAAGCAGGGGGTACGTGACTGGGGGCTGCATGCACAGGTAATCAGAACGGAACAGAACAGGACAGGGATTTTCACAGTGCTTTTCCATACAGTGTCTGGAATCTACAGATAACATAACCAGTTAGGTCAGGGGTCGATCTTTAACTACCAGGCCCAGGGCGCGGCACCGGGCTGTCTGCCCGTAGATTTCATTTCTGCCTTTTAGTTTTTACTTCTTCTTTCTTTGGAGGCAGAAATTGGGTATAAGACAATATGAGGGGTGGTCTCCTCCCTTATTCATAGGTACCCATCAACTACATGATGCACGAGGAAATTAGTCACATGTGAAGCCTTCACTATGTGTTTGGTGATGTGCCAGGTGCTAGGAATTCCTTGAGAGTGGGAGGGGACAGCCTCTGCCTTCAAAATATGCAGTCTAACACGGAAGACACACAGTGAACAAATACACAAATAGCTACAAAAATGCAAGAGACAGGTAGCCTTGCTGAAAGTGAGTAGTTGAGTAGTTAGAGGGGCGGTATGGACACAAGACCAAAAATACAGACGATCTGGCCTTTTGCAGGAAAAGTTTGCCAGTGACTGCTTAGTGGGTCAGTTTTCTGGAAGAAAGTCAGTAGTGGGAGCACCCATTCTGTTTTATGGAATCAAGGTTGTCCGATTAAAAAAAGAAGGAAAGTTGATAGCCAATTTGCCATCTCTCTTCTATTGCTTTCTAGATAGACAAGGCCAAAAGAAACTTAACCAGAGGAATAAGTGTTTGGAAGGTGAATTCTTTTAAAATTAATTTGTAGAAACAAAATGTGGCATGTTGTTGTGCCGAACCCCTATTAACCTCAGTAGGGAAGGCACCAGGGTCAAGAGGCTGAAGAAGAGACCCCAAGCCAGCAAACGAGACCTGTGGTTTTTTTAGGGCCTTACATACAGTGGCAGCAGGCTGGACAGGAGAACCCCCTTACGTACAGAAACAGTCCAGTGGCAGCAGGCTGGGCCCCACATCTGCAGGAAAACCACTTGCAAACAGCATGCAGTTTACATAGCATTTTCACTGAATACCCTTCCCTTAATGACTCCTACTTGGCAACCTTCAGCCAACCCAAAACTTAGGACCTCAATCCTCTATATGGCCCAAGTTCCATGGGATGGGTAGGGGGCTCAGATGTGCCTCATAGACAAAGAACAAATCTCCAGGTTGGCCACACCCAGATTCTCTAGTTCAGAACACACATTCAGGGGCATCTGCCACACAGGGTGATTCTCAGGGTATGCTTGAATTATTGCTCTCAGGTGTGTTTACCCTACATATGTACATTCAGTGGAAGGATATTCAACCTTAAAAAGAAGGAAGTCCCATCACATGCTACCATGTGGATGAATCTTGGGGACATTATGCTCAGTGAAATAAGCCACGCCCAAAAGAACAAATCTAAATGATGCCACCTATATAGCATATCTAGAGTAGTCAAATTCATGGAGACAGAAAGGAGCCTTGGGAATGTTAGGGGCTGAGAAGAAGTGCAGTGATGACTTGTTTAATTAGAATACTTACAGTTTTGCAGGATTGAAAGTTCTGGAGATCTGTTTCACAACGTGAGTACACCAAACACAAAAACATGGTTAAGATGGTAAATTTTATAGGATTTTTTTTTACCACAATTTTAAAAATTTGAATTTTTAAAAAAACGAATTTTTAGAATCTAGAGAAATGATACAAAAAAAAACTTAGAGTTGTTTAGGGTTTCATATGAAGCATCATGCTGTTTGACAAATTTTAGTGTTTCTGGATAATGTATCATGAAAACTGGATTGAGAAATAATGATTAGATCTCCCCGTGTTCTTGCCAGAGACACGCACAGTTTTTATGAAGTTGCATTAGCCAATAATAACCCCCATTAGCAAACAAGCCCTTGGTTGGACAAGAACACTCCATCTATCACTGGCCAAGCCGGCCAATGTACAGTGATAGCTCACTAAAGGACACTGTTTAAGTCAAGCACTGCTCACTGCTCCCTCCTTCTTAAAGCACTCTTTACTCATGGACTCCGTGAGCCTACTCTGTCCTGGGTTTCCATACATTGCTTTAGCTGAGCCTTTTCAGTTTTCTTTGATCACTCATCTTCTCCAAGCTTAGCCTTTAAATATATGAATTCTTCAGGGCTCTATCCCAGACCACTCTTCTCCTCTTTCTGTAATCTCTCCCTCTAGACAATCTCATCCACAGTCATGGCTTTCATTATCCCTACATGTCAAGAATTCTCAAATTCATATCACCTGTGCAGATTTCTTCTCTGAGCTCCAGGTGCATATATGCAAATGCCTTCCTGACATGTCCCCTTGGATACTGTATGGGTTGAGGTACAAAGAGACCCAAAAATACAAGGCCTTCAGAAAGGTAGAAGTACATTTCCCTCTCAAATCACAGTCCAGCAATAGGCAGGCCCAGGCTAATGGAGGGGTTCTGCCATCCTCAATACAAGGTTCCTAGCTCTGGATTCAAGAAGACCATGGCAATTTCTATTGCCACATTTGCTTCCCAGCCAGCAGGAAGGGGAAGCGGCAGGGGGGCGGGGGAAGGAGGGACGCCATAAGTTATTTCCTGCCAAGGGTATGACCCGGAAGCTGCACACGTCACCTTCACTCACATCCCACTGGCCAGAAGTCAATTGCGTAGACACACCTAAACGCAAGGAAGGTTAGGAAATGTCTCTAACTGAACAGGCGTATTCCCAGTTAAATTCAGGAGAACTTCTCATTAAAAGAATAAGGGGAGAACAGCTGTAGTAGTGTATCAGCATCCTCTGCTGCAGATATCTCAAAAGCTCTTCAAGTTGACATGTCCAAAACCAAAGTCATGCTCATGCCCTCCCAGGTCTGAACCTCTATCAGTGAGTATTATACGCCGGTGAACGCCACCACCATCCACCCCGCTATTGCTCCTCAGAAATCTCAGCACCTGTAAACACTCCTCTCTCCCTCACCTGTAGATCTAACTCAGTACTACGCCCTGCTAATTGTTAATCATGAAGCTTCTTCTCTTAGTCTTTCCTGCCATCCTAACGTGAGCATCCATGATCTCTCACCTGGACCACTGCAGTAGCCTCCTAACTGGGTTCCTTGCCCTCACCCCATGCCCTCCCTTCCATTCTTGATACGACAGCCAGGGTGGTCTTTTCCCAGTGCTAAAAGGGTGTTCCAGTCCCCCCATTAAAATCATCCATTGGCGGCCACGTGCGGTGGCTCATGCCTGTAATCCCAGCACTTTAGGAGGACTAGCGGGAAGATCACCTGAGGTCAGGAGTTTGAGACCTGCCTGGACAACATGGTGAAACCCTGTCTCTACCAAGAATACAAAAGTTAGCCGGGCAGGGTGGTGTGCACCTGTAGTCCCAGCTAGTAGGGAGGCTGAGGCAGGAGAATCACTTGAACCCAGGAGGCAGAGGTTTCAGTGAGCTGAGATCATGCCACTGCACTCCAGCCTGGGCAACAGAGCAAGACTCCACCTCAAAAAATAAAAGTAAAAATAAATAATCCATTGGCATCCAGTGCTTTTCACATGAGCTACAAAACCTTACAGGTCTGACCTCATCCCACTATGCAACCTCACCCATCCCCATCCATCTCTGGAACCTCCTCCCCTTCTCCATTCCCACCTTTGCTGGTTAACTCCTAGCTTCCTTCAGTCCACAGGGCAATGACTGCCTCCTAAGGGAAGCCTTCCATCACCTTCCCAAATGGGGCAATTTCCTCTTTGAGGCTCTCAAAATCACGTGGCATCTCCCACTCTAGCCAAGCCTGCACTTCTGGTGTGGTTCTCTGAGGCCACGAGACATTTAGCCACAAGAAACCAGGCGCTGTGTTTTGGGGGGGGGGGGGTTGATGGTTTGTTTTTGGAGTTTTGTTTGCTTTGTTTTTTGCTTGCCATTGTGTCCCACCATCACCATACATAGCACAGTACCTTGCAACTAGTCAGATCTCAAAAATGCTGAATAATTGAATACGAGAATTCAGAACAACTGGGAGCAAGCAAGTCTGAATTACTTAATCTGAATTACTGCATTTTTATGAAGGAATGCAGTGCTCTTGCTTACAAATATGGGCATATAATTTGATGAAACGGGTGGTTGTGGAGCTACCTGTAGGCGTTCAGGACAAGGAGGGGAGCAGGAGGAACATCTGACGTGGCCATTGAGCGCACACCACATGCTAATGCAGAGAGAAGAAATAAATGCTCACAAAATGGCAATTCCAAAAGATAACACAACATGTAAAGCCTTGATAAACTCAAACACAGATCCTCAGGAAGCTCAGGTGCAAGAGAGATCAGCATAGACCCAGAAGGATCGGGGATGTCTTTGTGCACGAGCACACCCCTGATCGAGCGCACAAAGGGCAGGGAGACAAGGATGAAGCGTTCAGGAGTAGAAGATCCTCTTGGCAGGAGGCTGGTGAGCAGACTTGGGAGGAGGAGAATGGCTGACCGGTCTGTGAGGCAGGGTGGATGCCAGTTGGGGGATCAGCTTATAAAGCTCCCTGATGTGTGTTTTTTCTTTATGCAGAAGACGGTGGGAAGCTTGCTAAGCATCTGGGAGGGAAGTAGTTTAAGAGAAAGTTTTAGAAAGACAGGTCTGGAACGGTGTACAAAGTGGACTGGAGGTTGAACCCTGTGATTTCTTAGCTGCAACCTGCCACCCAGAATGGAGGCAGGGTGCTGGGTTGGCCTTAACCACACAGGGGAGGAAAGCTGAGGTGGCCACACTCAGGTCTCACACAGCAGGCTGGGGAGGTAGGGGAAGTGCTGCCTTCTTCATGGGGTCGGGAATGAAGGAGGGTTCATTTATGACGCAATACAAAATGTCCAGCTTCCAAGAGCCAAACCTGTGCACCAGGACCTGAAGCTTCCTGGGCATATGGTAAAGGGAGAAAGAAAGACCTACCCCCTCTTCATGGTCAAAGGATCACATCTCATAATCCTAGGCTAATTCAATGCACAAAACAGTCTACACTCCAGCACTTTTTTCTTCCAGTCTTAGGACGCATCTACATCCCATTGAGATTGTTATGGATGACCAATTCCAGAAACTGCTAGATTCGTTAATGGGCTAGAGTACATTTTGTGAAAAAAATTGCTCCCATTAATGAAGTTTTAGGGGCCCGTCAATCCTCAAAAATGGAAAAAGATCAACTGGATTTTGGAGCTATAGAGGCGTAAGAAATACGCAGTATGAAATATTGAAACTTTATTCCATTATGAATGAATACAATGTTTTCCTAGTCACATTGGAGTGACATTGATCTAGCATTGGTGCCATGTGGCAATGCCCTCTTAGCTTTTTAATTCTAAAAGAAACCAATATACTACAATTAAGCAACTATACTATTGAATATAGTGTAATTCTTATAACCTTCTTTGAATATTTTTATTTTTAGGTAAAGGCACATCTCAATTTTTAGAAATTTATGTAAACTCAAAAAGTGAAAACTTCTTTTCTGTTAACTTTTTTTTTTTTTTTGAGATAGGATCTTGCTCTGTGGGCCAGGCTGGAGTGCAGTGACACAATCACAGCTCACTGTACCCTGAACTCCTGGCCAGCCTCCAGTGATCCTCCCACCTCAGCCTCCACTCCCAGCTCATCTGATAATTCTTAAGAGTTTATAAATTTCCAGTGAGGCTTTGCTTTTAAAGAGTGCTAAGCCTTAGGAGTTATTTTAGAGAGATTTGTTCAATGACTACATTGTGTCCCTTAAATAAAAAGATGGGTGAGAAGGGCTACAAAAATAATTTTCTAATAACCAAATAGGCAATACACAAAGAGCTCTGCTGAGATATTGATAGAAAAAATGAATTTTTCAAAAGCATACCCTGCAGAAAATTTATCAAAATAAATGAACGTTGATTTGCTGAAGATAAAATATAAATATCAAAAGAAAAGGGCAGGATTTTACAACATCTGTTAAAATTGTAAATGTCCATACCCCCTTGAACCAGCAATGCAATCTTTGAAAATCCACACTTTCAGAAATAAAAAACCGTAGCATATTAGAACATACATACAAAGGTGCTTATTGCAGACATGTTTGTTAAGAAAAAGGGAAAATTCTAAATGTCCATCAAAAAGAATGTATTCATACTATGAAATAGTATGCAACTATTAAAAAGAATGGGCTAGGTCTCTCTGTGTTACCCAGAGCAATGTCCATGATATATTAGCTGTTTTTGGCTTTGGGTTTTGTTTTTTGTTTAAGAGACAAGGTCTCATATGTTGCCCAGGCTACTGGAACTCCTGGGCTCAAGCAATCCTCCCACTTTGGCCTCCCAAAGTGCTGGGATTAGAGGCATGAGCCACTGCACCCGGCCATGATACACTGCTAAGCAATAAAAGTAAAATCACACAAACCACAGGTTCTTGTTACACACATACACACACAGAGATTTTAAGTTATAATTGTCATGCAATAAAATACATCTATTAAGCATACCATTCAATGAGTTTTAACTAATGCATACATCCATTTCCCACCACCACAGTTAAGATACCAAACATTTCCATTACCCAAAATTGTTCCTTTGTGCCTCTTTGCAGTTAATCTCCCTACCAGCCCCAGGAAATCACTGAATTTCTCTCTGTCCCTATAGATTAATTTTGCCTAATTTAGGATCTGATATACATGGAATCATATAGTGTGTGCCCTTTGTGTTGTTTTCAGTTTTTACCTGTTTTATAAAGCTGATATTAACATGTGTGTACATGTCTTTGGACAAACATGCTTTTTCATTTTTCTTGGGTAACTGTGAGAGAAATTCCTAGGTCACATGCTAAGTGTGTGTCTAACTGTATAAGGAAATGTCAAACAATTCTCCTACCAGCAATGCATGAGATTTCCAGTTGCTCTACACCTTTGTCTACACTCAGTATTGTCAGTCTTTCACATTTTAACCATTTAATTAAATGTACAGTGGTATCTCATTGTGGCTTTAATTTGCATTGACATGAAAACTAATGCTGAGCATCTATTTGTACTTATCAGCAATTTATATTCACATTTATTGCTTTGAATATCTTTTGTGAACTGACTCTTTTGCCTATTTTTTAATTAGATTGTCTTATTGTTGAATTGTAAGAGTTTTTTTTTTAATTTGTTTTTTTTTTTGAAATGGAGTCTCACTCTGTCGCCCAGGCTGGAGTGCAGTGGCGCAATCTCAGCTGACTGACACCTCCGTCTCCCAGGTTCAAGCGATTCTTCTGCCTCAGCCTCCTGAGTAACTGAAACTATAAGAGTGTGCTACCACGCCTGGCTAATTTTTGTATTTTTAGTAGAGATGGAGTTTCACCATGTTGGCCAGGCTGATCTCAAACTCCTGACCTCGTGATCCTCCCGCCTCAGCCTCCCAAAGTGCTGGGATTACAGGCATGAGCCACCACACCTGGCCTTTTTATTTGAGATGAAGTCTCACTCTGTCACCCAAGCTGGAGTGCAATGGTGCAATCTCAGCTCACTGGAATCTCTACCTGCCAGCTCCCAGGTTCAAGGGATTCTCCTGCCTCAGCCTCCCAAGTAGCTGGGATTACAGGCACCCACCACCACACCTGGCTAATTTTTTGTATATTTAGTAGAGACGGGGTTTCACCACATTGACCAGGCTGATCTCAAACTCCTCACCTCAGGTGATCTGCCTGCCTCCGCCTCCCAAAGTGGTAGGATTACAGGCATCAGCCACCACGACTGGCAAGAGTTCTTTATATATTCTTGAGCCAAGTTTTTAGATATATGTATTGCAAAATATTTTCTTAAAGTCAGAGGTTTGCATTTTCATTTTCTTTTTAATAAGACAGAATCTCGCTCTGTCTCCCAGGCTGGAGTGCAATGGCACGATCTCAGCTCACTGCAAGCTCTGCCTCCTCGATTCAAGTGATTATCATGCCTCAGCTACTGGAGTAGCTGGGATTACAGGCGTGTGCCCCCAAGCCCAGCTAGTTTTTGGTATTTTCAGTAGAGACAGGGTTTCGCCATGTTGGCCAGGTTGGTCTCAAACTCCTGGCTTCAAACGATCTGCCTGCCTCGGCCTCCCAAACTGCTCATATTTCAGGCATCAGCCACCATGCCCAGCCTACATCTTCATTTTCTTAATGGTGCTTTTTCAAAGAGGAGTTTTTAACTTTGATGATAAGGCCCAACTTTCTAATTGTTTATTTTATAACTGGTGCTTTTTGTGTTCTAAAAAAACTTTGCCTAGTTTTACCTTTAAGTCTGTGATCAATTTAGTTTTACCTTTAAGTCTGTGATCAATTTCATTTTAATTTTTGTGTATAATGCAAGATAAGGATAGAGGTTCATTTTTCCTATGTGGTATCCAGGATGTTCCAGCCCCATTTCTTGAAAGAACTATCCTTTCTCCATTGGATCACATGCACTATGGGACCCATTTTTTAAAAACTATACACAAGCATGGAGGAGAATACGGAAAAGTACACATCAAATTGTTAACACTGATTACCTTTAAGGAAGTGGAATTGGAGGGGAATTGAGAGGAAACTAACACCCTTTTTTCTTACACATTTCTTTGGGGACTGCTCACCTTTTGATTTCCAAAGAAAGGAAACGTAATGTATTACCATCTGATATAAAAATAATGTAGAATTAGAAGCGGTCTTTGCTGAAGACAGTGAGATCATTTCAGCACCAAGCATGAGGTGATGGAGCCTAGACCAAAGGATGCCATCCAATGAGTGGGGGTGACAGAGACAACAAATGTTTGGAAGGTAGCACAGTGGACTGGGTGGCTTGTAGGAGGAAGGGGAAGAGGAAAGCGAACAGGACTCCAAGGTTCTGTTTTCTTTGAGTTTTTGAGACAGAGTCTCCTTCTCTCACCCAGGCTGGAGTGCAGTGGCATGACCATGACTCACCAAAGCCTTGAACTCCCAGCAATCCTTCTACCTTAGGCCTCTGTTATAAGTAAAATGTTTATTTAGAAACAGAATGCTTGTTCCTCGGTACCACAAGGAAAAATCAGCATTTAGACAAAAAGTTTTCTCAGCAAGGCAATTTTACTTTCTGCAGAAAGGGTGCTCCTTGCAGATGGAACAATGGCAAGAGCACACCTGAACAAAGGAGGGAAGCAATTTTTATCCCTTACGCAGTTTGTCCCTGTTACTGTGTCCTGTCTCCACTGGCTGGAGCCAGACTGCACAATCTAAATTAAACCCAACTGGCTAATAATTTAAAACTTTCCTAAATAGGTAAAGGCAAAAGAGAACAAAGGAAAAGAGGAAGTTGCTTGTGAGAGGACTTAGAAAAGTAATAATATTTCCAAATAAGGAAGGGGCATAGGCTGTGAGCTGGAATGTGCCTGTGAGCACGTCCACTACAAATATCTTGGTTAAAGTACAAGGACAGAGAATGTACTTATCTCCTTATATCTAGCAGCTACATAAGATAGGGCTTAACAAAGAGTTATTAGCACAAAGCAAAGAGGCTTGAAGGAAGTTAGTCTTTAAAAGAAACTATTGTTTCTAACATTTATCATTTATTCTTTAACAAGAAGGGAAACTTTGAAGAGGAAACTTTTTACTTTCTACAGCCTCCCAAGTAGCTAGGACTACAGGCACACACCACCACACTTGGCTAATTTTTGTATTTTTTGTAGAGACAGGGTTTTGCCCTGTTGCCCAGGCTGGTCTCAAACTCCTGGGCTCAAGCCATACTCCAGTCTCAGCTTCCCAAAGTTCTGGGATTACAGGTGTGAGCCAACACACACAGCCAACTCCAAGTTTTTAGCCTGGAAAAATGATGATGCCTGGTGAAAAAAAAAAAAAGGAAACTGGGGTGAGGAGCTAATTTTATAAATGAAACAATGCACATAGCTGAATTTGAAGGGACCACAGAACATTTGACTGGGAATGTCCAGCCAGCTGTCAAAGATAAATCAATCACTTGATCTAGAATAACGAAGTGTCTCTAAGCAAGAGTTCTTGGGACATATTTGTTATTTCCACATTTTCTGAGCACCTGCCAGGAGCAGATTTGCCATACTGGGCACACAGGGAGCGGAGATGGACAGGGCTGGACCTGCCCTCAGACTCATACTGAGTGCAGAGAGAGAGTGCTGCAGAATTAGCTGTAATTACTACTTCAAGAATGGAGATGAGTGGTGCAGAGATCTCAGATACATTGTCTGTATGTAGATGGTGCTGCTAAAGTATTTAAGCTTGCTTAGAAATAGTTCCCTTAATTATTTTCAGCACTCTGCCCGAGTCTTGTTTACACTATTAATTTATTTCACAAACCCTTTCTTAGCAAATAATGCCAACAGATCCAGTGGGACTTAGCAAGAATAAATGGAATCTAAATTAAAGTAAGCAGCCTGTGTCGATTTTTATTTCTGCTTTTTCAGATAAAGCAGCAGAGATTCATTAGGTATACAAGAGTATATCAGTGAATACAGTATAGCTGAAGAACTAACCATACCTGGTTTTCTTGAAGAAAAAAAAAAAAGGACAGTCCCCCATTTATGAGGAAATAAGTTTAGGATTCTCAGAAGAACATAATCAATGAGAAATCACTAATATTTATTAAGAGTTTACCATGTGTCAGACACTATGCTGAGGCAGGCTTCATTCATTATCTCATTTAAATATCACAAAACCCCTGAGGGTTTTATAACAAGGCCTCCTTTACATATGAGGGAACCAAGGCTCAGAAAGGTAAAGCAACTTCTCCAATGTCACCCAGCTAACGAATGAAAGAGTGGAGACTGGAACTCAAGTCTGTCTTACTTCACAGCTCATGCTCTGAAATAAGAATACATATACGAATATAAATAATAGCTATCACTTATGGGGCTAATACTATATGCTAAGAGCTGTGCTACAAGTATCTCAACATACAAGTCATTATCTTTTTTTTTTTTTTTTTTTTTTTGAGATGGAGTCTCACTCTGTCACCCAGGCTGGAGTGCGTGGAGTGCAGTGGTGCAATCTCGGCTCACTGCAACCTCTGCCTCCCGGGGTCAAGCAATTCTCATGCCTCAGCCTATCAGGTAGCTGGGACAGCTGAGATTACAGGCGTGCAACACCACGTCTCACTAATTTTTGTATTTTTAGTACAGATGGAGTTTTGCCATGTTGGCCAGGCTGGTCTCAAACTCCTGACCTTAAGCGATCCGCCCACCTCAGCTTCCCAAAGTGCTGAGATTGCAAGCGTGAACCCCCGTGCCCAGCCTATTTTTCAAAGCTCTCTGACATTAACTCACCAGAGCTTCTTGATAAGAGCTGAGGAGGACAGCCTGGGAGTCAATACGTAAGAACGAAAAATTTATATGGAAATAAATCAGTCATCTGATTAGGTTACAGGATTTGGAGTAATTTTTATCTTAGTTGTTTATTAAAGCATTTTGCCATGAATCAACATTTTATTACAAGAAAGAATAAGAGCTTGTTTAGTATCCATTCCGTAAACTATTAGGTGAACAATCATGGGGAAAAGTCCCCCAACCTCTCTGAGCTTCAACTTCCTCATATGCAAAAGGGGGCAACTTCTACCATCTGCTCCTCAGAGGTACCATAAAACTCAAGTGAGATGAATGTCTGTGAAAGTACTTCAGATGTACTTTACATGTAGGCCTAAAGCCAAAGATGGGTTAACCACATTGATACTTGAGTTTGCTCACTCAGATGCTGTAAACAACATGTAAGAGAGTAGGCATTAATAATGAAAACAGCTTGGTGCTGGCATATGAATGCACAGACGGAGCAATAGAGAGACTAGAAATAGACCAACCGCATATGGGAATTCAATGTATGATCAAGTGGAATTTAAATCACTGGGGGAATGAGATATTTCAATGAGTATCTCAGAACAACTGGGCAGCCAAATGGAAAAATAATATCTGATGCCACTTTATCACTTATCTAACAGAATTTCCAGATGTTTCAAAGATTTAAATATAAAAATAATCAAACTATAAATTCCTAGGAGATCACATCAGAGAATTTTTCTTTTTTTCTAGAAATGAATACTTTCCGCACGGTGGCTCATGTCTGTAATCCCAGCACTTTGGGAGGCCAAGGCAGATGGATCACCTGAGGTCGGGAGTTCAAGACCAGCCTGGCCAACATGGCAAAACTCCGTGTCTACTAAAAATACAAAAATGGTGGCGGGCGCCTGTAGTCCCAGCTACTTGGGAGGCTGAGACAGGAGAATGGCTAGAACCTGGGAGGTGGAGTTGCAGTGAGCCGAGATCGTGCCGTTGCACTCCAACCTGGGAGACAGAGTGAAACTCCATCTCAAAGAAAGAAAGAAAGAAAGAATGAATACCTTTCCAAATAAGACACAAAGGTACAAAAGCTATAGAGAAAAAAGTTTTAATTTGCCTATCTAAAAATTAAAAATTCCTGAAAGGACAAAAAATGCCACAAAGTAAAAGACAAGCGACAAACTGGGAGATAATAAGGTAACATACCCAACAGACAAGGGGCTAAATCCCATAATAATTAATTAATTAACAAATATTTAATGAGCAACTGTTATGTGCCAGGCACCATTCCAAGCATTTGAGACTTCAGAACAATTAGAATTCCCTGCCTTATGGAGCTCATATTCTGTTGGGGAACATACAGAAATCTTGCATATTAGTAGGAAAGCACAATAAAAAATGAACTATAAATAGCTGACAAGGCTGTTAACACAAGTGGTATTAAACACCAGAAAAGTGTTCACTCTCCCTCAAAACAAATGAAATGTAAGCTCTCCCTGGTTGTCTAGTGGATAGGGAAAAAAATAAGAATAAAAATGAGTCCAGTGCAGTGGCTCACGCCTGTAATCCCAGCACTTTGGGAGGCCAAGGTGGGTGGATTACCTGAGGTCAGGAGTTCGAGACCAGCCTGATCCATATGGCAAAACCCCGTCTCTACTAAAAATAGAAAAATTAGCCGGGCATGGTGGCATATGCCTGTAGTCCCAGCTACTTGGGAGACTGAGACAGAAATGCTTGAAACCAGGAAGCAGAGGTTACGGTGAGCCAAGATCACGCCATTGCACTCCAGCCTGGGTGACAGAGAGACACACAAAAGATTATAATAAAAAATAAAAATGAAATGCAAGTTAAACTTTAGTAAGATACCATCTTCATCCATTGACTTTGCAAAATCAAAAAGTATAATAAGGCCAGGCACAGTGGCTCATGCCTGTAATCTCAAAGTACTGTGATTACAGGTAAGATGAGGGATAGCTAGAAGCCAGGAGTTCAAGACCAGCCTGGGTAACAGGTTGAGACTCCATCTCTACAAAAACTTTAAAAAATTAGTTGGGCATGTTGACACATGCCTGTAGCCCTAGCAACCCAGGAGGCTGAGGTGGGAGGATCGCTTGAGCCCAGGAGTTGAGGCTGCAGTGAGTTATAACCATGCCACTGCACTCCAGCCTGGGAAATACATTGAGACCCTGTCTCTTTTTTTTTTTTTTTTTTTTTTTTTGAGACAGAGTCTCACTCTGTCGCCCAGGCTGGAGTGCAGTGACACTATCTCAGCTCACTGCAAGCTCCGCCTCCCAGGTTCACACCATTCTCCTGCCTCAGCCTCCCGAGTAGCTGGGACTACAGGTGCCTGCCACCACGCCTGGCTAATTTTTTGTATTTTTAGTAGAGACAGGGTTTCACCGTGTTAGCCAGGATGGTCTCAATCTCCTGACCTCATGATCCGCCCGCCTCGGCCTCCCAAAGTACTGGGATTACAGGCGTGCGCCACCACGCCTGGCCAACCCTGTCTCTTAAAAAAAAAAAAAAAGTATAATAATATGCCATGTTGACAAAGGTATACAGAAATGGGCACTCTCTTGCATCCTTGATATGAGTATAGATTGGTTCAACGTCTTTGAAAAGCAATTTGTCAATATCTATCACAATTGCAAATACTTGTGCTCTTTAGCCCAACAATTTTGCTTCTAAGAATTTATGCTACAGATATACTTGTATATGTGTGTAGTGGGAGGTATAAAAGGCTGTTTGCTGTATGCACCATTGCTTCCAATGGAGAAAGGTTGACACACAGCCTAGATATCTATCACTAAGAGACTATTTAAACAAATAGGGACTCTAAAATACTAGAAGTTGTTTAAAAATATAGAGTTGCTGAAAAGAATGAGGCAGGTATATATGTACAAAAGATTCTTCAAAATATATGAAGTGAACAAAAGCCAAGTTCTGAACAGTTATGTACAATGCTATACTGGTAAATGCTTAACAATATAAAAACACTATAAGTATACAGATATGTACATGAGATAATTACAAAGTTTACTAATAAAAAGGATGTATAGTACATAATTTGCAAATAAAATATACAATAGTCTTTATTGTAAATTCCATTCTATAATGTCAATGTGACTTGCTATTTCTTAAAAATTCCAATGTCAAGTTTTTAATAATTTTATCATCCATGATTGTGTCCCAAAATAATACTCTGAATAAGCTTGATTATAATTTGACCAGCAGAGAAGTTGCTCATATCATTGACAAATGTGTGTGGTTCAAACACGAATGTTGGTTGATATTTCATTTTTATTCATATTTAAAATGGAAGTGAGACAACAAATATGTATGTTGGAACTTCACTTGTCTATCAATGACATGAGCAACTTCTTTGCTGAATCAGATGAGTTTTCGAATACTGGAAGAATATTTCTGAAGTTTTTGTGCTCATCACAATGTAACAGACTCAGACATAACACTCATGTTAATTCTTCTTCTTCTTATTTTCTCCATCACTTTCTTAAGTCTAGACCAAGAGTCAGCAAACCATGGCCCTTGAGCCAAATCTAGCCTGCTATCTGGCTTTGCAAATAAAGCCTGGAACATAGCCACGTTCATGACTTATCCACGACTGCCTTTGCACTACAACAACAGGGTTGAGTGGTTGCAACAGAGACCGTGTGGCCCACAAAGCCTAGAATATTTACTATCCGGCCTTTTACAGACAACTTTTGCAGACCTCTGGTCCGGACAATGAACAACCCATAGAACAAGATCTGATTTGTAATGTTTGCTGATTTCCAAAGTGTAAATACTCCCACCATGACCAATTGGAAGCCACCAACAAGTCCTCACTAAATGCAGAATTGAGAAGAAACACAAATAGCACATCATCGTATGGTATTTCCACTCTACCAATGGATGTGAATAACCTCAAGAACACATAATGTTGAGATGTGGAAAAATCATTAGGAAGCCGTGAGTTTTGACTATTTGCTTTTTAGCTAATTAATTATAAGGTCACATAATTTAGTGTTTAATAATCACTATGTTAACAACCAGCTCACAGCATTCCTGAAAATTTCACAGTTGGCTGCTGTAAGCTGATATGGCCAGCCCCAGCTCATGACAGGTTACGGTATGCTGTCAATTGTGGGGAAAACGTATCGGGAGGTCATGACTGTATATCCACATAAGCTTCTCTATGCACAGAGTATCTCTGGAAGATGCATAAGAAATTGCAACAGCTGTTGCTTCCGCAGTGGGCAAATGGAGGTCTGGGAGTTGAGTTGGGGATGCACATTTATTTTTTACTATATGTTCTTTTGTAGAGAATATAAATTTGTATGAATTTTTTAAGCATATGTCTGTGTTACCCTTAAATCCCAATGGATCTTTTATAAGCAAGCTCTTCCATCTTTTTTTCCCGAGTCTCCCCTTCACCCTGCAGTGTCTCTGCAACGCTGGTCGAGTGGGCTGGCACAGCCCCCGCCTCTGGCCTGGTCCGGGTCCAACCTGCCTGCCTCCTGGGGCAGCAGCTCCCTGAACGAAGAGCCGCGGAGACCGAAGAACTCAGTGAATCAGCAGTTCTCCCACATGAAACGCTGGCCTGAAAGCAGCCTCAAGAGCTTTGGTCACCTTGCCTTGCCTTCTCTTCCTTCCTCGTCCTCTGTTTGTTCATCTTTCCTGAAAAAATTAAGTCAGCTCTTCCCCTTAACCAATTTCCCTGGCATTCTGAAGGGTAGGCCACATGGCCCACCTGCCAGCTACTCCCACCTGCCAAGCCTTCCTGACTATATTTACCCTGGTACTCCCATGTCCCGGGGCTGCTTCGGCAGAGCCAAGGACACACCCAGGTGTTTGTTTTCTAGGTCAGATTTCCTCAGCCATGGGTGTATCTGTGCTTTTCCCTCAAAATCCTCATAGCTCCTTTCCCCATCCCAACTTCCAGGCCAGACGGGGTTCAGGGGTGTCTCAGCTAAGGTTCCCCTGAAGCAGACACAAATTAGTACAAAAGGGACTTATTAGGAGGTGACCCTTAAAAATTTGGGCAGGAGAATGGAAAGGGTGGACACAGACAAAAAGGATGCCAAGGGAGAATGTGATGATTACTGCTGCAGTTTTCTACAGCTGCCTGTCAAACTACCCCAACACAGTGGCATTGACCAGCAGCCATTTTCGCTATGCCCACAGCTTCTGTGGGTCAGGCGTTTGGACAGGGCAATGGGAACAGCTTGTTTCTGTTCCATAGTGTGTGAGGGAGGCCTCAACTGGAAAACTCAAAGACAGGGGTGGCTTGATGACTGGAGGCTGGAACCATCCGGAAGCTTCTTGAAGCTGGGTTGACTTACATGTGGTCTTGCATGTGAGTTGGGCTTTTCACATCATGGCTATTGGGTTCCAAGAGGCAGTGTCTGGGGAACAAGAGTTCCAAGACACCAAGGCAAAAGCTGCTAGACCTTTTTTGACCTCGCTTCGGATGTCAGCAATGAAGTTCTGTGGACTCAACTGCATTCTATTGGTTACCAGCAGTCGCTTGAATCTGATTAGCTCCAAAACTTAGTGAGCCTCTGGCAAGAGTGCATTGCAGAAGGGTGCATCCAATGAGAGGCGCTGCTGTAGCAACAGGGACCTCTCCAATGGGCTGTTTGAGTGCTCCCAGAATATGGCACCTGGGTTCCTCCAGAGCAAGTGATCTGAGAGAGAGCAAGGAGAAGGCCACTCTGCCTTTCATGACTCATCTCAGAAGTCACACACTATCACAGGCTCTGTTCTGTTCATTGGAAGTGAGTCATGAAGTCCGGCCCACACTCAAGAGAAGGGAAATTAAGCTCCTTCTTTTGAAATGAGTGTAAGAAAGTAAAACTTTGTCAAATGTGTGTGTGTGTGTGTGTGTGTGTGTGTGTGTGTGTCCCTAAACTATGTGTCTTTTTTTTTTTAATCTTTCCTAAATGGAATCACACTGTGAGTGTTCTGTGACTTGAAGTTTCACAAGACATTATATTTCTGAAATCCATTCATGTTGACACACTGTATTAGTTTGCTCCAGCTGCCATAACAAAGTACCACAGACTAGGGGCTTAAACAACAGAAATTCACTTTCTCACAGTTCTGGAGGCTGAAGTTCGAGATCCAGGCATGGGCAGGATCAGTTTCTCCTGGGGCCTCCGTCCTCGGCTTGCAGATGGCATCTTCTCCCTGTGTCCCCACATGGTCCTCCCTCTGTGTGAGTCTGTGTCTTCATCTCCCCTTCTTATAAGGACACCAGTCAGGTTGGATTAGGGGCCACCCTAAAGACCTCACTTTAACTCAATCGCCTCTTTAAAGAACCCACCTCCAAATACAGTCCTGAGGTCCTGGGGGTTAGGACTTCAACAGAGGAATGCTGGGGAGACACAATTCAACCGATAGCATGCATATAATTGTAGTTTGTTAATTTTCACTACTCTATGTATCCCATTTTATGAACAGACAAAAGTATATTATTTATTCTACCAACAATGGATATTTTGGTTATTTCCAGTTTTTTGTTATTATAGATGATACTGCCACAAGCAACCTAGCTCCCATGAACATGTAGCATATATGCATCTCTATATTTACTGTTAATCCCAATTCTTTTACAAAGTGGTTGCACCAATTTACACTCCCACCAGCAGCATATCAGAGTTACTCCACATTCTTACCAATATTTGGTATGGTCAGAATTCTTAACTTGCTAATCTCATGGTTGCAAAATAATATCTCTTTTGTGGCTTTAATTAGTCTTTCCCAGATTACCAACAAGGCAGAGAATCTTTTCATTTGTTTATGAAATGCTTTTTCATTTCCTCTGTCCATTTTTCCACTGGGTTGTTCACTCTTGCCTTATTGATTTGTCGAAAGTCTTCGCATATTGCAGTTGCAATTACTTTGATCACCTGTGGCTTATCTTTTCAGATTCTCTTGCCAATTTTTGTCCACCTTGGCTCCTCTTCTTTTGCCCGTCTCTTGTTCGTGTCCCTCTTGGGTCCTGTTCTCTCCTTGTTCCACATGTGATCCCATGTCAATCAGTCCAATGAATAAAGTTTCCACTTCATATGCACCTGAATCCTAAGCCTATATCTTCAAAATAGCTCTTAAAATCCACTGAACTCAGCCAGGCGCAGTGGCTCATGCCTGTAATCCCAGCACTTTGGGAGGCTGAGGTGGGCAGATCACATAAGGCCAGGAGTTCAAGACCAGCCTGGCCAACATGGTGAAACCCCTTCTCTACTAAAATTACAAAAATTAACCAGGCATGGTGGTGAATGTCTGTAATCCCAGCTACTTGGGAAACTGAGGCATGAGAATCGCTTGAACCCAGGAGGCAGAGGCTACAGTGAGCCAAGATCATGTCACTGCACTCCAGCCTAGGAGATAGGGCAAGACTCTGCCTCAAAAAAAAAAAAAAAATCCACTGAACTCTTCATGCTCTTTTCCTAACCTGTGAACTTTTGAACATGCTTACTGCTGTTCAGGGAATACCATCTCCCATCCTGGCCCCTGCTCCTCCCTATACTCTGTATAGCTAACTCCTATTAACCTGCAAGTCTCAGGTCTCAGCTGAAGGGACCTCTTTTAACCATGCTCCCAGAGTGCCCTATAATTGTCACATCACAGCACTTAGCACACAGTATTGCCATTATCCTTTTACTCGGCTGTCTCTCCCACCAGACTGTAAGTCCCCATGACACTGTACATAGCAGCATGTCTGTACAAAACTGACATGCAATAAATCCTTGATGGTGAATTAATTAATAATTCTTCATGGGTAAAAAATTAGGCTCACCAATAAAACACATGAGCACTCAAATCATTTGTACTATTAAAACATGTATGTAAATTCTACACATTAATCATCAAAAAAATGTTAAAATAACCTCTGAACCCTGATCTCCCAAAATAAATGTATTATAAATGTGTAAAACAACAGTCACGTTTCATCAATAGCCTCCCCTCAGCCAAAATCACACCCTCTGAAGGGAGGATCCCGGCAGAAGTTTCCATCATCCCCTAAGGATTCTATCATGGGCTCCTTCCCCTCCCCAACCCTGCCCATGCATACCACATTTCCTCCAGAAGGAAAAGGGAACTAGGAAGAATTGCCTAAACTGCTCACACCTGGGAAGCTGGGTGCTCCTGACCAAGGAGAAACTAAACAAATTAAAGTGATGACGATACTGCTCAGCAGTGATTCAGGAGCACGTTTTTCCTGAAGTCATTTGTTTGGCATTGCTACATGCCTAGTCAAAGTCAGAAACGTCAGTTTCCCACTGAATAAACAGCCAGGTGGGAAAGAAAGGGTTGGCAATGGGGCATTTTAACAAATGAGCTGAACTTTTCCTTCAACTTTATTTTCTGGTAGAAATGTTGTAAGTTAAACAGATTTACTATTTTGTTTTCCTTTCCTCTGAGATCAATTTTTCCAAGCAACTTTCTCTTAACTGGGTGTCAGTCAGTAACTTCTAAGTTCCTCTAGTGCAAGGTTTCTCAGCCTCAACACTATTCACATTTTGGGCCAGACAATTCTTTGTTGTGAAGTCCTGTCCTGTGAGTTGTAGGATGTTTAGCAGAATCTCTGGTCTCTACCAGTAGATGCTAGTAGCACTCCCCAAGTTGTGCCAACCAAAACTATCCCCAGACGGTATTTCTGGGATTGAGAATCTAAAGAGATCTTTTGATTTGCTGCCACTGGCAGCTGATAAAAGAAAAATCTTAGACAAATTAAATTTAACAGAGTTTAATTGAGCAAAGAACAATTCACAAATCGGGCAGCCTTCCGAACCAAAGTAGGCTCAAAGGGACTCCAGCCCTGCAGTGCAGTCCAAGAAGATTTACGGACAGAAAAAGAAAGTGATGTACAGAAAATAGAAGTAGGTACAGAAATAGCCAGATGGGTTGCAGTTCCACGTCTGCCTTATTTGAGGATGATTTGAATTGTTGGTCACCTCTGATTGGCTGAAACTTGGTTATTGACACAAAAGCAGGTTACAGTCTGTTTATGCATCCAGTTAGGTTACAGTTCACTATGTATGGAGAAACCTTTAGGCTGAACTTAAAATATGTAAGGAAACCACTTTAGGCTAAACTTAATTTAACACTATGATTATCTTGGCTTTAGCCCCCTCCTCAGATAAGGGGCCAATAAATAAACACGGGTATACCTCAGAGATGTTGTCAGTTCGGTTCTAGACCACTACAATTAAGCAAATATCATAATAAAGTCAGTCACAGAAATTTTTTGGTTTTCCAGTGCATAAAAAAAGCTATGTTTACACTATACTATTTTCTATTATGTGTGCAATAGCATTACGTCTAAAAAAGCAACGTACATACCTTAATTTAAAAATATTGCTAAAAAATGCTAATGATCTGGACCTTCAGCCAGTCGTGATTTTTTTGTCAGCAGAAGGTCTTGCCTCAATGTTGATGGCAGCTGAGTAACCAGGGTTGTGGTTGCTGAAGGGTGGGAAGGCTGTGGCAACATCTCAAAATAAGACAGCAATGAAGTTTGCCACATCGGTTGACTCTTCCTTTCATGAAAGATGTCTTTGTAGCATGAGATGCTGTTTGATAGCATTTCACCCACAGTAGGACTTCTTTCAAAACTGGAGTCAATCCTCTCAAACCCTGCCACTACTTTCTCAACTAAGTTGACGTCACATTCTAAATCCTGTGTTGTTATGTGAATAACGTTCATAGCATCTTCACCAGGCATAGATTCCACCTCAAGAAACCACTTTTTCTGATCATCCATAGAAGCAACTCCTCAGCTGTTCAGTGTTTATCATGAGATTGCAGCAATTCAGTCACATCTTAGACTCCACTTCTAATTTTTGTTCTCTTGCTATTTCTACCACATCTGAAGTTACTTCCTCCACTGAAGTCTTAAACCCCTGAAAGTCAGCCATGAAGGTTGAAATCAACTTCTTTCAAACTTCTGTTAATGTTGAGATCTTTACCTCCTCTCATGAATCACGAATGTTCTTAATGGCTTCTAGAATGGTGAATCCTCCACAGAAGGTTTTCAGTTTACTTTGCCCACATCCATCAGTGGAACCAGTGCCACATCCATGGCACCTGTAGCCTTATGAAATGTATTTCTTAAATAATAAGACTTGAAAATGGAAAATACTCCTTGATCTACGGGCTGCAGAATGGATGTTATGTTAGGAGGCATGAAAACATTATTCTCCCTGTACATCTCCATCGGAGCTCTTAGGTGACCAGGTGCTTTGTCAATGAGCAGTAATATTTTGAAAGGAATTTTTTTAGCAGTGGGTCTCAACACTGGGCTTAAAATATCCAGTAAATCATGCTGTAAACAGATGAGGGGTTATCTGGGCTTTGTTGCTCTATTTATAGAGCACAAGCAGAGTAGATTTAGCATACTTCTTAAGGGCCTTAGGGTTTTCAGAATAGTAAATAAACATTTTCTTCAACTTAAGGTCACCAGCTGCATTATCCCCTAACAGGAGAGTCAGCCTGTCCTTGAGGCTTTGAAGCCAGGCATTGATTTCTCCTCTGTAGCTATAAAAGTCTTAGTTGGTATCTTCTTCCAATACATGGCTGTTTCTTCTACATTGAAAATCTTCTATTTAATGTAGCCACCTTCATCAATTTTAGTTAAATCTGCTGGATAACTTGCTGCAGCTTCTCCATTAGCACTTGCTGCTTCACCTTGCCCTTTAAATTACAAATATGGCTTCTTTCCTTAGACCTCATGAACCAACCTCTGTTGCTTCAAACTTTTCTTCTGCAGCTTCCTCACCTCTCTTGGTCCTCAGAGAATTGAAGAGAGTTAGGGCCTTGCCCTGGATTAGGCTTTGGCACAGACAAATGTGGTGACAGGTTTGATTTTCTATCCAGACCACTAGAACTTTCTCCATATCAGCAATAAGGCTGTTCTGCTTTCTTATCATCTGTGTGTTCACTAGAGTAGCACTTTTAATTTCCTTCAAGAACTTTTTCTTTGCATTCACAAGTTGGCTAACTCTCGGGCACAAGAGCCTAGCTTTCAGCTACCTCAGCTTAATCATTTCTACCTTTTGATTTAAAGCAAGAGACATGAAACTCTTCCTTTCACTTGAACACTTAGAGGCCACTGTAGGGTTATTAATTGGCCTAATTTCAACATCATTGTATCTCAGGGAATAGGAAGGCCCAAGAAAAGGGACAGTGGTGGGAGAACAGCAGGCTGGTGGAGGGGTCAGAACACACACAGCATTTGTGAATTACATTCATCATCTTATATGGGCATAGTTCGTGGCCCCCCAAAACAATTACAATGGTAACATTACAGATCACCAGAACAGATATTATAATGATGGAAAAGTTTGAAATGTTGTGAGAATTGCCAAACTATGACACAGAGACGCAAGGTGAGCAAAGGCTGCCGGAAAAATCATGCTGATAGACTTGCCCCACACAGGGTTGCCACAAAACTTCAATCTGTAAGAAACGTACTATCTGCAAAGTGCAATAAAGCGAAGCACAATACAACCAGGTTTGGCTGTGAACTCTTTAGCCCCTTCTCAGATGTCCAAGACAAAAACAATAAATAATAATCCTTTTGTAGTTCATAAGCTGATGGTTGGGTTTTCACGCTCATGTGTGAGATGTGTTCCTTCATATCTATCAACACACTACCGGGCTGGTGTGACAACAAATGAGTAAACAGGAGGCACAGGCCCGTTGTATTGCATGTCTGGAAACAATTCTCTTCTTATAACACAGCTAGGGTTCATGTTTATCATTTCACAATCTCATTCAATAGTAGGTAGTGATTTCCAACAACAGAAAGTGCACATTTCCAAGCCACACAGTCAAGGACCTCCACAACCTGAGTTTGGAAACTTGGGGAGAATTGTGTTAAGTGAACAAAAAGGTTAGACATTTTAGGTGGAAAAAATGATACTGGCAAAGGTGTGGTGGTACGCGGGAAAGGAAAATTCCACAGATGCATGGCCACCATGGCTGGAGAAGAGGGTTCCTATAGCATACAAAGATGTGGCTTTCCCATAGAGTAGGTGCCACCTCTAGGGAATCACTCCCTCCTCTCCCCAACCCATGAGGTCATGCCTGCTTCTCAATTCCTGACAACTTGGGTTTCTACCACCTGTTAGCACTGCTAACTTACACTGCTTAGTATTGCTAATGATTTTTTCCTACGTGGTGTATCATCCCAGTTCAGTGGTAAATTTCCAAAAGACAGTGACAGCATCTAGTGTGAAAGTTTACCTGGATCCTGGCTAACACAGTGAAACCCCGTCTGTACTAAAAATACAAAAATTAGCCGAGCGTGGTGGCATGCGCCTGCAATCCCAGCTACTCGGGAGGCTGAGGCAGGAGAATCGCTTGAACCCAGGAGGCGGAGGTTGCAGTGAGCCAAGATCATGCCACTGCACTCCAGCCTGGGCTACAGAGTAAGACTCCATGTCAAAAAAAAAAAAAAGAAAAAGAAAGTTAACCTGGAGGAGGCACTTGAAAAGTATAAACAACCGATTCCTTCAGAAAACAGAGAGAGGGGCACTCGAATTATTAATAAACAGTTGGATTAAGATCAACCTCTGGAATGAAAATGGCTGATTAACTTAGTTGTAAGTCACTTATGCTGATTAGCAGCAGATGAAACCTGCTATATTGATAGAGGTTTGTCAACATTACACAAAATTTAATTTAAAAACCATTCCATCAGTACGATAATTTTAATAATCTGATGGTACTGAAGTCTTTGTCACACTAAATGATTTTTTTTAAAGTTCTTTTTCTTATGTAGAAGATAGGATCAAGCAAACACCTGCAGCTGGTCACATGTGCATTACTATGTGACTCTACAGTGCCCCATTGAAGCCAATGTCACTTCCTCCAGGCCCCAGTCAGTCATCCTCCCACATTCCACAGTGCCTTTGTCCAGACCTGCTATGCTGTAATCTTGCAATAACCTTTGGAATTGCCTCTTTTTATTCAATGAAGTCTGCTGTCAAGCAAGGAAAGCTGGTTGTAAATGCAGCATTCAGGGATGTAGGCCAAGTTCATCGCACTGAAGTCCTATCATCGTTAACAAAACAAAATAATCGCTGCATGTTGACATACCGCAAGCAAGGGAAGTAACTAAACTGACATCAGTGGAATGGGGTGGGAGGGCCATGAGATGAGACAATCTCTACATTGCATTAACAACCTCTGTGTCTGCATTTATTCCAGCACCTTCCTTTGAACTCATTATGGTCCTCTCCAGACAACCCTCTCATTATATCTCAAGGTTGAACTTCTTCTCCTGGAACAGTCTCTCTTCACAATTATGATGCCTCCAGACATTTGAGAGGGAGCCAGTTTCCCTTTAGAATACATTAGTGTCTTTTAAAAGTAAATAAATGTTTACTTTGTCAAGCAATTAATTAAAAACAGCAAAGTAGGTGAAAGAATGACAGAAAGAAAGAATAAGGAGGTGTTTTAAGGAAAATCCTGTTGGAAACTTTAGGTGGAGAATGACACCCATTCTTTCATTCATTTCGTTTTATGCTGAAAGCAGACAAGGTATTTTACAATAAATGATATATGAATTCTAAAAATATTAAGCGAAGGGAAGTAAAACAACAAGAGACAGGAGACAAGACAAGAGATGAGACATGAAAAGGGTGCAAAATTCTGTCAGAAAACCTAGGTAAAAGGAGCACAAATCTTAGCTCTGTGATCCCAATCAGGGACTACAGGGGGAGCTGACCAAGAGCCACAGGAGGGGTTCCTAGCCCTGGCTGTGCCTCGGACTCAAAGGGAGGGGGCATTTTCAAAGTCTGGTCATCTCACCCCTACTCAAACGCACTGAATCAGAATCTCTAGGCCTTAGACCAAGACATCTGTCTAATGAAAGGAAGCACAAAAAACCATCAAGAGAAACAACCTTTAACTCCCAAAGGAATTTATGACATATGGTTTTCTTCTAAAGCCACTAGACAAGGAAATGCACTGTAGTCAATAACAGACAAAGAACACCTTCAGAGATGTTTGTCACAGGGCTGTTTCTCACACCAACCCTCAATAAAGGTTGAGGACATAAGGGTACCTTAAGCCTTGGAAAGAACTTTCTCCTCCGCAGCCAGCCTTGTGCTCATCTCATCAGAGCAAGCATAGGGACTAGACTAGGGAATGGTGGATGGCACGTGCTTTGGGCTTCTTCGCCTAGGCTTGTGGTGAGACCCAAATGAGTAAGGTCATGCACATAGCAGGTATCCAGTAAACATTAGTGGATTATTGTTATCATCATTACTTTTTTTTTTTTTTTTTGAGACAGAGTCTCACTTTGTCACCCAGGCTGGAGTGCAGCGGCACAATCTCGGCTTACTGCAACCTCTGCCTCCGGGGTTCAAGCAATTCTCTTGCCTCAGTCTCCCGAGTAGCTGGGACTACAGGCGCACACCACCACTCCCAGCTAATTTTTGTATCTTCAGTAGAGACGGGGTTTCACTATGTTGGCCAGGCTGGTCTCTAACTCCTGACCTCGTGATCTGCCCACCTCAGCCTCCCAAAGTGCTGGGATTACAGGCGTCAGCCACCACGCCCGGCCAAAGCAACCTCGAATGGGGCCAGATACCCAACACATGCACGAGTTTTGCTCTGACCTTGGCCTGGAACACTTTGGAACAGCCTTTGTCTCCCACCCACATTTCTGATGACCCATCAGAAAGCTCAGCTAATTTCTCAGAATCTGTCATCAACAATCTCATAAGGTTCCCTTTCTTCGGAACATGGCCTATGACATCTTTTTTAAATGTTCTCAATTCCTGTGAAAGGCGGTTCTTGGCCCTATAATCCCAGCACATTGGGAGGCCTAGACAGGTGGATCACCTGAGGTCAGGAGTTCAAGACCAGCCTGGCCAACATGACAAAACCCCATCTCTACTAAAAATACAAAATACAAAAATTAGCTGGGCATGATGGCGGGTGCCTGTAATCCCAGATACTTGGGAGGCTGAGGTGGGAGAATCACTTGAACCCAGGAGGCAGAGGTTACAGTGAGCCGAGATCATGCCACTGCACTCCAGCCTGGGCAACAGAGCCAGAGTCCATCTCAAAGAAGAAAAACAAACAAACAACAACAACAAAATTGGGGAGGTTCTTCCCGGGAGTCATCTCTTTTCAAGTTTGTTATTCAAGAGAGTGTAAAGGTTGAGAGTTAAAACCATACAGATGTCATAAACTGCTGCCCAGACAGTGACAGTAAGCTCACACTTGCCACCAGGGCGGTAGCCAGCTTCTCTGATCACTCGTGAAATAAAAGCCAAAGGGCATCCCACGGGCAGGTTTCATTTGCTGAGGGTGTGAGGAATTGGCTCTATGGCTTTTATATAGACTCACAGGTACCAGTCAGTAACAGAGGGCGCCTCTAGCCGGGACCAACACTTCAAAGTGTCCTCCTTGGTAGAGGCAGTGCCACTCTGGAGAATGAGGACATCTTTAGGACCTTAGGTGAGGTCTGAAAGCCCTGGACACTGCGGGACGCTAGGCAGCCGGGCACCCTTGGAACTGAAGCCGCCTGGGGAGGCAGGAAGCCACAGCTCGTGCTGCTGTTGACGCCAAAGCCGCCTCTCCCCACCCCCTCTCGCTCCGGGGAGAACCGGGCAGAGGGAAAAGCTGGAGAGATGGAGCTGGAGTTGAGGAAGGGAGCTTTGGCTAGACCCCGGATGGGCAGGAAGGGGAGAGAGAGAGAGACTAAAATTGAGTGCAGCATTGGTTTTAGAAATAACTTTAGGAATAACTGAAAAAGCAAAGCTTGAATGTCATCTTGGGGTGTGAGATAACAGCCACAGTCCCTTTTTAACTCTGCTTATAAATATGTTTAACTAAAATGGCTTCGACTACAGTAATGTCCACAGCCGGTCATAGGTCATAGCTGGAAAGACCAGCAGTGAAATCTCTTCTTTAAAGCCAACACATTTTCTCTGTTCCTAAAATGTTTTGCCTACCAAGCCCAGGGAGCCCCACAGAACACACCTCCTACGTGGAAACCAGATGCAAATTCTATGGTACAAGTGGTTCATCGGTACCTTTGGAAATCCTAGAACTAGAGACCTGTCAGCGGGATGTCAATCCTCAGGGAGATCTCAGAGCATTTCACTAGAAGCCAGTGTGGGGCAAGTCATGTCAAACATTTCTGATAAGGCTGTGATTTCTGTAAGGCTTGTTTTTTACATAATCATTTTTAAATCATATTTTTTCAGATAATAAAAGTAGTATATGCTTTCTATTTTTTAAAAAAGCACTAAAAACAATAAATAAATTAGATCAATGCACCCCTACCATGATCCCAATCCTTAGAGATAACCACTGTCAACTGTTTGATATGTACTTATCCACATTTTTCTCTGCATATATGCTATCTTACAAAAGCAGGATTTATATCTATGTACTCAGATTCTTAGTGACTCACATTACTAGGAAGGTGATCTTCAAAAGTAAATTAATTTTTAAAGTAATTTCAGTTTAACTTTGATGTTCACATATGAACATGTCATTTTTTTAACTGAGCATTTCACTAGGAGAACTCAATATCATCATTTCGATAGTGAGGCAGTATTGCGGTTCTCAGAGAAAAGATAGCAGGCAGTAATTATTAAATAATCTTAGTTATGTGTATAGTTAACAAAAATGATCTAATATTAAGCAATTATTGAGTCCATACTAACTTCTAGGTAGTGTCATAAGCATTTTACTTACGTTAACTCTGAAGAACAACCTTATGAGAAGGGTAGTAATATCCTTTTTCAGGTGGAGAAAAAGAGGCTCAGATAAATTAAATAATGTTCCCAAGGTCACGCAGCAAGTAATTGCTGCACAGATATTCAAATCTATTCAAAGCAACATCAATATATGTTCTATCCTGCTACCAACTGTTCAAGTCATCAGGTTATAGTTATGAAAACAAGCAGATAAATAAATCAACATGTTTAAAATTGTTTTGTGATTCAACTATGTATATTATGGAGTTCGTAGTGAAAGTGATGAGTTTGTAGTCCATCCCCAGGTACTTACCACCAGGGTGACCCTCAGCAGATCTTTTAGCTGAAACACAGCTACAAACTGAAGATGCTGTCTATAATAACACTGGGCTCACAGAGCTAAAGTGAGGTTTAAAGAAGGCAATGTATATGAAATCTCCTTGAAAACTGTAAAGAACTATCTAATATGATGTTAAGGACATATTTATGTGGCAATTCCTAATTCAATTACAACAGGCTTTATAACTTCACATTTATAATAATTCCATCAGAATACAACAAATGCAGAATTTTTTTAACTAACTGAAAATAAAAGGCAGCTTTCCGCACTACTCAAAGTCACGGCATATTCCCCGAGATCATGTCTGTAACCTCTCCCAGGCTTGGAAAACCTTGTTTTCCAGCCATACTTTTTCCCATTCTGATACTGAAGTGTTAGATTAATTTTTATTTTATCAACACAATAACATTCATATATTTTGTCAAATAATACAAAAAAAAAGTTTCTGACCTAACTCCCCAATTTTCTTGCTGAATACTACCATTTTCCTTTCCTTCCTCTCTTTCTTCCAGTATTTACATTCACATTTCAAAATGATACGTTTATTCTGCAACTTGTTGATTAATCTATTTTATTGACTTCCTATTAGAAAGATAAGGACATTGTTTTCATAAACTACTTCTCTTCCTCCATTTTCCTCATACTCCAAAATCGGGTTACATCATAATCATGAGTCATGTGTTCTTGAGTCAGTATTAACATTGTTATGGTTATCTAATATTGTTTACCACTGAGACAAAGGGTAAACTATCACTACTATTTCCTCTCGTGTAAAACGAAACCAAAAATGGCAAACAATAGAGGTAACCAATGAAACCAAAGGCTGGCTCTTCGAGAAGATTAATAAAATCACAAAGACTCTAGACTGAGCAAGAAGACACAAATTACCAAAATCAGGAATGAAAGAGAGAACATCATCACAGATCCTACAAATATTAAAAGAACGATATAGGGAAGAATATACACATGTATATGCCAATAAATTTGAAAAATTACATAAGTGGTCACATTGCTCAAAAGATACAGATTACCAAAACTGGCACAAGCAGAAATATAAACTATGATAAGGCTTTATATCTATTAAACAAATTCAATTGTAATTTAAAATCTTCTCACAATTATAAATCCAGGTCTTGATGGCTTCTCTTATGAATTCTAACAAATACCTAAGTAAGAAATAATACCGATCCTATACAAATATTTTTATAAAATAGGAATCAAGGAACATTTCCCATCCATTTTATGAGGCCAGTATTGCCCTGATACTAAAAACAAAGACATTAAAAGAAAATAAAACTATAGCTAATATTCTTCATGAACATAAAGGCAAAAATTCTTAATAAAATATGAGCAAAACAAATCAAACAATATTTTAAAAGGATAATATATCATGATCAAGTGGGATTTATCTCAGGAATTTAAGATTAGTTTAACATTTGAAAATTAATCAATGTAATTCATCATATTAATAAAATAAAAGTAAAACCCTATGATCATCTCAATAGATGCAGAAAAAGCATTTGGCAAAATTTAACATTCATTCATGATAAAAACTCTCAGCAAAAATGAACTTTCTCAATCTGATTTTTTTTTAAATCTATGAAAAACCTACAGCTAACATCACACTTAATGGTGAAAGACAGGACATTTCCCCCAAGATGAGGAACAGAGCAAGGATAGTCACTCTCAACTACTCCTATTCAACATTGTACTAGAAGGCATAGCCAGTGCAAGTAAAGTCATCCAAATTGGAAAAGAAGAAAAACTATTTATTTGTAGACATGATTGTCTATATAGAAAATCTTAAGAGAAATACGAAAAAGCTACTAGAATTACTAAAACTAATAAGAAGGCTTAGCAAAGTTGCAAGATACAGTTAATATTTAAATATCAACAGTATTTCCAAACAATTGGAAAATAAAAAAAAATTAACTTCACATTTACAACACGCACACACAAAAATTAAATACCTGAAATACCTAATGATAAGCTTAACAAAATATAATCAAGATGTGTATGCTGAAAAGCATGAAACATAGCAGAAAGATATAAAAAGACTCAAATAAATGCAGAAATAAATAATATTCACGGATAAGAAGACTCAATAGTTATAAAATGTCAGTTATTTCCAAATTGATCTTTAGACTCAAAAAAGGAATTTTTTTGTAGAAATTGACAAACTGATTCTAAAGTTTATATGAAAATTTAAAGCATCTAGAATAGTGCAATTTTGGAAAAGAAAAACGTCTGAGGATTTAACACTACCTGATTTTAAATCTTACTAAACTGCTACAATAATCAAGGTAATGAGCTATTGGTATACAGACAGACACATGGATCAAAAAAACTGATTAGGGAGTCTAGAAGTGGACTCACATGTACATGCTCAACTAATTTTCAACCAAAGTGACAAGGTAAGCCAATGGCTCAAAGACAGTATTTTCAAATAAATTGTGCTGGAACAATCAGATATCCTATGACCCTTACCTCAAACCATACACAAATGTTAACCCATAGACTTAAATGTAAAAGATAACACTATAAAACATCCAGAAGAAAACATATCCAATCTCAATCTAACAAATATCTCACATACAGAACATAACAACCACCAACCATAAGAGAAAGTATTAATATGTGGAACTTTATCAAAATTAAAACCACTATTCTTCTGAAGACAATGTTTACAAAAAAAGGCAAACCACGGAATGGGAGAAAATATTTGAAAATGTACATTTGAGAAAAAAATTGTATCCAGATTACGTAACAACTATTACATTCATTGTTATATTCAACAATATAAACAACCCATTTTTTAAATAGGGGAAAGACTTGAATAAACACTTCAAAAAAGAAGATATACAAAAGTTTACAAGCAAATGAAAAGATATTCAACACATTATTCCAAAAAAAGTAATTTAAAAATACCATGAGATATCACAACACATGCATTAAATTAGCTAAAATTAAAAAAACCTGATAATCCCAAGTGTTGACAAGCAGTGGAGCAACTGGAACTCTCATGTATTTTGATATGCATGTAAAATGGTACAACCATTTTGAAAAAAAGCTTGGCAGTTTCTTATAAAGTTAATCTTATATTTACTATATGACCTAACAATTCCATTCCTATCCATTTATTTAAAGGAAATGAAAATATACGTTCACATAAAGTCATAGTCACAAATGTTCATAGCAGCTTTATCATTAATCGCCCCAAACTGGAAAGAACCCACCCAAGTTTCCTTCAATAGATGAATGGATAAACTATGATACAGTCATAGAGTAGAACAATATATAGCAGTAAAAAAGAATATATGGCTGGTATATGACCAACATGGATGAATCTCAAAAACGTTATGCTGAATAAAAGAGATCACGCTCAAAAGACTATAGTTATGTAGTCCGTGGGGAATGGATCTGGGACCTTACTTGCATACCAAAATCCTCTGATGCTCAAGTCCCAGATATAAAATGGCATAGTATTTACCCACATCCTCCCATATACTTTAAATCATCTCTAGATTACATATAATACCTAGTACAGTGTAAACAAAAATCATTGTCATAGTGTATTATTTAGGGAATAATGGCAAGAAAAAATAAGTCTATACATGTTCAGTACAGACACAATGTTTTTGCCCAAATATTTTTGATCCATGGTTGGCTGAATCCATAGATTTAGAACTCATGGATACAGAGGGCTGATTTATTTATATGACTCTATTTATATTAACTTCTAGAAAAAGTAAAACTATAGTGGTGGAAAGCAGATCAGTGGTAGTCAGGGTCCAGGAAGTAAATGAAAGGATAATTAATCCCCTTGAAAAGGAGTCCAAGAAATTTTCTCGGGTGATAGCAGCATTCTGTATCATAATTGTAGTGGTGGATACATGATTGTATATTTTCAAAACTAGGGATTCTTAGCCTTGGCACTGCTGATGTTCTGGGCAGGATAGTTCTTTGTTGCAGGACTCTACTGTGCACTGCAGGATGTTTAGCAGTGGCCCTGGCCTCTATCCAACACGAGGATCACACTCACACCCCCTCCCAAGTTGTGACCACCAAAATGGTCTGTAGACATTACGAAACATCTCCTGGAGGAGTGAAATCACTTCTGGTTGAGAACCACTAGTCAAAACTCACCAAATAGACTGGGCACAGTTGCTCACGTCTATAATCCCAACACTGGGAGGCTGAAGCAGATGGATCACCTGAGCCTAGGAGTTTGAGACCAGCCTGGGTAACATTAAATTAAATTTAACAAAATAGAATTAAATTTTATTTTTAAAATTCCAATTAAAAAAAAAATTTTTAGATAGGGTCTCACTCTGTCACCCAAGTTGGAGTGGCATGATCTTGGCTCACTGCAACCTGCACCTCCCAGACTCAAGTGATCCTCCCACCTCAGACTCCTGAGTACCTGGAGCATAGGTGCATGTCACCACCCCGGGCTAATTTTTTGTATTTTTGGCAGAAACTGGGTTTCGCCATGTTGCCCAGGCTGGTCTCAAACTCCTGAGCTCAGGCAATCCACCCACCTTGGCCTCCCAAAGTGCTGGGGATTACAGGCTTGAGCCACCACACCTGGCCAGAAATTTTCTTTTTAATTTCAAAAAAAGAGAAAAAAGACCAGGCACGGTGGTTCAGGCCTGTAATCCCAGAACTTTGGGAGGCCAAGGTGGGCAGATCACCTGAGGTCAGGAGTTCGAGACTAGCCTGGCCAACATGGCAAAATCCCATCTCCATTAAAAATATAAAAATTAGCCACAGGTGTGGTGGCGTATGCCTGTAGTCCCAGCTTCTCAGGAGGCTGAGGCATGAGAACTGCTTCAACCTGGGATGCGGAGGTTGCAGTGAGCTGAGATTGTGCCACTTCACTCCAGCCTGGGCAACAGAGGAGACTCCGTCTCAAAAAAAAAAAGAGAGAGAGAGAGAAACTCATCAAATAGTAGACTTGTAAAATAGAAATTAGTGAATTTTAGCATACATAAATCCTACCCCAATAAAACTGATTTTTAAAATTTAGGAAGCAGTTTAGGCCCAGGAGATATGAGTTCACCCTTACACATTTTGCATGTCCCTCATTGTAATCGAATGAGAAGCTCTACAGATACTGAAATAATTTTTCTGCAGATTTTTAGAAATATTCAATTTTTTGAATTAATTCAGCATTGTTACTGAAAAACCTGATGTGATCTTAATGCCTGATTCTTTGTGACCATTTTTATTCCTCTGAAAGTTTTTAGTCACTAAATTAGGTTCTTATAATAAGCCCATTCAAACTGGAAAATTAAGTCCTTTTCTAGGAAGTTTTCATGCACGCTTTATTTAAAATTTTTTCCTGTCTGTTTTCTCTATTCTCTTTTCCTAGAACTCCAGAAAGATATTGGGACTCCAGAAAACACTTTCTCATCTTATAAAATAGTTGTCTATCTTTTTGTCTTTTCATTCTAGGAGAGGGCCTTTATCTTCCAACTCTTTCTGAAGTCTTTGTTTCAGATTTCTTATCTGTAATTCCAAAGAGTTTTTTCTTGTTCTCGAATTGTTCATCTTCTCTAAGGACGCTATTGTAATTCCATTCTTTTTCCTCCAATCCCTGCAGGTGTGTGCCTTCTAGAGATAATGCCACTTTCAGCCTCTCATGTTGAAAGTTGTCCTTGGATGCATGGTGATCACCTTAGCTGTTTGTTCATATTTAACTGAGATAGGGGCCTTAAAATTGGCTGTCCTGTAAGCATGGGTAGAACGTGTTGAGTGGTTGCCTTCGGAAAATGATAAAGCAGCAGAAAGTTGATTTTTCCTTTGGGAAAATGTCAATGTCTGAAGGTGTTTTCTCTTGAGAATTTATAGTCCCTCCAAGGGTGAATTTTCCATCCCCCTGCGTAGGAAGAACATCCTGATTTCCGGTGTTCCAGGCAGAGAGCAAGGGAAGCAGGCTGATGCAAGGAAGCATCATTCTTCCCAACGTTCCCTTATAACTCCCATTTTGAGCCCAAATATCATCCTTGCCTTCCACTGAGCCCTGTGTCCCTGACTCTGAAGGCTCTTAAATCAGGATTTTGAAGGAAATGGTTCTTCCCCTGAAACAGAATGCTGTGAATAAGACTGTCCTGGAGGGGAACAGAGTGGAAACAGATACTGTGGGGGAGGGGAGGGGCTGTCAAACGCCATGACCAGGTTCATCATCGCCTCTCTCCTCCCCTCTACCTTTCTCCCTGGTTTCCATAGAGCAGAAATCTGGGTCAAGGTGGAGTGCATTGGATCAAGAGTTGCTATGATTTGGGAAAAGCTCTGCAGGATAAGTCGTGAGTTGAGTGGAATGTGGTTTTGCAGAATAAAGGAAAGGCTAAGGAGAGAAAAACAAGAGGAGCAGCCGAGGGCAGCCCAAAGGGCACCAGCTCCAAGGTGCAGGCCGAGCTCCTCGGGTAGGCCAGCGTGGCTGGAATGTAGGGTGGCAGCAAAAAGAGAGCACTCCACACAGAGAAAGGGACTTGCAGGATTTCTTTCAAGGGGCTGTCAATCTCCAGCATAGGCCCTTTCCCAGAGTTAACCTGGGAACTTAGAAGATGTGCACTGAGACATTTTAAGAAACCCAAGAGTAAAAGGGGGTGCTTTTATGGACATGTGTGGCTGTAGGAGGAGGCTTGGGCTTAGAGCAAGAGCAGCTACAGACGATAACATGGGAAAGGAATCCTCAGGGTTCTGCTCCTGCCCTCGAGCCTCTGCTTCATGTGTCCTCAGGAATAAAATCAGACCTTGCAGAAACTCAATCTGGGTGAGGAGCTGAAAAAATATATAAGTTGAAATTTTAAAGCTGCAGGCTTCTCACTCCTTCTCCTCCAAATCCCAGGGCTAGAGAATTATATTCTAAGAGCATCTATCTCTCCTAATTCTGCTTCTCTCTAGAGGGCAAAAGTCAGGACCCGATTTTAGGAGCTGTTTTTCAGAGTAGGGAGCTCAGCACCCCCTGAGGGCTCATGCATTCACCCCCTCCTCCCTGAGCCCCTGGGAACTCTCCAGTGTGGAGCTGGAGGAAAAACCAGTACAGTACTCTCTCAGGAAAACAAGCTCAGAGGCGGAATCAACAAGACAACTGACAAACACATCCTCTTCAAGAGAGGCCAGGGGTAAGAAGGATGGCTAAACTCAAGTTCTTCTCTCATAGGGAGGGAAATTAATATTCATTTTTTTCAAAAGCAAGAAAAGATAAAAAAAGAAAACTTGAGATAAAGAAGGTAGAAACAGGTCTAATATATCAATAATTAAATAATTATAAATGATTATAATATTTATAATGTATAATATAATAATTATAAATAATAAATGTATTTGGAAGGAATTCACCACTCACTTGATTAACAAATTGAATTTTTAAAATCCAGATATGTGCTATTTATAAGAGACACTCAAGCATAAGGACATACAACGGTTGAAAGCAAAAGGATGGAAAATGACATGGTAGGCAAATATGAACAAACAGAAAGCTGTGTAGCATATTAGTATCATATGAGCCAGGCTCCTAGACAGGAAACATTATTAGGGATACAGAGGATCACTACAAAGTAGTAAAAGTTTAATTCATCTTCAAGAAGAGAACAAGCCGGGTATGGTGGCTCACGCCTGTAATCCCAGCACTTTAGGAGGCCAAGATGGGCAGATCGCTTGAAGTCAGAAGTTCGAGACCAGCCTGGCCAACATGGCAAAACTCTGTCTCTACTAAAAAGTACAAAAATTAGCTGGGCATGGTGGTGAGCACCTGTAGTCCCAGCTACTCAGGAGGTTGAGGCAGGAGAATCACTTGAACCTGGGAGGCAGATGTTGCAGAGAGCCAAGATCATGCCACCGCACTCCAGACTGGGAGACAGAGCGAGACTGTCAAAAAAAAGAGAGACAACAACTTTAAACATAAATGCACAAAATAAAATAGCCTCAAGTATATTAGGTAAAATTGTTTGGAACTAAGTGAATTTAGCATGGCTTTCTCAGTTACCGATAGATGAAGAAGACAAAAAATCAGCAAGGATATTAAAAATATGAACCACTCAATTTCAAGTTATGACCCACTCAGCTGACATCTAATGGATATATTGAGTTCCTTCAAGTATTAGAGAATATACAATTTTCTCAAGAACACATGGAATATATGCAAAAATTTGAGCATGCACTAAGCCATAAAGAAAGTCTCAACACATTTTGAACTTAGATATGAAGCAGACTAGGAACTCTGACCACAATGAAATTAAATTAGAAGTTTAAAGTATACATTTTAAATGACTACATATTTAGCAGTACTGCTAAACAACACATGGGTTAAAGGGGAAATATCATAATTAAAAATTTAATATATCTAAAACTGAATGACAATAAAAATAGCAAGTATCAAAATTGCTCGGATGCAGCCAACGTGTACTTTGAGGGAAGTTAATAGATAATTGCTTATATTAGAATGAAATAAAATCCCAAAATTATTGAGCTAAGTGTTAGTCTTAAGAAGTGAGGGGGAACCAACAAACTCAAAGAAATTAGAATTGAGAACATAAAAATAGGAGCTGAAATCAACAAAGTAGAAAACAGAAATACAATGGAGAAGAATCAAAAGGCTAAGAACTGGTTCTTCACTAAAACTAACAATACAGATAAACTTTTCAAGATTTGTCAAGACAAGAAGATAGAAGTCACAATAAGTAATATTATGCATGAAATGGGGGGTGTTATTATACATAAAGTATACATAATACATAATAAGAGAATATGACCAAAAACAATATGCCAAAAATTTTGAAAACTTAAATATCTACAAAACATAATTTATTAGAACTGACTTAAGCAAAAAAACAAAAGGTAAAACTTGAATAATGCTATAATTATTAAAGAAAAATTATTCTCACACACACAAAAAAAGTACCAAGCCCACATGGGTTTACAGGTGAGGTGAAATTTTCAAGGACCAGATCATCTAGACAAAAGAAATTATTGCAGACAAAAGAAAAATTCTTCCAGACAAAAGAAAATGAGGGATTACTCCCTAACTCCTCTTAGAAGGGGAGATGTTAAAGGAGAATGGACAGTGAACACAATTAAGAAAAATTGCTGCCCCATGGAACTTACGTTCTAGGGTGGGTATGGGAAGGACACACAGTAAATAAGTAAAAGACACAATATGATGGATGGTGGTAACTGTTACGGAGAAAACTAAAACAAGAAAGACCCAGGGGAAGTGGGTGATGCCATTTTAAGTAGGATGGTCAGGGTGGACCTCACATTTCAGGAAGACCTGAAGGAGGTGAGAGAAAGAGACCCATTTTTGACTGGAGGAAGAACAGTGCAGTCAGAGGGAGCAGGAAGTGCAAAGGCCCTGAGGTGGGAACACCATTGGCATGTGCAGGGGTGAGACAGAGGAGTGTATGACTGGGAGAGGGCAGGCAACAGGAAGGAGAGTAGGAAATGAGGGGCCAGACCTCGACTGTGACTCAAGAGAGTGCAGCACAGGAGTGGCAGGATCTGGCTTACATTTTTGCAGGATCACCCTGCTATTATGTTGAAAATGCACTGAAGGAGCGACGGTGGAAGCAGACCCTTTAAGAGGCTATTGCAGCAATCTGGGCAGGAGATGATGGCGGCTCAGATGAGGTGGTGCCGTGGAGGAGGAGGGCTTACGTTCTGGGCAAACCTGAAAGATGCAGTCTACAGGATTTACTCATGGATTGAATTGGGGTGAGAAAGACAGAAGGAGTCCTGGGGGATCCAGGGCTTTGGGCTGGAGCAACTGGAAGGATGAAGTTTCTGTTGAATTTGATCCTTCAAACCACAGAGAGAATGAGAAGAGAGTGGGGAGAGAGACAGGGAGACAGACAGAGGGGTAGAGAGACAGAAATTTTGACATGCTTCTCTTAAGAAAGCCAGCCTCCCCAGCACCACCCCAAAGTCAGCCATGAGGCAAGAGCAAATGGCTGTTTGAGGAGACAGAGAAACAGCATCATAGACAGGCATGACGCAGGAGAAGCAAGATGCCAGTTTTCAAAAAGTAGAACAGAGATTGTGCACATAGCCAGCAAGAAAATGCAGTGGATTTTCATAAAACCTACATTTTTTATTATTATACTTTAAGTTTTTGGGTACATGTGCACAACATGCAGGTTTGTTACATATGTATACATGTGCCATGTTGGTGTGCTGCACCCATTAACTCGTCATTTAACATTAGCTATATCTCCTAATGCTATCCCTCCCACCTCCCCCAACCCCACTACAGGCCCCGGTGTGTGATGTTCCCCTTCCTGTGTCCCTGTGTTCTCATTGTTCAATTCCCACCTATGAGTGAGAACATGCGGTGTCTGGTTTTTTGTCCTTGCGATAGTTTGCTGAGAATGATGGTTTCCAGCTTCATCCATGTCCCTACAAAGGACATGAACTCATCATTTTTTATGGCTGCATAGTATTCCATGGTGTATATGTACCACATTGTCCTAATCCAGTCTATCATTGTTGGACATTTGGGTTGGTTCCAAGTCTTTGCTATTGTGAACAGTGCCACAATAAACATACGTGTGCATGTGTCTTTATAGCAGCATGATTTCTTAATTTTTTTTTTTTTTTAGAGACAGGGTCTTGCTATGTTGCCCAGGCTGGTCTCAAATTCCTGGGCTCAAGCCATCCTCCTGCCTCAAAAGTGCCGGCATTACAGGCATGAGCCACAGTGCTGGGGCAAAACCCATATTCTAATATTGCTTACCAAGATAGACTTATAGCACCTCAGTGAGGCTGGCAGTGCAGCGATGATTAGGTGAACTTACAGAGGGAAAAATGGAGGCCTAGTGGTTAAGTGACTGGCCCAAGGTCACACAACCAGTAAGAGCGATTGCTGGGAGTAAGCCCAGAGCTTCTCACTTGCAGTCCGGGGCTCCACCCAGCCCACACTTTCTTCCTGTAAGGTCATTGCAGAATTCTCTCTCATTTGTTTCTTTTTGCAGCTTGTTTTCATAAGCCACTTATCTCAGGGTTGCTTTTATGAACAGCCTGAGTTAACCTCAATAGCTATGATTTCACTGTCAATAAAACAGCTTTACTTGATGCTCTCTCTCAACCCTCTGAACATATTTTTGTTCAAAATAATGTCCTCAGCAAATGGGGAAAAAAGCAAACTCCACTTCCACCCTGCCCACCACTCACCACCCCTCCACATTCTGACATAACATAGACACCAGCCACAGTTAACTGTGGCATTTGAGTCCATTTATGACACCGTGCAGCTCCCATGGCCAGGCGAGGAGCCTGGCAACCCCAGCCCCAGCGGGCAGGAGCGCTGGTCCCACCATGCCCTGGAGGAAGGGAAGCCCCAGAAAGCTGAATGCCCTGTGCCCGATTTATAAATAGCTCTTCAGAGGCACGGGCTCTCACGGGAGGCCCCTGCCAACTCCCTTCTGGCGGCCTTTATTTTTTCCATGCCAGGCCCACCTTGTACCGACCCCGCCCCACAAAACAAAGGTCCACCCTGTGTGCGATCCTCAGCCCAGCAGCTCCCCTCCCACCCCAGGGGCACGCCCCACCTTTACTCAGGCCAGAGATGGTTGAAAAGCAGCAAGACCTCGGGAGGGCACAAGAGGGCTGAGGAGGCAAGAAACTTCACTAGGACGCCCCCGCAGCAGGGACTGGGGGGGCCAGCTGCCAGCCCTCTTGGCTGGTCCTGGCCTCCCTTCCTCCCACAGTTCCGTCTCTGCTGTTGTCTCCAACAGGCAGGGTCTGATCTGCCCCCACCCCACACCCAACACCTGTTCTTAAAGGGGGAGGAGGACCATGACGTCTACCAGTAAAAATAATCCCTGCGTGCAACAATATTTACATTCTTCTTCCACTGTACAGTACAACCCTTCCAGCAGCGCTGGGGACAAGCCAGGAGACGGTGACTGTGCTCCCGGGGCCCGACCCTGTGGAGACTCAGCTTTCCTCCCATTCTCTGGCCAGGGAGCTCCACGGTCCATCTGTGGACAGCTCTCTTTGCAGGAAAGCTCTTCTCTATGAGGATGAGCACCACCTCCTCTGGCCCAGGATCGACCCCCACAGGGACTTCTGCCCAGACAAGCCATTTGGACTTTGCCCCCCATCACCATGGCCATCAGCTATCAGGAGAGAACCAGCAGCAGCCCTGGCTCCCACCAACCACGACACATGACTCCGTGGCCCATTCCCAATGTACCTGGGCTCTGAGCTTTGCATGCGTCCCCCGCCTCTCTCACTGCCTATTTATGTGCAAAGTGAGCTGCCTCTTCCCAGGAGTCCTGAGGCAGCTCCCAGCCACATGCAGGCCCTGAGCATGTGCTCTTCCGTGGTTTACCTGCATAGCCCCCCAGCAGTCCCAGGAGGCAGGGGCTACTACTCTTCCCTTTTCACAGCCTAGGCCAGGGAAGCCCTCAGTTAGGCAGTCTGCCTTGAGAGAGGTGAAGCTCCCGGCCTGGTGTCTAGAAAGCAGCAGCAGCAACAGCAACAGGTACTAAAGATGAACCCAGCTGTACATGGTCATAGGCACCTGTCTTCCCTGTTGGGAGGCTGAGGCAGGAATTTGAGACCAGCCTGGGCAAAATAGCTAGACCCCATCTCTAAAAGAAAAAAAAATTAAAAACTTAGCTGAGCATGGTGGCTTATGCCTATAGTCCCAGCTACTGGGGAGGCTGAGATGGGAGGATCACTTGAGCCCAGGAGTTTGAGGCTACAGTGAGCCATGATCGTACCACTGCACTCCAGCCTGGGAAACAGAGAGATCCCTTCTCTACCAAAAATAAAAAAAAAATTTTTAATGACCCCAGAACTCTGAGTTCATAATTGGTTGAGTGCAGACTGGATGCAGCAAGTCACGCCTGTAATCCCAGCACTTTGGGAGGCTGAGGCGGGAGGATTGCTTGAGCTCAGGAGTTCGAAGCCAGCCTGGACAATGTGGTGAAACCCCGTCTCTACAAAAAATACAAAAATTAGCCAGGTGTTGCAGTACACACCTGTAGTCCCAACTACTCGGGGTGGGGGCTGAGGTGGGAGGATGGCTTGAGCCTGGGAGGCAGAGGTTGCAGTGAGCCAAGATTGCACCAGACTTTGTCTCTAAATAAATAAACAAGTAAATAAATAAATAAATGGGTGAGGCCAACATGAAGAAGAATGAAGGAAGTGTTACCAGAGAAGACTGTTTTGGATTCTAGCTGGGTCAGACGGTTGGGGGCTGGGGGACGCACTCCAGAGACAGGAACCGGAGTGGGCACAGGCACACAGAGGCGTGTCTTGGAACATCTGCTATTTTAACAGGAATGTGGGAAAAGGAAAATCTGGGGGATTGGGCTGGATGGAGCGTCCTTTAACAAATACCCACTGAGCTCCCCACAGGCTCTCTCAGGATCTGGGGAAGGAGGACCAGCCACGTGGCAGTTCTACATGACTCATTCATCCTTTAACCACATTCCCTGTCACACAGCTCAGGGAGGAGGACTACGTGGTGGCAGGCTGGGGAGTGATCTTCCGTCCCACCAGACAGCAGCCCACCCAGGACACTGCTACACTAGACCCTTCCCCTCAGAGGCCAAGCCCCAGCTCAACCAATTCATTTGCTCCTTCTCACTTCAACTCCAATGAATGCCAATAAAATCTCAGCCATGAATGGAACAGATGCCTGCAAACATTTTTATTATTAAAATAATGCCTTCCTTGTATGAACATCTCATAATTGAGGGTCAAATATAAGCAAAAAGCAGACTCAAAGCCAGCCATCCCTGGTTGACTTGTTGACAAAATAATTCACAGACAGTTCCCAGGCCCTCGGCCACAGAGCTGTAAACAAGCTTCCAGTTGCTGAACGAACCATAATAGACCTGAGATAAAACCATTCGTCTTCAAGTCATCTCAGAACCCAGGAGTGCCAATTCAAATGGTCACGCACAAGCACAAAACGCCAAGCATGAAACATCACGTTTCTGCTGTATTTGATTTCTGTACATTTTCAATGAAATGTCTGGGCATTTCAGTATGGCTGAGTCAGTCTCGGGGTATTAGGAATCAGCCGGGTAAACCAGTGCCCTGGGAAATGTCCCAAGCCAGCTTAGGCATGATCTGAAAAGTCCCTGCAAGTTTCTCTTGCTTTGTATGTTACTCAGTGATAACAGTAATTCAATTCCATTCCAGACCAACAATATACATTGGGTTTCTACTGCATCTTCAGGATCCTGTTCCAGGATATTCCTGAAGACTGCCAGTATCCAGTATTTTACCCACTTGATCCTGGTGCATGTACAGAAAGACATCTCAGACCACACGCTCTGATTTGGGATGGCAGGCCCTATAGTTAGCATAATTATAGAGTGAGCAAGATAACTATAACTTAACCATGCCCTGAATGAGTATGCAGTCAGTGCCTACAGAAGGCCACGGGAACATGTGTAACTACAATACCAGCAGGAGGCAAGGAGTGACAGGGTCTGAAGCTAACAAATTACTAAAGGCAGGAAATCATTGCAACTCAGAGGAAGGCTCTGTAAAACCAGTGGCATGCCCCTGGTCAGCTTAGAGCATGAGTGAAATTTCAACAAGTCAGAAGGTATTGGGAGGAGGAATATTCTTAGGCCAGGTGCAGTGGCTCAGGCCTATAGCCCCAACTATTTGGGAGGCTAAGGTGGGAGGATTGCTTGAGCCCAGGAGGTAGAGGCTACAGTGAGCTGAGACTGCACCACTGTATTCCTGCCTGGGTGACAGAGTGACACCCTGTCTCAAAAAAAGGGATATTCTTGATGGAGGGGGAAAGTGAATGTACGTGGTATGTTTAAAGAGCAGTTAAGTTATGCTCTCTTGTGCCTTGGAGTTGGGTCAAACTCCAAGAAGATGGAACTGCAAAAGCAGACTGGGTTCAAGTTTGCAAGGCCTGGAAGGTCATGACTACCAGAGCCTGGCTACGTTTCTCCTTTCCTCGCGTGACTCAGCTGGACTGCATTCCCCCACCTTCTCCCACAGTTAAGTCTGACCATGTGACTCAATGCTGGCCAACAGAAGGTAGTAGAAGTGATGTAATATACACCACTTCCAGGACTGGCCTGAATCCCACCTCCTCAGGCCGTGACTGGGCCTCCATCCAGGGGTTTCTGCCTGGACACACTCTCTCTCTGCTAGTTTGGATGGCAACACCCATGGCAAGCTTGGAGCACACCATGGAGACAACAGAACCTCCACCAACGTCATCCTTGGTTGATTGTGTGCCGGGGAGCACACCACCGCCTCCCACCCAGCCCCACTTCCCAAGGGACTTTTCCTGAGTGAGGAAGTTACAAGATGCTAGGCTGCTGAGATGTCAGGATTCACTTGCGTGAACTCTGAAGTCAGCATTTCTCCAACTAAAATACCAGGGTTGGGGTCGCATGTTCTTCCTTAGGCCGTGCTTTGGGAAGGGAAGCCCGGGGGCAGCGTGGAAGCTGGTGTGGACGCAGGAAGAAAGCCACAGCAGGACTCTGTTGAAAGACTACTGAAGGGCAGATAAGAGATGAGAAGTGAGGAAAGACAGTGACTGGGAGATGAAGGAAAGGAGGAGATATTTTTCATCATCCACTCCCTCTTTCTATTCAACTTTTATATCACTGTTAATTGAAACAGATTTCTCAAAGCTCACCAGTGACCTCCTCATCCAGAACCAAGGATCATCTTTCTTATTAGCGGGGCCATCCTGTAGCATTTGACCACTGCCTCCTTTTTTGGCGGCTGTCTTCCCTTTCGCCACCCCCAGTCCTTCTTGTCTCTGAACCTCCCTTCTCTCTCCCTCTTTCTCTCCCACACCACCCCCCAACCCCGCCACACCACACACACACTCCTCTCTTCCACCTCAAATGTAAGCTGTCCCAAGGTTCTGGCTTTGCACCTGCTCTTCTCTTTTCTCTATGTGTGGAATCCCCGGGGGGCTTCATTTACCATCTGCCTTCTCCCTTTCTACTCACCTTCTCCCTTTCTACTCACCATCTCCAGAACTGCCTCATCAGCCCCAACTTCTCTTCTGAGCTCTAGATCAAAATGTTTGATTTGCCATCTGAACAGCCACACACAGATGGTCTGCAGGCACCTCGAAAGCAGCCTGGCCAAAACAAAATTCATTCCCTTGTCACCCCCTCTCATTACTCCCCACCCACTGAGCAATGTTGCTGTTTCTCCATTTCTAGTTGTCTGAGACGGGAGGTTCAGCCACAAGCTGGTCATGAAGGGCTCTGTGGAACACCTTGCTAACATCAAGGTGTGATATTTCCCTGCAGGGTCTAAGACCTCCACCCTGGATCCCTCACACCTTTCCACAATTGCTCCAACACTCATTCCACTTTTACAGCATGTCACCCCCTTGTCACGATTCCTCCAAAAGTAGAACTTGTCTCCAAATTACTTGGAAAGGTGTCCACTCCACTGGAATGACTCAGCAGGGCTCAAATAAGCTTGTTCAAATGTTGGTGGTCTTTTCTTACTGTTTTCTCATTTATCTTGGATTTCAATTTCCCTTTTAGCCAAGTTTATTTGCTCCTCTCAAATCTGAAGAAGATTCTTGTTCAGGAAGTAATGACCAAAGATAATTTAAGGTGTTTTGATATTTCTTAATCATCAGATGGCACTGTGCCATTTTCTCTGGGTCATGGACCGATTCCTTTTCTCATTCTTCCTGCTCATGACATAGCTTTCCAACCCTTTTCGTTCTCCTTATATTCTTCACAAGATTTAATGCAACCCAAGCTCTACCTGAATTAGTCAGGACTCTTCTGGTTGCAGAAATCCAAGTGGCAGAAATCCAAGCTAAGTTCATGGGAGCAAACCAAGAGAAGGACAGGCAGAAGAGGAGACAACCATGCAGACCACCAAGCTGGGGACTCAGACCCCATCGGGGTTCACCCACTGTGCTCTGGCCTCAGTTTCTCTTTCTGTGTGGACTTCACCCAGCCAATCCACTTTCTCACTGGGGTGGGTTCATGGGAGCAGCTCTGATTCACATCTTTAGCAGCTCTCCAACCAGAGAGGAAGAGCTTTCCTCCCAGCTCCAATTTCAAAACCGCAGGAAAACACAAGTTAGCTCAGCTTGGCTCACTTTGAGTGTACCTCTCAGAACAGTGACCATGGTCACAACAGTGAAATTATTTACCCATCCTGGGTCACATACCCACTTCTGGTGTCAAAGAAATAGGGTATGCTGCCAGAAAAAAGGAAGAGAGAGTGATGAACAGACAACAAATAGGAGATATCTGCTATATTAGCCACCATTTAAACATACTTCCCTCCACACATGTGCCTTCCTGACCTGTCCTCTCCATATTCAATATTGTGGACAGCTGCCAGTTGCCAGGTGGTGTGTAGTGAATGGAGATTGTAGAAATGAGTCTTCTCCATGCCTCGTCAAGAGAAGACTTCCAGCCCAGGAACACTGCAGGGAGAATGATCTCCAGTGATCCCTTCTGGTTGTAACAGCCTAAGGTTCTGAGAGCCTAATTCTAGGCATGGTGTCGTCTCTTCCTTCTTTCTGCCCTAACCTCCACTTTCTCTTACTCTAATACCAGCTTCTCAGCTCAGTCAAACCTGGACCACTTCTCCCGTGCTCTCCCAAATTCCCAGTTATGGTGCCTTTCCTGGAAATATCCTTCTCCAAAGTCTACTCTCCAAAAATACTAAAGTCACTGTGGCTGATCTCAGCCAGGTGCTTGGGAGAAGAAGAAACTGAGCAATTCACACCCTAGCACAGGGGTCCCCAACCCCTGGGCCATAGACCTCTACCTGTCCACCGCCTGTTAGAAGCTGGGCTGCACACTAGGAGGTGAGTGGTGGGAGAGTGAGCATTACCCCCGCCTAAGCTCCACCTCCTATCAGATCAGCAGCAGCATTAGATTTTCAGAGGAGCACAAACCCTACTGTGAACTGTGCATGCCAGGGATCTAGTTTGTGTCCTTCTTATGAGAATCTAACTAATGCCTGATGATCTGGCGTGGAACAGTTTCATCCCGAAACCATCTCCCCCATCATCCCTCCCACCAGTCCTTGGAAAAACTGTCTTCCACAAAACTGGTCCCTGGTGCCAAAAAGGATGAGGGCCACTGCCCTGGCATGAATGACAGGTGCCCTCCAAGAGTGCCTTAACCCCACTGAATTTCTAATGGGTAGAAGGTTGTTATGGGCTGGACTATGCAACACCAAAAATTCATATGTTGAAGTCCTCACACCCAGTACCTCAGAGTATAATCATATTTGGAGAGAGAGCCTTTACGTAAATTGAAACAAGGTCATTAGAATGGACTCTGATCCAATCTGACTGATCTCCTTATAGGAAGGGGAAGAGACAGACACACACAGAGGGAAGACCACGTGAGAACACAGGGGAAAGATGCCATCTAAGCCAAGGAGAGAGGTCTCAGAAGAAACCAACCCTGCCTACACTTTGATCTTGAACTTCTAGTCTCCAGAATTATGAAGAAATAAATTAAGCCCCCCAGTCTGTGGTATTTGTTCTGGCAGCCCTAACTAACTGATATTAGTTAGTGAGGAAGTGAACTTTCAGCTGACAGGCCTTGTCAGCACTCCCAATCTCTCCACCCCTATCCTTCTTCTCTCTTCCCACAGACCTGGAAAAGTAAGGCTCTGTCTCCCCTCATCAGAAAAGCTGCAATTTCCCCTTCCAGCAAATCACTCCACAAGTGGACCAGGGCATCCCACTTACACTTTCAAACATGCTGAGAAGCAGGACATACGTACAAGAAATATTTAGCCTTCCTCTCTTCCTTGGCAGAATCTTTGTAATTTAGAACTGAGATTAACCTAGCCCCCAAAAAGGGGGAAATAAAGTTTAAAAATAAACACTGTCAGGAACTCACCAGGACTCACTCAAAAGTCCTGGGTATTCAGTAAACATAAAACACTTTGAGAAGCACCAATAGGATGCAATTCAGAGTCACCCATAAGACCAGAATATCAAGTAGGCAGCTGTTAGCCATTCAGCTGCAAAGCCACTCATCTGTATGTAGGGAAATATATGTTTCCAATTTAAAATAAAGTTTGTAAAGCTTGTAATCAGTTTGGTAAGATTTCCCTAGAGGGTCACTAGTAGCTACCAGCACAGAAGTTTCTGGATGTTGAAGGCCTGGAAATTAAATCTTTATACTTGTCCCAATGATGAGGTAGCCAGATGAGAGCAGAGACCACCAACGCTGGCCACGCAAGGTTGCCCTCGGGCAGGCAAGACTCTTCCCCGGGCTGTTAATTTCACAGAGGGGCAACACCATTGTTGATCTTTCTTTTTCTTTTTAAGGAAAGCATTCATAAGCAATGGAGAGGGCACATGAGTCAGGCTCAAAACAAAACCACAGGGGACAACGAAGAGCTGCATCTGAGCAGGCCCTGTGGACAGGCGTGGGAAGTGAGGTCTAATGCAAAGGGGAGAGAGGCCTTACACAACTTCCCCATTTCACAGAGGGGCAGACTGAGTCCTGGGATGTCAGGTGACTTGGGTTAGCTCACATGAAAAAGACCCAGATGACTGCATTTTCTTGCTACCTTATATTTTCAGTTCTCTGCCACTCTTGCTTTCTGAAACCTTCTTTGTCACCCTTTGACCAAGATGCCCCATGTCCAGTGGCTGCCCTCTGACTGCCTGTGCCTGCCACTCCAGAACCCTTCAGGAGCCTTCCTGCCCATAATCTTCCTTTCTACTCCGATCTCATGTGTGCTGAGTCACTTGCTCCCCATCAAGCTCTGTCCCTAGACATTGTCACAGCTTCCCAGCTGCCTGCTTTCTGGCCTAACTTGCTCTCTCTTGCTCACAAATCACTTCCAGAAGCTTCTCTCTACTGCATCACCAAGCACCTAAGATCCAAGTCCAACGTTCTACCTGCCTGGTGGACATCTCCACAGCTGTCTCCCTCCACAACTACAGGTGGCACATTGGCATATTACCCTTTCCAAGTGAGCCAATGGAGTGTGACATAAAAGGCAGGACTTTGGAATCCAAAGGTCTGCCTTGGGTCTTGGTTCCATCACTCTCTGGCTGCATGATCTTGGGTGAATCTCATTACTTCGTGAAGTCTCCAGCATTTTGCAAAGGACACGATAACCGTCCTCACTCTGAGTGGAAGAGGCAGCATAGCTGAGTAGTCAGGGATCAGAGCCAGTTCATTTAGATTCTAATTTTAACTCTGTCTCTTGTTAGCTGTAGAAACTTAGTCAATTTCCTTAACTTCGTTGGCTGTCAGTTCTCTTTTCCTTTTTTCTCTTTTTTTTTTTTTTGAGACAGAGTCTTGCTCTGCCGTCCAGGCTGGAGTGCAGTGGTGCGATCTCGGCTCACTGCAAGCTCCGCCTCCCAGGTTCACGCCATTCTCCCACCTCAGCCTCCCCAATAGCTGGGACTACAGGTGCCCGCCACCAGGCCTGGCTAATTTTTTTGGTATTTTTAGTAGAGACGGGGTTTCACCGTGTTAGCCAGGATGGTCTCGATCTCCTGACCTCCTGATCCGCCCGCCTCGGCCTCCCAAAGTGCTGGGATTGCAGGCGTGAGCCACCGCGCCTGGCCCATTGGCTGTCAGTTTTCTTTCTGTAAAATGGGGATAATCACAGAACCCATCTTTGGTTGTTCTGTGTAATGGATCCATAACAGTGCCTGGCACGTAGTAAGCACCTTAGAAATGTTCAGTGTCATTATTTACAAACTATGATGTACTATGCAAAGGTTGCCCATGAAATTTTACAATATTAGTGTCTCCCCACTGTTTCATATTGTGCTGGACAGGTCTCCTCTGGTTGTACATGAGAGAAACCTAACTCCGAACTCCATGATAGAAAGAGGACACTTTGGGGCCTATGCTATTGCAAAGTCCAGATGCAGCTATGGCCCCAGGCTTTATGAAAATCTTGCCTAGAATGAGAAGGGGAGAAAGCTGCAGAGAGAGTCAGGGAACCCACTCATCAGAAATGCAGCTTTGTGCCCATCTCTGTATTAGATAAATGCACCAAACATAGGATTGTTTCATCCCTAAATTTACATTCAAATGGTTCAATTTCACTATAAGAATATGAAATAGGGCAAGAAGACACGGCATGTGGCATTTTGATCAAATGCAAAGGACATGTGCCATCTGGCGTCTGTGTGCTTTTTATGGACACTCGCGTCCTGCTTCCAGCCCTGTCAGGAGGACTATCAGAGCCTCTCCTCTTACACACACACACACATCCACACGTGTACACACCCGCACACAGACGCCCTCACACTGCATGTAGGGAAATCTAGCCTGAGGAATCACATGGTCATTGAGGTGGGAGGAGAGACCCAGGAAGAGAGGAGGGAGGAGATAGAGAGAGAACCACAAGAGTGGCCGTGACAGCCAAGCAGCTGCCCAGAAACCAGAGAAGAGATGCTAAACTCCCAGAGACTCTCCTTCTAGATCCCGTGGCAAGTCTATTCATTTCCAGCGCACAAGTGGGATGTCAATTTCAATTTCTCAGAATACTGCATCTTCACCCCCCTAATCCACCCATTATTAAACCACCCCAGCCTCATGCATGGTTTGGTTATGGGCTATTAAGGGCTGCCTTGGGTTCCAGAAGGCACACTTCATTTGCTGGTGAATTAATTCTTAGATGTACTATGTATAACACATTTAATGCTCTTTCCAAGCAAAGACATTGTGTAACCTTCGATTACTTTTGCCTGTGCAAAATTGTTATGTCCAGAGTTGAGTCACTCTAAGCACCTCCAAGCGACTGCACTGGCTAGTCCTGACTTAGGAGCTGTGGCAAGAGGTGGTGTGCCAATTTTCAGTCCAATTCTCACTCCTCCACTGCCTGGGGGCAAGGTTCTTGGCAGCCTGAGCCCCAGTTTCTTGATCTGTGATATGGGGATGATCATGTCCTCCACCTGGTGTTGTTATGAAAATTCGAGCATGTTTATGAAGTGTCTTCTGCCTGTAGATGACACTCATAAAATGAGTCATTGGGCCAGGTGTGGTGGCTCACACCTGTAATCTCAGCATTTTGGGAGGCCAAGGCAGCTGGATCACTTGAGGCCAGGAGTTTGAGACCAGCCTGGCCAACATGGTGAAACACTGTCTCTACTAAAAATATTAAAAAAAAAAAAAAAAATACCTGGGTGTGGTGGCACATGCCTATAATCCCAGCTACTCAGGAGGCTGAGGCATGAGAATCATTTGAACCCAGGAGGTGGAGGTTGCAGTGAGCCGAGATCATGCCACCACACTCTAGCCTGGGCGACAAAGCAAGACCCTGAAAAAAAAAAAAAAGTGAGTCATTAAAGACTGGATTTGCAATTTTTTTTCTCCGGAAGAGCTTGTACAGGTGATTCTGGCTCTCCAATTTGGCCCATTCCGATGTCTAACTCCACCAAGGCTCCCCGGCCTAGAAGTCCACACTTCTTCCTTTAGAAATAATAACGATCATAATAGTTGACATTTAGTGTGAGGCAGTGTTAAATGTATTCACCCACTAAATCCTTGCTATAGTTCTCTGATACTATGATTCCCATTTTACAGATGTGGAAACTGAGGCTCTGAGAGGTTAAATCATTTGCCCGTTGTCACACAGCTGGGATGTGGTGAGCCTGCATGCCAACCCAGGCAAGTGGCTCCAGACTCAACACCCCGGAAAGGTGCCACGCAATCCCGAGGAGCTTCCAGGCTTTCCGCCGAAGGTGGGTTTGTTCCCTTGTTGAGAGGACTCTGCGCTCAGCCCTGGGAGCATGTTGATGTCCAGCCTGGACGACGCCTTCCTGAGGGGGCCATGCAGACAACCATGCCCAGGCCGCAGCAAGTCTGCTTTGCTCTGCTTCTCATGTTTCTCTCACAATGAAAATATACCTTGACGATGACACCATCACACTCTAAATCAGCTGGGAACTCCTCACCCCCTTGCCAGGGACGAAAAACAGCACAGATATATGACCAGCTGAGCAATCTGGCTTTCCCCACCTCTTCTCCCAAAATTTATTTCTAAGTCAATGACTAATGGCAAAGCTTAAGAATGAGTGACCCTGTTAAGGATGGGAGAGTTACTAAAAGAAGTTACCATTGCAGGAGGCAACGATTTCTGAGGGTGGAATAAAAAAAAAAAAAAAAAAGCAGAGTGAGAAAAGGAAAAGAATCCTCCAATTGATTTAAAAAGTGTCTGACTGATGAAAAAGTGGAGAAAAATGAGAAGTATTGAATATTAGTAGAACTCCACATTAAATTCCCTGGGTTTTTGTTTTGTTTTGTTTTACTTCTTCTTCAAGTATTTCCTCGCACCCCAATCTCTTCCTGCAGAGATTTGGTAACTTCAACTCGTGCCAAAGAACATAAAACATTCTCTCTGCCCACCCTTCTTGCATCTGTACCTGTGCTCCAGCTTAGAGTTGTTATATTAAAATGTACCAGTGTGCAGGGCACAGCATCAATCTTGGGAGCTCTGGAGCCGAAGCGATCACGCTCTTTGATGGCCAAGACAAAGTTAGGTGATAGGAAAATAGGATGAGGGTATAAGACCTATATTTTTTTGGCAGTGAATTTGAAACTCAGTGCCCAGATTGTACTTTAATAGTCTCAAATTAGCAAAAAGGACTTTTCCCTCTGTCTATAGCAAGTAATTGGCCCAATTCTCCCAGGCATTTTTTTTTAATGCAGAAACCACTTGGTATTCACCCAAGGCAACACAAAAGCATCAGAACTATTTGCCTCTTGCAATTCACATGACTTTCCAGTCCACGTGGTGTAAACTAGATATCAGCATATTTTAGCTCTCACAGTGGAAATTCCCCCATCTACCCAATGCCAACGGAAGCCAGTCCTCCCTTAACCCGCTGCAGCACAGAAATGTCCCCTGGAAACCTCAGGGAGAGGAGCTCAGAAGGTCAACCTTTGACCACCAGCCCACTCGTGTGATTTTAATAAGGAAAATATGGGAGCAGGTTTTCTGTCTTGCCTTACTTTGAGATTTGCATGATGGAAAAGCAAGAAAGAAAAGAGAGAAAAAACTGAGCTGAGGAAGAAGGAAAGAGAAAGAAACAAGAAGGAAGAAGAATGGAGAAAAGAATGGTTTATGACTCAGCCATCCCTTCACCTCTTCCCATAGGCTTCCCTGTGCCTCTTCACGGCAGGCTTATGAGGTCAGAAATCCCAGTAGGTAAACCCCATGTCACTGCTGGCCAGCAAGGTGGAGTGACCTCTTGCCCACTGGGGCCAGTGCCTATAGGTTCAACAATGCACTACATTGTCTGTCCCAACAATGCACTATAGGAACAGGCATCTGGCCCTTCACACTAGCCCTAGACAACTGTCAGCTTCTCCATGTTCTCCAAGCCCTGGTCAACTGTCCCCAGGGCATTAGAAATATCCCAGCAGCCAAAATAAGGGCCCTCCTGAATAGGGCTGGCAGGAGGCCTGGGGCTACCCATGTGTACCCTTTGGTCATGTTCAAATTGTTGCTTGAGGAATTCCATCACCAGTGCTGCCTGACTGGATCCTCTCAAACCCTTTTCTATTTTGCAAGATGAAACAGCAATTTATGCCAGTTCAGCTCCTCCGTCTCCAGGATGGAATTAAACACGCAAGGATTTTAAGAAAGGAAATGCCTGCATTAAGGGAAATAAGAAGGGAACCAAGGAAGGCTAGGGGGTCATCAGACCACAGTGCAAGTCTGACCCGGAGGGAAGGCCAGGAGGTTAGGTGGAAATGCCCTAAACTACCGTGCTGTCAAAGGGAGCTTTGGCAAAACCACTGGGGAGTCTTTGAGCCCAAGGTAGCTGACAAAGGAATCCCAGCTCTCCTAGACAGGTCATTGGCAGGGAATAGCCCGGGGAGGCACGGTCCCAGGGTAAACTCGGCAAAGGACTTAGTGCCCAATCAGTGATGCTTCCCAGAGGCCAAGGTCTTCAGGGCTCACTCTTGCAGTGGTCACCCCAAGTGACAAAGTCTCCACTGTGGAGGATTTCCTCTTGTACCTGCTCCATCACTTCTGAAAGGTGCTAATGATTGGGCTGTTGTGATGGGATGTGCTGGGGCTCAGTCCCCACCACATAGGTCATGCCTTCACTATAAAGATGCAGGGAAGATGCCAAGACATTGGGGGGGGGGCAGTCTGTTGTGGAACTAAATAAGTGCTCCTTTGTTCTCTGAAGCCCAGGGTCTAGCTTCCACACACTCTTGGAACATTTCTTGGTTACAGTGATATTCTCAAAAAGAGGGCAGACCTATCTACTCCATACCTGGCCTTTGCACAGTGTCAATAGCAGAAGACAAAAACTTCCCAAAGAAGAGAAATGCCCAGCATGGTCCCCATTTCCAAAGGGAAAAAAATCAAAAGATGTTTCAATTTTGGCCACCAATTGTGGTCACTTTGGAATCTATGACCCTTGTCAGAAGAATCTGCCATGTGGCCTCTAGTCAATCCAACAGCTGCAATGACCCCACAAAGTGATCCCAAGCCAGCCTCCTCCTGTGGGGTGCGTGTGAGGCTGGCTTCCATCCTCCCCACCCCACAACCAAGGGCATCACAACAATTCTCCCAGGAAGGAAGATGCAAATTCCAATGTGTCTCTTCCCCTTAAACCTGTGGCTCCCGCAGGGCTCAAACAAGAGTCAACTGAAAGAGGCCCCAGGGTGCAGAATTCCAGGAGGCATCATTCTCAGGATGGAGTGAGTACAGAGTCAGCACTGAGCGTGAGAACCATCCTTTGCAGGCCATGGGTCACCTCCCTCCAGTCCACCCAGAGGACCAAAGTCTGCCTACCCTTCAAAGGCTACCCAAGACCTGCCCCTGCGCTCCATCGAGCCTTCCCTGAGGACCCGTCAACTCTCATGTCCATTCCTCTGAGATCCTAGGGCCCTTTGTTTACCGCAGATGGATGGCTTTTCCCATACTACCCTTGCATTGTCCGTGTTTGTGTGAACACCCCTTATCCCTCCCAGTAGACTGCAAACAGCTTCCGGACAGGGGCCATCTTCCCACCTTCACGCCCCTTTCCCATCTGCAGCACCGGCAGTACAGTGACTGAGGGGCTCTGTGTGTGGCTTCTTTGCATCTCTGGCAAGCTGCCAACAGTGTCCCCACGGCCACAGATGCTGAATCCCTCTGTACTAATAGCTTGAATTACAAAGAGAAAGATGCTATGGACACACCATGATAAAAGAGTGTTGCAGAGTAGAGGTTATGCATATGGTTTCCTCCCATGCCATCAGGACCAAAGGAATCGCATCTGGCAGTGTTGTCCCCCTCCGTGTCTCCCTCTGGGAAACCATTAGGAGTGTCCGTGGCTATCAAAGGCCTTTCATTGTAAAATACTGTACTTAGGGAGCACTGTCACTTGATTCTCAGCTATGGCAATTGTTCTGCACAAATTCGGTGGGATAAGGTAGTGTTAAGGTTATTTTTCCCTTGTCTTGAAGGCCATGTAATGTCAGGCAGGGCTGATAAAGATGTCAGAATCAAGAACAAAAAAATTCCAGTACATTGGAAGCACTTATCTCATGAAGTTTCACGGGAATGACTTTGCATATCCACCAGCACTTCAGAAAAAGCTCGGAAAAGAGCTCTCACAAATTGTGTTGTTTCTGCCCATTATAAAAAGAGGAGCAAAATCTGTCATTCATTGACACATAGGGAGTTGGCTAGTTTTCAGCCTCTGTAGTCACCTCTCCGAAAGTGACGGATGGGGGGGGGGGGTTGGAGGAGGAGCCTGAGGCTCCTCTGCATCTCCTCGGAGTTTGCCTTTGTCCCAAGCCATGGGTCTAAAGATTCCTCAGGCATGAGAATCCCACCGGCACTTGTAACAAATGCTGCTTCCACGGTCCCATCTCCGGAGATGCTCCTTCAGTAAGTCTGGGGAGGGATCATGGAATCTGCATTTTTAGCCAGCTTCCCAGGGGATTCTGATGGAGGTGGCACAGGGCCTCACTTTGAGAAGCGCTGCTGTGCCGACCGAAGGTTGAGGGTGCTGCTCGGAGAGAGCCAGAGCATCTGGGCAGGGCAGGAGCCGGCAAGTGAGGTTGAGCCGCTGTCACCTAAAAGGCAGTGGGTACCACCAGGCAGCTTGAAGCAGTTACGCGGGGACACCTTTGCAGCCTCTCAGTCAGCAGCCCCGGGAAAACCCCTCCACCAACACTCACAGCTGGTCACTCTGTATTACGTAGAACACAGGTTCTGGGTTTGAATCTTGACTCCAGCTACTCATCAGCCACCCTGAGATTACTCAGTCTCTCTGGGCCTTGTTTCAAAGATGGGGTGAAAGACATACCTTATGTTATAGAGTTGCCACAAGGGTGAAATGAGATGATCTGTATAAAATGCTTAGTGCAGGGTCTGAGTACACAGTAAAGGCTCAATTCATGGTAGCTGTTCATCTTTTCTGATGTTACTGTTATCTATTCCAGTTATCTGTTGCTACATAGCAAACCATCCCAAAACTAAGTGCCTTAAAACCACAATGGTGGTGTGGCGCAGTGGCTCACAACTTAATCCCAAGCATTTTGGGAGACTGAGGCAGGAGGACCCTTGAGGTTGAGAGTTTGAGACCAGCCTGGGCAACATAGCAAGACCTCACCTCTACAAGAAATTTAAAAATTATGTGGGCATAGTGACGCATGGCTATAGTCCCAGCTACTCAGGAGACTGAGGCGAGAGGATCACTTGAGCCCAGGAGTTAGAGGCTACAGTGAACTATAATCATACCACTGCACTCCAGCCAGGGGGGCAGAGCAAGGCCCTGTCTCTAAAAATATTCAAAAATAAAAAAACAACAATGGCATTTATATTGCTCCCAAATCTGAAATCTGGACAGATCTCAGCAAGAACAGCTCATGCCAACTCCACTGGATATCCGCTGGAGCAGGTGGAAGACTGGGGCTGAAAATACCTGCAAACAGGCTCACTCACCTGGAAGGTGGGGGCACTGGCCCCAGCAGGGCCTTATCCAGGGCCTTACCTGGAACACCCATACGGGCCTGTCCATGGCAGCTGGAAGCCGGAGCAAGGGGGAGATAGACAGACATGCAGAGACACATGGGAAGTAAGCGGGACACAGCCAGCCAGGTGGAAGCCACGTCACCTTGTGTGGCCTAGCTTTCAGAAGACATGCACCATCACTCTGCCACACGCTGTTATTCAAAGGGAGGCACTAGCACTGGCCCATATTCAAAGGGATGAGATTAGACCTTTTAAGGGAGAAGTGCCAAAGAGTCTGTGGAAATGCTTTAGAACCACCACATTACCCAACACCCCCAACATGAGCCAGTTCCTCTGATCTTGCTTCCTGGCTTCATGGGGTAATGACAACCCAAATCCTTGACTCCACACAATCTGCTCTATGAAGCTTAATTCAGCCTTCACAGCCTGGTCCAGCAGGCTAGTCCAGGTAGCCCGTAGGTTACCTCCCATGCATGTCATAAGAAAATACACACAGCACAACGTTTGTGCAGAAAATGACCTCAACTGAGTGGGCATGTGGGAAGGGGGAAGACAGGAATGGAGGAGGCACTGGGTCACTGTACTCACTGGGACTGGTGAGGCAGAGTACAAGGCAGTGAGGACAACAGCCATGTCACGCCCTGCGAGGCAGGTTGGACCAGCAGCTGGGGTGGAGAGACCCTGTCTGCAGGCTCCAGGCACTTCCATCTAGAACCCAAGGAAACAAGTTGTTTGGAATCCTCATTCTTGCCAGAGAAAAACAAAGTAAATCTGCTATCAACCAAACCCGACCAACAAGAATCACTAGTTCACTGGCGTTTCCCAGCATCTACATTTTACCTTAGAAAGAGTTCAATCACAGCCAAGGAAGCTAATGTTCTTATTTTATTCTTTCTGGCTTTAAAAATACAACCCCAATTTTTTTGTTGTTTGTTTTTCTTAAAAAGAGGTGAGGTCTCGCTCTGTCACCCAGGCTGGAGTGCCGTGGCGCGATCATAGCTTTACTGCCTCACTGCTGCAGCCTTAACCTCTTAGGCTCAAGTGATCCTCTTACCTCAGCCTCCCAAGAAACTGGGCACATGCCACCATGCCCAGCTAATTTGTTTTTAATTTTTTGTAGAGACAGGGTCTCACTATGTTGCCCAGGCTGGCCCAATTTCTAATATATCTCCTAGGGCCCATACAAATTGCTAATGAGTTGGTAGATTAATCAAATATGTATTTGTAATTGGGGCATCTTTTGGCCTAATTCTGGAAGCCAATAATGGGCTCCTGTCCCCAAAATGCACAGTGCAAGCCTTCACATGGCCAGTCCTTCCCTCCAAGGCCTCAAGGCTCTGACACCAGTGATATGGTTTGGGCTCTGTGTGGAACTAATCTCATCTTGGATTATAATCCGAATTGCGATCCCTGCTTGTTGAGGGAGGGACCTGGAGGGAGGTGATTGTATCATGGGGGCGGTTTCTCTCATGCTGTTCTCGTGATAGTGAGTGAGTTCTCATGAGATCTGATGGTTTAAAAGTGTTTGGCACTTCCTCTCTTGCTCTCTCTCCTGCCACCCTGTGAAGAAGGTGCTTGCTTCTCCTTTGCCTTCTGCCATAATTGTAAGTTTCCTGGGGCCTCCCAAGCCATGTGGAACCGTGAATAAATTAAGCTTCTTTCCTTTATAAATTACCCAGTCTCAGGTAGTATCTTTATAGTAGTGTGAAACTGGATTAATACAACCAGGTACTCTTCAGTGCCGAAACATGCTGTGAGTTAGGCCTGGAGAGTCCAGCTGGGCTCACCTATCTCAAGGCACTGTCTGCTCTTCACCTTAGCAGACAGAGCCAAAGCTTCATCACCAGCAGGTGACAGACACAGCATGGAGGCATGTGCAGCAGCAGGGAATGTGTGGGGCTCCCAGGTGTGGCCCCAGGAGGCCCCACCCTGGTCAAGGGTAACACATGGCCCACTCAGGCAGATGTTGTTTCTGCAAGTCTGGGAGGGAGCTGATGTGAAAACAGGCCTCTGCTTCCCCTACATGGGGCCTGAAACTGAGGGGGGTGGTTCTTGGGTTTGTTGGGGAAAGGGGACCTGCTCCTTCATGCTGGTTTCAGACCTTGGCAGGCCTGGAGGTGGACCTCTCCTGTGAATATAGTGCCCCTCAATTAGGAGTGATTTTGCTCCCCAAAAGATATTTGGCAATGGCTGGAGACATTTTTGGTTGCCACAGCTGGGCAGGGGTTGTTCCTGGTATCTAGCAGGTGGAGGCCAGTGATGCTAATGAGCATGCTGCAATGCACAGGACAGTCCCGCCGCAAAAAGGATCTGGCCTCAAATGTCGATAGTGCCAAGGTTGAGAACCCTATAATCTCCCCTCTCAAGTACCCAGCAGCCCCCAGAGACGAGAGGAAGCCAGGCCCATCTCCCAGAGCTGGAAACCAATTGTCCTTTTCCTGCCTGGAGACCCCCACTCCAGAGACAAAAAGCCACTCAAAGCCCCTAGCATAATGTGCCTTGCCTAGGCCATTCTTGTAAGGGAGACTCCATTAGCAATTCTTCCCAGGCCAAGGAAAACCTGTGATCTTCTATCCTGCCTATACCTTCAAGCCATTGCCAACTTCTTTCTTGTACAAGAAAAACCAGTCTCGAAGTGTAATTCTGATTAGGGCACTCCTCAGGTAAAGCAGTCATGATGCTCTCGTTGAGCGCCAGCTGCATGCTAAGCACTTAGTGTTGGCAGCCCCTAGACGCATACCTCCCGGAGCTCCTACGGCTCTCATCTGCAGTACAGACCAAGGTCTATGCCATGGCCTCCCGAACCTGGGTAGTTCCACGAACTGTCCAACAAAGTTTCAGTTAGGGTAACTAGGATCTATTTATGATGATCAAAAAGAGGGCTATCTTTTTAGGAAGGTTTGCACCAAAGAGTTGAAACTTTACTCAAATAGACAGCTCAATCAGTATAGCACATACCATCTACCTACATGGGAAACTTGTGATCAGTAAATTATTTTGTTGTTGTTGTTGTTGTCGTTGTTTGAGACGGAGTCTCGCTCTATCACCCAGGCTGGAGTGCAATGGTGTGATCTTGGCTCACTGCAACCTCCACCTCCCAGGTTCAAGCAATACTCCTGGCTCAGCCTCCGGAGTAGCTGGGATTACAGGCGCACAGCACCACACCTGGAAAATTTTTTGTATTTTTAGTAGAGACAGGGTTTTACTATGTTGTCCTGGCTGGTCTTGAACTCCTGACCTCAGATGATCCACCTGCCTCAGCCTCCCAAAGTGCTGGGATTACAGGCATGAGCCACGGCACCTGGCTATCTTTAAGCCCTTAATTATGAGCGCTGTGCTGAAGAGTACACAACCTTTAGGATCTTGGCTGACACTTCCTCCATGTAAACCCCTTAATACCCACTGCAGCACTAAGTTCTATAAGGCAATTAAAACAGGCAGTTTATAAACCCAACACCAGGCAGAACCCATAAATAATAATGATGGTTTATAAAAGCCATTTCATTGAGGACTTTTTAAGCTTATTAAGAAGCAGAGACTAGTATGAAGAATCCCCCTGCCTCCATCATTCAGTTTCAACAACCATCAACTTTCTGCCTTACTTATTTTATTGACCCCCCTCCACAGAGATACACACACAATTTCTTCTGGAGCTTAAAGGAGATCTCAGCCATCACATCATTTCAGCTGTAAGTACTTTAATATGTATCTCTAACAGATGGGGCTTTTTAAAAATAGCCATAACAGCCGGGTGCAGTGGCCTGCACCTGAAATCTCAGCATTTTGGGAGGCCAAGGTGGGCAGATCACTTGAGGTCAGGAGTTCGAGACCAGCCTGGCCGACATGGTGAAACCCCATCTCTACTAAATATACAAAAATTAGCCGGGCGTGGTGGTGCGCGCCTGTAATCCCAGCTACTTGGGAGGCTGAGGCATGAGAACTGCTTGAACCCCGGAGGCAGAGGTTGCAGTGAGGTGAGATCGTGCCACTGCCCTCCAGCCTGGGCAACAGAGCAAGGCCCTGTCTCAAAAACAAACAAAAAAATAGCCATAACACCACTGACCCACCCAACAAAACTAACATCTAATATACAGTCCATCCGTCCATCTTACATTGTCCTCAGCTCTCTCAAAAAATGTCTTTTTCCAGTTGGCGGCTGATACTCAAAGGAGTGCTGACCTCACAGAGAATCACAGTACAGAAACAAAGGTTTGTTGTCTTTGGCCTTCTCAGCTGCAATGGCCCTTCCTGCCTACCTCCACCCTACCTGCCATTCTCTAGGCAGAACCAGGGGTTGGGGGGACATAGTCAGAGCATTGACGGAGCAGGTGTCTTAAGCGTGGTCCTGATATCAACTTCTCCTCCAGATCAGCTCCTCATCAGAAAAGCCACCCTTTCTCAGGCCACTTTCCAGGTAGGCCCAAGAGATCAGGAAACATACCTGGCCGGAAGAGCCAGCAAGGCTCACTGCAGACTCTTGGCAACCCTATGGGGGCCACGAGCTTCAAGGATTTTGTGACATACTTAGAATGCAGTCCCTGAAGAGCTTGGGCTCTCAAGGGTGAGGGGAAAGGCACACCTAGTAATTTATATGTTCAAATGAATACTCCCCTGTTCTGAAAAGCTTAGCAGGCCCTGTATGAGCAAATTAATTCATGCATCTGTCATGGAGAAGTTAGGGGCAGCCACCCAAGATTCTGGGACTTTAGGTGACAAGCCAGGGCAACATGGAACAAGCCTGTCAGACTTCCCTCCTAGAGCTCTGCATGCTACAGACTAGGATCAGTGCTCAAGCTACAGGTTCTAATAGAAATAGCACTATGTGTTAATTATAAGTTTAAAAAAGGAGAGAAGAAATAACTTTGTTTAAACCTGATCTTCTCTGCTGATAAAAATGTTTTTAACACCTTTAGTAACCCTAGTTTCCAGCAGGTATAAAAAGTTAACTCATCTACTTATAGATATTTTAGGGGTTCCTCCCCATCTTATAAAATAAGTTCTTGAGTCCAGGGGAATGGATTCTGAAGGCAGTATTGTGGGAGATTAAAATCAAAAGCTCAAAACTTACCCTCTTCAGAGCTGTTTGACCTTGGGCAAACTAATTAGCTTCTTTGCTGTTGTTTTCCCACCTACGAACTGAGGATGAGACTATCTCCATTGCAGAGTTGTTACAAAGGTGTAACAAGATAACATATTCTCATTCAACACACATTTATTGAGTGCAGGCACTGTCCTAGGTGTCAAAGATAGAGGCCGTGAGCAAGTCAGACAAGGCTTTTGCTCTCTCAGAGCTTTTGTTCTGATCAGGAAAACACACATGAAGAGGAACAGAAATATCCAGTAGGAATAAATTCTATTCTGAGAATTTTTAAAAACACTGTGCAATGCAGAGGATGTAAGTGACTCTAGGGAGGCCTTTTCAAGGATATGGTAACCAGCCGGAATGATAAGGAGCCAGCCACACAAAGGTCTGGGGAAAAGCACTTTAGGCAGAGGGAACAGCAAACACCAAGCGTCAAGGATGGATGGAAGTTTGTTGTGTTTGAGTGGCAGAAAATGAAGAAACGTACAAAATGCCGTCTGTGAGTGATATGGTTTGGATCTGTGTTCCCGCCCAAATCTCATGTTAAATTGTAATCCCCAGTGTTGGAGGAGGGGCCTGATGGGAGGTGATTAGATCATGGGGATGGATCTCTCTCCCTTGGTGCTGCTGTTCTCATGATAGTGAGATGTGGCTGTTTACAAGCGTGGGGTCCCTCCCTCTCTCCCCCATGCATGCTCCTGTTCCTGCCATGTGAGATGCCTTGCTCCTCCTTCACTTTCTGCCATGAATGTAAGTTCCCTGAGGGCTCCCCAGAAGCTGATGCCACCGTGCTTCCTGTACAGCCTGCGGAACCCTGAGTCAATTCAACCTCTTTTCTTTATAAATTACTCAGTCTCAGGTATTTCTTTATGGAAGTATGACAAAGGACTAATACAGTGAGGTAGGCAGTGTCTAAGCATGAGTTTCATGAGGCTTCAGAAGGGGCTCGGATTCACTCTAGTGGTAATCTGAGGCCTTTAGATTAACATTTCGGAATCACTGGCCACTCTACTTTTCAGAGAAATGATTGGAGGGGATAAAAGGAAAAGCAGTAGGACCAGTTAGGAGACTTTCAGAGTAGCCCCACTAAGAGAGGACAACGGTATAGAGTAGGACTCGAGTGGTACAAATGGGGAGAAGGGTCAGGTTTGGAATACATTTTCAAAACAAATCTCCCAGGACTTGCTCCTTACATTTTGTAAGGAGCAAAAGGAATAAAAGCATGAAGAATGATTGTTTGAGGCCCAGAGAGTGGGTAGATGATGGTGCCATTTACTGAGACAGAAAAGACAGGAGAAGCAGCCATGAGGAGACAGGGAAACAAGAGTTCTGTGTTGGCCACACAAGCCTGAGATGCTTGAGACACCTCTAAGTGATGTCAAGCAGGCAGATGGATTTAGGACTCTGGAGATCCAGGGGGAAATTAGGCTATCAGAAGTCTTCAATAGAAAGATGGTCATGAAAGCTGAGAGTACAGGTAGGATCACATAGGGAGAAAATGGGGAAAAGAGAAGGGGATCTAGAGTTGGGTTTTGGAATATTCCAACATTCAGAGGACAGACATTCCGGGGAGATACTGACCAGGAGCAGCTGGTGAGGTAGCAGGACAACCAGAAGCATGGGAAGCCATGAAATGGCATGGAATGGGATGGGATGGCATGGAATGGGAAGGGATGGCATGGAATGGGAAGGGATGGGATGAAATAGAATGGAATGGAGTGGAATGAAATGAAAGCTCCAAAAAAACGCTTCCAAAAGGAAGGAGTGGTCAGTCATGCCAAATGTCACTGCAAGACTCAATAAAGAGGCTAGCAGATGGACCATGGGACTTGGCAGGGTGGAGGTCTTCATTGTGAAGACAGTTTCAGCTGAAAGCCTGACTGAAGAAGACTCAGGAGAGAAGGAAATGTGGAAAAGCAAACAGACAGCAAGACACCCTCTCTCTGGGAGGGAGAGCAGAGAAATCAAGTGGTATCTAGATAGGCACAGAGATCAAAGAAGAGCCAATGGCATGTCAGCATGCCCTCCGGAGGAATGGAGCAGAGAGGAAGAAACTGATGATGCTGGACAAAAGGCAATTTTTGTAAAAGCTATCATTGCGTTAATAATTTGTGTATAGGTGCATGTATTTATAATTTTTCTTTCACTTAGGGATTCTTCAGCTTAGAGAGTCTTTATTTCTGTTGTACTAATATACAGTTACACTTTTTAATAGAAAGAATATCTAATCCTCCATTTGTGAGAAAGTGCCCCAAAGGATGGGCTTAAATGGGTATATGAGATCCTCAGCTGTGCACATTCTCACAGTCTTAAAATTATTCATTTCTAGTGTTCTCTGTGTACACCAGGTAACACACGGTCACTCCTGCTTATAACCTCAGCTTCTGGCAAGCTGAATTCCTCACAATTCCCCAAAGGCCACATGGTTTCAGGCAGCTGTAACTTGCACCCTCACACAGGCACCTCACAGCAGCAGGGGTGCCTGACTGCTCTGGCTCTCTGATGTGTCTTACCTAAGGAACACCCTCTGGTCACTCTTGGAATCCTCCCTAACCTCTGTAGATTGCTTCTCGTTGTTTTCTTTTTCTAAAGGTACTGCAGAACCCCAGAGAGTGTTATGAACCAAGGATTACAACTAAACCAATTCTGTGAAACTGAGGTCTGTTAAAAACAAAACAATCATGCTAAAAAAAAAAAAGTGTATGCTTGCCAAAAATATAAGCAATACAGAAAGGAATAAAGCAGAGATCAAAATTCAACTGAGACCACACCCTCAGAAACAACCATCATTAACATTTTGCACAATGTCCTCCAGAACACTCTGTAATCCTGCATGAAAGAGACCCATCCTAGGACAGAAGAATCACTCCTAGACTAAAGTGTCGTTGGCTTCCTACGGTGACTACTGCAGGGGGCTTGCCTTGTTTTTTGTATCCTCAGTGTTTAGCACAAACCCAGACACTGCAGAGGACCCAAACATGTTGGTCAAATTAATAAATAAGAGCATATGTGGCTGTAGAGCTTAGCAACAGCAAGAATAATGCAGTTCCCTAACATCACTTACAGAGCAAGAAGCAGAGACCCAGAAAGAAAGATGCACTCACCTAGCATTAAGGGAGAGGGTGAAGCCCTGGAAGGCTTATGGTCTTTGCTCCAAAACAGATCCAAATAAAGTTGCATTTCAAATCAATGTGGAAAATATATTTTTAATAAATGCCTGTAATTCTAGCACTTTTGGAGGCCAAGGTGGGAGGATCATTTTAGCCCAGGAATTTGAGAGCAGCCTGGGAACGTAGCAAGACCCCATCCCTATAAAATTAAAATAATTATTTTTTGAAAAAGCCTTTAAGATGTGCCTGCTAATTTACTCACCATTTCCAAAACCAAGAATTTATCACAAAGAAGCATTTCGAGTTATATGCAAAGATGTTCACTGTGGTAATCTCTGATAATTGGTTATTTTTTTCTTTTATACTTGTTATTGTTTTCCAAGTGTTCTAAATTGAACATTTATTTATTTATTTATTTAGGACAAGGTCTTGCTCTGTCACCCAGGCTGGAGTGCAGTGGCACAATCACAGCTCACTGCAACCTCTGCCTCCCTAGCTCAGGCACTTCTCCCCCTCAGCCTCCCTAGTAGCTGGGACCACAAGCACGTGCCACCATGCTCAGCTAATTTTGTGTATTTTTTGTAGAGGCAGGGTTTTGCCATGTTGACCAGGCTGGTCTTGAACTCCTGGACTCAAGCAATCCGCCTGCTTTAGCCTCCCAACGTGCTGGGATTATAGGCATGAGCCACCACACCCAGTCTTGAACTTATTAAAAAAATAAATGAGGATTTTCAGGTAAAGATGCCAGATTGAACACTGATATTTACCTTTATTTTCTCCCAAAACCAAACTGAAATAACAGTAATGTGATTTTTTTTCTTTTTTTTCTAAATTTATCATACTTTAAGTCCGGGGATACATGTGCAGAACATGCAGTTTTGTTACACAGGTATACATGTGCCATGGTGGTTTGCTGCATCCATCAACTCGTCACCTACATTAGGTATTTCTCCTAATGCTATCCCTCCCCTAGCCCCCGACCCCCCAACAGGCCCCGGTGTGTGATGTTCCCCTCCCTGTAATGTGATTTTTAACAAAGAGAATGGGCGGACAGAAAAACACTTTTCTTTTTTTTTTCTTTTTTTTTTTTTTTTTGAGACAGAATCTCACTCTGTTGCCAGGCTAGAGTGCAGTGGCACAGTCTCAGCTCACTGCAACCTCTGCCTCCCAGGTTCAGGCGATTCTCCTGAGAGCCTCCCAGGCAGCTGGGATTACAGGTGTGCACCACCACGCCCGGCTAATTTTTGTATTTTTAATAGAGATGGGGTTTCACCATGTTGGCCAGGCTGGTCTTGAACTGCTTATCTCAAGTGATCCACCAGCCTTGGCCTCCCAAAGTGCTGAGATTACAGGTGTGAGCTACTATGCCCAGCCAAAAAAACATTTTGAAAGCTGGAAAATGAAGGAATAGTAACTAACTTAAGCAAACCTGAACCAACCATAGGTAAAGCTAAGACACAACCTGAATCACATCCTGAACTTCAAAGGCTCAGGAGGCAGCAACACCCAGCTCCTTTGGAAGCAGAGAAAAAGATGGGGCAGAAAACAGAAGGTCTGATTGAAAAGTCTGTTTGAGAAGCAGTTAACTCCACCAGCTTTCTTTCCCAGCTCCACAAAGGGCAGGAGCATGGAGGGTTTTTTCCCTCTGGAGAGGTAAAACCAAGCCTCTCTGGTTGGGGAACACCAGGCAGAGATAAGGGCAGGAGTACTGTATGGAAGAAAAGGATGAAGTCAAAGCTGCATGCTGAGCATCTGAGTCCCAGCCTTCCTTCCCGTCGTGACGCTCAGAAGGCAGACAGCCAAGCTTAAATCCTCCAGGCAGAAGATTCAAAAACTCTTCTCTTGGGAATCCAACAAGTTCATGAGAAAGTCATCATCAGAGGGTTTCTTAACAAAACTGTCAAGCTGGGCCAGACACAGTGGCTCACACCTGTAATCTCCATGTACTGAGAGGTCAAGGCAAGAGGATCACTTGAGGCCAGAAGTTCACAACCAGCCAGGGCAACATAGTGAGACCCCATCCCTACAAAAAATGTTTAAATCAGCCAGGTGTAGTAGTGCACACCTGTAGTCCTAGCTACTTGGGATGCTAAAGTGGGAGGATCATTTGAGTCCAGGAGTTCAAGGTAGCCATGAGCCATGATTGTGCCACTGCACTTCAGCCTGGGCAACATATCAAGACCATGTTTCTTAAAAAAACAAACAAACAGGCTGGGCGCCATGGCTCACGCCTGTAATCCCAGCACTTTGGGAGGCCAAGGGGCCGGGGAGCGGAGGGGGAGGGAGGTGGGCGTGGATCATGAGGTCAGGAGTTCGAGACCAGCCTGGCCAAGATGGTGAAACCCCATCTCTACTAAAAATACAAAAATTAGCTGGGCATGGTGGCGGGCACCTGTAATCCCAGCTACTTGGGAGACAGACTGAGGCAGGAGAATCATTTGAACCCGGGAGGTGGAGGTTGCAGTGGGCCGAGATCATGCCATTGCACTCCAGACTGAATGACAGTGTGAGACTATGTCTCAAAAAACGAAAAAAAAAAAAAAAGAACAGCCGAGCTGAATCATCTTACAATTAATTCCACTGTCAGTAAAGCCCTCCACTCACCTACTACCACCAGCACCACGCAGAGCAGACTATAAACAGATTTTTGGTGCACCACTCTTAAACTATAAACAGAATAGGCAAGAATCCCAAGATAACTTGAGAAGCATTTACCCTGTTTCATTGATCCTAAGATGCATGTGTCCGAATGAACATCTCTGAAATCTACCTTACAAATCAATAGTATTGCAAAATCGTGGTCAGTCAGGAGACAGCCGTGATACGGCCATGCAAAATAATTTCATGGACACTTTCTCGTAAGATTAAGAGTACCAGCATCGAAGGTTCTCAAAGTCGATAAAATACGGTAATCTGAAAGCCAGAGACCAAAGCAAACTGGAAAAAGGAGGTAAAAACAGAGAAAATAGCCCCCAAACCCTTATTAATATCCTGAGAGAGATAATGGAATACAATGTACTCATTTTTTAAAAATATGAAAGAACATTTAAATAATCCTTGAAATTTAAAATAAGGTAGCTTGCAATAGAAGACTAGGTTGGGGAAATTTTCCAGAGAGAAGGGTAAACAGAAAAAGAGATAGAAAATAGACAAGAAAAAAATAAGAAAATTAGAGAATTGTCCAGGAGTTTCAAAAAGAGAAAATAAAGAAATCATCAGCAAAATTATTCAAGAAAAATCTCTCAGAATTGAAAGACATAAGTTTCTAGATTAAAAGGAGCCCACCAAGTCCCAGAAGACAAAATAAACCCACAACAAAGTGCATCATTGTGATATATAGGAACACTAGGGACAGAGAAAGAGTCTACAAACTTCGAGAGAGAGAGAGAGACAGAACAACGCAGGTCTTATGTAACAAGGCAGAATATAACAGAGCAGAACTTCCAAATTCCAAACTCCAAATTTTAAAACCTAGAATTGAATACTCAGCCAAACTATCAATGAAATGAGATGATACGATAAAGGCCTTTTCAGACCTGCAGGGAAAGAGGTGAAGAAATTACCCAGATAATGGGTGGAGGCAGAACTCAAGATGGCAGATGAGTCACTGCTGTGTGAGCAACCCGTGCAGTTTGGAGCAGATCAGAAGATCCAGAAGAGATTTCTTCAAGAAAATGAAATTAAACATATTGAGAGGTATGCCCAATTGAAAGAGCTGGCATTGAATTAGTTACAAGTATACAGAAAAATAAGCAAATAGAACTGGAAGACAATTATTAACTCTACCGAAAATAAAAAAGTGCAAGAGGAAGGAAACGTAATGATTGTGTACCGCGTGACTCAGCAAGCATAGTCACAATAAACACTGAAAAATGAGCCAGCCAAAATTAGAACTCAACTGGATAAAGAGAATGGAGAAGACTTAAATTGTGTTCTGAGAGACAGGCGGGTAAAAGACAGCAAAATCTTTGTATTCCAGCAAATACTTACTACCCACATTTTTTCTTCAAGAAATATGCTAGCATTTTACATATTTACCAATTTACATATTTTACAAATACAGAAATGAACATCAAAACACTCAGGTGAAAGTTACAAGGAGGTGCTTCCGGAAAGTGGGACAGGGAACTGCTGCAATGTTTGACAATCAGCCACGTTGAGTGATCTTAATATTTGTACTCTATACATATGTGGCTTTAACAAAAGTAAAAGTTAAAGTAGAAAAAAAGGAAGGAAGAATGAATGAGCATGGGCTTTGGAATCATGTGTAGGTTTGACCACCAAGTATAGCTGGCCCTCTGTATCCATGGATTCCACGTCCGTGGATTCAACCAACCGATTTCGATAATCTGATTTCAATCAGATTATTTCCGATTGAAAATAGCTGGAAAAACATTGTGTCTGTACTGAACATCCCACTTTGAGAGGCTGAGGCGGGTGGATCACTTGAGGTCATGAGTTTGAGACCAGTCTGGTCAACATGGGGAAACCCCCATTTCTATTGAAAAAAAAAAAAAAATTAGCCGGACATGGTAGAACACACCTGTAGTCCCAGCTACTCGAGAGGCTGAGGCAGGAGAATCTCTTGAACCTAGGAGGCAGAGGTTGCAGTGAGCCGAGATGGCACCGCCTGGGCAACAGTAAGTGAGACTCCACCTCAAAAAAAAAAAAGAAAAAAAAAGTTATGCTCTCTGGTAGATAATCAGAAATAACATGAAAGTAAATAGAAATGTTTTAAACCATTTCTTCCTCATGTAAGATATTTTCTGATGGAGTCATAAGAAAAGGAGGAAATGTACAGAAAACAGGAAGGCTTTGGAAGAAATTAGGGGGGTACTACAAAGTGTTTGGGGTTGGGAGCAACTATTCAAGGAATTTCCATTTCCAAGCTACCAACGGTGTATTGGTCCATTCTCACATTACTATAAAGAACTACCTGAGACCAGGCGCAGTGGCTCACGCCCATATTCCCAGCACTTTGGGAGGCCAAGGTGGGTGTTTCACCTAAGGTCAGGAGTTCGAGACCAGCCTGGCCAACATGGTGAAACCCTGTCTCTACTAAAAATACAAAAATTAGCCGGGCATGGTGGTGCATGCCTGTAGTCCCACCTATTCAGGAGGCTGAGGCAGGAGAATTGCTTGAACCCAGAGGCGGAGGTTGCATTGAGCAGAGATCGTGCCACTGCACTCCAACCTGGGCGACAGAGTGATACTCCGTCTCAAAAAAAAAAAAAAAGAACTACCTGAGACTGGGTATTTTTTTAATTTATTTTTATTTTTTGAGACAGCGTCTTGCTCTGTTGCCCAGGCTGGAGTGCAGTGGCACAATCTCAACTCACTGCAACCTCTGCCTCCTAGGCTCAAGGCATTATCCTCCCACCTCAGTCTCTCAAGCAGTTGAGACTACAAGCACCTGCCACCACACCGGGCTAATTTTTGTATTTTTAGTACAGAGGAGGTTTCACCATGTTGGCCAGGCTGGTCTAGAACTCCTGAGCTCAAGCAATCCACCTGCCTCAGCCTCCCAAAGTGTTGGGATTACAGGCATGAGCCACCATGCCTGGCCAAGACTGAGTAATTTATAAAGAAAAGAGATTTAATTGGCTCACCATTCCACAGGCTCTACAGGAAGCCTGGCTGGGGAGGCCTCAGGCAACAATCATGGTGGAAGGTGAAGGGGAAGCTGGCACGTCTTACTTGGCACGAGCAGGAGGACCACCAAGAGAAAGGGGAGGTGCCACATACTTTTAAACAACCAGATCTCGTGAGAACTCACTCACTATCACGAGAACAGCAAGGGGAAAGTCGGCGCCCGTGATCCAATCACCTCCCATCAAGCCCCTCCACCAACAATGGGGATTACAATTCCACATGAGATTTGGGCACAGACACAGACCCAAACCATATCCAATGGAAAGTGACAAATACACCACTGCAGTAACTTACTGTGCAGTTACAATGTCGAAAACCTGGGTGAACGCCTCCCACCATCTGAGGTTCTCTTCAGCCCTCCCCCGAGGCTATCGAGTCACCAGCAACCTTCACCTGCCAAGCAGGGTGCCCACTGCTCTGTCCTAGCCTTCTGTGACCTTTCAGCAGGACTGACGTACTGAACGACTCTCTCCGTGAACACTTTCCGTCCTGCCTTTCTGACACCATGCTCTGCTGGTGATGCTCCCTTACCATTTCCCCAGGATACCCAGCCACCCTACCCTTCTCTGAGCTTAGCTAGCTGCAGCAGAGTCCTCATGATCCTCCCTCCGCTATTTTTGCCTGTCTCAGGTCATTCTCCACTCAGCAGCTAGAGTGGATCATTAGAAACGTAGGTCAGATCAGACCATCCCTCCCCCTTTTTTCACTCTTTTTTATTTGTATAAATGTATAGGGTACAGGTGTAATTTTGCCACATGCATAGATTGTGTAGTGGTGAAGTCAGGGTTTTTAGGGTATCCATCACCCGAATAATGTACCTTGAATACATTAAATAATCTCTCATCATTCACCTCCCTCCCACCCCCTTGCCCTTCCAAGTGTCCATGGTCATCATTCCACACTCTATGTCCACATCTACCCATTATTTAGCTCTCACTTGTAAGTGAATACATGTGGTATTTGTCTGTGTCTGACTTGTTTCACTTAAGAAAATGGCCTCCAGTTTCATCGGCGTTGCAGCGAAATACATGATTTCATTCTTTTTTATGGCTGAATACTATTCCATTGCATCACATCCCTCTTAATATGCTCCTATGGCTTCCTACTGCACTTAAATCAAAGGCAAGCTCCTTACCCCAGAGCCTACCTAGAGGTGCACCTTATCTGACCCTTTCTCCCCTCCAGACACCCCCTGGCTGTGGTCACCTTGCTGGCTGCCCCTTGTCTTCCAGCTGTCAGCTCACACACCCCATTCTGAAAGAGGCCTCCCCATCACTCACTCTCACACCACCCTACTTATTTCCTTCATGGCACTTACTACAAATTGGAATTCCTGTGTGTCCATTTACATACATGGTAATTGTGACTTCTGCCCTATGATGCAAGCTCCATGAGGGTAGAAGCTCTGTCTTGCACAGGGTCTGGCTCAGAATTAGAACTAAATGAATATTATTTATAACCAATCAATTAGTAATTAATTAGTAGAAAAAAATAGACCAAGAGAGACCGAATAAAATAAACAAAAACAAAAGACCCTAGAGGAAACAGATAATGCAGACAATAGAAGAGAGCTTCAAAACTTTCTAAACTGTCTCAGAGACTTTATAGTTTATTCATTAAAAAAGAAAAGAAATACAAGCTGCTCACCAAAAAAAGTAGATAACAAAATAATTCTTGAATTTTTAAAATATAATTGACAAAATCAAAAATTCAATAAAAGAGCTAGAAGCAAAACACTGATCTTTCAGATTATAAATTTAAAATGCAAAGATTTAGAAAAAAATCACTTAAAAAGTTGAGACTTAAACAGATCAATTCAAAAATCCTAATATCCACCTAATATATGTTCAAGTAAAAGAGGACAACAGGCAAGAAGAAAATTATTAAATTTTTCCAGAACAAAAGAAAGATGTGAGTCTCCAGGCATCACTAAGTCATGAAAAGGATAAGTTAAAATGCACACACATGGCCAGGCATGGTGGCTCATGCCTGTAAACCCAGCACTTTGGGAGGCCAAGGTGGGTGCATCACGAGGTCAGGAGTTCAAGACTAGCCTGGCCAAGATGGTGAAACCCCGTCTCTACTAAAAATACAAAAATTAGCCAGGTGCAGTGGCAGGCACCTGTAATCCCAGCTACTCAGGAGGCTGAGGCAGGAGACTCGCTTGATCCCTGGGGGCAAAGGTTGCAGTGAGCCGAGATCATGCTACTGCACTCCAGCCTGGGTGACAGAGTGAGACTCCGTCTTCGGGGAAAAAAAAAAAAAAAAAAGCACACACATACACAACCCTAGAGCTATCATCATAAAATTTTAGAATGCCAAATGTGAAGTTTCCAGACAGAATAAGTTGCCTACAAAGGAACCAGAATCATATTGGCATTAGATTTTTAATCAGCAATCTTCAATGCCATAGGACAATAAAGTATTACCTTTAAGTTTTGAAGAAATAACATAAAAGGTTATAGCTTCCTGAGCTATCAATCAAGAATAAAAATAAAACCTAGATATTAATGTATAAGCAAAGACTCTGATATTTATCAAATAGCGATCTTCTCTGAGAGAACTACTCAAGTATGCACCCCAGCAAAACAACAAAGGAGTGCAAGAAAGTGACAGACACAGTAGTGTTAACCCAGGAGAGCATGAAAAGATACTCTAGGGTGATCGCTGTGCAACAGCTAGATCCAAATTAGAACCTAGAAAAATTAGAAAATTCAGCAAGCTCTAAACTAAGTGTATTCATAAAGAAAATTGATTCCCTGCAAGAAACTTTAACACTTAAAAATGGATAATTTTAGTTATAAGATGGATGCATAAAATAATAAAAGTAAGCCAGGCATGTATCTGTAGTCCCAGCTACTCAGGAGGCAGAGATGGGAAGATTGCTTGAGCCCAGGAGTTCAATTTAGCCTGTAAAAAATAATAATAATAAAGGTAAATAGTTAAAATATGCTGTCCCTCTTCCTGTCTCCTAAAAATCACCTCTTAAGTACCTGGGTTTATAAGCATAGGATCTCATTTCCTTCTCTAGTTACATAATCACATTACGTGGTTCTTCATTGAACAAATATTTATATAATCTTATTATAAACTATGGATATTGGCTTTCAGTTTTTAGAATCAACCTGTAAGCAAAGCATAAAGGACACATATGGTTATAGAACACAATATGTGTTGTAAACCTAGACAGTGAAATGATGACAGCAGCCAAGAGACGATGGAGCTGGAACAGTGAAGGGAAATGCAGGGGAACCAATTTTCTCATTTTACAGAGTGAAAATTCAAGGGAAATTCTAACCAATAGGTCAGGATGTAAAAGTGCAAAAATACTACTTAAAGCTACAGTGGTAGCCAAGAGAGGAACTAAAAATAAAATGTGTCAAGCAGAAACTAAAGTGGAGGAAAAGAAAGAAACATAAATTAATCATTGTTGTAATGGGGAGACAATAGATACTGTCAAAAAATTATAAATCAAGGAACAGAGGTAAAATCACATCATTGCAAGCACGGCAGTAACTACCAGAAGAACCAAAAAGAGGAAGTTTAAAAACTTGTATCTCTAAGGAGAAAAACAGGCTGAGGTGGCTGAAGAAAAAGGAAGGCTTGGACTTTTTTTTTTTTTTTTTTTGGCGTCTCTCTGTCACCCAGTCTGGAGTACAGTGGCACAATCTCAGCTCACTGCAAACTCTGCCTCCCAGGTTCAAGCAATTCTGCTGCCTCAGTCTCCCAAGTAGCTGGGATTACAGGCATCTGCCCACGCCCAGCTAATTTTTGTATTTTTCTTTTTTCTTTTTTTTTTTTTTTTTGAGATGGAGTCTCACTTTGTCTCCCAGGCTGGAGTGCAGTGGCGTGATCTCAGCTCACTGCAAACTCCACCTCCCAGGTTCATGCCATTCTCCTGCCTCAGCATCCAGAGTAGCTGGGACTACAGGCGCCCGCCACCACGCCCGGCTAATTTTTGGTATTTTTAGTAGAGACGAGGTTTCACCGTGTTAGCCAGGATGGTCTCGATCTCCTGACCTCATGATCCGCCCCACTCAGCCTCCCAAAGTGCTGGGATTACAGGCGTGAGCCACCACACCTGACCAATTTTTGTATTTTTAGTAAAGACGAGGTTTCACCATGTTGGCCAGGCTGGTTTCAAACTCCTGACCTCAAGTGATCTGCTTGCCTCAGCTTCTCAAGTGCTGAGATTACAGGTGTGAGCCACTATACTTGGCCCCAGACTTTTCAGTTATGTCTTTCATACCATTTTAAATATCTCTGTACCATTACCATGAGAAGGTATTTTTTAATAAGTTAAAACATATATGCAAAATTAATGTGCAATTTAAAATTAAGATAATAATTCTCTAGATATAAGTTAAATACCTTCAAGGACTGAAGTTCATCATTGACCAGATGATCTGTAAGATATCCAGATCTAACATTCTAAACTACCTGGAAAATTACCTGGAAAGTCTACGAATTTAACTTCACAAACTGCCAACATCATCTCTTCTGGAAGTACATTGTCAGAGCTCCTGACCCCAACCTTATAAGCAGAGGTTGTCTCCAGGAACATTTCTGCTCCCTGCTCTGATTTAAAATACCACGGAGAGAATCTGTTTTGAAAACAATCCACAAGACAATATTTTCCCTAAGGTCAGCTTTAGGAGAGGTGGTTCTCTTTCTTAGAGGATTTATACTGCACTTTCACATACTGTAAAGTATTCCATTTGGTGCTCACAGTACACAACTCTGAAAGGCGGAGACAGTGTGTACTACTACATCCATTTAACTTAGGAGGAAACTGAGTCCCAAATATGTAAGTTACCAGCCCAAAAATTCTTAGCACTAAATAATAAAGATCAGAGCTCAAACATGTCTCTGATCCCAAGTACTGATCTCTCCATTAACCTGGTTGCCTCTAGCATCTTCAAAAGCCCAATAATCCAAAGACATACAAATAAGCAACAGGTATATGAAAAGGTGCTTGACATCACTAATCATCAGGGAAATGCAAATCAAAACTGCAATAAGATATCACTTCAATTCTGTTAGGACATTATTAAAAAGACAAGCAATAAGAAGTGTTGGTGAAGATGCAGAGAAAGGGAACCCTGGTACATTTAGGTGGGAAGGTAAATTGATAAAGCCATTATGGAAAACAGTATGGAGGTTGCTTTAAAAAATTAAAAAGGGAGGCCGGGCTCAGTGGCTCACACCTGTAATCCCAGCACTTTGGGACGCTGAGGTGGGCTAATCACCTGAGGTGGGGAGTTCAAGACCAGCCTGACCAACATAGAGAAACCCTGTCTCTACTAAAAAAAAAAAGAAAAAAAAAATACAAAACTAGCTGGACGTAGTGACGCATGCCTGTAATCCCAGCTACTTGGGAGCCTAAGGCAGGAGAATCACTTGAACCCAGGAGGTGGAGGTTGCAGTGAGCCGAGATTGCACCATTGCACTCCAGCCTGGGCAACAATAACAAAACTCCATCTCAAAAAAAAAAAAAAAAAAAAATTAAAAAGGGGGCCAGGTATGGTGGCTCATGCCTGTAATCCCAGCACTTTGGGAGGCCAAGGCAGGCAGATCTTGAGGTCAGGAGTTCAAGACCAGCCTAACCAACATGGTGAAACCCCATCTCCACTAAAAATACAAAAATTAGCCGGGCATGGTGGCACTTGCCTGTAATCTGAGATACTCAGGAGGCTGAGGCAGGAGAATCGCTCAAACCCAGGAGGCGGAGGTTGCAGTGAGCTGAGATCGCACCACTGCACTCCAGCCTGGGCGACCGAGTGAGACTCCGTTTCAAACAAAAAAAAAAAAAAGAAAGAAAAGAAAAGAAACAGAATGGAATGGTGGTTACCAGTGGCTGAGGGGAGGGGAGATGGGGAGATGCTGGTCAAGGAGTACAAATTTTCAGTTATGCAAGATGAATAAGTTCTGGAGATCTAATATACAGCCTGGTGACTACTGTTAACAATACTGCTTTGTATACTTAAAATTTGCTAAATGGGTAGACCTTAAGTGTTCTCACCACACACACTAACTCTTTACAGAATAGAAAAAGAAAGAACACTATGCTGACTCGTTTTGTGAGCAATTGCAAACTTAGTATAAAAAAAAGTAAACAAGGTCAATATTGGAAAGAAAAATTGAAGGTCAATCTCCTTCATGAACATCGATGCAAGAATCCTGAACAAAATATTACCAAACTGAATCCAGCAATTAAAATTTTAAAAAAATGAGCAAGTTGGGTTTATTCCAGCAATGAAAAGTTAGATCATTAGAACATAAATTAATGTAATTTAGCTTATTCGTTGGAGAAAAATTATGTTGTGATTTTTTTTTTTTTTTTGAGATGGAGTCTCGTTCTGTTGCCCAGGCTGGAGTACAGTGGTGCAATCTTGGCTCACTGCAACCTCCGTCTCCTGGGTTCACACCATTCTCCTGCCTCAGCCTCCCAAGTAGCTGGGACTACAGGCGCCCACCACCACGACCGGCTAATTTTTAGTATTTTTAGTAGAGACGGGGTTTCACTGTGTTAGCCAGGATGGTCTCAATCTCCTGACCTCGTGGTCTGCCCACCTTGGCCTCCCAAAGTGCTGGGATTATAGGTGTGAGCCACCGCGCCTGGCCTATGTTGTGATCTTACTTGAGATGAGAAAGTGTGTGATAAAATTCAAAACAACATTCATGAGACAAAAAGTAAAAAAATAAAATCACTTACACACTAGAAACAAAAAGGAATGTTCTTAACATGATAAGTATATCTTCAAACTAATGAGCAAAAAAAGGTTTTTTCAATTGTGAAATATTAACACGTACTTTTAAAAATCAGGCATAATAAGATGTTACATAATCCTCAGTTCTACTCAGTGCTGCATTGGAATTCTAACCTGTGCAAAAATAAGAATACAAGCAAAGATAAGGAAAATAATACAGATTCAAAAAATATCTGTCATTATATGCAGGTATTATATTCTACACAGAAAACTTCCAGTTATCTATACTGTATTAGTCCATTCTCATGCTGCTAACAAAGACATACCCAAGACTGGGTAATTTATAAAGAGGTTTAATTGACTCACAGTTCAGCATGGCTAGGGAGCCCTCAGGAAACTTACAATCATGGTGAAAAGGGAAGCCAACACGTCCTTCTTCACATGGCAGCAGGGAGAAGAAGAATGAAAGCCGAGCAAAGGGAAAAGCCCCTTATAAAACCATCTGATCTCATGAGAACTTATGCACTATCACAAGAGCAGGATAGGGGGAACCACCCCCGTGATTCAGTTATCTCTACCTGTTCCCTCCCATGACACACGGGGACTATAGGAACTATAATTCAAGATGAGATTTGGATAGGGACAGAGACAACCCATATCATATACATTATTAGAAGTAATAAAAGAGTTTAGTGAGTTTCCTAGGCATAAAATCAACATGTGCATCAACTGTGTTTCTAAACACCAGAACACCAGCCAAAAAAAAGGTGGAAAATAGAGTTTTAAAATATTATTTACAGTAGCAACAACAAAATAAGGTACCAAAAAATAAGTCTAGCAAAAGATATACCAGACCTTTTGGCAGAAAGTTATAAAACTTTAGTGAAAGGTCTTCAATAGGGCCTAAATAAAGAGAACAACATCACTTTTTCCATGGATAGGAAGATTAAATGTCTTAAAGATCAATCAATTCTCCCCTAAACTTTCACATGGATTCCATGTAATTCTTTTTTTTTTTTTTTTTTTTTTTTTTTTTGAGACGGAGTTTCACTCTTGTTGCCCAGGCTGGAGTGCAATGGCACGATCTTGGCTTACTGAAACCTCCATTTCCCAGGTTCAAGCGATTCTCTTGCCTCAGCCTCCCAAGTAGCTGGGATTACAGGTGCCCACCACCATGTCTGGCTAATTTTTTTTCATATTTTTAGTAGAGACAGGGTTTCCCCATGCTGGCCAGGCTGGTCTCGAACTCCTGACCTCAGGGGATTCACCTGCCTCGGCCTCCCAAAGTGTTGGGATTACAGGCGTGAGCCACTGTGCCTGGCCGATTCAATGTAATTCTAATAAAAATACCAACAAGACATTTCATAGAACTTGGCAAACATTCTAAAATGTATAAAGAAGGGCCAATGACCAAAAAGCTGAAACAGGGAAAGTGTTCTGCCAGAAATGACATATTATAAGTAATTAGATTGTGTGTTATTAGCATGAGGATGAAAAACAGACCAACAGAACAAAAAGAGAACCCAGGAACTGATCCACACTTAATGATATATGATAGATCCAGCATTGCAGATCAGAGGGGCTATCCATATAGAAAAAAAAAAGTGAAAATGGATTTCTGTCCCATACCATACATAAAAATCAATTTCAGGTGTATCAGGAACCAAAACAGGGAAAACAAAACTTTAAAACGCTTAGAGAAAATACAAAAGAATATTCTAATGATCTGTGAGTAGGGAAAGATTTTTAATCAAGCAAGAAAAATACAAACCATAAAGAAAAAAATTAATAAAACTGACTAATAAAAAGAATGCTATTGAGTAAACTCACCATTAGGAGGGTAAATAGATAAGCCTCAATGTGAGAAGATACTCGTAATTATAACCAACAATAAATCACTGTACAGAATATGTAGAGTATGCTAAAGAATAAGAAAAAAAATGAAACGTACAGAAGGCTTAAACAGGCAGATCTGTGAAAAAGAAATACGAACGGCCAAGATATCTACAAAGACATACTCAACCTCAGTATTAATCAGGGAACTTCAAATCAGAATGACAATAAAATAGATTTTCAAAAACAGAAGCCCAACAAAATCAAGCATTGCCAAAAGTTTAGAACCACAGACATTCTCATACATTCCTGGCAGGAGTTGGCTCAACCACATTAGAAATTGTCATTGCTTCATGCACCAGATACTATGAACTGGTTTGCTCAACTTTTATTCCACCTTCTCCTAGGGTGCCTTCCTATATTTCAAAGGGCAGAAAACTAAAAACCCCATTTGCAAGACACCCTTATAGCTAGGGTTCCATATACGATTAAAGTTTGACCCATCCAATGCTCTCAGTGAGACCTGAACTGAGTTAAGTGAAGAGAGAGAGGCAAGGCTGACAGTATTTGTTTTACTGGCAGGGATTAAAATGGTGGCTTCCCAATTTTAGAAGGTGATTTCAGAGCTGTGTTTGGTTCTGGAGCCAGCAGGTCTGACAGTGGCTTCTTGATTTAGCTGAAGTGTCCCCTAATTGTGCCCAAGGCACTGTGGCTTTGGAGTCAGATTGTATTGGCAGCTTTCCAATTCAAAACATAGCTTCCCATTGACGGGAAAAGTGGCAGCTTTCTTGATGGCTCAGTGTGGCTTTGGTGTGGCCTTGGGAATTATCACTAGAAGTTCAGTGTTGAGTCTATTTCTTTAACCCTCCCAACAATTCTGTAAATAATCAATCATCTATCATAAATCCCTTTCTGCTTTAATGAATGAGGGTGCATTCTGCTGTGTGTTCTCTACCTGAATCAATACATCAGCAAAGTTGTATTTGTACATACTAAGCAGCCCAACAATTGTTTTCCTAGGTATAGACCCTAAAGAAACTCTTATGATTCCTCAAGGATCTAGAACTAGAAATACCATTTGACCCAGCCATCCCATTACTGGGTATATACCCAAAAGATTATAAATCATGCTGCTATAAAGACACATGCACACGTATGTTTATTGTGGCACTACTCACAATAGCAAAGACTTGGAACCAACCCAAATGTCCAACAATGATAGACTGGATTAAGAAAATGTGGCACATATACACCATGGAATACTATGCAGCCATAAAAAATGATGAGTTCATGTCCTTTGTAGGGACATGGATGAAGCTGGAAACCATCATTCTCAGCAAACTATCGCAAGGACAAAAAACCAAACACCGTATGTTCTCACTCATAGGTGGGAATTGAACAATGAGAACACAGGGACACAGGAAGGGGAACATCACACACCGGGGCCTGTTGTGGGGTGGGGGCAGGTGGGAGGGATAGCATTAGGAGATATACCTAATGTTAAATGACGAGTTAATGGGTGCAGCACACCAACATGGCACATATATACATATGTAACTAACCTGCACGTTGTGCACATGTACCCTAAAACTTAGTATAATTAAAAAAAGAAACTGTTGGATATGTAAACCACAAATACATACAAGGATACTTATTGCAGCACTGTTTGTAATGAAAAACTGGAGACAACCCAATATCTATCAAGAGTAGCATGGATAAGTAAGTGATGATATAATCAGAATACTACACAGATATGAAAATGAATAACTTATAGTTTTACATATCAGTGTGGATACACTGCAAAAATAATGTTGAATGAAAATAACTCACGACAGGCTATACACAGTATGATTTTATTTATATAAGTTTAAAACTAAACAATATTATTTGGAGACATACACGTATATATGTACCATATATATATATATGTGTGTATATATATATATAAATGTGTATATATATACACATTTGGAGGTACATAGGTATATATATATTTGGAGATACATTAGTATATATAAATAAATGTAAAGAAAATACAGGAAGCAGTTGACACAGAGTTCAGGAAAATCACTACTTCTGGTAGGAAGAGGCAGGGGTGTTATCAGAAAGGGTTATACAGGAGGCTTCAAGGATACTGGTAGTGTGTTATTCCAAAGCTGTGAATGTGGGCTGGTATTCAGTCAAGTTTGCATGTATATCATATACTCTTCTGTATATATAAGTTATTTGATAATTTTAAATGTTAAAGAAAAATAAAGAATGAGAAGGCAAGAAAAAAATGAAAATGTTAATACAACTGACCACACAATTTCAATTCTGTCCTAAAGACATACCCACACATAAATGAAATGACTATAAAGTATGAGATTATTATTGCAACATTATTTGAAATAACAAGAGATTGGAAATAACATAAATATTTATAAATTTGGAACAATGGTACATTCAACATAGTGAAGTAGGGTACAGTCGTAAAGTATATGAAAAAATTCTATCCATTGATATGGTGTGATCCTCAGTGTGTGTTCAGTGAAAAATTCATGGTGAATAATAATGAGATTAACAGTCTTTTATTTTAAAAAAGAAAAAATATATAATATAGTGCTATTAAATAATAGTATAACAGTAATATACACATATAAGTGGCCTTTATTTGTTAAAAAAATATTAAAAGAATAACTTAGAAACCAATAAAAATGACTACCTAGTCAACTCTGGACACATGACCTACGAGTTAGCCCTGCTCTGCAAGGAGCAGTTTTTTGTAATAAAAGATAAAAACAAACAAGCAAAAAAATGATTACTTACGGGAGAGGGGCAGAATCGAAAAGATTAGAGACAAGCTTCTCTAAGTATATGTTTTCATATAGTTTTAATTTTTAAACCATGCAAAGATTTTTACATACTCAAATAATAAACTTAAACCCTATTGAAAACAAAATGAAGCAAATCCTGGAATTGAAAACAAACTAAAGTAAATAAAACTAGTAATATTGTAAATAACCATCCAAAGGAAAGAGCTCCTTCTAGAGACTTTGAAGTTAGTACTTTATGCATGCTTGGTGGCATACTTCTGCAGAGCAATCTTAAATTTCATTTAGCAGTTCTATTGCTAGTAAAAATATTAGTATGTTATTTTGAAGCAGTCTCTATTTCCCTCTCTTTCAGAGATAATTTTATCTCTCAGAGAGACTCCGTCTCAAAAAAAAAAAAAAGCAAGCAAGAAAAAAGATCAAGTTATCAATAGTTAGAAAATGACACTGAAAACAGACCTATCTCACATTCCTGTGACAGAACCACCTCACTCTGAATCCATTGTCGGAAGCTTTGCTAGGTTGTTTGGACAACTGAGAGATTCTGAGCTTCCTGGAGACTGTCCCTCTCTCGCTAGCAAGAATACACCAAAAAAGATGGCCCTCTGAAGATAGCTTTTAAACGGTTCAGAATCAAAGCCCTCACAGGGATTTAGCAATGACAGGTTCTGAAACTCAATTACTTGCAGGGGTTTAAAAGGTTGAAGAATCTCTTCTTCAATGCAAAATTTCTTCCACACCAAAGAAGTTAAACCTCACCTTTGAAGGGCCTCAACTTTAAGAATCATAATAATCAGTGATTCTGGGCTTAATCAGTCTTTGTTAATTGGATTTTTTTTTTTTTAAAGTCTCAAGCTCAAGTGGCCAAGGCAAGATGGGTCAAAGTCAGAGTGGTGGTCACGGTCCTGGAGGTGGCAAGAAGGATGACAAGGACAATAAAAAGAAATATGAACCTCCTGCACCAACTGGAGTGGGGAAAAAGAAGAAAACAAAAGGATCAGATGTTGCCAGCAAACTGCCACTGGTGACACCTCACACTCAGTGCCCGTTAAAATTACTGAAGTTAGAGAGAATTAAAGACTATCTTCTCATGGAGGAAGAATTCAAAAGGAATCGGGAACAAATGGAACCATTAGAAGAAAAGCAAGAGGAGGAAAGATCAAAGGTGGATGATCTGAGGGGACCCCGATGTCAGCAGGAACCTTGGAAGAGATCGATGACAGTCATGCCATCGTGTCTACATCTGTGGGCTCAGAACACTACGTCAACATTCTTTCATTTGTAGACAAGGATCTGCTGGAAACTGGCTGCTCGGTCCTGCTCAACCACAAGGTGCATGCCATGAGAGGGGTGCTGATGGATGACGTGGATACCCTGGTCACAGTGATGAAGGTGGAAAAGGTCCCCCAGGAGACCTATGCCAATACTGGGAGGTTGGATAATCAAATTCAGGAAATTAAGGAATCTGTGGAGCTTCCTCTCACCCATGCTGAATATTATGAAGAGATGGGTATAAAGCCTCCTAAGGGGGTCATTCTCTATGGTCCACCTGGCATAGTTAAAACCTTGCTAGCCAAAGCGGTAGCAAACCAAACCTCAGCCACTTTCTTGAAAGTGGTTGGCTCTGAACTTATTCAGAAGTACCTAGGTGATGGGCCCAAACTCGTACAGGAACTGTTTCAAGTTGCTGAAGAACATGCACCATCCATCGTGTTTATTGATGAAACTGACGCCACTGGGACAAAAAGATATGACTCACATTCTGGTAGTGAGAGAGAAATTCAGCGAACAATGTTGGAACTGTTGAACCAGTTGGATGGATTTGATTCTAGGGGAGATGTGAAAGATATCATGGCCACAAACCGAATAGAAACTTTGGATCCAGCACTTATCAGACCAGGCTGCACTGGCAGGAAGATCAAGTTCCCCCTGCCTGATGAAAAGACTAAGAAGTGCATCTTTCAGATTCACACAAGCAGGATGATGCTGGCAGATGATGTAACCCTGGATGACTTGATCGTGGCTAAAGATGACCTCTCTGATGCTGACATCAAGGCAAATCTGTACAGAAGCTGGTCTGATGGCCTTAAGAGAACGTAGAATGAAAGTAACAAATGAAGACTTCAAAAAATCTAAAGAAAATGTTCTTTATAAGAAACAGGAAGGCACCCCTGAGGGGCTGTCTCTCTAGTGAACCACAGCTGCCATCAGGAAAATGGTTGGGAGATTTCTCAATCCCTGAAAGGGATGAGGTTCAGGGATTTGCCCAGAGGAATCCCTGTTCCCAGTGATTTTTATTAGAAAAACATCCTGTGTCTTTTGCAGTACAATGTGTAAGTGCCCATTGGGTGGCCTTCATCTGTTGGTCACTGCAGCAGTCTGCTTCCCAATAAAGTGTGCTCTTTCACACACACACACACACACACACACACACACACACACAGAATCTCGCTCTGTTGCCCAGGCTGGAGTACAGTGGCACAATCTTGGCTCACTGCAATCTCTGCCTCCCAGGTTCAAGCGATTCTCTGCCTCAGCCTCCAGAGTAGCTGGTATTACAGACGTGCGCCACCACACCCAGCTAATTTTTGTATTTTTAGCAGAGATGGGGTTTTGCCATGTTGGCCAGGCTGGTCTCAGACTCCTAACCTCAAGTGATCCACCTGCTTCAGCCTCCCAAAGTGCTGGGATTACAGGTGTAAGCCACCACACCAGCCAGACTTCTTAAAAATAATATTTTCTGTACAAAGCAAGAGTTAAGAAGGTGGTCAGGAGACTTATCAGATTGAAATGATCTCCATGAAGTCCCAGAAAGGGAAAGGAGACTTCTCACTTCCCACTCAGCTCTCAGGCCCATGAAAACCACCTATCCACATCATACATACTGCAAGGTGACTTGAATTCTAAAGTCCTGACTACTTCTCACCTTTTATCCTTCCCAGGAACTGTAGTTAATAACATTCACCCTGTATTAGTCCGTTTTCACACTGCTATAAAGAATTGCCCAAGACTGGATAATTTATAAAGAAAAGAGGCTTAAATTCCACATGTCTTGGGAAGCCAACTTCCTTGGGAAGGAAACTTACAGTCATGGCAGAAGGGGGAGCAGCCTCATCTTACATGGTGGCAGGCGAGAGAGACTGTGTGAGAGCACGAGAAAAACTACCATTATAAAACCATCAGATCTCGTGAGAATTCACTCATTATCATGAGAACAGCATGGGGGAAACTACTCCCATCATTCAATTACTTTTCTCCCTTGACATCTGAGGATTACAATTCAAAATGAGATTTGGCCGGGCACAGTGGCTCACGCCTGCAATCCCAGCACTTTGGGACGCCGAGGTGGGTGGATCACCTGAGGTCAGGAGTTCAAGACCAGCCTGGCCAACATGGCAAAACCCCATCTGTACAGAAAATACAAAAATTAGCTGGGTGTGGTGGCAGGTGCCTGTAATCCTAGCTACTTTGGAGGCTGAGGCAAGAGAATCTCTTGAACCTGGCAGGCGGAGGTTGCAGTGAGCAGAGATCGCACCAGTGCACTCCAGCTTAGGCAACAGCACGAGACTCCATCTCAAAAAAAAGAAAAAAGAAAAAATGAGATTTGGATAGGGACACAAAGCCTAACCATATCACACCCCATTGGCCACCCACCCACCTCCTCCTCCTAGAAGCTCTTCCCTCCCTGCGAGTTGGCAGGTGAACTTCTGTTGTTCCTTTCTGGCCACATCTCCCACCTCCTTTACTCACTCTACTCTCTTCCTCTGGAAACTAAACATAGGCATTTCACAAGGCTCTCCTCTCTTCCTTAAAAAACTCACTCATTTTACACCTTCAACTCTCTCCTTCATACAGATGATTCTGTTTTATCAGCTCACCCCTCACTTCACTCTTGAGTCCCAGACTCAAATTTCCAACTACCTGCTGGAAATCTGCACTTCATTGGCCCATGGCTGTTTTAAACTCCATCTGCTCAAAACCGAAAGCAAGACAACCCCCTGAAAACCTACTTCTTTTGCACTTTCCACTCTTCTGTTCCTTCATGTCAGAAAATATCCACACGAAGTACAGCACATATTCTCATCTCTGAGTGTACCATCCTCCCTGCACCCCTGCACTCAACTAGAAATTTCCATTCTCCTTAGCTGTTTTCTAGTGCCCACACTACTGATTCTGAACTCAGGGGATTATCTGCAAACACAAGTTCCAAGGCCCCATCTGCAGGTTTGAAAACCACTGCTCTTGACACAACATTTTCTAGGTGAAATCAGACCAAGGGAATGCTTGTACCACATCAGACAGTCCCCCGTTAAAACTGTTTTCACGGGGCTGTGATTTGTTGCGATACCCTTGGCTGCTTAAAGGCTGCTACAAAAAGGCATATGATTAAAATTGCTGTTGTACTCATGCCAGAGGCGTAGCTAAGCATGTTAACATTACATCACAGAGGGGGCCTTTTATGAGGCGGGGTCCCTGACTGATGAGCAAACCACCAGAGGAGGGTCAGGCGAGAGGCCCAGTGGAGGGTAACACACATGGAGTTCAGTGAGCCCTTTGTTCCTTGAGGAGAGAGGACCTATTTCTAAGGACATTCCCGGAAGGCAATGGGTTTCAAACAATATCCTGAAGAGACTCATCTCAGGGAACTAAGCAGGTAGGAATGGAAAGGAGGAAATGGGAGGGGAGAGGAAGTCAATCTGGGACCCTCATCCCGGCTTCAACCAAAAGCTTCACTCTCATCTGCCTGATGGATGGAGCTACAATGTTTTTGAACAAGAGATTCCATTTGAACAAAGAGCTCTGGGTTCTGTAACTTTAAGAGTTTGGGTGTTTTTTTTTTCGTTTCATTTGTTTGTTTTTTGCCACATCAGAATTTATAGAGAATTTAAGAGTTTTAAAACTACAATTAGGCCGGGTATGGTGGCTCAGGCCTGTAATCCCAGCACTTTGGGAGGCCAAGGCGGGCTGAGGTCAGGAGTTCGAGACCAGCATGGCCAACATGGTAAAACCCCGTCTCTACTAAAAAAATTACAAAAATTAGCCAGGTGTGGTGGTGTGCGCCTGTAATTCCAGTTACTCTGGAGGCTGAGGCATAAGAATCACTTGAATCCTGGAGGCAGAGGCTGCAGTGAGTCGAGATGGCACCACTGCACTCCAGCCTGGGTGACAGTGAGACACTGTCATAAAATAAATAAAATAAAACTACAAATATAGAGGAGCAGACAGTGGCAAAGCAGATTGAGGACAGACTTCAGAAGGCCTTGAACTCTAATGTAAGGCATTCAGATTTTCACCTCAGGCCAGTGGGGACTTGCCAAAAGCTTTTGTGGAGGGAACAGAATGGTGAAAGCAATGCTGAACAGAGACTAACTTGGTTACAGTGTTCAGGATGGAGACCAGAGTTGGAAGATAAAACAGAGGCACCAACTGCCAGGTGTTTTCTACAATAAGGGCCTCAATCAGCTTTTTTTAAGGGAAAGATGCATTCCATGGAGTCAAATATCCAAGAGGTATACATTGCACACAATACTTTGTTTGATCCTTTTCTACATTCCCCAGGGGTGTATTCCTGTCACCATTGGAGATGAGGAAATAAGGCCCTGAGGCTCAAGTCATTTGTCCAAGATTACATAGTGAGCAAATGACTAAACTGTAATTCAATGCCAAGTCTGTTTTTTGTTTTTTGTTTGAGACAGAGTCTCACTCTGCCGCCAGGCTGGAGTGCACTGGCGTACAGTCTTGGCCCACTGCAACCTCTGTCTCCTGGGTTCAAGCGATTCTCCTGCCTCAGCCTCCCAAGTAGCTGGGACTACAGGCATGCGCCACCACACTAATTTTTTGTATTTTTAATAGAGACTGGGTTTCACCATGTTGGCCAGGATGGTCTTGATCTCTTGACATCGTGATCCGCCCTCCTCGGCCTCCCAAAGTGCTGGGATTACAGGCGTGAGCCACAGCCCCCAGCTGTCTGTTAAACTGTTTACTGTATTGTATGACCTCCAGCCATCCAAATCCTTTACCTGGGCATTGAAGACCTTAAAAAATCAGACTTCTAAAATGTGTGCATTTTATCATATGCAGATAGTACCTAATTTAAAAGTTAAGCTGATCCTCAAAACACTTGTTATTTTCTGATTTTCTTATAGTTGCCATCCTAGTGGGTGTGAGATAATATCTTATTAGGAAACCTCATTTGTTTTTAACTTTTTTGTTCATTAATGTATTTAAGACTATAAATTTGCCTTTAAGTATTGCTTTAGATGTGTACAAATTCAATCATGTAGTATTTTATTCAGTTCTATTTTTTTTAGTCCAAATGTTATTTAATAGTGTGCTATTTAGTTTCTGAATAAGCAGGACTTTATTTTAGCCATCTTTTTAAAAATATCAATTCTGTGATGGCACTGTAGTTGGAAAACATTGTCAGAATGGGATTGATTCTTTGGAACTTACTGAAACTTCCTTTATGGCCTAATATGTGATCTATTATTGCAAATGTTTTAGGTATAATCAAAAGAATGTTTTCTGTTTGTGTTGTGTACACACACACACACACACACACACACACACACATATATATATATGAGACAGAATCTTGCTCTGTCACCCAGGCATGATCTTGACTTACTGCAACCTCCACCTCCAGGGTTCAAGCAATTCTCATGCCTCAGCCTCCCAAGTACCTGGGACTACAGGTCCATGCCACCATGCCTGACTAATTTTTGTATTGTTAGTAAAGATGGGTTTTCACCATGTTGTCCAGGCTGATCTCAAACTCCTGGTCTCAAGTGATCTGCCCACCTTGTCCTCCCAAAGTACTAGGATTAGAGCTATGAGCCACCACACCCGGCCATATATTTTTAATTGTATTTTTGCCCATTCATATCCATGAATAAACATTTCCAACTGCAACTGTTAATTTTTGAATTTTTTCTATGTATCTGATATAGTTCAAGATTGTATTGGTAGGTGTTATATGTTTATGATGATTATTTTCATTTTATACTGTTCCTTAAACATTTTTAAACTGTGAAATATAATTTACATGAATAAAGTTTATAAATCTTATATGCACATTTAAAGCAATACTTACAGACATCCATATAACCACCACTAAGGTCAAGAAATAGGCTGGGCACGGTGGCTCACACCTGTAATCCCAGAACTTTGGGAGGCCAAGATGGGTGGATCACCTGAGGTCAGGAGTTCAAGACCAGCCCGGCCAACATGGCAAAACCCCATCTCTATTAAAAATACAAAAATTGGCATGTGCCTGTAGTCTCAGCTGCTTGGGAGGCTGAGACAGGAAGAATCACTTGAACCCAGGAGGCAGAGGTTGCAGTGAGCCAAGATCATGTCACTGCACTCCAGCCTGGGTGACAGAGTAGGACCCTGTCTTAAAAAAAAAAAAAAAAAAAGAATAAAATATTGTTAACTTTTTTTTAGTTAACAGTTTTAAAAATAAACTCACCTTTCTAACCTTTTCTGGCACTAATCCACCTCCACCAACCCTTCCATACACCTCATGCTTCTTAGGGATAAGGCTGTTTATCACTATGCACTAATTCTGCTATTCATTGCACCCAGTCATTTTGCTTGTTTGTTTGAGACAGGGTCTTACTCTATTGCCCAGGCTGGAGTGCAGTGGCCTGATCTCGGCTCACTGCAACCTCCGCCTCCTGAGTTCAAGCAATTCTCCTGCCTCAGCCTGCCAAGTAGCTGGGATTAAAGGCACTCACCACCCCATGCCCGGCTAATTTTTGTATTTTTAGTAGAGATGGGGTTTCATCATGTTGGTCAAGCTGGTCTTGAACTTCTGACCTTGTGATCCGCCTGCCTCGGCTTCCCAAAATGCTGGGATTACAGGCGTGAGCCACTGCACCCAGCCGCCCCCAGTCATTTTTATGGCTTCTCTTACACCTAGTGATGACTGTCATGTGAGGGTCCCTTCTCCCACCTCCCCTGCCAAAAACCTCCCCAGGCTTCAAACTGCAGCTAAGTGGTACCTCTGTAGAGTGTCCTTCACTCTCTCCTCAAGAGGGAACCTCTGTCTCTCCATCCTGTATATCTTTACACCTTTTTAAAAAATTACCCTTAAGCCAGCTTTCATATTCTTCTCATATTGTGGTTATTTTCTTTGTCACCTATTACATATAAACTCCTTGAAGACAGGACAAAGGTCTTAACCTCTGATTTTCCTTAGCTTGATTCAGTGTGAGGCATATGGTAAGTGCTCAACCAATATTTTAAAGAAATGAATAGAATCTCTTCTTTAATTCAGCTATGTTTCATTATTCAAGATAGCTAGCATTTTTTCCCCTTAAAACATCTTTTTGGCCAGGCACGGTGGCTCATGCCTGTAATCTCAGCACTTTGGGAGGCTGAGGCGGGCAGATTGTCTGTGTTCAGGAGTTCAAGACCAGCCTGGCCAACATAGTGAAACCCTGTCTCTGCCAAAAATACAAAAGATTAGCTGGGCATGGTGGCATGCACCTGTAATCCCAGCTACTCAGGAGGCCGAAGCAGGAATCGCTTGAACCTGGGAGGTGGAGGTTGCAGTGAGCCGAGATCATGCCATTGCACTCTAGCTTGGGCAACAAGAGTGAAATTCCCTCTCAAAAAACAAAACAAAACAAATCTCTTCATGTTCATTTCTTTTCCATTTTGATTGCTGCTCTGCAGAAAGAGAAAGAGGAAGGATCGAAAGAAGAATAAAATGAAAGAAAGGAGGAAGGGAGGAAGGGAGGGAGGGAAGGAAGAAGGAAGGAAGGAAACTACATTTAGATCCCCTTTCCAGACCAATTACATGAGAATTTCTGGAGAATGAGTCCAGCATCCTTAATTTTCTCATGTGCCACCAGGATTGAGAACCACTGCTTTTTTGGTCCCTTTTAATTTGACCAGTTTTATCTCTAAACCTCTAAAACAGGGAGGGAGGGAGAGAGGAACCCAGTGGCTTTTAGGGCCTCGTTTCACAGGCCCATCCAATCTATTCAGCTACTTCTTCCAACAGGTGCCTCTGCTCCAAGGCTCCTCCAGGTCCCACAGGCATGCTGTGCTCCCGTCTTTATTCTCTGCTCCTTGCACCTGGATGTTTCCCTTCTCCCCTCCCCTACTCACATTCTAACCATCCTTCCAAGCTATTCCCTCCTCCTCAAAGCTTCCCAGACCACTACTATCATCCCTTTCTAAATCCCTGTGGTTGAAATAAGCATGATGACCATAGCTAATAACACTGTATTGAATGCTGGAAATTGGCGGAGTGTAGATTTCAGGTGTTCTCACCACACACACACACACAAAGGTAACTGTCAGGAGATGGATATGTTAATTTGCTTGACTGTAGCATTCATTTCACTATGGATATGTACTGCAAAATGCCATGCTGCACACTTCAAATATATACTGTAAAAGAAATAAGACCTTCGAGTCGGCACAAAATCCAACACAATGGACTTATCCCCACCAGTCCGTGCACTTGTCTCTCTAAGATCACAAATACCCTGAGAACAGGGACCATGTTTAAGATTCTGTGGCCACAACCCTGGCCTCTAACGCTGTGGAGACATGGTTTGCTAATGGAATGCTTTTTCCAGAACAGGCCCTTTAACCTAACCCTCTCCTGCCAGAGTACAGGAAGAAACAAGAAGGTTCAGTGACTTACGGGAAGTCGTACACCTTGACCCGAATCTAGCAACCTCAAGGCTCTTCTCTGGTTGCTTATTCACAGCCATCTGTTTTCCTCATTCTCTCCTCTGATTCCCCCTCAGGAGCGACAGAAGGCCCTTTACCCTCATCTTTCTCTCTTAGTCTTATGAACTGTGTCTTTCTCAGTGATAGGTCACTCAGCTGCTGTATTTGGTGGCAGAGCCCAGAGAACAGCACAGAACCACAGCCCTCAGGGCAATTCAGATGCTGGGTTTTTTTCTGAAAGTCCTTCCCTGAAGAGTCATTCCTTGTGAGGGAGGGGGTGGGGGACATTTCTGGACTTATTGCTGACATACACACCAAAGGCTGAGTTTGTCTTCTGGGTTAAACAGAGGCACTATGGCTCTAAATTGGCCAGGAAGAGGCTTCAGCTGAGGCTACAGGAGGGCAGACCACCAAGCGAGTATAAAAGAGAAAAGCAGGCTGGGCACAGTGGCTCATGCCTGTAATCCCAACATTTTGGAAGGCTGGGGTGGGCAGATCACTTGAGGCCCGGAGTTTGAAACCAGGCTGGCCAGCATGGCAAGACCCAGTCTCTACAAAAAATACAAAAATTAGTGCGGTGTGGTGGTATGCACCTGTAGATCCAGGAATTTGGGAGGCTGAGATGGGAGGATCGCTTGAGCCCAGAAGGTCGAGGCTGCAGTGAGCCATAACCACGCCACTGCACTCCAGCCCGGGCGACAGAGCAAGACCGTCTCAAAGAAACAAAAATGAAAGAAAAAGAAAAAATATGTAACAGTTAAGTAGAAGCAGAAGCTTCCACCAATCTGAGGGAAAAGCAACCTCTATAAACCAATGTCAAGCCAGGACAGGCAGGAAAGAGCACCTCTTGGGTAGAGAGGCTGACAGGGGCCCTGCAATTCAAGCTAGGAGCACATGTTCATGAGAGAATTAGAATTCTGCACTCCAGCAATAATCCCAAGTCCTTGGCAGATGTTAAAGTTATTTCCATCCCCATGAGGTGCAGAGATACTAGGAATTCCCCCTGGATTTCTTCCTGGGCAAGGCTGTTGCCAAGGTCCCCAACTGAAGGTAGAAAGGGTGACAGTGGCCAGCAGAGTGAGAAAGACAGCAGGGGCTGGGCCCACACAGGTGGCCGCCGTTCCCACCGGCAGCACTTAAGGCTTTGATTAGCAGCCCACAGCAGCCATGGCTGGGGAGGGCCACCTCCCACCCGGGCACAAGCCGAAGGACACTTGTGACAGGACAGCTGCGGATGGTGGGTACCCTCATGCCCTGTGTCTTTCCACACTGGGATATTCACTATCATGTATACCCCCATTCACACCTGGAACCACTCTGCTAGTCCCCAAGAGGAGATTCGGACTGTTAGAACAAGATAATTTCAAAGCTTTAAATGGCTCCCATTTATGAGGAACTGGATGAGAGCGCAAAGCAAAGCATTCACGACTCACGTGCTACAGATGTTCAAGCCAGGAGAACTAGCAGGAAGGGGTTCTTTCCAGCCTTCACTCTGCGATTTACCAAGTATGTACCAAGTATGTGAGCCTGGGCACTGTGGATGTGGCTCACCATTCCTGCATCTGGGGTGGGCAGATCACTTGAGGCCAGGAGTTTGAGACCAGGCTTGCCAACACGGCAAGACCCCGTCTCTACAAAACATACAAAAATTAGCGAGGTGTGGTGGTATGCACCTGTAGATCCAGGAAGTTGGGGAGGCTGAGGTGGGAGGATCGCTTGAGCCCAGAAGGTCAAGGCTGCAGTGAGCCATGACCACTGAGGGGGTCAAGCAAAATGACTCTTTGAAAATGGCCCTGACAATTCTCTAGCTACAAACCCTCATTTCACAATCATTAAGTGAGGGCTCCAATCACACAGCCAGCTGGGTCAGAGCAGAGCTGGAATCGGCCTCCCTGGATCTCGTGCTTCTCTGCTCTACCCGGCATCTCCTTCCTCACACCTGTGATTCCCAGTTATGCTGTCAATAGGAGTGGCGGGAGGAGGATCCCGGAGCCATAGGCTAGAAAGGTCCCCAAGATGCAGGCCGCAGGCTATGTGGGAAATTTCCAGATGCCAAGAGAAGGCCACTCTGCTCTTTGTCAGGGCTCCCCATGAAACTGACAAAAAGTCAAATTCCATGGGGGTGACTAAAGACAACTCGACTCTATCTGTATTATTTGAATTTCATACAATCAAGCAAGGTATTTCGGTATGACTTCATTAAAAACTGAATAGAGTCTTAAAACTTCTATCATTTAGATTCTTTTTTTTTTTTTTTTTTTTTGGAGACAGAATCTTGCTGCATTGCCCAGTCTGGAGTGCAGTGGCACAATCTCAGCTCACTGCAGCCTCTGCCTCCTGGGTTCAAGAAGTTCTCCTGTCTCAGCCTCCCAAGTAGCTGGGATTACAGGCATGGGCCACCACACCCAGCTAATTTTTGTATTTTTAGTAGAAATGAAGTTTCACCATTTTGGCCAGGCTGGTCTCAAACTCCAGATCTCCAGTGATCCACCTGCCTCGGCCTCCCAAAGTGCTGAGATTACAGGTGTGAGTCACCACACCTGGCCTAGATTCATTTATTTTGGCTTAATATCTAATAGGTAAATCACAGATATCCCACTGGAGGAACATTCTCACATAACTCCTTGTGGATAATAATCGCAGCTAACATTGAGAGGATGCCGTGTGCCACGAGTTTTGTAGCTGTGATTTCATCTCATGCTTATGGGACGTATGGCTGTTACCAGCACCTTACAGATGCGAACACAGAGGGTTGGAGAGTTAGGTCATTTATTCATCCACACAGGGGAGGTTTGGGGCCAGGATCAAACCCACATGTGTTGGACAGACTGACTCCACAGTACATGTCCCCGATCCCTGCCTCTCGGTGGGTATTCACACCTGACGTTAATATGTCTCTCTAACGCCATTACTGAAGTCAAGTTCTGACAGAGTAAGGAAGATAAGAGACAACATCAGAGCACCGGGTTAAGGCCCAGCTCCACCACTTATTACTTAGGAGAAGTTAACCTTTATGAACTGCAGTGTCTCATCCAAACAAGAATGATTCCAGATTATTGCTCACAGAACTGTTGTGAAGACTAAGTCTGAGAACCCATGTACAATGCTCAGTGCAATGCCTGGTATATAATAAGCTCTCAATAGAAACACATAATCATGGTTCAGGACACCAAAGAGCACCTGGGCCCCCATCACAGCACTGCTGCTGGCCAGCCCTGGATTGAAGCACCATGCTCCCAGGCTGCCAGCTTCTGCAGATTTCAGCTACCCTGAACATTCCCTGCCTTAAAGGCAGCTTCCAGAAAGAGTACATTTGATCCCAAGTTAAACTGTGAAGTAGACGACCAGCTGCCATTCATATGGAGCCCAGTGTGGATGCGTAGGTAAGTTAGAGGATGAAGCTCTCCCTTTAGGGTCACACCACATGCTCCCCAACAAACTTGAGGACTGACTACTACAGAATCCATGAGTGTTCTGGCTGGTTTAGAGGCCTCGGTTACCCGTTGCCTGTATTGACAACAGTAATCTTGATGCGCCACCTGAGTGAGGGTTCCACTCAGCTGTAAATGACATAATAGTTTTAAATTTATATGTGACTTTTTCACTTTTGTGTCTTAAAAGCCAAAGGAAATGACCTCAGTTGTTTTTTATTTTTCCAAAACAAAGTCCAAAAGGTATAGACTTTCCAGCACCGTCTCCAATGGCATGTTTCCATAAACCCTCTGCATAGGCACGCCCAACCACTCGCCACTGTGAAAATGCATCGTGCTTTCTCGTGCCTCTGTGCCTTCACTCTCACCCTCCCTACCTGAGAATGAATCACTTCCTTGTCTCCATTAAAGCATTTGGTTACTTCTTCCTGCTTTCAGACCTTTTGTATAAGACGTCAGTTATGTCTTCATACCAGACTGTAGACCACATGAGGACAAGACGCGCCTCCTTGTCATCTGTGTGCCACCAGTCTACTAGAAAAGCTGAAAAAAGGAAAGGGGATGGTCTTTAAGCTGTAATGCAGACACGTTTTCATGACTGCAAATGATAGCCTTCCAATCTCATGATAAGTATCAGGCCACTTGGCTTACTTACTCTTCCATGTATTGTAATACGTCATTATAAATTGCAGGTAACCAAGATATTGACATACATTGTGGTGAAGAAGAGCAAGTTTGACTACTTTAAACATTGCTTTTTATTCCTTATCATTTTAAATGTGTTGCTACTTTTGATGCACTGCTTACTGACATTTATTGCTTCCTCTGCACAAGCACAAAATGCTGGCTCACTCTCAAATTCAATGTAGAACTGGGGAAAAGTCATTAAATGCCATGAGCCTTGGGTTTTTTCCCATGTACTGTAGTAAATTCCTCTTGTTGGGATTGTAATTGCAGGTGGTAATCAGAGAACACAGAGCCCCCGGAAGAATTTTATGGCATTTCAGGCAAGCCACAGGCCAGCCTGGGGAAAAAGCAGGAAGAAAAACTGGCAATACGAGGGCCCAACCCAAAAGTTATTCCTGAAGAGAAACAACGGTAAGAACTTGCAGGAATCAAATTAGTCCTGATGTAGTAGGCAGAATTCTTAGAGAGGCCCCTTTTATTTAAAAATAATGATTTTACTGGCCGGGCACGATGGCTCACGCCTGTAATCCCAGCACCTTGGGAGGCCGAGGCGGGCGGATCACGAGGTCAGGAGATCGAGACCATCTGGTTAACACGGTAAAACCCCGTCTCTACTAAAAATACAAAAACTTAACCCGGTGTGGTATGGGTGCCTGTAGTCCCAGCTACTCGGGAGGCTGAGGCAGGAGAATGGCGTGAACCCGGGAGGCGGAGCTTGCAGTGAGCCCGAGATCGTGCTACTGCACTCCAGCCTGGGCGACAGCAAGACTCCGTCTCAAAAAAAAAAAAAAAAAGATTTTACCAATATGTAGTCAGAAATTGTTCAACATAAGCTTTCTGGTATTCCACAGTCATAATACTCTAGCTGTTCGGACAACGCTTTCTCTCTCGCAAGCTCTCCTGTTTTTTCACTCTCTTTAAATCTCCTATCTGGCTTCCCTAAATTAATTTTTTGTAGCCAGAACTTCCATTTCATTGCAGTGGTTACTTTTGTGTCTCCTATTGCTCTTTAGTAACTTTTAATGACCTGAGACATCGTTGGCTTCCTTTCCTTTTCCACTTCCTCCAAGTCAATTGATAGCACATCCTACACTCTGTTTACAAGCATCAGAGAAGGCAGCAATAATTTTTGTTTTGTTTTGTTTTGTTTTTGCCTCATCTTCACTAAGGGATTTCTGAATTCTTGACAGGGCCAGATAGAATGTAAAAGTGGTTTTCTACATTGCTAAGAAATAACAGGCAAGTCTAGATACCACGAGAGCTAGCAACCTGAAGAAGTCATCTGTTCGTTCTTTCATTTATTTACCGTATATGGTGTTGGGTGCACAAAAAGCATGGAGCAAGGTGCTTCAGGGTGTTTAGCAATGAGCAAGACAAAGACACTGACAAGGAGCTTTCATTCTGCAAGCTGAAAAAGACAGGAGCTCAAATTGATACCATACAGGTAGCATGAAATAGGCACCCCAGAGAGGGACACAGCTATGGAAAAATCAAATGAGGGAAAGATTACATCTCATTGGGAAAGACTTGGTGGAGGTTCAGGTCAGTTCTGGGAATGATGAGTCTGAAGTCATTGGGGCATTCAAGGGAAGCATGAGCAGGCAGTGGGAACCTGGGACCGCAATCAGGAAGAAAAGGGTGGGTAGGATATAAGGGGTCCAAAGTCACTTGGAAGAGGTTGTCGTGGCTGGAGCAGTGAGGGGCTCACACCTGAGACTCCAGTACTTTAAAGAGGCTGAGGCAGGAGGATCACTTCAGCCAAGGAGTTTGAGAAAGAGGTTATCCTCAATTCCCTCATTCCTGTTCCGCCTACTGGGATGCTTCCACTCCTACAGCTTCCAGAGCCTGGTGCAGCTGGGGCTTTTAACTTACCAACAGATGTTCTGCTGCAGCTGGCTCATCCAGGATCCACCATAAGGGACTTCCGCTTAGGCAAAATTGCATTTCAGTTTTTAAAACAAAAGAGGGTCAGGCACGGTGGCTAAAGGACTTTGGGAGGCTGAGGTGAGGGGATCTCTTGAGGCCAGGAGTTCAGCAACAGCCTGGCCAACAATGTGAGGCTCCATCTCTAAAAAAAAATTAAAAATTAGCTGGACACAGTGGTATGTGCCTGTAGTCCCAGACACTCAGGAGGCTGAAGTGGGAGGCAGAAGCATCACTTGAGCCCAGGAGTTTGAGGCTACAGTGAGCTATGATCAGGTCATTGCACTGAAGCTTAGGCAACAGAACAAAGACCCTCACAAAAAAAAAAAAAAAAATTTAAAAATTGAAAGGGATTTTTGTTGTTTTGTTAGGTTTTTTTGGTTTTTGTTTTCTTAATTTTTACATTGTCTTCACAGACATCACCCTGTTAGATTTTTTTTTTTTTTTTTCCTTTTTTGAGACAGGGTCTCACTCTATCACATAGGCTGAAGTGCAGTGGCTCAGGACGGCTCACAAGAGCCTCAACCCCCTGGGCTCAAGGGATCCTCCTCCCTCAACCTCCCAGATAGCTGCGATTGTAGGCACATGCCACCACACCTAGCTGATTTTATATTTTGTAGAGATGGTGTCTCACTATACTGCCCAGGCTGGTCTCCTGGCCTCAAGCAATCCTCCTGCCTCAGCCTCCCAAAGTGCTAGGATTATAGGTGTGAGCCACTAAACCAGGTCCCAGACATTCTTTTTGAATATACCTAAGACATTTGCAATAATAGATTACATATTATGCCATAGACCAGGAAATAATTTATTATTTCATTTTTTCTCATTTTTAAGAATGCCCAGTTTTTGTCATTGGTGGTGGTGGTGGTGGTTTTTTTCTGTTTTTCATTTGTTTGTTTGGTTGTTTTTTGTCGCCCAAGCTGGAATGCAGTGGTACGATCTCAGCTCACTGCAACCTCTGCCTCCTGGGTTCAAACGATTCTCCCACCTCAGCCTCCCAAGTAGCTGGGATTACAGCATGTGCCATGACGCCCAGCTGATTTTTGTATTATAAGTAGACACAGGGTTTCACCATGTTGGCCAAGTTGGTCTCGAACTTTTGATCTCAAGTGATTCACTCACCTCAACCTTCCAAAGTTCTAGGATTACAGGTGTGAACCACCATGCCCGGCCCCCATGGTTTCCTTAATCTGAAAAGTATAAAAAAGGTTTTTTTTAATCCAGATTCCCACTAGCCAGAGGTAATATCATTTATAGTACCAAACTTTTCTATTTGATTAATGCAATTAAGGCAAATTAATATTTGTGTGTTGATTCTTTTATTTGCATTTTTTTTAAAAACAAAAATTGGATGTTGTAATTTTGTTATTTTCTTTTTCACTCGATTATGTATCATGGCCTTTTTTGACATATGCATCTACATTATCATTTTAGATTCCTGCAGGATATTCCAGTTTATTGATAGGCATTCAGGTTATATTGATAGACATTCAGGTTATTTCCACTGTTTTTTTTTTCTTTTTTTCTTTCTTTTCAGACAGAGTTTTGCTCTTGTTGCCCAGGCTGGAGTGCAATGTAACAATCTCAGCTCACTGCAACCTCCACCTCCTGGGTTCAAACGATTCTCCTGCCTCAGCCTTCCCAGTAGCTAGGACTACAGGCATGCACCACCACACCTGGCTAATTTTTTGTATTTTTAGTAGAGATGGAGTTTTGCCATGTTGGCCAGGCTGGTCTCAAACTCCTGACCTCAGGTAATCCACCCGCCTTGGCCTCTCAAAGTGCTGTAAGCCACCACACCTGGCTGTTTATTTCCACTTTTAAATTACTTTTAGATAATACTGTGATAATAAACATCTTCATATGTATACTCTTCTGCATGTATCTGGGTGTCTCTCCTTACTATCCATTTATAGAAGTAGGATTACTAGGTCGAAAGATGTGGTTAACAGTATTAATACATATTGTCCTTAAATTTAACATCGAGTCATCTAAACTGTGGCCTCACCTTCCCTCCCCTCTAAGTACTTCCCACTCATCATGTGGTACCTCTTTCCCAGCTCTACACCTATCTTGACCCCCATTCCTGCAAGGCCTAAGCTGCCTATTAGCTAATCAACAGAATATTCACTTTTTAGAGCTTTTAAAATTATGACTCATTTTCATGAAGATTAAAATGACTTCCAGAGCCAAAGAATGAAGCTATAATGAAGACAACAAAGACAGGAGAACGATGATGGGGGTTGATCCTTGGCTGATAGACTTCAAAGTCAACCATTAGCACCCAGGATGAGTCATTTTGAATTAAAATCAGATACTCTGCCCGTCTATAATGAGAGATCTTCTTGATCTTTAATGAGTACCATCTCTTCATTGAAACAGTCACCAGAATTTGCATTTCCAAGATCTCTTGCCACTTTCCCCAAAATACCTTCTATGGCCATTACACAGAAAAAAACTTATCTGTGCCTCCAAAGAAAACTCAGCTTTGGACCAAATTATCCCCACTGTGTACAACAAAATCACATTCCTTTGGCCTCTGTATTTCTCTCCGTAGTCCATTTCAATGCTTATAGCAAATCAACATTGTGACCCAATAATTATTAAGTCCATTAATCTTTACTGCATTATTAATTGCAAACCTCACCAACTAACCTTGCAAAGTGCATATGTGGGCAAGCCATGGAAGCTAGAAAGTTTCCTGGGAAAATGTGGGATCTTATTTCATGTCCTCACATTTCTCTGAAGGAAAAAAACTTGTAAACATTGAGTCAAAACCTTACAAATTTTGGAGGGAGGAGTGCAAAAAATTCTTACAAATTTCACAAGGCTACAAAGCAAAAGGGGAATGTGGTCTTGAAAAATTCTTAAAACTTAACCAGAATGAATGATGACTGATCTTTCTTTCCAATAGTTTGATGTTTGGATTAGTGCATTTCCGTTGCAAAATCCGATTTTCTATTATCCAGTTACACCTAGTAGGCATGAAATAAATGTTTGTTGAAATGAATTAAATGTAATATGCTCAGGTCAATGTCTTTCACACATTCTTTATAAGGTCTTATATTTGGAAAATAATATTAACAGCCATTTCCATGAATAACACTTACTTCATCCATAGAAAATGTAAAGATACTACCAAAGGGAGCCATCCTAAGATGCCTGAAATGAGTTATTAAATTCTAAACTTAACCACAACCAATATTACTAATTTGTTTTAAATAACTTGTCCAACTCCTAGAAGGAAACAAGGATTTGGGGAGCAGAAGTAGATCAAGAAAATTAGTATTAAATGGCAGGAGTAAAGGGATAACATTTGATTGAAATTCTGGCTTCCTGGAGTGATCAGTCAAAAGCTCTCCTGCTGGAAAATAATATCTTGAATTGAAAAGCATTCGGATCATGGTAGATTTTTAACCCAATTAAATTTCCTTCTCCTAGGTAGCCTATTTACTAAAGCAGTATGATAGCTGTTAATATTATCATTTAATAAACATATTTCTAGTAAAAATGAACTCTATTCCAACTATTACCACAGCATAAATAAAGATTTTTTTCTCAAAATGTTAGCTTGGTTTGGGATTGCTGCTTTTTCTTTCCAATTGATTTGCCTCTGCCCAACTGCTCTGCCTCTGAGGAGCTAAAAAATACCAATAAATAGTAACACAGACTAATAGAGTATGCTTTTCATAATATGTCAATATCTTTTTATTTCTCAGGATAACCATATGCAGGAAGGGTAGGGAAACAATAAACTATTATTTTAAATGCCTAACAGCGTTTTTTCAACTAGGAACCACATTCAAACAACCTTATTTTTCACTATGTAGCACATAGTCCTTCTCTTATTTCCTTTTTTTTTAAAAAATTGAATGTATTTTGCTAATCTTCTCTGTATCTTTCCAATTTTACCATGTGTGCTGCCGAAGCGAGCACTTTTCTGGGGGAGGGGAGGGGTGTTGTTTTTCTATTTTTGTTTTTAAGACAGAGTCTTGCACTGTCACCCAGGCTGGAGTGCAGCGGCACGATCTCAGCTCATTGCAACCTCCGACTCCCAGGAGTCAAGCAATTCTCATGCCTCAGCCTCCCTAGTAGCTGGGATTAACAGGTGTGTGCCACCACACTTGGATAATTTTTGTATTTTTAGCAGAGACGGTTTTGCCCTGTTGGCCAGGCTGCTATCCACTCCTGGCCTCAACTGACCCACCCACCTCAGCCTCCAAAAGTGCTGGGACTACAGGCATGAGCCACCATGCCTGGCCCAGAACTTCCTAAGAAACACACGTCACTGCTTGCTGTCTCACACTTCCTTGGGTGAATTCCCTGGAGAGTGAAAAGATTCAAACAGACACAAAATGGCAATACATGCTCTGTCCACTTCACAGCAATTTACCTGAATAGTTTCAGACACAGACTTTATCATAATTAAGAATTTTTGTTTTTTGGGGTTTTTTTTTTTTTAGATGGAGTCTTGCTCTGTCGCCCAGGATGAAGTGCAGTAGCGTGATTTCGGCTCACTGCAAGCTCCACCTCCCGGGTTCACACCATTCTCCTGCCTCAGCCTCCTGACTAGCTGGGATTATAGACACGTGCCTGGCTAATTTTTGTATTTTCAGTAGAGATGGGGTTTCAGCATGTTGGTCAGGCTCGTCTCAAACTCCTGACCTTTTGATCCACATGCCTCAGCCTCCCAAAGTGTTGGGATTACAGGCATGAGCCACTGCACCCGGCCAGAAAAATATTTTTTAATAAACAACTTCAGAGGCCAGGCACAGTAGCTTATACCTTTAATCCCAGTACTTTGGGAGGCCAATGGGGGGAGGATCACTTGAGGCCAGTTCAACCAGCCTGGGCAACACAGCAGGACCCCATCTCAACAAAAAAATTAAGCACTTTGGGAGGCCAAGGTGGGAGGATGGCTTAAGGTAAAGAGTTCGAGACCAGCCTCAGCTACTTGGCAAGAACCTGTCTCAAGAAAAGAAAGAAAAAATTTAAAAAAACACAAAAACTAATTAAATTATGATTATAGAAATCTTCTCAAAGATAAGAAAACGTTCGTCAAATACCAAGTAAAGATTTTTAAAAAGAGTACGTGCCACAGTGACCAACTCATCCTGGTTAATCTAGAACTGCTACAGTTTTAAAACTAAAACTGTTTTAAAGTCCACAGTTCATGCCAGGCACAGTGGCTCATGCCTGTAATCCCAGCACTTTGGGAGGCCATGGCAGGTAGATGGCTTGAGGCCAGGAGTTTGAGACCAGCCTGACCAACGTGGTGAAACTCCATCTCTACTAAAAATACAAAAATTAGCTGGATGTGCAGGTGCATACCTGTAATCCCAGCTACTCGGGAGGCTGAGGCATGACAATTGCTTGAACCCAGGAGGCAGAGGTTGCAATGAGCCGAGATCGTGCCACTGTACTCCAGCCTGGGTGATAAGAGTGAGACATTGTCTCAAAAAATAAATAAAATAAAGCCCACAGTCCTGGGAACACCCCACAGACCAAACTGAGGCAACTGATTACCCTAGCATAAGCAATCTTTGAATGAAAATATCAGAATCATCAAGACCACTCCCTTTAACTGAATTAAACAGCCTTTATTGAATGCCTTCTGTGTATAAAGTACAGACAGCCCTTCATACCCACAGGTTCCATATCCATGGATACAACCAACCATGGATCTAAAATATTTGGGGGTAAAACAGCAGTAAAAATAATACAACAATAAAAATAATACAAATTTAAAACCCATGTAGTATAACTATTTACATAGCATTTACGTTGCAGTAGATATTAAGAAATTCAGCGATGATTTAGAGTACACAGGAGGATGAAGTTTTATACGCATTGACTACGCCATTGTATCAGGGACTTGAGCATCTGTGGATTTTGGTATTCCTAGGGTCCTAGAACCAATCCCCAACAGATACCAAGGATGACTGCACTGTGCTGAGCAGGAATCAGTCAGGGTCCAGGCAGGAGACGGACAGTACAGCCAAACTGGGCGATCTGACGACAGTGTCACAAACAGGCTATTTACAGAGGTGTGTGCATAGTTAGGGAAAACAATGAACAGAGAAGCATCCTGGGCTAGCAAGAGTGGGGGCTACCAGCACCTGAAAAGGCAGAGGAGGCTGTCCAACCTGAACTCACCACCACCCAGCAGGAGGCGGCAAGTCCTCCCCTCCTCCACCCTACAGACTAGCACTGTGCCTCCCACTGGGTGAATCTGACTACAAGGTAGAGGAAGGGGGCTTGTTGATGGAGTCCTCGCCTGTCAGCACCCCAAGCCACAGAGCAGGGCAGAGTGAGTCCCAAGGCACACAAACAACACATAAGCCTGGCCCCTGCTCTTGGCAACTTAAAAATCTAAGGGAAACATCAAGGCGTTATTTTAGGCACATACTGAGACAACTCACTAGTGCCAAAAACTGAGTGTTTAGGTCTAACCGGTCCCTGCAGAATTAAATCAAAATCAAGTTATTCATTCCTTATGGCTCCTGATCTGCTTTTGGTTAGAATGAATGAGCCCTGGGGATTAAAAGAGAGATTTATGTATCCGTGAAATTATTTTAGTCATCCTACATACCTGTGCTAGTTTGAGTCCTGCATCTGTCCCCTCACTTTTTGTGCGCGTGTGAGAGAGTCTTGCTCTGTCACCCAGGCTCTGGAGTACAGGGGCATGATCTTGGCTCACTACAACCTTGACCTCCTGGGTTCAAATGATTCTCCTGCCTCAGCTTCCCAAGTAGCTGGGACCACAGGCATGTGCCATCACACCCAGCTAATTTTTGTATTTTTTTTTTTTTTTTTAAAGTAGAGACAGGGTTTCATTATATATTGGCCCGGCTGGTCTCAAACTCCTGACCTCACGTAATCCACCCACCTTGGCCTCCCAACGTGATGGGATTATAGACGTGAGCCACCATGCCGAGCCTGTCCCCTCTTTGTAATTCCAAAGGTGAGGGTGTCTTTCGTGTAACGTGTCAGGGCTTACCTTGTTGGGTTTACACTGCAGTACTGTGCCAAACGTCTATACCCTGAAGCAACCTGCTCGTGTCCGGAATCGGTGGGTTCTTGGTCTCACTGACTTCAAAAGTGATGCCGCAGACCCTCGCTGTAAGTGTCACAGTTCTTAAAGGCAGCGTGTCCGGAGTTTGTTCCTTCTGCTGCTCGGATGTGTTTGGAGTTTCTTCCTTCTGGTGGGTTCGTCGTCTTGCTGGCTTCAGAAGTGAAGCTGCAGACCTTCGCAGTGAGTGTTACAGCTCTTAACGGAGCGCGTCTGGAGTTCTTCGTTCCTCTCGTTGGGTTCGTGATCTCACTGGCTTCAAGAGTGAAGCTGCAAACCTTCGGGTGAATGCTGCAACTCACGAAAGCAGTGTGGACCCAAAGAATTAGCAGCAACAATATTTACTGCAAAGAGCGAAAAAACAAAGTTTCCAAACCATGGAAAGAGACCAGAACAGATCGCCGCTGCTGGCTCGGGCAGCCTGCTTTTATTCTCTTACCTGGCCCCACCCACATCCTGCTGATTGGTCCATTTTACAGAGAGCCGATTGGTCTGTTTTACAGAGAGCTGATTGGTCCGTTTTGACAGGGTGCTGATTGGTGCCTTTACAATCCCTGAGCTGGACACAAAAGTTCTCCACATCCCCACTACATTAGCTAGATACAGAGTGTCGATTGCTGCATTCACAAACCCTGAGCTAGACACAGGGTTTGTGTCTAGCTGATTGGTGTGTTTACAAACCTTCAGCTAGATAGAGAGTGCTGATTGGTGTATTTACAATCCCTTAGCTAGACATAAAGGTTCTCCAAGTCCCCACCAGAATCAGGAGCCCAGCTGGCTTCACCCAGTGGATCCCACACCGAGGGTGCAGGTGGAGCTGCCTGCCAGTCCTGCACCTGTGCGCCCACACTCCTCAGCCCCTGGGTGGTCGATGGGACTGGGCATGGTGGAGCAGGTGGCGGCGTTCGTGGGGGAGGCTCCGGCCGGGTAGGAGCCCACTGCGAGGTAGGGAGGCTCAGGCATGGCGGGCTGCAGGTCCCGAGCCCTGCCCCGCTGGGAGGCCTGGGGAGGCAGCTAAGGCCCCACGAGAAGTCGAGCACAGCAGCTGCTGGCCCAGGTGCTAGGCCCCTCACTGCCCGGGGCTTGCTGGCGGACCTGCAGCTCCGAGTGTGGGGCCCTCCGAGCCCACGCCCACCCGGAACTCGCACTGGCCTGCAAGCACCGCCCACAGCCCTGGTTCCACCCGCGCCTCTCCCTCCACACCTCCCCGCAAGCTGAGGGAGCCGGCTCCGGCCTCGGCCAGCCCAGAAAGGGGCTCCCACAGTGCAGCAGCGGGCTGAAGGGCTCAAGCGTGGCCAGAGTGGGCGCCAAGGCCGAGGAGGCGCCGAGAGCGAGCGAGGGCTGTGAGGGCTGCTAGCACGCTGTCACCTCTCACTCTTACCAAAGGTGAGCATCTCTGTGCTTTTCCAAAATGTGTCCATTTTTGTCAAAGCCAAAGACAAAAGAGCAAATTACCAAGCAGCGTTTCACTGCATTTATCTGTTGTCTACAACTCCTGACTTGCTAAGGGCGACTGAAATTTACAGGAGGAACATCACAGGAAATCATCACGAATGTCAGCTCCAAAATGGTCCCCATGTCTTACTCTTTCCATCACCATTAATCCAAGATTTAGAGGTTAAAATTCTAATAAATGGGCCCGGCACGGTGGCTCATGCCTGTAATCCCAGCACTTTGGCGTACACAGGTAGGCAGATAACTTGAATTCAGGAGTTCGAGACCAGCCTGGGCAACATTTGTCTCTACAAGAAATACAAAAAAATTAGGCCGGCGTGGCGGCTCTCGCGCATAATCCCAGCACTTTGGGAGGCCGAGGTGGGCGGATCACAAGGTCAGGAGTTCCAGACCAGCCTGACCAACATGGTGAAACCCTGTCTGTACTAAAAATACAAAAATTAGCCAGGTGTGGTACGCACCTGTAATCCCAGCTACTCAGGAGGCTGAGGCAGGAGAACTGCTTGAACCTGGGAGGCAGACGTTGCAGTAAGCCAAGATCGCACCATTGCACTCCAGCCTAGGGGACAGGGCGAGACTCTGTCTCAAAAAAAAAAAAAAAAAAAATTAGCTGGATATGCTGGCACACACCTGTGGTCTCACCTATTTGGGAGGCTGAGGCGAGAGGATTGCTTGAGCCCACAGTGGTTGCAGTGAGCTGAGATGGCATCACTGCCTTCCAGTCCAGCCTGGGTGAGAGAGAGACCTGTCTCAAAAAAAAAAAAAAAAAAAGTCAAATAAATGTATCATAAAATTAGATTTCATTCTGTTAGCATTAAACTGCAGAAAGTCCTCACACAATGATATCATCATGGCAGCTAATGTCTCATGAAAAGACAAGTCTCCATGTGAAGGGTGCTTACGATTTTTGGAAAACAAGTTAGTCTGAGACTCCATTCTTCTCTTTGTAAAATGTGGGAAATAATGGGTGACTCATTGATTGTTGTAAGGATTAAATAATATAATTTCCAAAAATACCTAACACTAAGTAGGCTCTAAAATTAGTCTCCCCACCCTCAAACTCTCTACCTTACCCTAAGTGCATATATACATTTAAATACATAGTTTTAGTCACTTTGTTTAACAATGTTACATTTTAGTAATTTAAAAAATATATTTTCCCCGAAACCCTCCTAGAAACTCCAAATGTATCTCCACTTCCCTGACACAAAGTAGCTATTTACCAACACAAAAGGAATGAGGTGAAAGGAATAGGACATTCCATTGAACCAGGAGTTTCCAGAGAAGTGTGGGTTTCTTCCTTTCAACCTCTTTGATGTAATCTAAATCACTAAGTAATGACAGTTTGGCCAAAAGTGTCATACATTCAGGTGAGGAAGAAGGGTAGGAACCTCATGGATGTATGCAGAGGAACTTAAGAACTCCTCTCAAACACTAAAAAAAGTGTTCTGTCCATACATAGGGTGGATTTGCAACACAGCCTTCCACAGGCTCAAGCCCATCTGTTGTAAGGAGCATGAGTTAGGACAGAACAAGGAGGAAAACTACCAAGTCATCTCTCTTCGCACAAGTCCAGCCAAGTATTGATTGTTTATTCAAAGCTTTCTTTTCTCCCTCCCTCTCTCTGTTCAGTCACTATCCCCTGCCTCCCACCCACCCCCTCCCTCCACCAAATGAAATTAAATTTCTCAACTACCTCTATTTGATACTGTGTTTAGCATAAGCCCTGAGTAGATATGGATTCTCTTTCTTGAATTTTCCCTGACAAACCGCTTCCAGCTGCCCTTTGGGGTGGGATGCCACCGTGATAAAATACAGTGTCATGTTTGCTAAGGATTTCAGCTGCCACCTGGGGGCTCATGCACTCAATGAGTGCTCTTTAGCAAGGCTGGTGGTGACATGGTGACAAACGGTATGTTGACTTTTTTCTTTCTGTGGTTTAGGACTGGTTGGTTTCAGTCTTGCTGGCTCTTTCTCCCGGGTTACCAACATTTTCCACATTTAGAGCCTGTGACTGCCTCTCCTCCAGGATTATTGCAGCAAGCTCCTTGCTGTCGACAGAAGCCATTTGTTGGTTAGAGGGTTTGCAACTGAGACGACCTACAAGTGCCCATTTGATAGTTAACCCATGCTTCAGAATTTGCTTATTTTTTTTCCTTTTTAAGGACTCTTTCTTCAACTAAACAGTTTCTCTTCAGAGTGTTATCACTCCGCTCCCATGAAATGACTGGGACTGTTACTTCTTTTATCTCTGGTCACACCCAGCAAAATTAAGCTTGCTTGTGGATGATTAGCTGTAGGCTGATCCACGTCTGAGCCAATTGGCTGGCTGCTTAGGAGGACTTTGCCTCGGGCTCACCCCTGAAGCCACCGCCCCTGAGGCCACTGCCTGTGCCATGGCATTCCCAAGCCTCTATCCCCAGTGTGGGCTTCCCTGCTGCATGTGGCTCTTCAGCCTCAGCTTCCTCCTCTTCACTCCCCCATCCTTGCACGGGCTTCCTCTTCCATCCCGCTTGCTTCTAGAACTCCCCCATCCTTGCATGGGCTTCCTCTTCCGTCCCGCTTGCTTCTAGAACATTTCCAATTATTGCTTCCAGGTCCTGAACACTAGTGGCTGAACTGAAAAATGGAAAAGATGATGAAAGCCAGGCACTGAGAAATCAGTTAATTAAACTCTTCAGAGGTCCCCAGAAAGGACAGATTCCCCTGCACACCTGATGAGGAATCTTGGACTCTTGCTTATTAAAGGGAAAGGAAGTCCATTTTACTGGAGACTTGTCAAGGAATTCCAGCAAGCCCCTGGACAGAGGGCTTCAGTAATCAGGGTAGCTTTCTGCTTTTGGTTGTAAAGAGATCAGAAAGTGTCATCCTTCAAAGCGATGTCATGGGCTCAGAGCCCTTTCTGTGCACTTTGCCATATTGTGCCCACTCCGGTTCTCAAGGTCAGTTGGCCATCTGAAGTGGAACAATGACTTCTCTACAATCCAGCTTTAACTATTTGCACAGTTCCATGCCATTCCACTAATTTAGTACATACCAGGGTGTACCCAGGCTTCAGGCTGGTCTCGGTTCTACTTCCCAAGCCCAGTCCCAGCACACGCCTTCCCAAAGATCTTTCCTCCCAGGTCCCAGTCTCCCTCTTAGGATCAGACCAATTCAACTTAACCCTTATTTAATGTCTTCTCTCTGCCTACTCAGCCCAGTGTGGTAGTCAGGCACGGAAACTCATCAATTACAGCACAGAGTCAGCAGGTCAACAACAGAGTGGGATAAAATTCCCTCTTCTCCAAACACACAAACCCAGCTCTGTAGCATCTTTTTTCCACCCCTGAAATTCCCCCAAACAGACTATCCCTTGTGCTGGCATCCAGCAAGGTCCTAAAGAGGCCCTACAGCCTGTTTTTGCTCAGGCTTTTTCCAATCTACTTTCTCTGAAACTTTGCGTGCATATACACACACCAGAATCAACAAGTCGACTGAGCATGCAAAACCCACATCCACATTTCTAGACCTTGATACCTTCTCAGACCTCTGGCCCAGACCAACTGGGATTACTCCCAGGTTATACATTGCTTTAGAGAAGAGAATATTTGTCACACCTAGGCATGGATCCGAGAAGTCCTCACATGCTCACATGCAGAAGGCCCATTCCTTAAGTAATTAGAAATCCATCATCTAAAAAAAACAATGACCAAATCACATTTTGATTAGGATTAAAAGGTGGAGGCTGGGCACGGTGGCTCATGTCTGTAATCCCCGCACTTTGGGAGGCCAAGGCGGGTGGATCACTTGAGGTCAGGAGTTTGAGACCTGCCTGGGCAACAGGGTGAAATCCTGTCTCTACAAAAAATACAAAAATTAGCTGTGCATGGTGGTGTATGTATGTGGTCCCAGCTACTCAGGAGGCTAAGGTGGGAGAATCACTTGAGCCTGGGAAGTGGAGGTTGCAGTGAGCCACGATCACGCTACTGTACTCCAGCCTGGGCCATAAAGTGAGACTGTGTCTCAAAAAAAAAGGTAGAGACAATAGTACAGGTACCTTGAAACATCCAAAAACCCAAAAGCTTTTCTATTCTGAAAGCATCAGACAATTTTCTTATAAGAAATATATTTTTTCTGATGAGGCTTTGCTGGAGATATTACCAGAACAAGTGTCTCCAACCACTGGTAGTCTGGAAAATGATAAAGGTGGGTTCTGGGTGGCACAGTGAAACCAGCCTGAGATTACAAACCTTTGCTGGGGGTAAACTACAGAAGCAACCATGGAGACTTAATTCTGTGTTTTTCTGAGATTCTATAATTAGGTAATGTCATTTACATGCTTCCAAGTGAGGGAACGAAATTCTTTGGAGGCAAAGCATAACGGTTCCAGTACTGGCACCAAATGTCTTCCTGCTCAGCAAGTCCATTTTAAAGTCTTGTTCATGAGCTAAGCTGAGTTCTCCTACAGAAGCAGAGTGAAGAGTCAAGGAAATGTGAAGATTGGCCAGGCACGGTGGCTCATGCCTGTGATCCCAGCACTTTGGGAGGCTGAGGCGAGTGGATCACAAGGTCAGGAGTTCAAGACCAGCCTGACCAACATTGTGAAACCCCGTCTCTACTAAAAATACAAAATTAGCCTGGCGTGCTGGTGCATGCCTATAATCCCGGCTACTCAGGAGGCTGAGGCAGAAGAATCGCTTGAACCCAGGAGGCGGAGGTTGCAGTGAGCCAAGATTGCGCCATTGTACTCCAGCCTGGGCAACAAGAGCGAAACTCCATCTCAAAAAAAAAAAAAAAAGAACATACCTCTTTCAGCATCCCCTTGCAGGGTCCTCCCTATCTCTGCGATTCCAATAGTATTCTCTGAAACAACACAGAAGAGTTGGCCTCCCTCCCTCGCCTGACATAGCTCTTTACACAGTTGCAATTCCATGCCTCACTCCCCACCCCGTTCTGGTGACTTTCCTCTGCACACACTCCGCCTTGCTGTCCCTCTTAGTTTTTAGCACCTATTTAGCAAATATGCTGGAAAAATATTTCCAAAAAAAGTTAAAAGTGGTTGTTTGGAATGATGAGATTACCAGTAACACTGTTGTTTGCTGCTTCTTTGCATGTTTTCAACGTCTGGGCCTGGAACAAGTGCAGGTATTCCTTTGCTCATTCTGTAACGATGCTCAGCATTGAGTGTGCTATCCTGACTAGTGCGAATACTCCATTGCTTGACATCTCCTGTGTCCGGAACGTTACACTTCTGGTAATGCATTCTACGATTGTATTTGTCTTTTTCAAGACCACTTAACACCTTCAGCTTATATAAATCTCGTAGCTAACTGAAGCCTCCAGGTGTTTTCACATGAAGTGTTCACATAAATCATGGATCTCCCAACCTATTTTCATCTTTATGAGTAGTTAAGACATAAATCCTTCTTACAGTATTAAAGGGTGCTAGTGTATTAAACTACCTAAATAGCCAGCATGCCTTTTAAAGGGGCTATCATGATCTAATTCAAATGGTAAGAATTCCAGGGTCTATGTCAGGTGCCCCTGGCTCCCTCTGTGTCTCATCCCCTTCCACTGTGGATCCACAAAACATGTCTTGAAATGTTGCCTCCTGGCCGGGCATGGTGGCTCATGCCTGTAATCCCAGCATTTTGGGAGACTGAGGTAGGCAGATCACTTGAGGTCAGGAGTTCGAGACCAGCGCCTAGCCAACATAGTGAAACCCCATCTCTATTAAAAATACAATAATTAGCCAGGTGCAGTGGCATGCACCTGTAATCCCAGCTACTCAGGAGACTGAGGCAGGAGAATCACTTGAACCCCAGAGGCAGAGGTTGCAGTGAGCCGAGATGCAGAGGTTGCAGTGAGCCAACATCGCACCACTGCACTCCAGCCTGAGTGACAGAGAAAGACTCTGTCTCAAAAAAAAAAAAAAAAATTATTGCCTCCTTCAAAAATTAATATGCAAGAAAATTCAAGGGACTAGTAATCTGTGGAAGGAGGGGGAAGATGGTAATGTTTTATTTCTTTTCGGTGTCAATTACATGAGGTCATTTTATTTTATAATATATTCTCTTGTATGTGTGAAATAGTCAACGATACAAATTTTAAATATGTGATAATTTAAAAGTAATATGTAGAGTTGATTTAAAATAGGAAAAAATGACTGGGCATGGTGGTCCATCCCTGTAATCCCAGCACTCTGGGAGGCTGAGACAGGAGGATCACTTGAGCCAAGGAGTTTGGGACTGGCCTGGGCAACATAGCAAGATCCTGTCTCTACAAAAAGTACAAAAATTAGCTAAGCATGATGGTGCATGCTTGTAGTTCCAGCTACTCAGGAGGCTGAGGCGGGAGGATTGCTTGAGCCCCAGAGATTGCAAATGTAGTGAGCTCTGATTGTGCCACTACACCCCGGCCTGGGCAACAGAGCCAGACCCTGTCTCTAAATTAATTAATTAATTAAATTTAATGGGAAGAAATGGCTGGGCAATGCGGCTTATGCCTATAATCCCAGCACATTGGGAGGCAGAGGCTGGAGGATCACTTGAGGCAAGAAATTCAAGACCAGCCTGAGCAACATAGCAAGACCCCATCTCTACAAAAACATTAAAAAATAAAAAATTCACTGGGCATAGTGGTGAATGCCTGCAGTCATAGCTACTCAGGAGGCTGAGGTGGGAGGATTGCTGGAGCCTGGGAGGTTGAGGCAGCAAATGAGCTCTGGTTGCACCACTGCACTGCAGCCTGGGCAACAGAGAGAGATCCTGTTTCAAAAAAAAAAGGAGGAGGGGGTTGGGGGGGAATTCTCAGTATCCCTCCAATTTTGAGGGGAAAAAAAGGTAATGAGAAAAAATAAGGAGAAAGCAATAGATAAGCAAATGAAAGGGAGGAAAACAGATTTAAGTTTGAAAAGGAAAATGAAAGAAAAGATAGAGGCCTGGAAGACAGGCAGAGATAGGAGGATTAGATGGAGTATTTGGCTGAACAGGGACGACAGAGGTGGTGAGGAGTCCCTGCAGCGCTGCAGAGTGGGAGACAGCGGAACAGTGAAAGCTACTTCGGATCCTCCAAGAAACGTCAGCAAATCCATCCTATTCCTCAGCGTTCTGCTTCAGCCACCTAAGGCAGTCAGCCTCCCACTGCCGTTCAGCCTGTGTGGCCCAGAGCCAGGAAGCATGTTCCCTCGCAGCTCTGGGTACAGATTCCCTATACACATGAGTGTCTCCCTCCCGGTGACTCAGCTGCTGTGCTTTCCTCTCCTTCCCCAGGGCCCGAGCAGTAGCCTGCCTGATGATGATCAAGCAGAGCCCTGCAAGTTTCAAGAGGAATGTCAGTGACTCTTCACTGAAACCCCCCAGGTAGGCATGCAGTGACAATCCAGGGCTTTCCTGGACACATTGCAATCCTAACCTCAGGGTAAAAGCCATGTCCCTGTTCCGCCACAGCATGGCAAAATCAATTCCAGTTGGATTAAAAAGTTACATGTTTTTAAAAAAATGAAACCGTAAAAATGTATGTGACTCAGATAAAGTAAAAAAAAAAAAAAAGAAAAAAGTGAGTGGTTATGTGTTTTTAAAAAGACAGAGATCAAATGGATAAATATTACGGAAGACTAGTCTAAATTGTTTAGTGCACACCATGAAATACTTTTTTCAACCTCTGGCTCCAAATCTCCAAATTTTTGTCCCCTTCCTTACTCCTTGTGCTGAACAGACAGCCTTTTAGTCACTCAGTTTTAAGAAAAACTTCATTCTAGTCATTAAGACTCCATCTCAGGTATGAAAATTTCACTAAGTGAAGGCAAAGATTAATTTTATATTCATTTAAAGGCTTTTCCCGTCCACCTAAGGCCAGGCTTGCAGTCCCTGTTCTGGAAGGTGGGCTGTTTGCTCTTTCTGCATTTTACTCCTCTTCTCCTCTCTCTCTGCAGTTTCTTTTTCTTTTTCTTTTCTTTTCTTTTTTTTTTTTTTCTTCAGACAGAGTCTCACTCTGTTGCCCAGGTTGGAGTGCAATGGCACATCTCGTGTCACTGCAACCTCTGCTTCCTGAGTTCAAGCCATTCTCCTGCCTCAGCCACCCAAGTAGCTAGGATTACAGGTGATGGCTAATTTTTGTATTTTTTAGTAGAGATGGGGTTTCACCCTGTTGGCCAGGCTGGTCTCGAATTCCTGGCCTCAGGTGATCCATCCGTCTCAGCCTCCCAAAGTGCTGGGATTACAGGCATGAGCCACCACGCCCAGCCCTCTCTCTGCTGTTTCCCCTCTGGCGTTGTGGGGAAGGGAGGGGAAAGGACTAGGGGAAAGGTGCCTTTATGTAAGTCATGCAGCTGTCCTGACAGTCAAACTCTCTCTCTGGGAGGGTCCCCTTGTGTGGGCTCAAGAGACCTTTGAGGGTCTCTCCAGGGCACTGTTGTCTGATGCATACTGGGTCATCTCCGAGTCCCACTCCTAGGCTCCCGCCAGCTATCCCCATCACAGCCTGGGGCACATGATGCAGGGGGCTCCCCACCAGCCAGCCACCTTGGGTGGGGCACCAGCCAGATGGCCTGAGTCACTGTCTGCTGCATTCACTTGGCCCACAGCACATCCTTCCACTCCACATTCCAGATGGGGAGAGTGTAGCTGCTCTCTCTGTCTGCTTTCTCTTCATCCCGCTGGGACGGGCTGCTCCAGCAAGACTTTTGCATTCGGAATTCTCTAGATGAAAAGGAGAGACCAGTTTCTATGTTCAGTCAGACTCCTAATTCAGTGAGGGGGAAGGGGAGGGCACAGGGATGGGAAGTTGGGGGATGGGGATGGAGGGAAGATGGGGATGGGGAAGAGGATGGGTCCACCTCTCTCAGAAACTTTCTCATTATTCTGTGCTAGTGTCAGCACCAGATGGGCATTCAGACCCCAGCATCTCCGCGAGCAGTGAGCAAAGCGGGGCACAGCAGCCTCCCGGTTTACAGGTAGGTCTTGGTTTCTCCCAGTGGCAAGCTTGGAGTCCATCTGGCAAGGAAGAGCCCATAGGGGAATCGCCCCACACCACACTCTCCCTTTACATCTTTCCTGTGCTTGGGTCCCTTTGGTGGTCTGGTGAAGCTGTGGACTCTTTACAATGATGTTTTTGGCCGGGCACAGTGGCTCACGCCTGTAATCCCAGCACTTTGGGAGGCCGAGGCAGGCGGATCAGCTGAGGTCGGGAGTTCAAGACCAGCCTGACCAACATGGAGAAACCCCATCTCTACTAAAAATACAAAATTTGCCGGGCGTGGTGGCGCATGCCTGTAATCCCAGCTACTCAGGAGGCTGAGGCAGGAGAATCGCTTGAACCCGGGAGATGGAGGTTGCGGTGAGCTGAGATTCATTACATCGTTGCACTCTAGCCTGGGCAACAACAGCGAAACTCTGTCTCAAAAAAAAAGAAAAAAAAAAAGACGTTTTTAAGTTTATAAAATAAAATATACAGGACTACAAAGGTTATCAATTACATTGAAATGCAGTTATCATAATCATTTGAAAATGTGTACTCTAGTAATAATGCTTCTTTTTTAAAAAAATCACTTTATTAGGATATAATTGATATACAAAAAGCTGTACATATTCAGGCCAGGCGCAGTGGCTCATGGCTGTAATTCTAGCACTTTGGGAGGCCTAGGTGGGCGGATCGCTTGAGGAAAGGAGATCGAGACCAGCCTGGCCAACATGGTGAAAGCCCATCTCTACTAAAAATACAAAAAAATTAGCCAAGCTTGGTGGTGCACACCTGTAATCCCAACTACTCAGGAGGCTGAGGTGGGAGAATCACTTGAACCCAGGAGGTGGAGGTTGCGGCGAGCTGAGATCACTCCACTGCACTCTAGCACGGGCAACAAGAGTGAAACTCCATCTCAAAAAAAAAAAAAGTTGTACATATTTAATGTATAAGTGCACCCCCGTGAAACTACCCCACAATTTATGTTATAAACATATCCATCATCTCCAAAAGGTTCCCCCTGCCCTCTGTATTTATGTGCATGTGTGCACGTGATGGGAGGCGGGTGGGATGAGAGCACCTAACAGTTAAGATCTACCCTCTTGGTAAATGCTCAAGTATCCAAGTTCTGTTAACTATAGACAGCATGCTCTCCAGTAGCTCTTTAGAACTTGTATAAGGGAAATGTCGTACCCTTTGGCCAACACCTCCTGTTTCCCACTCCCCCAGCCCCTGGCAACCATCATTCTGCTCTCTGCTTCTATGTGTTTGACTATTTTATATTTCTCAAGTGAAATGATGTAGTGCTTGTCCTTCTGTGTCTGGCTTCTTTCACTTAGATGATGCTTTATTAAAACATAACATGACAAGGTCTAACAGTGATTTCTAACTAGTGATGAGTATAAAGGTATTTTGCTATATCTGCAACAGCTGTATGTAATATGAAAACACGTGTGCTTTCTACTAGAGACTAAGTTACAGTTGTGGCTGGTACTACTATAGTTTGTTGCATACATTCATAATTGGGGGAAATGCAACATTTCAGCTAGAGGATAGTGAAAATAAGGATGGAATATTTTTCCCATTGATGTTTGCAACCTGCCAAGGACGGACAAAGAACCCTTGCACTAGACTGACTACTGCCTGCTCCAGGGAATCCTCCCACAGCCTTCCTGGCCTCTGCTTATATAGTTCAGGAGGGTGCAGGGGACATGGCTGCAGGGCCGGTTTGGTGGCCTCTTGGTGAGGTTTGCAGAATCACCTAGCAACTTCCCTAGGAGTGGAGAGACATGAAAGCCAATGCTACTCAGCTTTTTTTTTTTTCTGCTACGCACTTTATTAGCAACTTAGCTTTTTTTTCCCCTCATAACCCATAGACTTAGCAGGAGGAGCGTAGACATTAAGAGTAAGTGCACATGAAATATTGAAAAGGAGTAAACATGAATCCTCTGTTTGCAAAAGACAGTCTCAGAAATTTTTCATCTGCTAATTCACTTAATTCAACAAATTACATCTATCATGTTTCAAGTGCTTTGTTTATCGATATAGTAGTAAACAGAATACACTGATGGGACAAGCAACTCTGAGATGACAGAACGAGTTCCCTAAATAGTCTGTTACTGTGACTCCTGTTTATGCTTGATATTCACAAAATATTCTGGAATTGATACCCAAGAAACTGCTAACAGTGATTACCTCTGGGGAGTAGAGATGGAAATTGAGAGGAAAAGAAGGGAATGTCTTTTCATGTTAAACTCCTTTGTACTGTCTTTAAAAATAATAATAAACATCTTTTTATATGATGAAAAACAAGTTGTAAAGACAACTTTAAAAGTTTTTCTAAAGGAAACCATATGTGACTTTAACTGATTTGAGACAGTAGAAGCTTTCTAAGTATAAAAGTAATAGAAGGAATGATGGGGGAAATTGATAGATTTCACTACACACACAAAAAAAGATGCAAAACACAACAATGTCACAGACCAAAAATAACAAACTTAAGAAATATTTGCAACAAAAATTAAACAAAAGGGGCCAGGCGCAGTGGCTCACGCCTGTAATCCCAGCACTTTGGGAGGCCGAGGTGGGTGAATCACCTGAGGTCAGGAGTTTGAGACCAGCCTGGCCAACATGGTGAGACCCCGTGTCTACTAAAAATACAAAATTAGCGTGGTGGCGCATGCCTGTAATCCCAGCTGCTCAGGAGGCTGAGGCAGGAGAATCCCTTGAAACTGGGAGGTGGAGGTTGCAGTGAGCCCTGATCATGTTGCAAAACTCCATTTCAAAGAAAAAAATAGCCTCAGCCTCCCAAGTAGGCTACAGGCATGCACCACCATGCCTGGCTAATTTTTGTATTTTTAGTAGAGACAGGGTTTCACCATGTTGGCCAGGATGGTCTCGATCTCTTGACCTCGTGATCCGCCCACTTTGGCCTCCCAAAGTGCTGGGATTACAGGTGTGAGCCATCGCACCAACTGGAAATGGTTTCTTAAATAAGACCCAAAACGGACAAATGTTTAAAAACGTAAATTGAATTACATGAAAGTTAAAAACTTCAACACAATAACAGACATCTTAGAAAAAATGTAAAAAGTCAAAAGCCTAAAAGAAAGTGTTTGCAACACGAAAAACAAAGCATTAATATAAAAAACATGCTAAAATTATTTTAAATAAACTTTAAAGAAAATACAATAGAAAAAAATGAGTAAATGATACATACAGTAATTCACAGAAGAAACTGCTATAGTCAAAAAATACAGGCTGGGCTCTATGGCTCCCAGCACTTTGGGAGGCCGAGGCAAATGGATCACTTGAGGCCAGGAGTTGGAGACCAGCCTGGCCAACATGGTGAAACCCCATCTCTCCTAAAAATACAATAAATGAGCCAGGCATGGTGGTGCACACCTGTAATCCCAACTACTAGGGAGGCTGAGGCACAAAAATCATTTGAACCTGGGAGGCAGAGGTTGCAGTGAGCCAAGATTATACACCATTGCACCTCAGCGTGGGTGACCAAGTGAGACTCTGTCTCAGAAAAGTAGTAATAAGTAAAAATAAAAATAAAACAAATGCAGGAAAAGTTGTACAACTTTACCACAAACATGTAAATGCAAGTAAATCCACATTTCACTCCCACAAATCATTTCACTTTCCCATATGATTAGAAAAACTTTAAAATTTTGACAAAACCACGTGTTAGAGAGGATCGTGGGAAACCAAAGATTCTCATGCACTATTAGTGGGAATGCAAATTTATTCAATCACTTTGGAGAAAAATTTGGTATTATCCAGCAAAGTAAAAAATGAGTACAACCTCTGACCCAATTCTGCTTCTGAAGAAACACTTGTACATGTGTGCAAAGAGACAAATAAAGATGTTTACTGCAGTGTTGCTCTATAGTAGAGATTAGTTGGAACTAGCTCAAACGTCTGTGTGTAGAAGAATGGATAAATAAACTACAATGGAACAATATGTGCAGTATAAACAAAGGAACCAGATTTATACGTAGCGACATCAAGGAATTATTAAAAACAATGTTGTGGCCGGGCGCAGCGGCTCACGCCTGTAATCCCAGCACTTTGGGAGGCCGAGGCAGGTGGATCACCTGAGGTTGGGAGTTCAAGCCCAGCCTGACCAACATGGAGAAACTCCATCTCTACTAAAAACACAAAATTAGCCGGGCGTGGTGGCACATGCCTGTAATCCCAGCTACTTGGGAGGCTGAGGCAGGAGAATCGCTTCAACCTGGGAGGCGGAGGTTGCGATGAGCCAAGATCACGCCATTGCACTCCAGCCTGGGCAACAAGAGCAAAACTCTGTCTCAAAAATAAATAAATAAATAATAAAAATAAAATAAAATAAAAACAATGTTGAGGCCAGGCACAGTGGCTCACTCCTGTAATCCTAGCACTTTGGGAGGCTGAGGTGGGTAAATGACCTGAGGTCAGGTGTTCGAGACCAGCCTGGCTAACATGGCAAAACCCTGTTTCTACTAAAAATGCTAAAAGTTAGCTGGGCATGGTGGCAGGCACCTGTAATCCCAGCTACTCGGGAGGCTGAGGCAGAAGAATCACTTCAATCTGGGAGGCAGAGGTTGCAGTGAGCCGAGATCTCGCCATTTGCACTCCAGCCTGGGTGACAAGAGTGAAACTCTGACTCAAAAAAAAAAAAAAAATGTTGAGTAAAAAAAAAATGCCACGGATAGTTTTATACAGTATAATACCACTTATATAAATATTCTGAAATACCAAAGCAACATTAAATATTTATAGATGTATTTCTACCTAGTAAAAGCATAAAAAGGTGATTGAGGCCGGGCGTGGTGGCTCACACCTGTAATCCCAGCACTTTGGGAGGTGAGGCAGGCAGATCACCTGAGGTCAGGAGTTCGAGAACAGCCTGACCAACGTGGAGAAACCCCATCTCTACTAAAAAATACAAAATTAGCTGGGCATGGTGGCGCATGCCTGTAATCCCAGCTACTCGGGAGGCTGAGACAGGAGAATCGCTAGAACCCAGGAGGCAGAGGTTGTGGTGAGCCGAGATCACGCCATTGCACTCCAGCCTGGGCAACAAGAGTGAAACTCTGTCTCAAAACAAAAAGAAAAAAAAAAAGTAATTGATACACACTAAATTTCTGATGGAAAGGAAATGGGGAAGGAAACAGGAGAAGTTATTGTACTTTCCTATACTTTAAAAAAATTTTCCCAAAAAAAGCAGTACATGTGAAATTACAAAGGAGAGTGTCTGACTTTTATTAGATGCTTGCTAAATTATAGCTATTCTTGAAGTTATCTATCAAGAACAGGTGCTAAAATGTACTTGCTTCCTGTTTCCCAACTACACCAACTGGTGGCTTCTCCTCATCCCACGTGTGCTGACAGCAGGCTCTGTGTATCACAGAACAACACGGTGTGAGCCTTGAGCCTCATGTCAAGCCGGTGCTCCTCAACCTGGGGACAATTTTCACTGCCAGGGGACACTTGGCAATGTCTGGAGGCATTTTAGTTGTCACAGCTGGGGGAGAGGGCATTGCTACTAGAATGGAGAGTGTCGAGGCCAGGGAACTGCTGAACATCCTGTGATTCTCTGGACAGCCCCCACCACAAAGAATCATCTGGTCCAAATGTCAATAGTGCCAAGGTTGAGAAACCCAATGTAAGCTCATAGAAAGTAACATAAATAACCGTTGCATTGAATCTAATATACTAAATTTGACTACTTTTCTGATGAGTCCTTTTTATAAATTACCAGACAAGTGAAGCCACATCTTCTTTCTAATCTTTCTTTCTAATACTGGACACTGACTAGACCGGAGAGTGTGGGTGATAGAGCTGCTTCTGCCAAAACCATGGCCTCTAGTTTCTCTTCTCTGTATCCACAGCAGGCAGAATGGCATCTGTTGGAAAGGGCATATACTCTAAAATCTTTTTTTTTTTTTTTTTGAGATGGAGTCTTGCTCTGTCACCTAGGCTGGAGTGCAGTGGTGTGATCTCTGCTCACTGCAACCTCCGCCTCCCGGGTTTAAACGATTCTCCTGCCTCAGCCTCTGGAGTAGCTGGGATTACAGGCATGTGCCACCGTGCCTGGCTAATTTTTGTATTTTTAGTAGAGATGGGGTTTCACCATGTTGGCCAGGCTGGTCTCGAACTCCTGACCTCAAGTGAGCCACCTGCCTCAGCCTCCCAAAGTGCTGGGATTACAGGTGTGAGCCACCGCACCTGGCCTCTATAATCATTTTAATTGGGCAAAATATTATGGAATTTTTTTCAATCATGAAAATTAATCAGGCTTGCATTCTAATTGAGTCTAACCCTGGCTATTTCTAAAGCCAAAGAAGCACAACACAGGTATTTGTTTTCAACCTCCCAGGAAATAGTTCAACTGATCCATGGACCAGATGTCAAATCTACACCATTAAATCACCTTCTCCATAGTCTTAAAGTTCAATTGGCCAAATCATGCATGAAGAGGCTACCAATCATGGTTACATTCAGCTTCATAGCAGAAAACTGCAAAAGACAAAGGCATATATAAGATTAAATTTCATTTTTCTCTCAGTTAAAAGAAAGCTAGAGATAAGCAGTCCAGAGCTGCTTTGGTAGCTCCATGACATCATCATGCTCCATTGCATTCTCTGTGCCCCTCATCCTCATAGTTCCAGATGCTTGCTGAAGCTCCCCCAGAACATCCCTGTTTCTAAGTTCAAATCAGCAGGAAGGAGAAGGGAAGGGCATGGCCTCTACTCTTTTAAGAACACTTCCAGGCAGCTCCTTGCAACCCAACTACTTTTATCTCATTGGCCAGAATTTAATTACCTGACCATACTTAATGGTCAAGGAAGCAGGGAAATACAGATTTCTAGCTGGGCAGCAATGTGCCTGGGTAAAAATCAGGATTTCTTTGCTAAAGGAGAAGCAAAGAGTGGGTTTTGGAAGGCAGCTAGTAGTTGATGCTGTAGACTGGTCCTCTGGCAGATATACTCATGAATACTCTTCTGCCCCTGTGTAGACCCAGGCATTTCCCATCCAGTTAGTGCATCTCACTCAAAGTCCAGAATCTCTAGGTGATGTGCTCGATCATGTCTGCATGTGCCTCCTCACGGTCTGGTAATTTGCAAACCAAAAAATGTTATCTGCATTTACATGCAATATAATTGCTGGCATAGGAGCAGAATAAGCAGACACACAGAAAAACTCACATTAGAAAAGCAGGGAAAGGCTGGGTGTGGTGGCTCATGCCTGTAACCCCAACATTTTGGGATTACTCAGATCACTTGAGCCCAGGAATTCAAGACCAGCTTGGGCAACATAGTGAAGCCTCATCTCTACAAAAAATAAAAAATAAAATTTTTTTTAATTAGCCAGGTGTGGTGGCGTGTGCCTGTAGTCCCAGCTACTTGGGAGACTGATGGTGGGAGGCTCATTTAAGCCCAGGAGGCAGAGGTTGCAGTGAGCCAAGATTGCACCACTGCGCTCCAGCCTGGGTGACAAAGATCCTGTCTCAAAAAAAAAAAAAGAAAGGAAAGAAAAAGGAAGGGAGAAATATTGCATGTATTGGTCCATAGCAATGATCAAATCCTGCTGGAAAAGAAAAGAAAAAGGAAGAGAGAAATATTGCAGGTATTGGTCCATAGCAATGATCAAATCCTGCTGGAAAAGAAAAGAAAAAGGAAGAGAGAAATATTGCAGGTTTGGTCCATAGCAATGATCAAATCCTGCTGGATAGGAATGGCAAAGACTCCCTTTGGGGGCAGAGAAGGTCATTCCTTGATTGAGCTGCTGCCTTGGAGGATCTCTCTTGTCCATTGCCCCCATGGCCTCTGGCTTTGCCCTCTCAGGGGTTCTTCCTTGTCAGTTTTCCTCTATGGCTATATCTGAGCCCTGGGCATTGGAGATAGGATCATCTTGAAGCTGCATGGTTTCCACAGCCAACTTCTTGCTTGTGCAGGTGCAGGTTCCCAGGAATTCTTTTCAGAGTTGTCTAATCAAAGTTTTTGCAGGCCAAGCTTGAGGTTTCTCTCCAAACATAGGAAGCTTCCATCCAATCTCTTTGCTTCCAGTCAATTCCGAGTGTGGGTTACTACAGCCTAACACTGCGTCCAGAAACACTTCTCACGCCCCAAGGCTCTGATCTTTTATTTAGAGCTCTTTATGCTCTGCCCATCCTTTCCCTCTCCAATTGGCCTCGCTGCCTTGAGACCATTTGAAAGAAGAAAGAAGTTGGGTGAGATGGGAACACGCTTAATCTAATCTTTGTGTCTGGGCTTGTTTCCATTGTCTGGCAAGGAACCTAGGAAGATGCTCGGAAAGTGCCTGGGGCCACAGCCTTATCTCCTGCCAAGGCTGGATGGGCTTGCACTCACTGGAAGCTGTATTTTTCATCCTACAAGACTCCCAGTTACAGGACTCATAGCTGAGTTTAGATTACAGGCAGAGTCTAATCTTTACAAAGCTATGTTTCCTTCCATCTCTGTTGGCAGGCAGGATAGCTCCAGATGAGTTTATATCTTTATCACAGCTCTTAGCTAAAAGCTGCAAGATGCAATCAATACAAACCAAAATTTTACACTTCTTACCCCTTCCCCCAGCCACATCTTCAGTTTGCATGTTGCTTGCTTTATATTATTCAGGAAATGACAATTTTGATCAAATGTTTTGCTACAGCATGACAAGGGTCACTAATTTTCCAACTGATGATATCTGCTCATCACTGCTCCATGTCTGATCTTCTCCACTAAGCCAATGACACAATTGGATTTTATTATATATATCATCCAACTCATGGGTGTTGAATTTTATATTGATTAGGATAAGGTTTAGTTGCATAAAACAGGAAAATGCAAAATAATATGTTTAAACATAATACAAAGTGGTAACCCCACAGATGTGGCTTGTCAGATGTGTAGTGTGATAAGAAACACAATTTGCTTATTAATTATAACAGTTCCTAGTAATAACTTGTACCTGAGAGTATATGACTTAGATAAAATACCTACAGGTGAGTGTGATAACAGCTCCTTTTCCTATGTAGCTTGTGAGACTTTTCTCAAGTTGGAACAGGATTTAAGATGCAGTTTCTCATAAGGAGGGATCCAAAGATTTTATGATAATGTCGACTAATTCCTGACCCAGAAGTCTGCAGAGGCTGGTGAAGGAGGGGTGGGGAGCTGAATCACTACTGAGCAGGACGAAGGTCAGATGGGAGTTGGGAAGGAGAGTGTCAAGGGAAGCCATCAGTGGGGCCCACCAGTCCAGAATCTGACTATAAAATTGCTAAATAGCTCAGGCGCGAAGTCTCACACTGCAATCCCAGCACTCTGGGAGGCTGAGGTGGGAGGACTGCTTGAGGCCAGAAATTTAAGGCCAGCCTAGTCAGCTTAGTAAAACCCTGTCCCTACAAAAAATTTTAAAAATAGCCAGATGTGTGGTGCTGCATGCCTGTAGTCCCAGCTACTCAGGAGGCTGAGGCAGGAGGATTGCTTGAGCCCAGGAGTTCAAGGCTGCAGTGAGCTATGATTGAACCCACTGCACTTCAGCCTGGGCAACAGAGCAAGACCCTGTCTCAAAAAAAAATTGCCAAATTATGAGACAAAGAGAAAGAGAGTGCATGTTGAAATCAAGGAGAAGTCCAGAGTCCTACTGCCACTGATTACTATAAGAACCAACATTTCTTGTCACTATGTGCCAGGCAGTGTACTAAATTCTTTACATACCTTTACTAATCTCTAAAAACCTTATGAGGTAGATACTACTATGATCTTCATTTTACAGATAAGGAAACTACGGCTTAAAGAGGTTAATTTTTCCAAAGTCATAGCAAATAGCAGAGTCAAGACGAACTCAGGTCTCTCAGAGAGCAACGCTAATCTCTTAACCTCTATGGTAAATTGTTTGTAAAGTAGATTTGAGCTTTTTTTTTTTCTTCAAAGAAATGACTCTCAACTGTGTCAGCTATTCAGCACTAGCCAGCCAATCATTCATCACCTATGTAATCAGTCTGGTTTATGAGAAAAGATATCTCAGACACACATTTCTTTTCTTTTTAGAGACAGGCCCCTGGCTCTGTTGCCCAGGCTGGAGTGCAGTGGCATGATTATAGCTCACTGCAGCCTCAGTCTCAAACTCCTAGGCTCAAGCAATCCTCCTGCCTCAGCCTCCCGAGTAGCTAGGACTACAGGCAGGTGCCACTATACCCGACTAACTTTATTTATTGTAGACGAGGTCTCACTATGTGGCTCAGGCTGGTCTTGAATTACTAGCTTCAAGTGATCCTCCAGGCTCAGCCTCCCAAAGTGCTGGCATGACAGGCCTGAGCCACCTCGCCTGGCCTACCCCAGCCATACTTTACTAATTTGTATTATTAAGCCACATGTCATGGACTCTATGAACAAAAAGGGGGAAAGAAAGAGGTTGGCATTTAGGAAAATGAGAAAATAGACCAAGTATGATTTGAAGACCTTTTATTCCTCTCTCAGAAAACCCCCTCTTTCCCTCCCTCCTTTCTTTCATCAAACACTTAGTGTTGGCTAGGCTCGGTGGCTCACGCCTGTAATCTCAGCACTTTGGGAGGCTGAGGTGGGCAGAAAAGATCACTTGAGGTCAGGAATTCGAGACCAGCCTGGCCAACATAGTGAAACCCCATCTCTACCAAAATTAAAAAAAAAAAAAAAAAGTTAAATAACACTGAGTGTCCACTCTGGTCAGGTAAAACACTGAGGAGTAGAAGTGTCACCAGGGTCAAAGCCCAGCTCTGCACTTGCAGAACAGGGCGTCCAGTGCTGTCAGTTAAGCTCAGGTGTTGTGCCTGCAATGAGAGGCAGCTGGTCTCATGGGGAAGTGAGGGTAGAAATCCTTTTGATGAGGCCCAAGCTGAGGCCTGGGAGGATAAATAGAAGCTTGCCAAGTGTGGGCAGGCTGGAAGGCAATCCCAGTAGTGGAGGCAACAGTGCAAAAGCCCAGAGCAGGAGAAAGCATGTGTTCAGGGAAGTGTTGATAACAACCAGAATGTGGGAGCCATGGGTAGGGGTGTGACAGGAATCAGCCTGAAGATGCCTGGCATGCTACACTCACCAGTATGGACTTCATCCTAGCGAGATAAATGTTAGATACAAATGGGACATCCAATTTGTGCTTCAGAAGGTTCATTCTAGCTGGCCGGGCGCGGTGGCTCACCCCTGTAATCCCAGCACTTTGGGAGGCTGAGGCAGGTGGATCACGAGGTCAGGAGTTCTAGACCAGCCTGACCAACATGGTGAAACCCCGTCTCTACTGAAAGTACAAAAACGAGCCAGGCATGGTGGCACACACCTGTAATCCCAGCTACTCAGGTGGCTGAGACAGGAGAATCACTTGAACCCGGGAGGCGGAGGTTGCAATGAACCAAGATTGCACCATTGCACTTCAGCCTGGGTGACAGAGCAGACTCTGTCTCAAAAAAAAAAAAAAAAAAAGTTTAGTCTAGCTGCAGGGTAGAGAATGGTTTGAAAGATGACTTCAGTGAAGGAAATCAATGAGTCTATCAAGGTAATGCAGTGTTGAAATGGTGAGACCCAGACCTACGGCACAACAACAGGAATGGACAGTAATGAAGAGACCGGAATGCTGCTGAGGAGGTGGAGAGACCAGAGCTTGATGCGTGCTTAAGCCTGGTGGCTGAGAGAGGAGGCGGGGTCAGGCCCAACGTCCAGGTACCTAGCTCGGACAATTAGGCTGGTGAGTGGGTCCAAAAACACAGGGAAGAGAGAAGCAGGTTTGGAAACAGGTTCAAATCAAATAGAGCTCACAGGAGTCCAGAGTTCACAGGACAGATCTGGCCTGGAGAAGAAGCTGTGGGGTCACTGGCATAGACTAATGGGAGCCAGGGGAAGGATGAGATTTTCCCAGAAGAGGACTGTTGGCCTCCTGCCCTGCACCCCACATAGCACACACTGGCCAGGTCTTCTCGCTGTGCCGGCCCCTCACCCCGTCTACTCTTGGGGGTCCTGCTCCATGCTGCGTTACCCCAATCCCCATCCTAAATTAGTTCTGTGTCCCTTTCTCTCAGGGTCTCTCCTAGCTACTCTGGTGAATGATTTAATGTTAAAAATTCATAGGCATTGGTCAGGCACGGTGGCTCATGCCTGTAATCCCAGCACTTTGGGAGGTCGAGGCGGGCGGATCATGAGGTCAAGAGTTCAAGACCAGCCTGGCCAACATGGTGAAACCCTGTCTCTATTGAAAATCCAAAAATTAGCCAAGAGTGGTGGCGGGCACCTGTAATCCCAGCTACTCATGAGATTGAGGCAGAAGAATTGCTTGAACCTGGGAGGCAGAGGTTGCAGTGAGCAGAGATTGTGCCACTGCACTCCAGCCTGGGCGACAGAGCATGACTTCATCTCAAAAAAAAAAAAAAAAATTCATGGGCATTAATGCATTATTACTCAAAACATTTCTAAATTTTAATCAAAGAGAATCAATAGGATTTGAATCCATAGACGAGCTCAGAGCATTTCCTTTCTTTTATTTATTTATGTATTTGTGATAGGTGGTTATTACTGAGGTGACCTGGCCCTCATGTCCCTCTCCTGCCACTAGAAATCTCATTTCCCCAACCGTGTGTTTTCCAAAAGTTGAATATTTCCTTTGCTTTTTGTGCACAGATATAAATTGCTTCCCAGGTCCTGATCCTTTTTACCTTAGAGAGCCTGTACCAGCACCTAGTGCATTTATTCATCTTTGTAATGGACAACTGCAATTGTGGCTATTTTAGCAGAGGACACAGACAAAAGGGAACTAGAACTGTTTCTCACCAGTGCAAGGCCCTTGAGTCAGAAACACCTGGCAGTGAGTGGCAAAGAAGAAACAACTGTGAAGTTAAATGCCAATACCCCAGGGAAGCTTTCCCACAGGAATCATTAGGGACTTCTTCACCATGTTCCCATGGCAGTATGGCATTTATCATACTGCACTGCAATTCTTTTGTTTTCAAGTCAGTCTTTCCTTCTATATTGTAAGTTCCAAGGAGAGAAATGTCGTACCTTCTCCATCTTTGTACTGCCTGTCCCTGTGCCTTAACACAATGCTGCTGTAGATAGCAGGTGTTTAATGAATATCTATTGGGTGAATGAGTCTGCAGAGATATATGCCATTCACAGAGCATGTCAGGGAGCTTCTCGACACACCAAGTCACACTGGGAGGTTTTCCAGGGAATATAAGATTCCTTTTGCTATGTTGACCTCTTGCTTCTTGACCTTTGCATGTGCTGTGCCCGTGATTTAAAGTACATCTCTCTTCATCCCTAATTAGGTAACAGCTACTTAGTCTTCTTAAAATTAATAAATATCAAGGCTGAGCACAGTGGCTCATGCAGTTTGGGAGGCCAAAGCTGGAAGACTGCTTGAGGCCAGGAGTTTAAGACCAGCCTGGGAAACACAGCATTTTTTTCCAGGTGAAAAACATCATTTTTCACCTGGAAAAAAACATAAAAGATACACACTAATAACACAGGCTATATGGCAAATGTCTAACTGGTGAAGCTTGAGAAAGAGAATTCTGAGGGAAGAAAAACAGAAACTGATAGCAAGACTTGGAATAGGAGGAAAAAAGGAGTATGATGGCATTGGGAGATTCCAGGGAAGTTCGGGAAGCCAAGAGGATGAATGGACACGGGGGTAGGGGTAGGAGCGTGGGAGGTATGGGGACCAGGATAGGAAGACATACATGGTTGGATGGAGAGACTGATGGCAAAGACACACACACACACACACACACACACACAAACAACTTTTAGTAAAAGAAAATATAAAGAAAAGAAATCTTGGCAAACTGTAAAACTGAAGATGGAAGAGGGAGAGGTAAAAAAGGAAAATGTGCAAAAAGCCAAAAAGTATCTTAGCTTATAATTATTCATCTCTAAAGGCTTCTATGAAATTATTCCTTCTGCTATTCGAAGCTTTCCTAAAATTCTGCTCTTCCTAGAAGTCTTTAACAGCAGAGAAGAAAACATCTTACCTCCTATAATAGAACAGTGAGACTGGAAGGGATCTTAGCAATCACCAAGCTCCTTCGTTTCACGCAGAGGATGGAAGTGACTCCCCTGTAGACACACTGTTAGATCACCTTGGAGCCTGAGCCAAAGTCACAGTCTGTGTATTTCTAGAATAGTGTTTATTCCAACAGGTAATTTTTTTCTACTCCCATTTTCCCAAACAAATGACCTTCTTAAAAACTGGGGGAAAAAAAGTCTGTTTTTTAAAGTAAGTCAATAAACATTTCATTGTGAAGGACTAAGCAATAGGCCTGGGAGGCAAGAGCTGGTTTTTGTACTCACAGCACCTAGCCCAGAGCCTGGCACAAAAGTAGTTTTCGATAGGGTTTTGTTGCATGGATGGATGGATGGATGGATGGATGGATGGATGGATAGATGGATGGATGGATGGATGGATGGATGGATGGATGGATGGATGGATGGATAGATGGATGGATGGATGGATGGATGGATGGATATGAGATAGATGGATGGATGGATATGAGATAGATGGATGGATGGATGAATGGATATGTGATGGATAGATGGATGGATGAATGAATGTATGATGGATGGATGGATGGATGGATATGTGATGGATAGATGGATGGATGAATGGATGGATGAATGAATGGAAGGATAGATGGATAAATGTGTTCTATTTAGGGCTGCCACCACTATTCAGATAGTTATTGAATAGACTGTTTCAATGTTTTCTGACTTTAAGAGGTATTTGATCTAACTTGCTTCTGCATATGGGCCAATGATCCCAGGTTGTTTTAAAGAATTCTTGGTAAATGATCTAATTAATAAATGAGAGGTTTTCAAATAAGTTATAATCTCATCGGAAACCTAAGACATGGATGTAAGCAGAAATGATTAGCAATACAGGAAAACAATGTGTTAAACGCCAGGTGACTATTCTTGCAGATAAGCTGTAAGTAGAGTGATATAACTTGTTTTCTAAACTGGGTCCCCTTCGAGAGTGAAAGAGGGCCTTATTAATACACCAACACAATGGGAACAAACAGGGCTATATGGTCCAAGTAGGGGGTTCAGATGAGAGGGCAGGTTTCCCATGTACTGAGGAAGCTTCTTGAACTTTGCTTGTGCTGTCCCATTATTTGGAGCACGTCTCTCTTCATTCCTAATTAGGTAACAGCTACTTAGTCTTAAAATTACTAACTATAAAGGCCAGGCATGGTGGCTCACCCCTGTAATCTCAGCACTTTGGAGGCTGAGGCTGGAAGACTGCTTGAGGCCAGGAGTTTAAGACAAGTCTGGGCAACAGAGCAAGACTCTGTCCTTACAAAAAAAAAGGTTTTTATTTTATTTAATTTATTATTATTTTGAGACGGAGTCTTGCTCTGTTGCCCAGGCTGGAGTGCAATGGCACGATCTTGGCTCACTGCAACCTCCACCTCCCAGGTTCAAGAGATTCTCCTGCCTCAGCCTCCCATGTAGCTGGGACTACAGGTGTGCACCACCATGCCCGGCTAATTTTTGTATTTTTAGAAGAGACGGGGTTTCACCATGTTGGCCAGCTGGTCTCAAACTCCTGACCTCAACTGACCCACCTGCCTCAGCCTCCCAAAGTGCTGGGATTATAGGCATGAGCCACCATGCCCGGCCAAAAAAATTTTTTTAATTAGCTGGGAATGGTGGCACATGTAGGTAGTCTCAGCTACTCAGGAGGCTGGGGCCGGAGGACTGCTGGAGCCTAGGAGTTCAAGTCTGCAGTGAGCTGTGATCGTGCCACTGCACAACGACAACAATCAAATTAATATATGTGATGTATTAAAAATAAGTTTGAAAAGTGTGTATGAATGACAAAGGCTAGAAAAAAAATTAAAGATTCTGTACATACTGTAAGTATATAGACAGGGGTTTGTTATCTCATTTGAAAAAAATCACAAGTGTCTTTCTAGAGTTTTAAATTTCAGATATTTGGCTTTGAGCAAAATACTCTTCTTTTCTTTTTTTTTTTTTAAGATGGAGTCTTGCTCTGTCACCTAGGCTGGAGTGCAGTGGCACGATCTCAGCTCACTGCAAGCTCCGCCTCCTGGGTTCACGCCATTCTCCTGCCTCAGCCTCCCGAGTAGCTGGGACTACAGGCACCCGCCACCGCGCCCGGCTAATTTTTTGTATATTTTTTAGTAGAGACAGGGTTTCACCATGTTAGTCAGGATGGTCTTGATCTCCTGACCTCGTGATCCGCCCACCTCGGCCTCCCAAAGTGCTGGGATTACAGGCGTGAGCCACTGGGCCTGGCCAAAATACTCTTTTTAATGGTTTAATGAGAGTAGCCTAGAGTTCATTTTTAAATGGTAGAAATGTTGCTAATAATAGGGTAGGTTTATATACTTGCTATACAAACTGTGGTCCCTGGAGTCGCAGCATCAGCAACACTTGGGAATCCGTTAGAAATGCAGATTTTCAGGCCTCACCCAGACCTATGGAGTCAAAATCTGCCTTTTAAGTGATTTGCAAGCACATTAAAGTTCAAGAAGCATTGGTCTATACAACCTTCAGTCTTTCAAAAGTATGAAATTTATTTAAGCATTTAAATATACCTTTCCTACTTTGCTCTTCTTCTCCTTTGTAAAATGTATTGACAGTATGCTTCCTTTTGCTTTTAAGCCATTTAAGTGTCTAGAACTTGAATGATAATAATGAAGAGGGCTGTTGTTTACAAAGAAAACAGGAAGAATAGGATGAACACCCTAGATTCCCATAATACATCCCCCATTCAGGGGTAACGATGGACAAAGACTCAAATTCACATGATAAGCTGCTCCATTTTGGCATGAACCAGTTTTTAACTCTAGCCAGTCAATTTCATTTTTAAAACTTCTCCCAGGAGAAGAAAAAAAGTGATAGAAGAAGAAACCATACTTAGAAATGCAAACTATTCAAGGAAATCTTGACTTTCAGTCCTTGTAAATACTGAACAAAAGGCTTTATCTTTCACAAGTTGAAGGAATATTAACATGCTATGGGGGTGTCTTTCCTGCGACTGTTTTGCTGGCTCTGGGCCCGGCATGAATTTGGTAGTACTGGGCAAGGCCACAGCTGCATGCCGGCCTGCATTGCATCTCTATTTTTGCAGGCATTAAATAGCTTCTCCCATCTCCAACATGTGTTGCTGCACATGTGACCCAATGAATCAATCCCCTGTACAATGAAGCAACAATAATGGGTCTGGGGCAATTAGCACAGGGACAGCGGGTCTTCCTAGCAGACTCCTGCCCACGTTAATATTCACAGCATATCCTGGGTGGGTGCTCCTGAGAATTCTGCTAATGCCCCATTACCATCCTCAGGGCTGGTAATTGCAAGGGTAGAGATCTGTTGCAGCTTCTGGGCAGCCATTCCCTTCCTTCCCAAGATGAATGTTGTGAAGGGCAATGAGGGGGTTGTGAGTGCCTCCAAATAAAGGTCTTTTATAGCTCTTTAAAGCTGTAAGTCATTCAGTCATAGTTTCTTTCGCCTGCTGGTTTGACAACTTTAAAAATTTACATTTCTGAACTTGTACTTTAACAGGCTTTCATCATAACTTCGGGAAAGAAGAATTAGAATGGGGAAGATTTAGGTGCACAGATGGGGTCGAAATCAGGATAATATTGACTAAGCACCCTCCTGGGGCTCTCCTAACACAAACGATTACCCTGCCTCCTAGGATTTTATAGTTCAGATAGAATAGGTGAGCACTAAAACAATCAAATCTGTTATCCTGAAAGGCCAAATAGGCAAAGTAGTTCCTAGTGAAAATCATGGAATATTAGCCCTCAAAGATATTTTAAAGCCCACCCCTCCTTTTTCGGTAATTGTCTGTGAAATGAGGATCTTACAGACCCTGCCTCATCACATGGCGGCGAGGACCAAATTAGACACCCTGGGAGCTTGCAATGGAAAAGTCTTTCATGTCTGCAAAGGAAAATAATGTGTGTGTGTGTGTGTGTGTGTGTGTGTGTAGATAGGTAGGTAGGTAGGTATGTAGGTAGGTAGATAGATAGATAGATAGATTAGATAGATTTTTTTTTTTTGAGACAGCATCTCACTCTGTCACCCAGGCTGCAGTGCAGCAGTGTGATCTTGCCTCACCACAGCCTCAACCTCCTGGGCTCAAGCAATCCTCCCACCTTAGCCTCCTGAGTAGCTGGGACCACAGGTGTGCACCACCATGCCCGGCTAATCCTTCTGGTAGAGACGGGCTTTTGCCATGTAGCTCGGGCTGGACTCGAACTCCTGAGTTCAAGCAATCTGCCCGCCTCTGCCTCCAAAAGTAGGGGATGGAAAGCATGAGCCATGGTGCCTGGCCTAATATGTGTATTTTTAATGATCTTTATGATTTTAAGCTGAAAAAATAGACTCAAAGGAGTCAAGTGGTAACAAGACAAGAGCTCCCTTAGAGGTGCTCACCCACCTGCATGCTAAACTGTATGAGGTAGTTTTCCTCTTGGGCTGTCAGTGCTAAAGATGTGTAATAATGCAGAATACCTGCACTCTGGACTCTCACTAGAGAATACAACTTTGAACTCCCTGCTGTTCAATCCCTTAGCAAAATACTGATTTTTGAGAAATAATGTTTGTGAAGAATCGCCTGAAGGTTATGCAAATTCTCCACTCTGCTGGATATCCTAAAATTTACCTATGGATCAAACCTGATTGTCAGGGCACTGTGTATTTGGATCCCAGGTATTTGCCTCCTGGTAGTACTAACTTGACTGAACTGTGCTTACATGAAGGGGTGTGCTAGCAGACCCAACTGTAAGAAATGCATTGTTATATTCAACACAAGGATTTTATGGAGAACCTGATCTGATGGATTGCTAGATTCCTCTTTATGAGGACTCACAGTGATAAATTTCCTTGGGGCTGCAGCTTCAGGAGAAACCTGGCTTCTACTAAACAACTTTTTAATCTTATGATTAAAGTATCAGCCTCTTCCCTCTTTGCTCTGGCCACTAGGAAACTTGGGGCCAAATTTGTTTATCAAATGGATTCCATTGCTCTGTAACAATCTTGGCTTTAATGTTCTTACCCCCTTTTTCCCTTTGGCAATTTGTTTTATCTATGTAGTTGCCTACCTTTTGTAAATCGACTTGTTTTTAAAAATTAATTATCCCTAGCTACTTGGGAGGCTGAGGTGGGAGGATCATTTGAGCCCAGGAGTTTGAAGCTGCAGTGAGCTATGACTGCACCACTGCACACTACAGTCTGGGCAATAGAGCGAGACCCTGTCTCTTAGAAAAAAAAATCAATTTTGATTACTTCATAAATTTCAATTGAATTGAGTCTCTGACATCATTTTCCAGTGAAGCCTTGAATCAGTCTTTAAGCAAACAGTTTTCATCAGCTGGACCTTGGAGATGACACTCAACTATGATTTTTCAGAGGCATGTGTTAAGTCATGAATGCAAACCAATCACATTTTCAAGTCTCTGAAGTTGGCCGATTTTCATTTCAGAAGACATATTTAGCTTTATAAGATCTCTTAAATTTATAAACAGACATTGAAGGGTAAATAGGCACTTGATCTTTGATACATAGTTCTTGGACTCACCAACAAGCAAAACAATAAAATTTCAGTCCGTTGAGCTTTATCATTTGGGTTTTGTGACAATTTGGACAAAGAGTGGTTGAAGTTTACTCTTTGCTCTCTGAGTATATTAAACAAAAGAGTATAAATTGTAAGAAGGAATATCTGAATATTAAAGAGCTATTTCCCAACAGCTTTTATTCCTATTTGCATATTAAAATGCCATTAGATTATCTTTATAATCTAGCACTGCTCTGATTGGTACTTTAATATGCCTATTACAGACCCTTCCTATTTGTTAAATTAATATTTGATTACTATAATTTCGAAGGAAATCCATTCTTGAACATCATAAATATGTACTCTTGAATCATATCCTATAAATTAAAATATTTACTAATATGTGTGGTCTTGAAAATCATTCCAAATTCCTGAAATCACTCTGAAATGTAAGTAATACATGGTATGTGCCTTTTTGAAATATTTGGAAATGTGTCTGCTTCTTTTTTGAAATGACCCCTTTCTCGAATTCTGGAATATTACATCCTCTTTCTTTTAGTTCTGTCTGTGATTAAGCCTTTGTCCTGTTTGTTGTTGTTGTTGTTTTGTTTTGTTTTGTTTTGTTTTTGAGACAGAATTTCCCTCTTGTCACCTAGGCTGGAGTGCAATGGCACAATCTCGGCTCACTGCAACCTCCGTCTCCCAGGTTCAAGCTATTCTTCTGCCTCAGCCTCCCAAAGTAGCTGGGATTACAGGTGCCCGCCACCATGCCCACCTAATTTTTTTTTTTGTATTTTTAGTTGAGACGGGGTTTCACCATGTTGGCCAGGCTGGTCTTGAACTCCTGACCTCAGGTGATCCACCTGCCTCGGCCTCCCAAAGTGCTGGGATTACAGGTGTGAGCCACCACGCCCGACCACCTTTGTCTTGTTAAACTTTCTTCCTCTTCACACCCCTAATTGTGTGATTCCCCAAATTCAGCATTTCTTCCTTCATGCTGACCTAGGATAACTAAACCTTCTTAAAGTATCAACTATCATTCTTAACAGATGACTCTGGGACCTGAATATCACTTGAGTTCCAACTTCTTAGATTACCCACTGGATACTTCCACTGTCACCTCAAATTCATTGTGTCAACTATTAATCATTACTGTTCATTTCATGTTAGTGGCATCAAAAGACTTAGCAATAACAAGAAAACTTTTATCAATTATATACTACATACTACAACAGCTGCTTTAAAAACAAATCTCACTTAATCCTCTGAACCATCTTATAGGTGAGTTTTACCACCTTCACTTTACCTATTAGGAAATTGGAAATAAGAGAGGTAAAGAAAGAGACTTGCCGTGGTCTCACAGCAAGTATACTGCAAAGCTTGAACTCAAGTGTCATGTTAAGTGGTCTCCCAAAAATTATATCTAAAATTAAATTATTTTTATTTTCTCTGTAACAAACTTTCTTCTTGTATGCCTATTTTTGCCTATGGTACCATAATTCTCCTTCATATGGAAACTTGAAATTGTGAAGGTTTTTCCCTCCTCTTTATTATTTCTCCTGTCAAATCCATCTGTAAGTCCTGTAATATTGCCTCTTCCTGATTTTCCTTTCTTCCTTCCTCTAGTTCACACACTTACCCATTAAGGTCTCCAATAAATCTCTGTCCTCTCTTTCTGCTTTTAGCTCCTTGCACATTCTCCTTCCCTGAATGGCCACTGAACAACCTTTCAGAAGGCAGCGGTTGCCCTGTCCTCTAGTTGACCAGAAGCCTTCAGCTGATACAATGTCTTAAGGTCCTTACCCTGACAGTCTAAGCTTTCCACAATTCGACTCCAACCTACTTTTCCAATAGCTGATAAAATTCACTCCACTCTTTTGCTCTCTTCACACTGCTTGGAATAGGCATTTTACTTTCTGCCTTCTAAACTTTGCTCACACAGCCTTGCCTCTCAAAATAAATATCCTCCCACCTCTTTCCCTTAAAATGTCCAACTCAAGTCTCTGAGTTGGCTCTGTGGTTTTTACTTTCCTCTAAAGTTTACCTACTGTATTTATTATTTGTGTTACTCATTCAGCAGAAGCATATGTTGCCCTGTGTAGTAATTGTAGTAATTAAAATTATCGTGTGTGTGTGTGTGTGTGTGTCTGTGTGTGTGTGTGTGTGTGTGTGTGTGTGTGTGTGTGTATCTTGCCTCCTTGGTCAGATTTTAAAATTCCTAGAGGGCAAAATGAATTACAACCATCTTCTACATCTCTCAGATGTTTGAAATGAGTTTACATGTAAATCATTCTGCAAACAATATAGTATTCAAAGAAAGCAAATTACTTTGATAGAGGCAACAGGGTATAATAAAAAGAACATGGGTTTTGAAATTAAGAATATATGAATTCCAATCCGATCAGCTGTGTGAATTCAGTCAAGTTCAAATTTTTTAATAATATGGGTTACTTTTGTCACCTTATAGCTTATTGTGATGTTCATAGCTTATTACAAGAGAATTTAGGCCAATCCCTGCCATCCATGTATACTGAAAAGCAAAACTATTGTGGTTATTTGATGACTGAAGGGTATCACTGTCTTTTCAAGTCTTGTGTGAGCATAAGTGATTGGTATGAGTCACCATTATACCTATAACTGATTGACATGAATAAATATACAGAATATAAACTCCAACTATTTTTTAAGTTTGTTGGATATTTCTGTATTTAGAAATATAACTTTAGGGTTGAAATAGTTGTCATCTAAACCAATGATGCCCAAACACAGGTCTGCAAGAAAATGAGAAAAACATTATTATGAGTTTTTTGGTTAAACTAAATAATGCAATTTTTAGGATTATTCTGTATTTTGCAATTATGACTCTCCTACTTTTTGTATGGGTTAACATTTCCTTGCTTTATAAAACAATGGTCATGATACATGGTAGAGGACAGTAGCTGTGGTTTTTGTTATTTCTATCATGGCTTTTCTTAACAAAACCAAGTCAGCAAACTGATGTTCATTTCCACAATAGCTTTGAAAATGTCACAGATCCATATTACCTCAAATGCTTGGAAACCATAATCTAGCCCAAGCTCTTTGTTTTAGAGTTGAGAATTATTTAACTTACAGAAGTTAAATTATTTGTCCGAGATCATGTAACTTACTACTGCAGACCCAATATGAGAATTCAACTCTATTAACTCTCAATGCAGAATATGCCTCATTATTTAAGTGAAAAACTGTCTTTTCTACAAATGAAAAGAAGACTCTATTTTTCATATAACTTTTGAAGAAAAGGCATTGTGTAAATTTTATTTACTACAAATAATTTTATTAAGCCAGGTGTGGTGGTTCATGCCTGTAATCCCAGCACCGTGGGAGGCTGAGGCAGAAGGATTACTTGAGCCCAGGAGTTGTAGACCAGCCTGGGCAACATAGTGAAACATCATGTCAAATAAAAATAAGTAAATAAACTTATTAAAATCCTCCCAAAAGATGGCTTTATCACTAAATGAAAGAAACTGGATGATAAACTATACATCTGTAAAAATTTTTTAAAAACAAGTTTCCTAATTTTTTAATTTCATTTTTTTCTACTTATTTTCAAACAAAATTAACTTTTATTAAAAATATCTTTGTGGCCTGGTGCAGTGGCTCACACTTGTAATCCCAGCACTTTGGGAGGCTGAGGCAGGTGGATCATTTGAGGTCAGGAGTTCGAGACCAGCCTGGCCAATATGGTGAAATCCTGTCTCTACTAAAAATACAAAAATAGCAGGATGTGGTGGCTTGCGCCTGTAGTCCCAGTCAATTGGGAGGCTGAAGTAGGAGAATCACTTGAACCCAGGAGGCAGAGGTTGCAGTGAGCTAAGATTACGCCACTGCACTCCAACCTGGGTGACAGAACAAGACTCCTGTCTTGAAAATAAATAAATAAATAAATAAATATATATATCTCTTTGTGGCCAGCACGGTGGCTCACATCTGTAATCCCAGCACTTTGGGAGGCAGAGACGGGTGGATCACTTGAGGTCAGGAATTCGAGACCAGCCTGGCCAAAGTGACAAAACCCATCTCTACTAAAAATGCAAAAGAAATTAGCTGAGAGTGGTGACAAACACCTGTAAACCCAGCTACTTGGGAGGCTGAGGCTTGAACCCGTGAGGCAGAGGTTGCAGTGAGCCGAGATCATGCCACTGCACTCCAGTCTGGGCAACAGAGAGAGACTCTGTCTCAAAAAAACACTTTGTGTACCTGAAGATTCTGGAAAATATAAGAGGAAGAAATAAAAACCCTATAATTCTAGAGAAAAGTCACAATTGACACTTTAACATAGTTCCTGCTACATATTTTTTGATGTACATTTTTGTACGGTTGAAACTATACTACATATTTCCTGATTCTTCATTTTACGTATTTATTTTAAAGCTTGGAAAGAATAAACAGACATAGAGTGAAGAGGCTCTTTCTGATCTTTCTACCTCAATTACCCAGTTTTCTTTTTTTTTTTTTTTTTTTTTGAGACAGAGTCTCGCTCTGTCTCCCAGGCTGGAGTGCAGTGGCACGATCTCGGCTCACTGCAAGCTCTCTCTGCCTCCCCAGGTTCACGCCATCCTCCTGCCTCAGCCTCCCGAGTAGCTGGGACTACAGGCACCCGCCACCACGCCCGGCTAATTTTTTTGTATTTTTAGTAGAGATGGGGTTTCACCGTGTTACCCAGGATGGTCTCGATTTCCTGACCCACGCGCCTCAGCCTCCCAAAGTGCTAGGATTACAGGCGTGAGCCACCGCACCCAGCCAATCACACAGTTTTCTTCCTAACCAAAATTAATACAGTTGTTAAAAGTTTTCATATGTGTATCTTTCCAAAGAGACTTTGTGCATTTTATTCAGATTCTTTACCTTAATATTAAAACAGATTCACTTTCCATCTTATTTAAAATCATATAAAATGTCCATTTTAAGGCCCACATAATATTTTATTATACAGATATACCATAATTTGCTTAGTCCTGATTATCTATCAGACATTAAAGTTGTTTCCAACTTTTGAGTTTTAGCAACTTTGTAGATCCTAGTGCTTAAAAGAGCCCATTGATCTTCTCATTTTAGAAATTGTAGGACTTGCCCGGGTGCAGTGGCTCACACCTGTAATTCCATCACTCTGGGAGGCCGAGGTGGGTGGATCACCTGAGGTCAGGAGTTCAAGACCCGCCTGGCCATGGTGAATCCTCGTCTCTACTTAAAATGCAAAAATTAGCTGGGCGTGGGGGTGTGTGCCTGTAATCCCAGCTACTCAGGAGGCTGAGGCAGGAGAATCGCTTGAACCCAGGAGGTGGAGGTTGCAGTGAGCTGAGATCACGCCATTGCACTCCAGCCTGGGCAACAAGAGAGAAACTCCATCTCAAAAAAAAAAAAAAAAAAGAAAAAAGAAAAGAAAAGAAAGAAAGAAAAAAGAAAAACAAAAGAAATTATAGGACTTTTACAGTAATTTTCCTTGAAGAGATTAGTTTCATTTTACCCCTGTTCTCAAAAGCAAGTCTGTTGTTTTTTTCTGCTAAGGCTAGTCCATCAACCTGGGGTTGAAACAATCCTTTATCTCCATGAACTGACCTCAGTGAGTTACAGCCACATTCTCTTATACTTTGGAAAGAACATCCCTCAGCTCAGTGTTCCATGAATATTTATAGCAGGAATGACCCAGTCCAAAGTGGATGGCATTTTGACCCCATCATTGTTGCTGACTCCCTGTATCCTGGGAGCTTAGAGGGTCGAAGCACTGTTGTTTAAGACACCGTTTGGAGCTCCCCCTTGAAAGCAAAGAGTAGTTATGCATTCAAACATACCCAAGGAATAGCACAGCAATACAAAAAAAAAAAAAAAAAAATGATGACCCAAGTAGAAAGCATGCCCAAGAATAAATAAATGTTGATGCTGCTTTCAGAGGACTGTGAGAGCTGATGGGCTTTGTGCTGAATGCTAAAGACACTGGTTCATCATGGAGTGGTCAGAAAAGAGTTTGCCTCATTTAGAGGAATATTCGTGGAGTTGGTGATGAATAGAGAAAGGTGAGGAAGCCTTCCCGAAGCAGAGGAGAAGCCATGAATTTGTTGCCTAGAAAAAGGTCTATGTGAAATAGAGCTCTTCAGAGTGAGAAATCTGGACCTACGCTATGAGGAAATTGGCATAAAAGGACCAAGAAGAAGCCTGACAAGAAAGGAAAATACTTCGTTAAAACAATTGCAGTAGAAAGGGAGAAATCTGGGCTTAATATAGATAGAACTGTCAAAGATAAGAGTAACTGCCAGAAAACCAACAAACAAAACCAGATAAATCAGTGAGCCTTCTGGGATTTTTTTTTTTTCCTGGGATTCTCTCAACCAACCCAACTCCCAGCCCCATCCCAACCCCCGTAGATAAAGTCTATTGTCCTTGTCCTATTCCTTGTAGTGGAAATTTAGCATGTTCTCAATTTGATGCAAAGTGTTACGTAACTCCAGGATCCAGCCCACTCTTCTGACTATATTTCCAACTATGTTATAATATTACTCTAAGACTCTCTTTTATAGAAATGTTCAAAGTAACTGTGGCAAAATTGTTTTTGCTCCCAACTATCGTACACACTTCATAAAAACTATTTCTACAACCTGAGAGCCAGTTGAGATAAGCTCTTGGCGGCAGATAAAGACCAAGATTGAGCACTCTCCAGTTACATATGTGTTAAACAGATCTTTAAACATATCCTTTCAAAGCTGTATCTTGAGGGATAATTTAATGTAGGAATATAAGGTACCATGAGAGGGTCAATCACAGAAATATTTTTGGTGAGAGTGACTTTCCCCATGATTTTTTTTTCCCCAGACTGAGTCTTGCTCTGTCACCCAGGCTGGAGTGCAATGGCACAATCTCGGCTCGCTGCAAACTCCACCTCCCGGGTTCAATCTATTCTCCTGCCTCAGCCTCCTGAGTAGCTGAGATTACAGGCGTCTGCCACCACGCCCGGCTAATTTTTCTATTTTTAGTAGAGACAGGGTTTCACCATGTTGGCCAGGCTGGTCTTGAACTCTTGACCTTGTGATCCGCCTGCCTCAGCCTCCCAAAGTGCTGGGATTACAGGCATGAGCCACCACGCCCGGCCCACTTTCCCCAGAATTGTTAAAGGTGACTACTTATGTGGTAGTATTCAAATACCCAAAGACCACCTACTCTAATTAGCAAAATAAGCTGTATATTTATTGGTCCCATTCTTTCATTATTCTCAACCTGTTTCCTCTCTGTATGATGGAAATAATATCTGTTTTATAGAATTGTCATAAAGGTTAAATCAGATTTCCAGTAATGGCAGACTAAATAAGTATGATTGAGCTTCCTGCTAAGGACAACTAAGAAAGCTGGGGGAAAAGCATTTTAAGAATCTGATTCAAAGCAGTAGAGAACTAATAAGATGTTTAAAAACACTGAGCTAGGGTGGGGAAGCTTGGAAGCCCATGGAGGTGAGCCTGGAGTTTCTGTATGTTTTTCCCCTGTGAGCAAGACCAGAAGGCGGAGAGAACAACATGCTGAGTTATGATTTTGAAAGCCACAAAGATCTAAGGTGACAGGGGTTGGTGCTCAGTTTCCATCAAGGGATGGGAGTCCTGGTGGATGAACTCTTCTCACACTGGATTAAAACTCTGAAGGACCTTAAGGAAAAGAGTAATTCAGAAGTAAGCACCCCTAGAGACTACAGCTTAGCTTTTAATTCTTTCAAGCCATGAAATTGGTTTTAGGTGACATTTTAGTGTTTGAGCACTTAGGCAGCTGGCAGGAACAAACATATCCTCTCTGGAGAAATATAACATCATCTCAGACCTCAAATATATTTCTACATTTTGTAGATCCAATATCTGGCATATAATAAAAAATAATCAGACACACAAGGAGTAAAATAACATGAACTAATATCAATAGATACAGCAGACAATAGAAACAGACCTACAGAGGCTACAGGTGTTAGAGTTTGCACACTGACTTCAAACTAATGATCTTATTCAGGTCAAAGAGATTAAAAAAAAATCCAACAAGATTAAGAATTTCAACCAAGAACAACAACAACAAAAACTCAATAACAAATCAAAAGGATATTCCAGATTAAAGGGTACCAAAAAAAAAAAAAAAAAGGTTTAAGAGCAGATGAGACACAATTGAAGCAAGAATTTGTAAACCAAAAGATAGATCAGGAGAAAGTACCCAGAATGTAGTAGAAAAACAAAATAATAGAAAAATCAGAAATGATAATACAACACATAGGACTGTAGTGAAAAGCTGTAACATACGTTCATTGGAAGCTCAGAAGGGAAGAAGAGACTGAGGTAGCAGCAATAATAAGAGATAATGGCTGACAAAATATTGCAAACTGGTAAAATAATTCAAAGACTCTATAAATCCTAGGAAACCCAACCAGGATAAATACACAAACGAATACCTAAACACATCATAGTAAAACTGCTGAAAACCCAAGACAAAGAGAAAATGGTAAAAATAGCAAGAGAAGAAAGATAGATTACCTTCAAAGGAGCAAAAATATAGCAGATTTCTCAATGGAAACAATTGAAAGTAGGAGACTATAAAATATACTAAAAGCACTGAGCAAAAGTAAGAAAATTGCCACTGAAATTCTATACCAGCTGATATAGCCTTCCATAAAAAGGTAAAATAAATAACTTTTTAGACTAACTAAAGCAAATATTAGATGTTTTTATAGCAGAAGGAAAATGTCCAGCCTTGGAGATACAGTAAAAACAAAACAAAACAAAAAAACCGAAGGACAAAATAATGAGTTAAATATGTAGGTGACTCTAAATAAATATTGATTGCATAAGCCAACAATTATAATAATTTTTAGCAATTAAAATGAAGAATTAAAACATAAAGCAACAATAAGGATGGAATATAGAATTAGTGGTGCTGGAACATGGGTCAGTAGGACATGGAATAAATGGTGTAAAGTGTTCTAAGTTTCTTGTGTTGTCCAGGAAAAAAATAAAAGTATTGATATTACATTTAGTTAAGAAAAAGACACACTTAATATTTAGGGTTATTACTGTATATATTTTAAAAGAATATATGGCTTTCCAGGTAATAAGGAGAAAAATAACAGAATAATTTTTTTGTAGGGCCAGGCGCGGTGGCTCACATCTGTAGTCCCAGCACTTTGGGAGGCCAACATGGGCGGATCACTTGAGATCAGGAACTCAAGACCAGCCCTGTCAACATAGTGAAACCCCATCTCTACTAAAAATACAAAAATTAGCTGGGCATGGTGGCGTGTGCCTATAGTTCCAGCTACTCAGGAGGCTGAAGCAGGAGAATCGCTTGAACCCAGGAGGCAGAGGTTGCAGTGAGCCAAGATCACGCCACTGCACTCTAGCCTGGGCAACAGAGTGAGACTCCGTCCCCCAACCCCAAAAAACAAAAATTTGTTGTAAAGTTCTCAATCAGTCTGGAACAAATCAATGAAGGAAAGAAAAAGAAACAGAACAAGTAGGAAAAATAGAACATATTGAATAATACCTAGAATTATAGGTAGAATCAAAATTACACATACCAGTAATTACTTTAAATGTAAATGGACTAAATACCCCAATTAAAAGACAAAGATTATCAAACTGGATTAAAAAATAAAAGTGTTAATTGTAAGAGACATGTAAAACTTAAGAATCCAGAAAGTTTAAAAAACACATTTGGAGAAAGATTTAGCTATCATACAAACACAAAAGAAATTTTGTTGTAGGTTTTTTTTTGTTTTTTGTTTTTTGTTTTTGAGATGGAGTCTTGCTCTATTGTCCAGGCTGGAGTGCAATGGCACGATCTCAGCTCACTGCAGCCTCTGCCTTCCAGGTTCAAAAGATTCTCCTGCCTCAGCCTCCTGAGTAGCTGGGATTACAGGCACACACCCCCACGCCTGGCTAATTTTTGCATTTTTAGTAGAGATGGGGTGTCACCATGGTGGTCAGGCTGGTCTCAAGCTCCTGACCTCGTGATCTGTCCACCTCAGCCTCCCAAAGTGCTGGGATTACAGGCATGAGCCACCGCACCCAGTCAGTTGTAGGTATCTTAATATCAAAGTAGACAATGTAAAAAGCATTATTGGTGTCTTTATAATGACAAAATGCTTCCTTCACCAGATAGATTATAACGATTTTAAACTTGTATGTACCTAGAAACATAGCTTAAAAATATGCAAAGCAAAAACTACACAGAAAAGCTTAGACAAATTCATAATCATGTTGGGATATTTTAATGCACCTGTCCCAGTAACTAATAGAATATTTGAACAACATAAACAGTAAAATACAGCAAAATTAAACACACACACATATATATAATAGAAAACACTGCATACAACTAAAAAATACATAGTCTTTTGAAGTACCACATAAAATATGTATAAAACTTAAGCAATTTTGTGACATAAGTGTTAACAAATTTTAAAGGATTGAAATTCTACAGATTATATTCTTTCACTACAATGTTATTAAGCCAGAAATTGGCTGGGTGTGGTGGCTCACGCCTGTAATCCCAGCACTTTGGGAGGTCAAGTTGTGTGGATTAACTGAGGTCAGGGGTTTGAAACCAGTCTGGCCAATGTGACGAAACCCATCTCTACTAAAGTACAGAAAATCAGCCAGGCATGGTGGTGGGCACTTGTAATCCCAGCTATTTAGGGAGGCTGAGGCATGAGAATCACTTGAACCCGGGAGGCAGAGGTTGCAGTAAGCTGAGCTCACACCACTGTACTCCAGCCTTGGTGACAGAGGGAGACTTCGTCTCAAAAAAAAAAAAAAAAAAAAAAAGACAAATAAAAATAACTAGAAAACCCTTATTTTTTGAAATTTTAAAATATCTTTCTAATAACACGTGGCTCAAAGAAGAAACCACAATGGAAATTATAACATATTTTCAACTAAATAATAACAAAAATACAAACTATTAAGACTTGTGGGATGCAGGGGAATTTATAGGTTTTAATTCATACATTTGAAAAGAAGACTGAAGATCAATGAACAAAGTCATCTTTTTTGTTTCCCTTTTTTTTTTTTTTTTTTTGATACAGAGTCTTGCTCTGTCACCCAGGCTGGAGTGCAGTGGCACAATCTCAGCTCTCTGCAACCTCTGCCTTCCAGGTTCAAGCGATTCTCTTGCCTCGGCCTCCCATGTAGCTGGGACTACAAGTGCATGCCACCACGCCCGGCTAATTTTTGTATTTTTAGCACAGATGGGGTTTTGCCATGTTGGCCAGGCTGGTCTCGAACTCCTGACCTCGGGTGATCCACCCACCTTGGCCTCCCAAAGTGCTGGGATTACAGGCATGAGCCACCATGCCTGTTGAACAAAGTCATCTTAAGAAATTAGAAAATGAATAACAAATAAAACAAAGGAAATAATAATGATAGAAGCATAATTAAATAGAGTAGACATACCATACAAAGAACCAAAAAAGCTCAAAATTGGTATTTTCAGAAGACTAATAAATTAATATACCCATGGCAGGACTGATAAAGAACAAGGAGAGAAATGATACATATTTTCAATAATTAAAATGGGAATATTATTAGAGATCCTACAAATACTAAAATTTTATGAACAATTTTATGTTATTAACTTTGAAAATTTAGATGAAATGGACAAATTGACACAGAAAGAAATAGAAATCCTGAATATTCCTTTTTTGTTTTTTTTTTTTTTCTTTTGAGATGGAGTTTCACTCTTGTTGCCCAGGCTGGAGTGCAATGGTATGATCTTGGCTCACTGCAACCTCCACCTCCTGGGTTCAAGTGATTCTCCTGCCTCAGCCTCCCGAGTAGCTGGGATTACAGGCATGTGCCACCATGCCTGGCTAATTTTTTGTATTTTTAGTAGAGACAGGGTTTCACCATGTTAGCCAGGATGGTCTCGATCTCCTGACCTCAGGTGATCCACCTGCCTCAGCCTCCCAAAGTTCTGGGATTACAGGTGTGAGCCATGGCACCTGGCCCTGAATATTTCTTTATTAAAGAATTTGAATCTATAATTTAAAGTCTTCCAATAAGAATGCTCCAGACCCAGGTGGCTTTATAAGCAAATGCATACAGGTATCAAAAGGAGAAATAATGGCATTCATACACAAACTAAAAATTGGAAAAGAGGAAGTACATGACAACTTATTTTATGAGATCTCTATAACCTTGATATTAAAATCTGATAAGAGGCCGGGCACAGTGGCTCACACCTGTAATCCTAGCCTTTGGGAGGCTGAGGTTGGCAGATCATTTGAGTTCAGGAGCTCGAGACCAGCCTGGGCAATCTGGTGAAACCCTGTTCTCCACAAAAAAAAAGTTGGCCGGGCATGGTGGCATTCACCGGTAGTCTCAGCTACTTGGGGGCAGCTGATGTGGGAAGATCACTTGAGCCCAGAAGGTTGAAGCTGCAGTACACCAAGATCTTACCACTGTACTCCAGCCTGGGTGACAAAGTGAGATGCTGTCTAAAAAAAAAATTAACAAGAAAGAAAAATTTCAGGTGAATCTTCCTCATGAACATAGATTCAAAATTCTAAACATATTATTAGCACACCAAATTTAGCCATTTATGAAAAGGATAATGCATAAAAACTTTATTTGGTTTATTCCAGAAAAAGAAATTTGGCTTAAAATTAAAAATAAATATAAGTCAACACATTTAGAAAATGAAGGAATAAAATCATTTGATCATTTCAGTAGATGACAAAATTCAATATTCATTCGTGATAAAAAAAAAAAAGTTTAGAAAACTAGGATGGAGACTGGGCTCAGTGGCTCACACCTGTAACCCTAGCACTTTGGGAGGCTGAGGCAGGTGGATCACGAGCTCAGGAGTTTGAGACCAGCCTGGCCAACATGGTGAAACCCCATCACTACCAAAAATACAAAAATTAGCCAGGCGTGGTGGCGTGTGCCTATAATCCCAGCTACTTGGGAGGCTGAGGCGGGAGAATTGTTTGAACCCAGGAGGTGGAGGTTGCAGTGAGCTGAGATCGTGCCACTGCACTCCAGCCTGGGTGACAGAGTAAGACACCCTCGAGAGGAGAGGAGACGCGAGATGAGGGGAGGGGAGGGGAGGGGAGCAGAGGGAAACTAGGATGGAAAGGAACTGCCTTAATCTAATTAAATAGGCCTACGAAATTCCTTCAGCAAATATCATCCCTAATGGTAAAAGCTTTCCCGCTGTAATAAAAATCAAGACCTGATATCCACTTTACTCAATGTCATATTGGAGGTCCTAAGTGCAGTGTCCCTCACTGTATAGGCATGCTGCATATGCAGTTGGCATCAGCGAAGCAGGTCCACCAAAATTTTATTTTGAAATGATTTGATATCTAAACAAAATGTAAAAACATCAAATTTAATGCAATATTGAATAATTCCCTAACCACTCTGCTCCAACCACTTTCTCTTCATAGAGCCAAACTTTTAAAAAATATAGGTCAGATTATTGATGAAGAGACCCAGGACCTGGTCATGAGCTACCAGATTTGCCTGCCTCTCCATCCCATCTTATGTCTCCCTTCCTGTTGTCTGCATTCTGGCTTCACCAGCATTTTCAGAGTCTCAAAGGTGTCATGCAACTTCCACATCTAGGCCTTTGGAAAAAGCCCTTTCCTAAGCCTGGGACCATTTCCAATGCCCTCTTCACCTAATTCATCCTTTAGATTTTAGCTCACTAGTTCAGGGACAACCTAATCACAAATAGGGAATAGCCTCAGTCACAATAAACACATCTAACACCCAGAACTTGCTTTCTAATATGATTTTTCAACAAAGAGGAACGAAGGCTCCTTGGAGAAATGGTTGATTCTAGGACTGGAGCAGAAAATATACAAGATGAGCCTGCAGCATCTTACAATGCCAGAAAGTAAGGAAGTGATCAAAATATACACCGCCTCATGATGAGAGTATGTCAAAGACGCACAGAAGTCAACTGAAAGAGCTCCCGGTGGCGAAAGCTAGAGAATCTGATCAAGGAAATAAATAATGCATTATGGATTATAATCCAGGGTATAAAATAATCCATGAGTCTCAGTTGATATAAAAAATGAATAAATTAATAAGTGGGGGAGAAGAGAGAAATCTCCTATGCAGAAGAATTCTAGATACTTTTTGTAGACACTCTGCCCTCAAGGAGGGGAAACATAATCCTCATTTCTTAAGTGTGGGCTGCTCAAAGTGACTCCCTTCCAAATACTACAGTATGGAAAGGGACAGGGGCTGGGAGTGGAGAACAGTAAGTTTTCAGTGCAGAAATCTGACAAGCACTGTATTTGCTAGGTGATCAAGGTCAACATCAACAGTGAAGTCATGTTGATCGTAGGTATCCTTGATACAATGTGATGAGAATGGCATTTTATATCTGTGGTCTTCCTCCCCCAAACACAAAAGCCCAGTCAAATCATATCATGAGACAAATATCAGACAAATTCCAGTTGAGGACATTCTGCAAAAGTTTCACAAAATGTACTCTTCAAAACTGTCAAGGTCATCAAAAACAAGAAAAGCCTAAGAAACTGCCATAGCCAAGAGAAGCGTAAGGAGACAGGAGAACTATTAATAGAGGTAATGCGGCATCACAGATGGGATCCCGGGGCAGAAAAAAGAAAATTAGGTAAAAACTAGGGAAATCTGAATAAAACGTGTATTTTAGTTAATAATACTGTATCAATATTGGTTCACTAATTGTGCCATGTATACCTGACTAAATGTAATGGGGAAAACTGGGTATGGGAACTCTCTACTATATTTGCAATTTTTCTATAAATCTAAATCTGTTAAAATCTAAATCTGTATGAAAAACATCAACAACTAAATAACCTAAATAGTGAATAGAATATGGTATACCTCCTACTTCTCATAAATTATTTAAAAGTCTGCCAAGTATTGGTCTGAATACGGAAATCATATTTTGCTTAAGCTGGGGAGTGGGTACATAGGCCTTGTTGTATTTTTCTTTATGCCTTTTTGCATATCTAGTATTTCATTTTTTAAAATGCTAAATGTAAAGCAATTGCGTAAAAGTCAAAATGTTGATCTCTCCCATGATGGCTACTTAGTTTTAAAATATCAAATTATTTGAAAATAATTTTTCAATGATTCTGCTTTGCTGGTACCCAAGCATGTCCAGTGTGCCCACGGGGTGCTGGGCACTGTCTCTGGGGAAGCAGCAAACCAGACTCATCTCTAGGTGGCCTGGGCTCAACAGCTTCCTGCCATTTTCTTTGATTGGTAGTTAAGACCTTTTTGTTGTTGTTTTGTTTTTGTTTTTGTTTTTTGAGATGGAGTCTCGCTCTGTCGCCCAGGCTGGAGTGCAGTGGCGCGATCTCGGCTCACTGCAAGCTCCACCTCCAGGGTTCACGCCATTCTCCTGCCTCAGCCTCCCAAGTAGCGGGGACTACAGGCGACCGCCACCACACCCGGCTAATTTGTGTGTGTGTGTGTGTGTGTATGTGTGTGTGTGTGTGTGTGTATTTTTAGAAGAGATGGGGTTTCGCCATGTTAGCCAGGATATGGTCTCAATCTCTTGACCTCGTGATCCACCGGCCTCGGCCTTCCAAAGTGCTGGGATTACAGGCGTGAGCCATGGCGCCGGGCCAACATTTTTTTTTTTTTCCTGACAACTTAATGTCTATCTATCCTAATAGATTGCCAGCTACGTGGGAGCAGGGATGATTGTATATACATTGAGTAGCAAGGTGCCTGGCATACAATAAATGGTCAATAAGTATTTATTGAGTGACTATAACTTAATGATTCAGAACTTAGACCCTAGTGTTACCTGGACCTGATGAAGTTTAGCTTCCCCACTTACTAGGAATGGGGTCAATAAAAATGCCCACTCCAAAAGGCGCTTTGTGGACGAATGTGCTTACTTATTACGGTTCTTTGTAAATGTTAGCTATGATTTTTATTAGGTGCTTGCTGAATTAAATAGCTTAATATTTGTAAAGTGCTTAGAACAGTTCCTGGAACAGGGTAAGTGCTTCTTGTTTGTGTTTATTTATTATTTTTTTAATGTTGCTGTTGACCAAATTAAACTTCACATTCATTTTGTTTAGTCTGTTAGGGATATTCTTTGGAAAATCTTCTACATTGTGTGGAAAGATAAGGCCTAAAATGCATACTATTCTGATTCGTTCAAAATATATCACTCTGGGATATGTGTAATTCAGAAAGGAACGTGATCTGAACACTTCTGTAGTAGTTATGGAGAAGTAATGTGTGCTACAAAAAAGGAATCATTAAATCATTTAAGAAAATTGCTGTGCACTACAGCAATACCATTCATAGATAATTAACAATCCACCTTTGCAGGGGTTTGTTACCTGGTTTCAAAACATTGGCTTTCAAACTTCTTGCCCTAGCTCAAAATGTAAGAAATACATTTTACATTATGACTTAGTACACAATAATATATGTGTGTGCATATATAAGCATATATATACATGCCTAAATATTTGTGTATATGTATAATGGAAACAAAATTTTACTACACAATGGTCATTCCTAGTACAGTGATGGATGCTCTCTAATACTGTTTCTAGTTCCAGTAGGTGAGAGGGTAAGAGAATTTGCACTTTTTTTGGGGGGGGTGGGGGATGGAGTCTTGCTCTGCCATCCAGGCTAGAGTGCAGTGGTGCTATCTCGGGTCCTTGCAACCTCTGCCTCCCGGGTTCAAATGATCCTCTTGCCTCAGCCTCCCGAGTGGCTGGGATTACAAGCACATGCCACCACACCCGGCTAATTTTTATATTTTTAGTGGAGATGGGGTTTCGCCATGTTGGCCAGGCTGGTCTGGAACTCCTGAGCTCAGGTGATCCACCTGCCTTGGCCTCCTAAAGTTTTGGGATTACAGGCGTCAGCCACCACGTCCAGCTGAGAGTTTGCACTTTGAACAAGTTCCAAGGTGATGCCGTTGCTGCTAGTCTGGGGAACCACACTTTGAGAACTTCTACACTAGACAATACTAGTGATTGAAAAAAAATCAAGCCCCACTAAGCACCTCCAAGTGCTGGTCTGGCCCCAATCTTCCAACTCATTTACACTTTGCTTTAGATTCAACATCCACCTGCTCCTGGGATAATTCTGGGTTCCCCCACTTCTGGTGGGTCTTGTGTTTCTATTTTCCTTACCAGTCAAAATGTCCACACTCATCTCTTGCCTAGTTGTTCTCTCTCTCTCTGTCTAGAAATGGAAAGGTAAAGAGGATACTGGGATGGTCTGACTTGAGAGACAAATGCAATTAATCATCACAATAATTCAAGGGAAAGTTAAACAGTACTTGCTGTTTTTTTCCACGGATCCAAAATGAGTTAGTTACTGCCTTGGCATAAAGTCAACCAAAACTATGGGAATACCTGTGCCTGTTTCCTCTTTATGATTTTTGGTCTTTTTGCTTTCCAAAAATGGGGTAATGTATAAAATTATCAATGAAAAACTTCCTTGCTCTTGCTCATTACTTTAATCAAAAAAAGTTCAACAAGTACATATTACAAGGATTCTCTTGGTAGAACACCATTAGCTAAACAGAAAAAGGAACCGTACTTAAACGCTAAATCTAGTTGAAAAAGCAAATGATCCTTAATTGTAGGTTGATGAGCTCCGGCCAGTGATGGTATCACAGCCTAAGATGAAATTGGTGAAATCAAATGTTAAGAGGTCTCAGAATTGGCATCACGAGGGCAAAGAGATGAAACAAATAGTGATATCTGGCCAAGGAGCAGCAGTGTGGCAGCTGGCTACTGGCTTCCATATGAAAGAGAGAAATGGTACCTACCTGGGACCAACATGGAGGGCGGCAGGGAGAGGCTGCCCCTCGAAATAAGGAAATTGACTATTTGGGCAGGGAAGGAAACAGTGACTGAAAAAAAGGAATCAGCTGTTATTGGTTGACCAGAAAAAGGTACTGGTATCCACTCTAAGCTTTTAGGGAAGGAAGAACTGGTTGGCTCCCAGTTCAGACAAGGCCCCTAACATCTGAATTAATCTTATAACTGGTTCTGTATGCTTCTTTCTTTTGGGTCTCAGGTTTAAAATGTTCTTTCTTTTGAGTGGGTGATTGAGATGGAAATTCCACCAAGTTTTCTGGAGTAGATACTCTATGACAAGAACAGCATTTAATTTCCCTTCAGCCACCGTGGGTTTAAAACAAACAAACTTAGGTTGCATCCTCATAAAAATCACAATTAAATTTTGGGTTATGGAGGAGGTAACCAGGATAGAATATGCTTTGGGGATACAAAACTGTTGAAGGGAATCATTATCAGCAGCTTTTCACAGCTACCCAACCATAAAACGCCTTTGGCTCTGAGAACAGTAGTAGCTAGATTTTGGCTTCTTTTGTTTTTTTCTGTCCCATCCCCCATCTCCCCTTGGATGCCTTGGGATTCAAATGTAGATGAAATGCAGATTCTTGGGAGAAAGGAAGACATGCCTGGTTTGGCTGGTGATTGGGAAAAGAGGAGGATCTCAGATTTCAGGTTTTAGTTATCGTTCTCCCGAGATGGGAAAAGGCTGTGATTCTTGATCTGAAGAGTCCTATCGTCGGTAGTACTTGCCATTGATGATCAATTGTTTGGATTTGAGGAGGAGACAATTGAATTATGTTGGCCTACAACAACGGGAGCAGGTCAGGTAAGAATCGTTTATTGCTGGTAGACGTGTCTTTTAATCATGTGTGTATATCATCTCTCTTGTTGACCACTTCTCTAATCTTTTAAGAGTCATATGTCTTACTAGTGCATGGTATTGTGCTGTATGTATTTTTGCTGCAATCTTCCCGGTGTGCTTAGGGGATGTGATTTCACTTTTATTCTTAAGCCACTGAGAAAATAATAGCACCCACACACGTGGTCATGGAAACTACAGAACTTCACTGTTTCATAAAAGGTGATGGAAATTCCAAGTCATTAAATAATCTTGGGCATATTTACTTCTGCTATGAGTGCTGGTAAAATGTTTATATAAAAAAGTGACGGAGGAAAGCAAAGTTTGCTTAAAAGTAAGACAAATTGAATGAATGAGGTTAAAATATATATGTATATATAAGCAAAATAGCATCCCATAAATCAGTGAGTTTTAAATGGAGGGCAGATGAAAGGAACAAAGTGGACAATTGAGAACTTGCTCAATTTCTCAGTCGCTAGGTGGATACCCATCTCCTTGGCCAGTGGAAGCCAACTGTCAGAGTGGAGAGGTGGTTGGAACTTAGGAGTATGGCTCACTCCTGCTTTGTTTTAGAGGCTACCGGTGGTTACTCTTAATGTTGTAGACTAAGGATAGCAGCATAAACATTCCAGATTGTCAAGATTGAAAAGCTACGTAAATTGACAAAGGTCTATGTAAATTGACATTTTTGAGTTACCTTTTTGAGGCTATAATTCTTCCCCTTTTTGTTTCCACAATGGGGAAAATCGCCTTACTAGCTCAATATCTGGATATGTTTGTTGTGGATGTCTATGTTCCTTTCTTTCCCTCTCCTGGGCAACAATGGCAGTTTTGGAGACTCCTTGGAGACCACGGTACCATTAAGCACATGGTGGAGCCCCTTGTGAATGCCTAAGCTTGTGGATGTTCTGAAGGGGGCAATAATTGGAGTAATGGTCATGGCGAGAAGTGCTTGTATTTGTATTGGTCCATCATTGCATAATAGGCTTATATGTTAGATGTATCTATTTCCTATTGAGGATCTCTTTTTTATAGTTTATTTTTCTTGAGGGATTTTAAACTATCACCTGCCAGTATTTGAGCGCTTGCCGAAGTGTGCACTCAATGCTTTGAGATTTCTCAAATGTATAAAGTCCTAGTCCTTGCCTTCAAGGAACTTACAACTTTTGTTGATAAATTGGTAAACCTAGAGAGAAGGCAACGATGAAATGCAGCAAATAATGGAAATGCTAAGTGAGAGGAAAGAGGTGCTGTTTGGAGGTGGGAGAGGGAATTGGCTGGGCCATCAGGGAAAGAGGCAGAGCTTGAGGCGCCTTGACCAGTAGATGAAGTGGTGGCTTTAATTTGCGATTCTTGTGCAAGCATTTGATAATGGGAATTGGAGGTGTAGGTATTGGGCTTTCTCGTGGACACTGAAATTCCATTCATTGAACAACACCTTATTTCCTGTATAGAGAATGGTGCTAGGGGCCAGCGTCAAATTTGAAGATGAAGTCTGATTGAAGGTCATCGTTTGGAGTTGGGGTGGGGTGAAGAGTAGACAAACCTTAAAATACAGAGAGGAATGCTGCAGTGAGCACGCGTGAGTGCTTAGGCAGCGCTGGAAGAGGGAGTTACCGATTTGGCCCTGGAAGTCAGGAAGGCTATCCTTTTAAGGTGATGCCTGAGCTGGGAGTTTGTTTCAAACGGTGGGGACCGCAGGTAGAAGCACCGCTTAAGGGGAACGGCGATTCGACTCGCAGTGACTTAAGGGTTGGCGTGGTGCTTGTTCCTGGGCGTGGGGAGGACAGGAAACCGCGGGGTCTGTGAAACGCCCCGTGGTTGTTGAAACGCTGTTGGGGGGCACAAACGAATAGGGCTTTAGGAAGAAAACTGGTGGGAGGAGCCTTGTGGCTCCAAGGTAGGTTAGGAACTGGAGCGAGATGGAGCACGGAGGAGTGAGGCGGCCCGAAGGATGCCCGGGGAGACATGGAGGAACTGGCGAGGGCTTCCCCATGCAGGGCCTGGGGGAGAAGGTGAACTAATGCCTCTGCAGTGCCCCGTGGGGAAGTTCCGCATACTCGGCCAGAGTGATCGGAGTTGGCGGCTGTCTGGGGGAGTTGGGTCAGGAAGCCCCTTCTTTCGCCACCGATGGGGCACGTCTAGGGCCCGGCAGGTGTGCCCTGGCAGTAGATCTTCCCGGGGAAGTGGAGCGCGGGCCAGCCCTCGCTGTTCTGAGCGAGGGCCTGTCGTGTAGTCCACACCGTTCCGCGAAAGGAACCACCATTGACAGCCTCGTTCGATTAGAACCCGGACCTCCCTGGAATCCAGTCTCGGTCCCCTCCCAGCTGCGCTTCGGAGGAGGCGGACGCTCCAAGAGGAACCCAGAGGCCTGGCGTGGGGGGAGCTGCGGGCAGAGCGGAGGCAGCCGCGCCCTCGCGCCGCCCTCCGCCGCGCCCGGCTCCCGCCCCTCGGATCCCACCCCCGGCCTGCCGCGGAGCCAGCGTGCCAGCCGGAGCTCGCCGGGCCACCCCGCGGGGCGCGCGGCCCGGGCTCCGGGTCTTGGCGGCGGCCGGTGGGGCGGGCATGGGGTGGGTGCGCCACCTGGCCACGCCGCCGGCCCTTCGCGGGCTGGCCCGGCCCCGGACGGGCGGGCGCACGGAGGCCGCCTCTTGGGCTCCTCCTGGAGGGAGGCGCGCGGTAGACGGCGCGGCCGCTGCCGTCGGGGCGGTGGGCTCCAGACGCGGGCCGGTTCGCTCGCATGGTCCCCTGCCCCATCTCGGGTCCGTCGCTGCCCGTCCTGGTGTGCACAACCACGCTGCGCCTCGAACCTCGAGGTCCAGGTCCCGCCTGCCCTGGGCCGGGCCGCAAGCGCCCACGTCGAGGCGGGCTGGGGGGCGGTGCCGCGGGCCAGGCCGACCCCGCAAGCGGGACTGGGGAAGTCGGAGCCCCGCCCACCACCCCGCCCCCGCGGCCCCGCTCCTCCCCTTCCTGCCGGCTCGCTCCCGGCCCCGCCGGCCGCCCGCCTCGGCCCCGAGCGGAGCCCACTGCTCCCCTCGGCTGCCCCGCCCCGCCGCCGCCCCGCCCCTCCCGCGCGGGCGGCCCGAAAACCCGGAGCGCGGGAGCGCAGCTCCGCAGGGCCGGGCGGCCGCACTGGGCATGCTCAGTAGCCGGGGCAGGTTTTTTTGGTCGCAAGTAGGAAGCTTTCTGCACTACACCGGAGAGGGGAGCCGCGATCCGGCCGCGCCGCCCGCACGCCGCCGCGCCCGCCCCAGCCCGCCCGGCCCCGCGGCGGGGCGCGATGAGCCCGAGCGCGAGCCGGCCCGCCGGGGAGTGAGCGCGGGGCGCCCAGGGCGCGTTGCGCAGCTGCTCCTGCGCACAACCCCGCCGCGCCGCCGGCCCGCACTGGCCGCGGAGTGCAAGAGGCTCGTCCGTGCCCAGCGCCCGGCCGGCCGCGGGAGCAGGAAGCGCAGGCCACGCAGGACCCAACTGAAACAAAGTGTCGACCGCCCGGCGCCGGCGCCCGCCACGACCCTGCCCCTCTCGCCCGCAACTCCGCCGCCCACCATGGCTTCCGAGGAGCTGTACGAGGTACCTCCCCTCCCCCCGGCCTCGGGCCGCCCCCCGCCCGCCGCCCCTCCCGGCCCGGCCGCACCGCCCGACGGCCCCGCTCGCCGCCCGCGCCCGCCGCGTCCCCTCCCCCGCCGCGGCCGCAGTTTGCTGGACGGGAAATGTGTGTGAGGGGAGCCCGAGCCTCCGTTCCGAGGGGCCCCGGCCGGGGGGTCCTGAAGTTGCCGGGCGTGGGGTGGGGTGGGGGGTCCCAGCCGTGGGGAAGTGGTGCTGACACAAGTGACTTGCTCGGACTGAGCTCAAAGTGCTCTTGGCGTGGGTCATGGAAGTGGAGCCTCCGTTGCCGCTCGGCGGGGAGCGTGGGCGGTACGGGGGGTGGGGGGGGGTTTCTTGACCATTTGATAAAGCATTTGGGAGAGGGTTTTGCCCCTGGTCTTGGGGTGGCGGGGAGAAGACCGGTGCAAACGCTTTCGACTTTGCTGTTCGCCAAAGCGATGCAAAATCTCGCACCGAAAATGCTAAACGTTGACCACATGCTTTAATTAGGTTAGCATTGTGGCCAGAGCCAGGAAATTTAAATTTAACGCTGATACACCGTCATTCATTTGCGCCGCAGCGTTGCAAATGAGAAGGGCATAGCCAGAACTGTAAGTTATGGTCGATGGGTTTAAACCAGCTTCAAGTTTGAGAGTTACCAATTTGGATCTTTAGACATGTTTTGTATGTCTCCATGTAACTTCTTTTGACGTATTTCAAAGTAGACTTCCTGGGAGTACAGAAGTTTGGAAGGCTTTCTGTTCTTCTGGATAAATGATTCTCTTGTTTCACATGTATTTATAAATAAGTTCCTAAGAGACTTAAAACTTGCGAAGACTCTCTAGACTCACCTTTATGATGCGTTTAGGGACCTGGGTGTTGAGGGACTTAAGGAAGCATCTGTAACAAGTAGAGCCCTGTGGCCCCAGGGATCCTTTCAGTTGTCTTCTCTTATGGGCGTATTATTGCTGTTGGCATAGACTAGAGCTTTGTTGTCTGCGATGTTAGTCTTCTAGCAACTTTTTTGTTGCGTTTTAAGAGCAAGTGTTTGCAGAAGTTCTCAGGAGGAAGCTGCCATCTGTAGAATTAAGGGTAAGGTTGTTGCTTCTCCTTACATTGTATGTGGTCAGTATACCTTAGCTGGTACTGAAAATGTTCCATTCTTTTCAACCATTTTACACATTAGCTGTGCCCCGCTGTATTCAGGATACTATTTTAGGTCATTTGGGGATGTAAAAGAAGAAAAATCTCCCTGTTCTCAGGAGCTTTCCTTCTAGGAAGGAAAGTGTTGTGTGTCTGGAAGACACAGAAATGGAGGCTAGGATGTTTGAGGTTGAGGTCTTCCAGGTGAAGTCTGTACAGGGGGAAGTACATAGCATGAGGGTATGGGGGATTTTAGTTTCTACATTAGATCATTCTTTGGTTGTTTAGTCATGAGTGTTCACTCTTGGCATTTGCTTTTATGAGTATGATTACATAATCAGTTCCATCAGTGGATGAGAGTAGCACCTTATACGTAAGTTGTATCCTATGTGTGTAAGAATGATTCTGAAGACAGCACATTTCCCATTAGTATATTATGAACTAAGTTTAGTTCCTTCTGTGCTTATTCTATATCTTCAGGTTTCTATTCCTAACAGAAGTTATTAATGAGTAACATTTTGTACTAAGTTTGTGTTCATTTAACGTTTATCGAATGCTTGCCATATGGAGGTTTCATGGGGAAATATTGAGGTATGAGAATGGTTCATGCTTTCAAGGAGTGTCTATTGGGGAGGAAGTAAGTATATTGCAAATAAATGATACACCTGCACAATTGAACTTTTGATTCTGAGTTTTATTTTAGTTTTGGAAAAAAAGGTATTATAGAAGTATAGTTCAGGTGATAAATTTAAGTATGTGTAGTAAATATGTAGTGGTCAGTATCTTTCAAGGCAAAATTTGTAACTTTTCTTTTACTTATAGGCAACACTGTGACTGTGTTACCATTGAAAGTTGACATTGAAAGTTTTGCATAGCAGTTGAGAGCCTAGATTTGGAGTCAGACAACCCAGTTAGTGACTTCCAACTCTATCACCTTGGGTAAATTAGCCTTGAAAGCTCAGTTTCCTCATCTGTGAAATTGGGATCAGTGTTTCCCTTATAGAGCTATGAAGTTTACATGAGAACATATGTAAAGCCCACCCTAAAATTCCCATGGCAAGCACCCAGTAAGTGATGATGATTGTATTGTAACTGGCTTAAAATGCCTCCCTGAAACCTGGTTTTGTTTCTAAAGGTATAGAGTTGTATTGTTTTCATAAAGGCAGTATTATTTGTAGGGCAGAAGTGATACGCAATTGTAAATGAACACGATAGTCTGACAAGGCTGGGAAAGACACTAAGATGATGTTTTGTGGCCAAGTCAAGGGTTGTTAGTTGCCTTGTTTTGTCCAGTTCTGCCTAAACTGAAATAGAAGTTTTGTATTTGGCCTCAGGCTCCACAAATCTAGAGGGATGTATTGACAGGAGGAAATGTGAAGTCTTGCTTCTCTGAACTCACATGGTCTGGTAGGAGGACAGGTCTGCAGTAACTGTGGGAACTTGGGTGAGTTACCCAACTGCTGAGCCTTGGTTTTCTCGCCTAAAAGAAATGTCTCCAATACTTAGCATGGAACCTGGTATGTAGTAATAGGTCTTTAGTAAATGTTTAAATGGCTATTGAAACTAGGCTTTGTGAACAAAAAATAAAGGAACAGATCCTGGAAAAGATGGGTAGAGCTTGAACCTTGCAAAATTTGAAGAGTTACTATTAGTTGAAGGATAGAATAGATTTACTCCCTACTTTTCCAGCTGCTAGGATTGAGGAAAAACGGATTTTTGATGTGGCATAGGTTAGAACTTCATAGTTTTCACATAAAGACAAGCGTCCTTTACATCATGCTTCTAATGTAAAGGGCCAGATAATGCATATTTTAGACTTGTGGGTTATATTATGGTCTTTGTTGCAACCACTCAGCTCACTTCATGTAGTGCAAAAGCAGTCGTAGACTCCTATATGAATGTGCGCTGTGTCTCAAACTGCTTATGGATAGTAAAATTCATTTAGTATATTTCATATCATTTTATGTGTCATGAAATACACATTTGTGTTTTTTTTCCAATCACTTAAAAATGTAAAAATGATTCCTAACTTGTAGGTTCCACAAAAATAGGCAGTGGGCTGGCTTTGCCCTGTAGGTTGTTGTTTGTTAAGCCCTGCTGTAGGTGATCAACTGTCATAGTCTGTTTAGGAATCTGGGTTTACTCAAGGGTTGGGGGTGTGTGGAAGTTAGACGGTATTTCTAACTTTCATCCTGGCTCTAGACTTAGAGCTAGAAGATCTGGGTGGTACTCCTCCCTCCTTTCCTCCTTCCCTTCCTTTCTTTCTCTCTTTTTTTTTTTTTCCAGGAGTCTTGCTCTATCTCCCAGGCTAATGTGCAGTGGCTTCATGTTGTCAGCTCACTACAACCTCTGCCTCCCGGGTTCAAAGCTATTCTCATGCCTCAGCCTCCTGAGTGGCTGGGATTACAGACGTGCACCACCCCCGCCTACCCCCGCCCCCCCCCCCGCCCCCGCCCTGGCTAATGTTTTGTATTTTTAGTAGAGACAGGGTTTCACCTTGTGGGCCAGGCTGGTCTCAAACTCCTGGTCTCAAGTGATCCGCCCACCTTGGCCTCCCAAAGTGCTGGGATTACAGGCATGAGTCACTGCACCCGGCCTTCCCTTGTTCTTAGAAGCTTGTTAAGTAACTCATCTTGTGCTTGTCTTAACTGTCCTAAACTTTCTCATCAGTAAAATAGGGAGGATGATAACCAAATAATTGAGGCTTAAATGGCATTAGCACGTAAAAGCAATTCTACAAAACGTTTTCCATTTTTAAAGAGGAAAAAAAAACCATCCAACTCTCAAACCATGAAACCAAACCTGTTTTCCCTTCCTCAAGATTTAGGATTTGAAAGTATTCTATAAACTGATATATCACCAGAGAAAGCTGTGAGGTCAAGAGGACCTTAATTTATCTAGCAGTCAAGTAACCACCATGAGACTTTGTTCATGTGGGACTGAATAAGGAATGTATGCTGTAGTAAAATGGAATAAGCATTCTCTTTATTTGTATGTCTTAATAATTCCTTTTTTCCTCAGTAGATGTGGAGTTATTCCCTTGAGAACTCCTGTAATAGTTAATTTAAATTTCAGTAAGCTCTCAATGATTAGTCTTGACCTTCTGAGAGAATATTTATGTTTTCATTTTCAAAAATGGAAGTAAGCTTTTAATAATGAAATCGTATCTGGTGTGTAAAAAATTGTTTTAAAGTTGATTAGTTTGACAGGATGATCAGGATTTGCAGGGGAAGGTAGGTCTTTTGAATCTTTCTTCCTACTTTGCGATAAGATTCCTGCTCTCTCCTGTGCACCACAAGGCTTTTACTTACATTGACCAAAAGCAGTTGTGAATAAGGTCTCAATCTGTAGTTCAAATGGAAGTCACAGAGACCAGGACACCTTTCATGGATGTTGGCCAAGCTAGGTCAGCGTATGTTGTATATGGTGTAGCTGTCTGAAAAGATTGGGATCACCACAATTAGTAAAGAAAAAGAGTTCATTTGACTTCAGGAGTTGATAGTGAGGCAGTGAGGTCAAACATGCATGTGTGTTTTGACAATAAATAGCCTGTCTTAAATGCTCTTTTTCCTGTGAGTTGCTGAGAATATTATTTATTCATTTGCCCCAGCAGCAATGTAGAGACCTCTCGTGTGCTCTTCCTTTGAACTACTTTCAATTCCTGTGTACCAGAATAGTGTTTTTTTCATTCTTGCTGTGATATCTAAGAATCATAGACTTTCCCTCGTGCTCTATAATGATTTTAACCACGGCGAATATTTTCATGGTATGTAGGCAACACTTTCTTCACATTGTTCTGGTTCACAGTTTTGGATAACTGTGATTCACAAAGCCAGGCCTCAAATGAATTCTTTTGTAAATAAGGAGTGATAGTTTTTATATTGTGAACACTCCTAGGTGGAACAGGACCAGCCTGGGGTCTTTTTTCAATTCAGATTCTTGAACCCAAACCACAAGATTATAATTTTCAATGTTTGGATGGAGAGAGGAATCTTATGTTCCGAGAAGCTTCTTTTTGGAATGCAGGTGGATTTAGGAGCCTCTGGATACGCCCTTCTGTGTTTCAGACCCTTAGGCTGTGCGTGGAGGTGGGTGGGGGTGGGTTGGGGATCTGCCTGGCGGAAGAGGAGCTCTCGGTGGACCAGACTGGTTCTTTCTGCAGGCTCCTTGACCACTGCTGGTTGTTAACTGAGTAATTCCAGGAAGGGAATATTAAAAACATCAGGTAGTTAGCTAAGGGCGTTGTAATTTCTGTTTTCTGTGTTTATTGCCTGGCATGTTTGTCCACTAGAATGTAAGTGCTTTAAAGCTCAGATTCATTTTCTGGTCATTATTTTCCACAGCTCAAAATACTGCAATCGTTGCATAATTGTTGAGTTACTTTAATGGAAGAGTGAATTACAGGAATGAATCTCCATTCCTGACTCCTTACTTACCTCGAGGTTCCTCCTCCCCTAAGCATTATGCCTCTTGCTGTTCTTTTTACTCTTAGTTCCTCATCTGCTGACATGGTTTCAACTCTAGAATGGAGAATTTCACTGTTTCCCACACAAACTTAATTCTCTTCAGCCTTTTAAGCTGGGCAAGGTTTTGGGGTTCACATTCTCTAGGAAGTCTGGGGAGGGCCTATTACGAGTCTAGATATGACTTTAAATCCAATTATAACCTCAACTAGAATTTTATGAAAATTTAAACAAGTACGTATGAGCATATTTCAGAGGGAGAGAATCAAGAGCTTTCATCTGATTCTCAGAGGGATATAGGACCCAAAGCAAGTATTAAAAACTGCATTGAGACCTTTGAACTAAGACTTATCTGTGGCTGCCCTCCACGGACCACTTTGACATTATTTTTGTTGAACTGTCCTCTGCCACAAATTACAGTAAAACCATATTAAAACCTCACTGATTGGGTTTAGAAGTCATATGCTATTTCTAGTCTTTAAGTGGCTAATTTTGCAGCTATGCATACATGATGTCTCAAGATAGTCAGTATTTAATGGCACTTCTGACAATGTAAAGATTTTACATTCCTTGAACCCTGGTGCATTCCTGAACTCACATGCTACTGCTTTCTTATTGCCCATGAAAAAATCCCTCATCAAATAGAACATTATTATTTTATACAACCTTTCTTTAGATTCACCTATGACTATAGTTTCTTCAATCAGATCGTCCATCTTCTATCTCAGAACTTCCTTCTGGGATTTTTTTTTTTTTTCTTAAGTGTATCCTTTAGAGATTTAGTGAAGGACTATGGATGGAAAAGTTTCTAGGTTTTTATTTTTTTAATTATTATTATCTGGACATGTCTTTATTTTGCCATCATTTTTTTGAAAGAGAATAGTATTTCAAATAAAACCAGTTAATTGGTTAATTTCTTTCAGCTCATTCTGAAGATGGTGCTCCATTGTCTTCTGCCTTGCCTTTACACTATTCTTGAGACTATTTTTTTTTTTTTTTTTTGAGGTGGAGTTTCACTCTTGTCGCCCAGGCTGGAGTGCAGTGGCATGATCTTGGCTTACTGTAGCCTCTGCCTCACTGGTTCAAGTGATTCTCCTACCTCAGCCTTTCAAGTAGCTGGGATTATGGGCATGCACCACCATGCCTGGCTATTTTTTGTATTTTTAGTAGAGATGGGGTTTCACCATGTTGGTCAGGCTAGTCTCAAACTCCTGACATCAAGTCGTCCACCCGCCTCAGCCTCCCAGAGTGCTTGGATTACAGGCATGAGCCACACTGCACCTGGCCAAGACTGTTGTCAGCATAGGTGTAGTCACTTTATAGGAGATCTGTCTTCTGTCTCTGGTTGTTCTTGAGATCATCTCTTTGACTTTGGTTTCCTCTTGTTTAATACGACAATGTATTTTGTGTGATTTTTTATTAGTTAGGTGGGTATATGTTGTGCTGCTTTTTGGATTTGTGCCTCAGCAGCTCGAAAATGGATTTGACCAGTTTGTCTTCAAATACTCCTTCTCTGTACTCGCCAGGAATTCCAAGTAGACATCTATCAGATCATTTCATTCTCTCTTCTTTGTCTTTTACCTTTTCATTTCCATCTCCTTGTTTGTGTTTTGTTTTCTTTTTATGTGCTGCATTTTAGCTATTTCCTTGGATCTAAACTATAGTTCACTAATGAGCTGTGTTTAATCTGCTGTTTTATTCAACCATTGAGTTTTAATTTTCAATAATTACATTTTTTACTTCGAAATATTCTGGGGAGTTTTTACCTAATCTGCAATTCGTTTTTTAAGTCTTTGGTGTTTGTCCATTTTATGATTTAGTCATTATTTTGGGTTGGGGGCAGTTACTGAGGCAGCTGGGATATTTTCCTTGTTTCCTACAATTGCTATATGGTATCACTGTTAATGAGAGTTATATTTTATTAAAGATCTAGTTAATTTGTAATGAGAGGGCCCTTTGGAGTCATGTTTGCTTTATTGCCAGAATCTGAAGAAACCTTCTGGATTTGGAATTTGTGACATGAGCAGGGATTGAGGCTTTGAACCAACACTTGAGATTTACCTGATGATATTGAAAATGCAAAACAGTAGATTTCAAGAGGACTGTTTATGAAAATGGATTATAATAGTTATAATGCAATTGCTTCTGAAGCAAAATGTTCAATGTCTTTGTTCGGCATGCCTTGATATATATTCTTGTACCACATAATGATACTTTGGTCTTACGATGGTGGTCCCATAAGATTATAATACCACATTTTTACTGTACCTTTTCTATGTTTAGATACACAAGTTGATATGGTTTGGCTGTGTCCTCACCCAAATCTCATTTGGAATTGTAGCTCCCATAATTCCCACGTACCATGGGAGGGACCCTGTGGGAGGTAGTTGAATCGTGGGGTGGATCTTTCCCGTGCTGTTCTCCTGATAGTGAGTCTCATGAGATCTCATGGTTTGATAAAGAGGAGTTCCCCTGCACAAGCTCTCTTGCCTGCCACCATGTAACATGTGACCTTGCTCCTCATTCACCTTCCTCCATGATTGTGAGGCCCCCCCAGCCATGTGGAACTGAGTTAATTAAACTTGTTTCCTTTATAAATTACCCAGTCTCGGGTATGTCTTTATTAGCAATGTGAGAATGGACTAATACACAAGTCCTTACTATTGTGTTAAAATTGCCTACAGTGTTCAGTACAGTAACATCTGTACAGGTCTGTAGCCTGGAAGCAATAGGCTCTACCATACAGCCTAGGTGTGTAGTAGGCTACAACATTGATGTCTGTGTAAGTTCACTCTGTGAGGTTCGCACAGCAGTGAAATTGCCTAACAACGCATTTCTGAGAACATACCACTGTAGTTAAGCAACGTGTGACCATATAGTATACTTTCTTTTTTGTGGAGAGGTTAGCTTCAATATATTTAGAGAATGTCTTTTGTTTTATTTACTTTTTGTCTTATTTCCATTTGTAGTAGGCTCTCTGCTATGTGAAGTTTTCTTTGTTGGTAGTTTCCTAGTGTTTGTTGATAAAACCCAACAATGTTGACTGCACATCATGAATGTTGTTTGGTTAAAATGTATCCGTTTTTCACCTGTACCCACTTTTCATTAGTAGTTTACTGTTTAGGAATTCAAGGCATCACATAGTTGCACACAGAAGCTTTTCTTATTTTATTAATAGCATGTAACTAATGTGGATATCCCAGCTCTTTAGTGTATCTGAGAACCAGGACAAAAAAAGTCATCTTAGTTTGCAAAAAGATGCACCACCCCATGCACACTGGACAACAGCTCTGGGTCTCTCTTGGAGACTGTTGACATTTCCTTTAGGCATTATGTACTTGGACTTGACTGGCACCTTTAGCATGTTAGAAACAGGTTATTTGGTAAAGGAAAAGGCTCTGCCAGAGGCAGGTGAGTTGACGTTAATAAGTTTGTTCATGAAGTTCGCTGAAGAGGGTAGCTGGTGATGGCACTCCAAGTCTTGAAGTGACAGGCTCTGTGGGGCTAGTCCTGCGCCCCTTAGAGCAAGTGAAGGGCATGCTTATGAAAGAAAAGGCATATGTTGCAAAGAGCTATCAAGAAGAGTTTTTAAAAAGTGTTGCTATGTAAGTGTAAGCGAAAAAATTAAGTCTACTTTTATGGTGAACTTAAACATAAATTTTATGGTCATTTCCACCCAAGTTCTCCAGATGGCAGAGGAGCCCGCAGGTATTCTCCTAAAGAGGTGGAGGTGGGAGGGGGGAGGAAATGGCCTTTGCAAGCCTGACCTGTTGTTTGAAATCTCAAGTTACCTTACATGTTTTGTGATATTAACCATGCAGTCCATACAATTTTTGGGATTCAATATGAAATATTTTAAACATATTTACCAAGGAACTCTTCTCCAGAGATCCTTGATTTCGGCTGATGCTTCAGGAAGCTGAGCTGTGGATTAGTGGCCCTGTGTGCCCTTGGTCTCTTGCTGTGTGTGTGTACTCCGGCTTCAGAAGCAGAGACAGACTGTGTTACCTTCCATAATGATGCCGGGTAAAGGAGGCATTAGCTGATCTGGTGAAATGTAAATAAGATTTGAATTAAGTAGTTCAAAAAAAATTTTAAAAGTTTGTTTTAGTAATTGTTTTTAACCAATAAAGATTAAAAATACTTGTTTTCTGTCTGCAGTCATCTTACTGCTAGGGGTTCAAGAGAAGGTGCACTAGTAGTTTTTATCTTGAGTCTTGCTGTTTATTCTCTGTACTTTAAAAAAGTGACTGTGCTGTTGCCTTGAGCTGGTTGTGGGAGCATTTGTAGGGTCCCTGTTGGAATGAGGACCAATCTGCGTCATAACTCCTCTCTGTCTGTGGGCTAGACCAAAGTACCCTTGGAAAACTCCATGTCTTCCAGGAAGTTTCCACCCTTTTTCTCCTCCCTCTTTCCTGAGTGTTACTGTCTGCATGTCCAGCTGTGTCCCTCTAACCTGATTTTCAGCCATCTGCCAGGTCTCTCGAGTTGAGGCTTCATTCCTCCTGTCCTGATTCTTGACCCTGGCTTCTGTACTTGCTGGTGGCCCTGCAGAGCTCTGGCCTGGGAAGTAGAAGAATGGCTGCCCACTTGTGTTTGTGTTACCTGGCTTTTCATCTGCACAGTCCAGAGGGAGGTTCTTAACTGTCTTACACCCCAGGCACGTGAGGTAGAGTGTAGCCAACTCTCCCAGCAGGACAGACTTCTGGGATTCTTAGTCCTCTAACTTCTCTCTCATATGCAGATGAGCTTTTGAACTTAAAGCAAGAGGTGAGTGATTATTTTATTAGCACCTTTAGGGATGCAAAGAAGTAGGAGTGTGTGTCTGAGGGGAGGTGCTAACTAGACTGATCCATTGTGCCCTTCCTTCAGAGTGCACCTAGACGAGTCAGAGTCAAAGTTTCCCCAGAATCATTTGGCACGCCATCCTGCGACACCACTGGTTTCTGCTCGTAAATGAGCTTTTTGAAAAAATCTTGATTCGGTTGATAATACGTATCTAAATGTGCATTCCTCAGTCCTTGCTAAGTAGCTCTAGATGGGGGCTGCTTAAAAATGAAGAGTCTGCAGTGACTGCATAGAGTATGTTGAAAAGATCGTGGAAATGAGGTCCTGTGGAAGTGCGTGCTTATGCCTTGGCAGAAGAAGTTCAGTGCCGAGACCAGACACATTCAGCTTGCCCAGGAACCTAACAAAAGTCAACAGAAAAGAAATTGTGGGTCTGAGCTGGGCAGCTTCATGGCAACACTGCCCCCTCACCTTTGACAGAAAGGCAGCTGGGAGAGAAGGAGACCAAAGACATGAAGGTGGAGGTGGGGACAGGCTGCTCTGAAATTCAAGTCTTTTTTTTTTTTTTGGGAGACAGAGTCTCGCTCTGTTGCCCAGGCTGGAGGGCAATGGCATGATCACGGCTCACTGCAACCTCTGCCTCCCGGTTCAAGTAATTCTCCTGCCTCTGCCTCTCGAGTGGCTGGGACTACAGGTGTGCGCCACCACGCCTGGCTAATTTTTGTATTTTTAGTAGAGACAAGGATTCACCATTTTGGCCAGGCTGGTCTCGAACTCCTGACCTCAACTGATCTGCCCACCTTGGCCTTGCAAAGTGCCGGGATTACAGGTGTGAGCCACCGCACCTGGTCGAAATTCGAGTCTTATAGTCATAATTCCACTGAAAGGAAAGGTCAGGGTCCTTCTTTTGGGTCTCCAGTGGCTCAGTTCTGTAGCAGGAAAGGGACATGACTTGGGGTTTGGTGAACTGTTTAAAAAGGCTTTTCAGGCTGGGTGTAGTGGCTGGCGCCTGTAATCCCAGAACTTCGGGAGGCCAAGGCAGGAGGATCACTTGAGGCCAGGAGTTCAAGACCAGCCTGGCCAATATGGTAAAACCGCGTTTCTACTAAACAAAAATTTAGCCAAGTGTGGGGTGCGTGTAGTCACAAGTACTCAGGAGGCTGAGGCAGGAGAATCACTTGAACCCAGGAGGCGGAGTTAGCAGTGAGCCGAGATCACCTCACTGCACTCCAGCCTGGGTGACAGAGTGAGACTCTGTCCAAAAAAAAAAAAAAGGCTTTTCAGTAGTGGAGCAGGTCTCTGTGAAGAAAAGTGCTTCCCTTAGAGTTTGAAAAGGAACCCTTGGGGCAAATAAGGATGTCAGTGTGCCCTAGGCCCTGAAGGTGGGTCAGGAACTCTCAAAGATTGAAACACCACCCCTCCCCCACCATATTCCTGAGCCCTCACTCTCCTGGGTCACTGGGGTGGGAACTGTAAGTAGGATGGAAATTCCCATCCTTTCTGTGCTTCCCCACCACCATTTAGCAGTAGAAGTGTGTAATTCATATCTAGTGTGACCCATGTTTCTCCGGAATTTGTGGTCTGCCTGTCGAACAGCCAGCCCCCTTCCCACCCCACCTGTTAGGATCCCTGCAGGCTTTGCTTTGCTGTTCTGGGATGAAGGATGTTGCTGCTTCCTCCCTTGTGCCAGGTGGACCAGCCTCTGGCCCTGTCCCTCAAGGTGAAGCTATGTGAGTTAGAGCCCTCCCTGTCTTGTAGCTACATGGCGGGCCAGGTGCTGCTGCTCCTGGCTTTACATTCTGTCCCAGGAATAGCCAAGCCATACTGCTTTATGCAGAAGCTCCTGGTTTTCGTGTTTTTTGTTTGTTTTTGAGACAGGGTCTTGCTCTGTTGCCCAGGCTGGAGTGCAGGGGCATGATCTCTGCTCACTGCAGCCTCTGTCTCCTGGGCTCAGGTGATCTGCCTACTTCAGCCTGCTGAGTAGCTGGAACCATGGGTGTGCACCACCGTGCCTGGCTAATTTTTGTATTTTTAGTAGATACGGGGTTTCACCATGTTGGCCAGGCTGGTCTCGAGCTCCTGGACTCAAGCAATCTGCTCCTTAGCCTCCCCAGGTGCTGAGATTGCAGACGTGACCTGCCGCGCCCGGCTGCTCCTGGGTTTCAGTTGCGCTTCTCTCCCCTAGTGGTGTCTCTGGGCATGGTGGGCCCTCCGCACCACGTCTGTCTTGCTGGGCCGGTTTTATTTCTGGTTCCCTGGCCCTGGCAGCCTCCCCGCCCTAGACATCTCCCCCAGTCCCAGTGGGCAGGAACTCCAGTGATTCAAACTTAAATGCCTGCTACCCAGTACAGTCATTGAGGAGCTCTGCAGTGCTCTGTGAGCTTTTGAGGGGCCACGTGCATCAGAAAGCACCTGCCACTAAAAATTGTTGTAGAATCAGTTATCTGAACTCTGGGTTCAGCGTTGTTCCCAAATGACTTTGCTCTGTTTCCCTAGCTCTCCTGCCTTTGGCCCTATCTGGCTCTTTCCCACCTACTCTGGGTGTTACTCTTCTCACCTGCTCCTGGGTAGGGCCCCCACAGCACTCCATGGAGTAATGGGGAGTTGAACCATTCAGAGAAGTGTAGTTTCCTGTTCTTAATGAAAGACATCAGGTGAACAATAAAATCCTCCTGTTTCTCTAAAACAAATCGCCTTTCAGACGACAGGAAGCTGCCCTTCATGCCTTTGTGCTCCCCCTTCCCTGTGGGTTGTTTGTCCTTGCTGGAGAATGGGTTTTCTCTCCTGCTGTACATCATTGAGGACATCATCCTGTCAGGGTTTTGCTAGGCCGGTGTTGTGTGGATATTGATAATGATAAAAGGCAACAAGCATATAGGAAGATTTGCTGTTCTCCTCAGTTAACTCTTTTGGATATATGCTGTATTAGCAAGAAGCTATTTACTCTTTCAGTAAGTGTTTGTTAAGGGTGGTGGTATTTGAAAGCCTTGAGTTTATAAAGTACTAATGAAACCTTTTAAATACGAAGACAGCTTTTTACTTAACAAATGTTTAGTGAGCAGTTAACAATGGGACTTAATACTATGTGTAAGTGACCTTTTGCATGCTGTATAAAAGCTTGTCAGAGTTCAGGAGGTGTTACTGCTGTGGTTTTGGGTTTACTTGAGAACATTAGATGTTATTTTTCTCCAAGACACATACTAGTGACCTTGACAACAACAAACTCATTTTTCTTGGTATGAGGACTAGAGTTAGGAGAATTTCTGAAGCCCTTTTGGAAAGTAGGTGGACATTTGAGTTCCTCACCTGCCTTTTCCCCTGGTCATCATACGTGGGATCATTAAGCAGAACACAGAGCAGACTTGACTAAAGCAATGACATTTTGTAATGTAGCTTATGGAAGTAGAATAGGAAGGCTCAGCTAATTACCTGTAATTTCAAAGGCAGCCAGTAGGTTTCCTGTGTACAGCACCTTGGAAATCTTCTGTATGGACCCAAAAATGAGTGACTAATTACAGAATAGAAAATGAATAAGCTTTGTTCGAGGTTAAGCAAATTTGCAGGAAGAATGGATTTAATGCATCGTCATGGAAAGCAATTTTTGACTGTCATCAACAATTTCAAGTTAAGCAAGTATCTGTAATGAAGCACAAAACATTGATAAAAACAGAGAAAATATCAGAGATTCGATTTGTCCAAGTAGGCTAACTGAAAATTTGGTCCAACAAACATCAGCAAGTGCTCACTTTGGAAGAGAATGAGTTTTTAAAAAATTAGGCCCCAAAGGTAGGTACAAACTGATGATTTAATATCTGTTATTAGTGTTTCTTAGAGAAACAGAACAAAGTGTAACGTCTTTGGAGAATACATTAAGGGAGGAAGCTTTCCAAAACCAACATGAAGACTCATATACAGTGGCCCCATTGACATTCCTAAGAATCAAGAAAGCATCGTATGATCTTTGTCATCAATACCACTGTTCACTGTATAACCGATTCCATAGGCTCAGAGAGATGTGGAAATCAGGATATTTTGAGAATCAGTGAGGTGGAGGGAACAGGGCTGGGCCCTAGTGATGAAATTTTTAACGAAGACCTTTCATTTTGTGTGTGAGAAACCGCTTTTGATTTACAACGTATCATCAACCTCGCTCTCTAGACTTCTAGTACTGAAGTACTTTAGTTCACGTCAAAATCTGTTTCTCAATTAGGGAGTGAAGATTTGGCACCATAGAGCATATTGAAAAAACTGTGTTGGAGGGCAGTCCTAAAAGAGAAAAAGTTCTGAGGATATTCTGTGTTGTCAACAGCTTCTTTGAACTGGGAGTTTGGCCTCTGACGTCTTGGCTTGAACTAGCTGACATCCACTTGGCAGGCAGGCCCTCTGAATTTCTAGCATTTACACGGTCTCATTACCTTAGTGTGGGACGTATATAATTTAAGGGCCCTGTGTGTGTTTACTGAGCAAAGAAACATCAAACAAAGAAAAAAAAAAGTCCCATGCCCTACCACCCTGGTCTAACTACGACGAACCACAGAAGACCATCATTCTGGACAGAAGAGTGGATGTATACAGTTAACAGTTATTTCATAAACACAGAATCGTATACATGGTATTTAGCAGAAGATAAATATAAGTTAATAGGAAGGAATTGTAGAATTTTTTTTTTTTTTTTTTTTGAGACAGAGTCTCGCTCTGTCGCCCAGGCTGGAGTGCAGTGGCGCGATCTCAGCTCACTGCAAGCTCCACCTCCTGGGTTCACGCCATTCTCCTGCCTCAGCCTCCTGAGTAGCTGGGACTACAGGCGCCTGCCACCACGCCCGGCTAATTTTTTTTTTTTTTGTATTTTTAGTACAGACGGGGTTTCACCATGTTAGCCAGGAATGGTCTCGATCTCCTGACCTCGTGATCCACCCGCCTCGGCCTCCCAAAGTGCTGGGATTACAGATGTGAGCCACTGCACCTGGCCAGGAATTGTAGAATTTTATATGAAAACATTTTACATCATTGGATCACTTTTATTTTGCCTTTTCCTTGTTGATTTGTTGGAGATCTTGGTATATAATAGTTTCTAATCTTTGCTACTATATACGTTGGAAATATCTTCTGATATATGGCTTTGTCCTTTTTAAAATCTATAATACAGTTATGTTTCACTTGCCAAATTAAATCTGACATTTTAATGTAGTCAAATTTTTATTTAAAAAATTTTTTTTTTGAGACAGAGTCTCACTCTGTTGCCCAGGCTGGAGTGCAGTGTCATGATCTCCGCTCACGGTAACCTCCACCTCCCTGTTCAAGCGATTCTTCTGCCTCGGCCTCCCGAGTAAAGTAGCTGGGACTGCAGGCACACACTACCATGCCCGACTAATTTTTGTATTTTTAGTAGAGACAGGGTTTCACCATGTTGGCCAGGCTGGTCTGGAACTCCTATCCTCAAGTGATCTGCCCACCTTGGCCTCCCAAAGTGCTAGGATTACAGGCATGAGCCACCGCGCCTGGCTTCTCTCATTTCGTTTTTTGTTTAAGAAATCCTTCCTACCCCAAGATCATTGTCTGCTGTGTTTTCATCTAAATATTTTGCTTTCTACAGTATGAACTTTCACTTACCTATAGTTTGTTTTTACAGTGTAGCCTGAGCTTGGGGTTCAACTTAGTTTTAAAATGTGGATAATCCATAGGCGCTGTTTATTAAATAGACCATCTCTCCCCATTATTTGCCACCTCTGTCACAGATGTTTCCATCCATGTGTAGGGCAGTTTCTTCTGTTCAATTGGTATTTGTCTTTCCTGATTCATACCATGCTGGCTTGACTAGCATGGCTTTATGAAGTCTTGGAAACTCGTCCTTCCAGGTATCTTCATTGTGTTCTTTTTTTCTGGCAAATTTCTCTCCTCTTGGTGGTGTGCTCTTCCATCTACACCCTGGAATCATCATGTTGATTACGTGAGAAACCTTGTTGGACTGGGGTTGGTACTGCATCGTGTTCATGGATTAATCTGTGGCACTGGAGATATAGCAGCGGGCATGACCGCTCAGCTACTGCCCGCCCACCTTCAAGGAGCTTTTATTCTAGTGGTGGCAACAGTCTAGTGAGAATTGAAGTGCTAGTGGCTGGTGGGGGTGGTGGTATTTTTAGGTGAAGCAATCAGGGAGAGCTTCATTGATAGGGTAACATTTGGGACTGGGGTTGGAGTGAGGCCGGCAGGAGGCCAGTGTCTCTGGAAACCAAGGGAGAGAATGGTGGATGAGGTTGGGGGTACTTGTAGGACTTCATAAATGTGCTAAGAAGTACTTTGAGTTTTATTTGTAGTAAGATGGGAAGCCATGAAGGAATGATGTAATAAAATTAAGTTATTTTAAAGTTTATGCCGGATGCTATCTGGGCAACTGGAGGGAGACTTAGAAGGAAGCCAGGAGACCAACTAGGAGGCTGGCAGAATAATCCAGGCAAAGGATGATGGTGGTTTGAAACCCAGGTGGTGGCATTGGGAGGTAGTAAGGAGTGATTGCATTTCGGGGATATTTTGAAGGTATTGCTGAGCAGGATTTACCCATGGATTGGATATCGGATATGAGGGAATGAGAAGGAATAGAAGGGACCTGGAGTTTTTAGGGCTGAGTAACTAGAGTGGACTTGCCATTTACTGAGATGGGGGCTCATGTGTAGGGCGCAGCTTTGACTTTATTGCCCTGGAGGGCTGGTGGGTATTTAGGAGTTGGATTTTAGATGTGTCGAGTTTGAGATCCCTTTTAGACATCTAGTGGGAGCGGCTGGGCAGCTGTGAACTACACAGGATTATAGTTCAGGGCAGGAGAGAATTTTAGGAGTTATCCATGTAGTACACTTGGTTCTTAGAGCCATGAGTGCATTTAATCATCCAGGAGGTAAGCATAAGTAGAGAAGAGATGTGAAGACTGAATCCTGGGGGCACTATAGCCGTCATCACATAGAGCTTGCGGGGAGATAAGAGACACAGTAAAGAAGACTGAGAAGAGATGTGACCAGAGGAGGAGGAGAAGCAAGAGATAGTGGTGCACTGGAAGAAAACCTCAAGGAGGAAACGAGCCCCACTGTGTTTGGTGCTGCTGAGGACTGGGAATTGACTGTTAGATTTGGCAGCGTGGAGGCCACTTGGCAGCAGCTCTTTCGGTGGAGTATGGAGACTGGAGTCTGGCATGGGCTCATGAGAGAATGGGAAGAGAGGATTTAGAGGTGGTGATTATGGGCGACTCCTGGGAAGGGTTTCATGGAAAGAGAACTGGGAGTGCCGGGCAGGCTCCGGGGTTTGTTTGCTTAAAGACAGAGGAATGATGGTAGTTGTGTGATGATGGGAAAGAGCTCGGGAAGGGGAGGGACAGGAGAGAAAGAGTGCAGGGACAGTGGCTGGAACAATTTCCTGAGATGGCCAGAAGGGATTGCATCGAAGAGCATGGGGTGCATGTCCCTTACCCGTATCTCGTCTCTCTCAGGAATGTTTTGTTATGAACCTTTTGAAAGTTTTGCATAACCTTTCTTGATTGATTCCTAGAAACTAGAGTTTTTGTTGTTGTTGTTGTTGGTCTCGTTAATGGAAAAGCAGTTGGTTAATGCCAGTACATAGAAAGGCTGTTTATGTATATCTGATCTTATATCTAGCAGACTTGTTAAACTGTCTTCGTATTTGAAAAACTGTAATTTCTTCTAGATTTATATGTAGACAATTATATCTTGTGCAAATAGGGATAGTTTTTTTTTTCTTTTCAAACTCCTGCAGTACCTGTTATTTCTTTTACTGAATTGGCTAGGACCATCAAGTTCAACGTTGAATGTAAGTTGTAACAACAAGCATTTTTGTTTTATTTCTAATTCCAAAAGAGTGGATCTGTAAAATTTTACTATTAAATAAAAGCTGTGAATATTTGTTAGATGCTCTTTTTAAAAAAAAAATCTGGTTAAAGTTTTATTACTAGCTTGTGAAGAGTTTTAAATCATGGTTATTGAATATGTTTCTGCATTTATTGCAGATTGTTGTTTTACCCTTATTTTTATTTTCTGATGCTGAGCCATCCTTACATTTCTGGGATAAATGTGATTCTGCTTAGTCACATGTATTATTTTGTGTATATTGCTACAGTTTTTTTCCTAATCATTGTTATAATTAGTCACATGAAAGAGAAAGACACAACTGAATATTTTTTTCTGTTCTCAGTTTTTAGAATTTTTGGAAATTCTGTTTTTTTCCAGTTTCGGCTTTACTTGCCTAAAAAATCATCTGAGCCTCTGCTGCCTTTTAGGATGGAAGGTGAACTATTTGTTTATCCATCGAGAATTTGATCTTATTGATTTATGAGTACTATTTCTTGAATCAATTATGGTTTAATGTCTTTTATATTAGAAGATTCTTAGGATACTTAAACATCTATACCGGATCTGTGATTCAGCATGCCTCATTCTTTTTGTACCTTTTCTCTTAGAGGTATTTCTTTTTTTTTTTTTTTTTAAAGAATCAGTTTTTGTCTTGGTTCTTTCTATTGCATCCTTGTCTTTCATTATTTCTGGTTCTTTATTTCCTTCTGCCTTTAGGTTATTTGGTTCTTTTTATAGCTCATTGAGTTGAACATTTAGCTTGTATTGTTCTTTAATGAACATTATCCTCTAAATGCAGCTTTTGCTGCATCCTGTAAGTTTAATTTCATTTTTTTCACTTTCAGATTTTTTTTCTGTTTATTTAAAATACATTCACTTTTTTTTCTGAGACAGAGTCTTGCTCTGTTGCCCAGGTTAGAGTGCGGTGCAGTGGCGTGATCTCGGCTCACTGCAACCTCTGCCTCCCAGGTTCAAGTGATTCTCCTGCCTCAGCCTTCTGTGTAGCTGGGACTACAGGCACGCACCACCATGCCTGGCTAATTTTTGTAGTTTTAGTAGAGACAGGGTTTCACCATGTTGGCCAGGCTGGTCTCGAACTCCTGACCTCATGTGATCCGCCTGCCTCGGCCTCACAAAGTGCTGGGATTACAGGTGTGAGCCACTGCGCCTGGCCCACTTATTTTTTGAGTAGGATATTTATTCATAGGTCTAAAAGGCCAAAAAGTATAAAAAATGAAAACCAAAAAATGATTTTAGTTTGATTTGAGAACATTTACATTTCTAAGGTGAAAAGTTTTTTTCTTATGATTTTATAAAATATTTTATATTGGGATTAGATTTCAATCTTTGTTCAGGGTTCATATATATACATATATGTCAAATGTATTTTCTTTATGAAGTATTTACTATACCCTTCATTGTTTTCTGGCCCAGTCTTTTAATTAACTGGCACAAATGAGTTGGTTTCCTAAGATTATAGGTTTGCCAATAAATATTTTGTATATTTTGAGCCTAGGCTTTAGATGTATACAAATTCATGATCGTTTATTGTATTAAGGTGTAGTGCCCATCACTTAATGAATCTTTCCCTTAAAATGTGTTTATGTTGCTGTAATAACTAGTTTTGGATAGTATTTACTAGTTGAATCTTTTTCCTTCCCTTTTTATTTAAAAAAGTTTGGTTTTGTTTGGAACTCTGTCTTGAAAGCACCACATAACTAGATTTTAACACTTCAGTGTAGTATCTTTTATCAGTTTAATGTGTTTAATTTTGTTATTACTATAATGTTTGGAATTCTTAGTGTTTGCTGTTTATCATTCTTCTGGGCTTACTATTAGTATTAGCACCTTGTTGGTATGAGAGATTTTTCTACATGGATTTGCTATTACTTTGCTGTGTTGAACTATACAGATTCTGTGTCTGACCTTGTGGTTGCCATTAGTTTCTTTGAATTCTGCTTATCTGTTATTTTGAATAAATTATTCAATAATTTCTCCTGGAATGTGACAAGGATATTGGCATTCTTCACCTTTTGAATGTATTCTCTCTCCTATTTGACGTGTATCTAGGATTTTTAATTCTTTTCAGTGTACCAAAAATGGAATATGTATATTGCTTTAATTTATATCCATCTTTCTTGAAGACACAATAAGGAAATTCGCTGATTAACTCTTCATTCTAATCTGTAATCTTACCCTCCACTAGATTAATTTTAACTTTAGAAAACACATCAATAATTTTAAAAATCACAGGTTACTTAAATTTCCCGACATTTCATTTGAGAACTTACTGTTTTCTTTATTCCTTCTCTTCTACGTGGGCTGTTTTTTCTTCCTGAATTACATCTTTTTCTTTTCTTTTCATTTTTTTTTTTGAGATATAATTCACATACCATAGAATTTCTCCTTTTAAAATGTGTAGTTCACTGGTTTTTAGTGTATTCACAAAGTTGTACAGCCACCTAATACCAGAACATTTTTATCCTTTTGGAAAGAAACTCCATGCCCATTAGCTGTCAATTCTCATCTTACTCTAGACCCCTGGCAACCATGAATTCACTTTTTGTGTCTGTGAGTTTGTTTATCCTGTACATGTCATATAAATGGAAACATACATTTTGTGTCTGACTTCTTTCACTTAGCAGAATGTTTCCAAGGTTTATGTTGCAGAATGTATGGGTGACTCATTCCCTTTTGTAGCTGATTAATACCCCGTTTTGTGGATACACTGTGACTTGTTTATCCATTCATCACTTGGTGGGACATTTGAGTTGTTTCTACTTTTTGTTTATTATGAATATGAGCATTCATGTAGAAGTTTTAGTATGAACATGTATTTTCTGTTTTGTTGTTGTTGTTTGAGTATGATACCCAGGAGTGAACATCTTTTTTTTTCTTTTCTTCCTTTTTTTGGAGACAGGATTTCATTCTGTTGCCCAGGCTGGAATGCAGTGGCGCAGTCGCAGCTCACTGCAGCCTTGATTTCCTGGACTCAGATGATCCTCTCACCTCAGCCTCCTAGGTTGCTAGGACTGTAAGTGTGTGCCACTACACCTGGCTAATTTTTGTAATTTTTGTAGAGATGGAGTTTCACCGTGTTTCCCTGGCTGGTCTTGAACTCCTGGGCTCCAGCAATCTGCCCACCTTGACCTCCCAAAGTGCTAAGATTACATGCATGAGCCACCATGCCTTGCCAGACATCTTTTAATAATTATTTTAGTGAGGATTTGGGGATAAGTTCTTGGTATTCATTTGTCTAAAGATAATTGCACTATTGTCACTAGTAATGACATTTTAGCTGGAGATAAGTTTATTGGTTTACCGTTTTTATCAGTCTTAGAGCTGATGAAAAGTCTCCTGTCCTCCTTTTCTAAGTTATCTGAGTTTCTGATAGTTTAAGATTTCTTACCTTTGATAATTCCGTAGTTTTATTACAGTGGGTCTAAGAGTAGATATGATATACTTTTGGTCTCAGTATGAATTGATCTGAGGATGTTAACATATCTTTTAATAAACGTCAGTGCCTTGAGGAATTGTGTCTATCTTCATAAGGTATGTCAGTCTATAATTTTCTTATTTCACATCACAGTTAATGCTGGCCTCATAAAAGGAGTTAGGAAGCACTTTCTCTGTTTCTCAAATTGAATGTATTGTACTGGTTTGGATTCTTTCATGAATATGTACTAAAATTTATCAGTGAAGCTATTGGGGACTAAGATTTTCTTTGTGATAAGTTTTTAGATTATGAATTCACAGCCTTTAATTAAACATAAGCTAACTAGACTTAACATTTCTCCTTGGGTCAGTTTTTGTGAAAGTTGTATCTTTAAAGGAATTTACCTCATCTAAAGTGTTGCATTCATTAGCAGATACTTGCTTCTGCTCTTTATTATTATTACCTTTACTTTCAGTTTAATTTGCTTTTTCTGTTTTGGTTTCTTAAGGTGGAAGTTTAGGCCATTGCTGTATTGTCTTACATGAGCATATAGTGCTGTACATTTGCTTGCAGCTCTGCTTCAGTCTATCAAAATTTGATATGCTTTCATTAGAATCCAGTTCAAAATATTTTCTGGGTTGCTTTGTGATTTCTTCTTTGACCCCTGGGTTTAGAATTAGGTTAAATTGTGGATATTTGAGGTTTTTCTAAATGTTTTATTGTTGATTTTGAATTCCATTGCAGTCAAAGCACATTTCCTATAAGATTTCAGTTTTTTGGAATCTATTCAGAATTGTTTTATGGCCCAGTATATGGTCTGTCTTGGTGAATGTTCTGTGTGTATTTGAAAAGATTATATAATTCTCTGGTTGTTGATGGAGCTTTTCATAAATACCAGCTAAATTACAGTTGGTATGGTCACATAGGTCTCCCATTTCTTTTTTTATTTTTTTATTTTTTAGGCAAGGTCTCACTCACCCAGGTTGGAGTGCAGTGGCGTGATCATGGCTCAGCATAGCTTCGACTTCTCAGGCTCAGATGATCCTCTCACCTCAGCCTCCCAAGTAGCTGGGCCTATAGGTGTGTGCCACCACACCCAGCTAGTTTTTGTAGAGATGGGGTTTCATAATATGCCCAGGCTGATCTCGAACTCCTGAGCTAGGCGATCTGCCTGCCTTGCTCGGCTCCCAAAGTGCTGAGATTACAGAGCATGAGCCATTGCGCCCAGCCAAGATCTCTCATCTCTTTGTTTTATTGTTTTTTGGTCCAATTTTATCAATTACTGAGAAATATGTTAGAATTTCCAAATATGATTGTGCATTGGTTGTTTCTGTTTCTTTTTCACATATTTTGAAGCTGTCATTAGATGAATGTGTATTTATAATATTGTTATATTTTCCTTTTAAAATCACTATGAAATGTCTTTTTTGTTTCTAGTAATACTTTTCGAAGTCTACTTTGTTTAGATTACATTAATGTATCCATTCTAGCTTTGGTATATCTTTTTCCAGCCTGTTACTTTTAGTTTGTTTCTGTCTTTATATTTAAAATTGTTCTTTAGAAACCAGAATATAGTCAGTTCTTGCCTTTTTAAAATAATCTGATAGTCTATGCTTTTTACTTGAAATTAATCCATTTACATTTAAAGTAATTATTAATATGGTTATATTAGGTCTATCATTTTTTGCTTTTCTTAGGGAAGGGATTTTATTTGCTTTTGTTCCTCCTCTTTTGCTGATTTTGTGTTAACCAAAATTTCTTATTCATTTTAATTCTTTTGTTGGTTTTCTAGCTATATGCATCTTAGCTTTTTCTTTAATATTGAGTCACTTTAGATAAGACATATAATTTTTTCAATGATGTGTTTCCAGTTCCACTACTTATCCTTAGTATTATTGTCACAGTTGTTGCATTTATATACTTTGTAAACCCATCAGTAGTGTTGTATTTTTTGCTTTATGCTGTCATCTTTTATAGAAAACTAAGATATTACATATATCCACATAATTACCATTTCTGGCTGTCTTCATTTCTTCCTGTAGCTCTAAGTTGCCATCTAGTGTAGTTTCCATTTGGACTAGAGATCTTTCTTTAGCATTTCTTGTTATAGATCTACCAATGACAAATAGTTTATTTGAAAATGCCCTTATTTTACCTTCATTTTTAAAGGAAACTTCTTCTGAATACTAGAATTCTTGGTTGACTGGTTTTCTTCCTTTTCCTTCTTCAGTAATTTGAATATGTGGTCCCAGTGTCTTCAGACTTAAAAGTTTCCAAGGAGAAGTCTTTGTTCTTATCGTTATTGTTGCCGTTGTTTTCCTGTTTATGACATGTCATTTTCTCTGGCTGCTTTCAAGAGTTTGTTTATCTTTGGCTTTCTACCATTTGACTAAGGTGTGTCTAGAAGAAGTTTTGTTTGTGTTATTCTGTTTGAGGTTTATTGAGCTTTTGGGAGATATTTCAGTTGTTGTGTCTTCAGATGTCTTTTCCTCCTTTCCTCTCTCTAGAGTCCAATTAATGTACTGCTTCCTGTTGTCACATTTTTGGGAATTCTACTTATTTTTCATTCATTTCTTTCTCTTTATGTTCTTCAGACTATTCTGTATTCAGGTTCATTGCAGATGGCAGAACCAAGCATCAATCCGTTGCTTAGTCAGTCTAATGCATTTATTTTAGTAAATGTTTTGTTCAGATCTAGACTTTTAATTTTTCTAGTTTCATTTTTCTCCCTTGAGATTGCCGTATCTGTTCACTTATTGATACCATATTTTCCTTCAATTCGTTGGGCATGTTTTTCAGACGTTTTGAAATATTTATGATAAATGTTTGAAGTCTGTTAAATCCAACATTTCGGCTCACTAGGAATCAGTTTCTGTTGACTATCATTTTACCTGCAGAGGGTCAAGATTTCCTATCTTTTTCTTGTCTAGTGGAAAGTTGGGCATATGCTGTAGTGAGTCTGAACTCTTGTGTTCTTCTGAGGATTATTGTGTTTTTATTGTAGCAGACTGTTAATAAACTGCTTGGTCAAACTACCCACTTTGTTTTTCCCGTCATATGCGGCCGCTTGTAGCTCTCCTCTGCTCTTACGTCTTTGCACTGGTGGTGGTTTTAGTCTGGCACCCTGTGAGTCTCCCCTGTGTCTGCAAAATTTGAAAGTTGGCTAAGGATCTGAGTAGAGATGGACTTTTCTCTGTGGTTGTCTTTCTTCTGGGGATTCCCCTAGTTTCTAGCACTCCACCAGCTTTGAGCTCTGTACTCTGACATTTCAAGCTTTATGCCGCCCTAGCTTGAGCACAGTTGGGAAAGAGCATCATATTCACAGATTTGGCTCCATGTTACTCTTTTTTAAAAATATTGCTTTCTGGTTTCTGACTGCTTTTTCACCATGCTGCTTGTGGTTTCCTCAGCACATATGTAGTATGTAGTTCAGCTGTCAGGGATTTCAGCATCTTACGCTCTGAATTTGAGTGTCACCTCTATATTCTAGTGCTGTCAGAGTGCTTTAAATTTGTAGCTGCTTCCCCAATTCCAGATTCTGATATCTGGCACCTTTAGCTGGTGAGGAACTGGCTTTTGTTTGCCCCCGTGTTTTGCAGCAATAGCTGTGGGAGTTGAGCAGTGCCTTGAGCCAAGATGCCACAAACTCACAATTCTTAACCCTTCTAGTTACAGTTTTTGAGATTTAACTCTGTTCCTGGCTTTTGCAAATACTACCTTTAGATCATTGAAAAAAAATCACTAATTAGCTTGGCATGGTGGTACACACCTGTAATTCCAACACTTTGAAAGGATGAGGCATGAGTCTCACCTGAGGCCAGGAGTGCAAGACAAGCCTGGGCAACATAGTGAGACCCCATCTTTACTAAAAATAAAAAAAACTTAGCTGAGTGTGATGGCAGTGTGTGTAGTCCCAGCTACTTGGGAGGTTGAGGTGGAAGGATCACCTGATCCCAGGAGGTTGAGGCTGCAGTGAGCTATGATTGCACCACTGTATTCCAGCCTGGGTGACAGAGTGAGACCCTACCTCAAAAAAACAAAAAACAGTTATTATAAATGTTATCTGTGAGTGTTTGTGTGACCTCTTCACCCTTCCTGCCATTACAGAAAGTTGATATTTTTAGTTTTGAAATACTAGGGTGAGTATAGCTTGTCTGTTTCATGAGCGTGTCTTTCTGTTGTGCTTTCATTGCTTTTAGGGTCATTATTCAGTTTATTTTTTTTCTTTTTTTTTTCCCTTGAGATAAGTTTGTATGAGAGTCAGCCACCATCCTTTTTCTGTTCTTCTTTTTATTTGAAATTAGGCTGTGTGCACTTGTGCAGGGAGGGTGGGCGGGTGAGGTTTTCAGAGGCCACAGGATTCTCTCTTCCGGCATCTCACTAAGTACTTGACAATGTGGCCTGGTACCTTTTTGAGCTCAAGGGCTGTCCTGCCATTCCTCTCCTTCCCCATCCATCTGGGCTAGACCTTCTCTTTCCATTGTGTCCCCCTACCCCACACTATCCCTTTCCTGCTCCGTTGCTGTTCTGTTCCCAGCAGTTTTTCTTAGTAGAAGGAGGCTTTGGCTGGCTGATTTCAAGAGCCATTCAGCCTTAGACTGCTGCAGTCCCTTCGGACCTAGCTGTGATCACTTGCATCCACCTGTAGATGGAAGTGTGCAAAGACCCTTCTAGTTTTGGCTGCTATTCTCAGCTGGCTTCCTGAGTTTTCCCGTGAGGTGCCTGTTGACAGTGTCAGGGTTCTTCTGCTCCCATCCATCAGACACCCTGTTGCTATCCTCTGCTTCCTCTGCACAGATCCTCATCCACCTGGTCCTGCAGCTTTTGCCCATTTATCATCCCTTTCCAGTCATATTTTGTGGCTTGTGGGGTACTTAGTTTTCTCTTGGCTATTAGCTCAAGATTTGAGGGATTGGGCAATTTCTGCACCTCCTCTGCTGTCCCCATTCTCCTCCATCTGCCTTGAAGTGAAGCAGATTTTATCCTGCTCTGAAGCCTGGGGCATGGATGAGAATTCTTTCAGGATTCTCTCACCAACTTTCTCCCGTAACAGGATTGACAGACGATAGGCAGGTTTCCTGTGGGCTCTGTTCCCTGGTTGCCCTTTCACTTGAGAGTGTAGCCCCTGACCTTGCCTGTCTGCGTGGGCTCTAATCTGACCTTACAGCCCCGTCACTGTGGCTCTGCATCCCTGTCCAGCATCAGCGCGTGGCCTCGGGATATCTCCTGGCTTCAGACTTGGCTCACTTTCCTGATTTTTTTTTTTTTCTTTTTAGTTTTCATCTTTGTTTTCCTGATGACTTCTCTTCATTCTAGCTTGTAAATGATATATTTTTCAAAGTAGTTAAAAGATATTTTATCCAACTCTATGTGTGTATGTGTGTTTTTTGTACTAGGAGAAATTTTGGGGGTACCTTTGTCCTTATATTGGTGGTGTAAATTATATTTTTTAAAATTTTTCTTTTTAAAAATAGCTTATGTGTCTCATGGCCTAGCGTGCTTTTTTTTTTTGCTCTCCTAAGTCTTTTTGAGTTTTAAAATACTTTGTTTGCCGTGCATGTTTTAAGAGTTTGCTCTCTTTAGGAAACCAGTCAAGGTCCATAATTTTATGAAACTTGGGCTGTCAGTTATTTACAGACTAACCAGTGTGGACAGAAGTAAGAGGAAAAGTGTAACACTTGTGTTATGAGGTCTGGGAGAGCGGAGGCCACTCCCCCTGTTTTACAGCAGGAACGTCCTAAGCAGTGGCCTCGCCCAGTCAGCCAACCTCCAGTTTCACCCACGAGAATGGTGGGCCTGAGACCAAGAGAAGGCCATTATTCAGTCATGTTGAAGTGCGGGGCGCTGCCTAAGGACCTAGCTCCTAGGCTCCCCACATCACTGCAGGGCAGGCATTAGTCACCACGTTTAGAGCTGAAGAGAATGAGTCTTTGGTTAAGTGTTGAAATAGAAGTACAGCTCAGATCTCAAAATAAAGACCTTTGTCTTACGACCGCATCTCCAGGCCAGCGGCCTGGGAGCCAGAGAGAGCTTGTTCTCTGATGCCCAGGGCCCTGCTGTTCCTCCCCATCAGTAGGAAACGATGGCCTTGGAGGCTTATTTTGCTCATCACTCTCACCCCACTGCTGTAAATAACAGAATGGCCCTCGCTCTGCGGTTTCTAGACCCTGGCACTGTTTTTCAAACTTGACTGTCATAGAGACCGCTGCTAAAAGGAACTATCCGCACATCCGTCTGGGTCCATTCTCCTACTCATGACCAGTGGTGGAAATTTTAGGTTGTTTGAAAAAATGTCTTTTAATGGCAAATTAACATTCAAGAAGAGTAATTAGACTTAATAACTGGAAGGTTTTTTTAGTCCATCACTTGAAACACAAACGTGGAAAATGTCACAGAACTATTGGCCCATGTAGCGCATGCATCTGTCCCATTTCTATACTTTTGTCTGTGTGTTCCAGGTTACACTTGTTTTAAATAAGAGAAAAGAAAGAGGGAGAAATTGTTCATAGTAGCTGCATGGTTAACGGTGTTAGCTAGTTTGAATCGGATTTCTAAATTAGACCAAAAAAACCCCAAAAAACAAAAACCCAGAAAACAGACTAGATGGTGCTTTTGAATAGGAATAATATATACACCATTGATCTCAAAACACTAAAAACTAGTATATGCTCATCAGTCAGTGAATTAGCTTTTTACTCTAAACTTAAGAGTAAGTTTTGCTTTACTTTTAGAAACTTTTAGAACCAAACATGGGAACTCATGTAATCTAAGTAACTTAGTAGTGAAACTCTATTCTGCTCCCCACTGGGGGGAAAAAAAGCATATGCTTGGCAGAAAGAATGTTAGAACTTGAATCAGGCAAGGTGCCATCAGGGCTCAGAGCCACACCGGTAATTCGAATGGCGGAAATTTCATAGAATTGTTGGAGAGGTGTTTAGGATCCTCCAGAGAAACGAACCCATAGGTTAGAGAGAGATACATAGAACCAGATTTATTATAGGGATTTGTTTATGCAATGATGGAGGCCTAGAAGTCCCACGATCTGCTTTCTGCAAGCTGGAGGCCCTGGAAAGTGGTGGTGTAGTTCCAGCCCAAACCCGAAGTCCTGAGAGCCAGGGGAGCCAGTGGTGTAAAGTCCCAATGGGAGACTGAAGGCCCGGGAACCAGGGGCAGTGACATGTGAGGGCAAGAGAAATGGGTCCTGGCTCATGAAGAGGGAAAGGGGATTTGCCCTTCCTCTGTCTACCTCTTTGTTCTCTCCAGGCTCTAAGTGGATTGGATGATGCCTAAGAGGCTTAAGAGGGCGGATCTTCTTTCCTTAGTTCACTGATTCAAATGCCAGTGTCTTCCAGAAACACCCCCCCAGACAAACCCAGAAATAATGTTTTACCAGCTACCCATCTGGGCATCCCTTCAGCAGTCAAGTTGACATGTAAAACTCACCACGAGGGGCTGAAAGAAGGTGTGTACAGAGGGGCAGCTGCAGCAAGCCGCTGGCGCAGGAGCATGAGGAAGGGGCTGAGAGCAGCGCAGCCTGCCTGCTGCTGAGATCCGACCGCAGGGAGCGGGTGTACATGCTGCAGGGACGCAAGACCTGCCAGTGCTGGACAGAGTGGCCATCCACAAAGTCCTCTGAGGTCAGCAGGAGGGGCCCTGCATGCCGACCCACCAGCTGTGCCACCTGGAAAACCACGTGCTGGAGAAGAAAAGGAATCCTTGCAGTCCCTCCAGCACCCTCTGTTGGCAAAGCCTGGCATCAAGCGTCACCCAGCATTTCAGAGCAGGGCAGGGCGAGGTCTGCATCTGAGAGGCAGCACCTTCACACCACCTCCACGCTGCTGCCAGAGCCATCTTTCCAAAATGTGAAATTCATTCTGGCATCCCCCTACCAGAGGATCTTCATGGCTGTCAAACAGAAAGTGTTTCAACTTTTTATTTTGCAGTAGTTTTAGAGTTTTGCAGCAAAGTTGTAAAAATGATACAGCATTCTCAAATACCACTTCTCCAACTTCCTGAGTGTTAACATCTTCTGTAACATTGTAGCACAGTTATCAAAACAGGGAAAGTCTTTGGGAGGAGCTATGCAGGCTGTATTCACACTTCACGTTTTCCCATGAATGCCTTTTTTCTGTTCCAGGACCCAGTACTGCATTCAGAGTCCTGTCTCTTTAGGCTCCTTCCTTCTGCGACAGTTCCTCAGTCTTTACTTCGATGATCTGGACACTTTCGAAGAGTGCCTTTAAGTTCTTTTGTAAAATGTTCCTAAATTCCGGTTTTCTGTCAGGTTAGTACATTTTTGGCAAGAATTCCACAGACGCAACACTGTGTCCTTCTGTGTTAGTCTCCTTGGGCAGCCGTAATAAAATAACACAAACCAAGTGGCTCAGGCAACAGACGTTTGTTTCCTCGCTGTTTCTGAGGGTGCATCCAAGATCAAGGTGCGGGCAGGATGAGTTTCTCCCAAGGGCTTCCTTCCCTCAGAGGCTTGTGGATGACATCTCTCTGCCGTGTGCTCACACGCTCTTTCCTCTGTGCGTGCGTGCCCCGGTGTCTGTGTGTGTCCAGATTTCTTCGTATGAGGACACCAGTCATGTTAGATTAGGGCTCACCCTCTAGATCTCATGTTAACTCAGTCACCCCACTAAAGGCTCTTGTCTTCAAATGTGGTCACATTCTGAGGTTATAATGGTTAGGGCTTCAATATAGGAGTTTTAGGGGACTGCAGCTCAGCCCATACATTTCAGTAGGTTGCTTATAGATGGGGTATATGATGTTGTCTGATTCCTGGTGATATTAACTTTGATCACTTGGTTACGGGGATGTCTGCCAAGTTTTTCCACCATAAAGTAACTACTTTTCACTTTGTAATTAATACATATCTTGGGGGCGATAACTTTGAGACTGTGAAAATAGGGCATTTCTCCTTGAACTTTCACCCATCTTTAGCATTCATTCCATTGGCCTGCAGCAGTTCTGTGGTGCTTACCTAATGGTGATTGTCTGTTCCTTTGTTTCTTCCACATTTGCTAATTGGAGTTGTTTTGCAAGGAGAAGCTATTCCTTCTCTGTATATCATTCATTCATGTCTTTTTTTTTTTTTTTTTTTGGAGATAGGCTCTTGCACTGTCATCCAGGCTGGAGTGCAGTGGTGTGAATGTGGCTCACTGCAGTCTCTACCTCCTGGGCTCAAGCAATCCTCCTGCCTCAGCCTCCTGAGTAGCTGGGACTACAGGCATGTGCCACCACACCTGGCTAATTTTTAATTTTGTTTTGTAGAGATAGGGTCTTGCTACGTTGCCCATGCTGGTCTTGAACTCCTTGGGGTCAGGCGATCCACTTGCCTCCACCTCCTAAAATGCTGGGATTACAGGCATGAGCCACCGCGCTGGGCTCATTTATGTCTTTATGCACTTAGATTTTTTTTTTTAACTCTATGTATTATAATCCAGTATTCTTATTCTATTACTCAGATTGTCGTAGCTTTGGTCATTGGAAGCTCCTGCAGTTTGGGTCCTATGTCCTTTCATCATGGTTTCCCAATTTCTTATTTTCAGCTACCACAGGACACTCAGGGTGCATCTTGTATTTTCTTTGCTCCAGCTCTGGAGTCAGGCACTTGAGGGAGCACTGTTTCATTTTATTGGCGAATGGCATTTAGAAATGCACATGCGGGGCAACGCGTGCTTGTTGCGGTTGCCTCTCGAACCTCTAGGAGGACAAAGCTTGGAAGTGCATGCCTGTATCTTAGCCCACACAAACCTGCACATCTATATATGGATCTCTCTGCATATGCAGTTAAAAATGAGTTCCTATTGATGAGTTCCATTTCCAGTTTAACACCATAGCATTCATTCTAACCTTCTTCTTTTCCTTAATTGTTAACTCCTTTCTCCAGCAGTGAGAAATCCATACTCCGCTGTCTGTAATACATTTACTCATTTGCTCAACTCTAGTATAACATCAAAGTAGTTTCAAATTTGCTAACCCAAATCCCTCTGAGAAGCAGCTTTATTAACTAGAACACGTGCCAGTGAACTATAGCCCACGGGTTCAATCTGGCCTGCTTGATGTTTTTGTAAATAAAGTTTTATTGGAACACAGCCCCGCCTATTTGTTTATATATCACGCATGGTTGCGAGAGAGACCATATGGCCTCCAAAGCTGAAAAGCTTTACTGTCTGACCCTTTATGGACATGGTTTGCTGACTCTTAAAGTCCAAGAATATAGATTTTGTGTACGGCTCTTTTTGTCTTTAGCTTTATGGTGTCCCAGTCAAAATACTGTTTTCCAAGATTGCTTTTTCTTTTCACCTCCTTCAATGTGGTTATTTTATTCATTTGTAATTGAGTTAGATTAATTTGTTACTGCTTGGATTCCATTTTTTTGTTCCCCAAACACACATCCTGGTTGATTGTCATTGTGTGTTTTGGATGTGTGAAATATTGATGTGGCTCCCAAGTGTGAGAGCTGTGCACCAGGATATACACTCAGAAAAGCCTCCTCGTTCCAGCTTTCCCATTCCCATTCTGTATGCCCTCCACTCCTTTTCTACCCACCCTCTGTGGGTGACCAGTCTCTTTAGTTTCTAGTTTGTCTTTCATGTATGTTTTGTGCAAATCAGCAGATACGTATGTATTTTCTTGCATTATCTTTCTTAAAAAAAGAGCAGGTAGCATGGTATAAGATACTTTTCTGCACTTGACTTTTTTCACTTATCAATATGTCTTGGAAATCACTCACATCAGCTCTTAAAGATCATCTTCATTTTAAAAAATAGCTGCTCCTTCGTGTGGATGTACCATAGTTTATTCAACCACTCTCCTATGTATGGCATTTAGAATGTTTCTGGTGTTTGTAATTATAAACGGTGTTGCAATGAATAAACTCGTGGATGTGTAGTTGTATACTGTTGGAGGCCTGCCTTCAGGATAGTTTCTTAGATGTGGGATTGCCAGTTTTTAAGAGTACTTTGTATGATAGGGATATTATATTAGTCCTTGGCGATACTTTGTATGGTAGGGGTATTATATTAGTCCTTGGTGATATTTTGTATAGTAGGGGTATTATATTAGTCCTTGGTGATGCTTTGTATGGTAGGGGTATTATATTAGTCCTTGGTGATATTTTGTATGGTAGGGGTATTATATTAGTCCTTGGTGATATTTTGTATGGTAGGGGTATTATATTAGTCCTTGGCGATATTTTGTATGGTAGGGGTATCATATTAGTCCTTGGCGATACTTTGTATGGTAGGGGTATTATATTAGTCCTTGGCGATATTTTGTATGGTAGGGGTATTATATTAGTCCTTGGCGATACTTTGTATGGTAGGGGTATTATATTAGTCCTTGGTGATATTTTGTATGGTAGGGGTATTATATTAGTCCTTGGCGATATTTTGTATGGTAGGGGTATTATATTAGTCCTTGGTGATATTTTGTATGGTGGGGGTATTATATTAGTCCTTGGTGATGTTTCTTGGACATACTTTCTCCCCGTTGGCTTTTGACTTTGATCTTGGTGTGTGTGTGTGTGTTTATTTTTGCCTTTATGACTCGCCCTTGCCTACAGGATAATGACATAATACATAGTTGTCTAAGTGTGTGATGGGTTACCCTTTGCCGTTCGTTGTTTGCATTGTACTTCCTAACTCCTACTTCACAAGATTTCAGTTCAGGCATCAGTTCCGAAATGATTTCTCAACTAGCATGAATTAAAGAAAGAGATTATGTTCTGCCTTCTCAGAGGGTGCTACTTTTAAAAGTTGTTTGATCCTCATGGTACCCTTTAATGACTCCCTGTGATTATGTGTCTAGTACCAGATAACTATGTCAGAGTTTCTTTCAGATTTTATCAGTTGTTGTGACTGTATGGGATGACTCTGTGTTGGACCTGAGACTTTGCCTCCAATTTTAATATATTTCATGAATCCATTTCCACTAAAATCTTTTCTGTTTTAGTATATAATAAAATCCTACACATCTCAGTTTTGACTTGCCTGGTGTCATAGTCCATTTGGAGAGCTGTAACAAAATACTATAAACTGGGAAGCTTAGAAATAACATAAATGTATGCTCATAGTCCTGGGGGCCCAGAAGTCCAAGGTCAAGGCACCCAGCAGATTGGTGCCTGGCGAGGGCTGCTCTCTGCCCTTCTGACAGTGTCCTCACATGGTGGAAGGGACTAGCCAGGTCTCTGTTATCAGGGCACCAATCCCATTCATGAGGGCAGAGCCTTGTGACCTAGTTATTTCTCAGAAGTCTAACCTTCTAGTACCATCATACTAGGGATTGGGTTTCAACATAGGAAATTTTGGGGGACACAAATATTCAGACCATAGCAAGTGGTCATTTGTGTCTATTCAGTTATTGCAGGCAGTTCCTTCAGTAAATAGAGAAAGAGCTTGTCAATGCATATCATCGTGTCAGATCAGCCGTACAGAGGTCCATTTACTGAGAGCTAATGAAGCTTCAGTTTCAGGTCTGACAGAAGTTTTTGATAGTTGGCATTATAGAGGGGACATTTTTGCATGCTCATTAATTCTTTAGTAGTTAAGAAGGATTTCCTCTGGAAGCATTAATTAGCAAGAATATGAAGTAAAAATAAAACATAGTAGACCATGTAAAAACTTCCTGAACTATGTTGCATAGATAATACCAAAGATAGAACTAGCAGTTGTTTATTTTTAATAAGCTCTCTAGACTTAAACTATTTTAAATAAAAACAGAGCACCTGACTTAAAATAGCATTTTAAAAAGTACCTCTTCAGTAGTAATAGGCTGTCACTGCTAGCTTATTGGTTATTTTCCCTCAGCTCTTGCTCTCTTCTGGTCAGTTATGGATTCTTGTTTGAGGAGAGGAGCTGGCAACACTAGTTGGCCCTCTCTGTGTACTTAACATCATGAGGCTCCTAGAATTTAGTAAGGAGATACTCAAAAGTAGTCTATATGGGTTTTTAAAAACTAGCTTTTAATTACACAAGTACTCAATGACATTATTCTTTTTTTTTTTTTTTGAGACAGGGTCTCTGTCATCCAGGCCATAATGCAGTGGTGCCATTATAGCTCACTGCAGCCTCAAACTCTTGGCCTTGAGTGATCTTCCTGCCCTGCCTTTCCAAAGCTCTGGGATTACAGGCATGAGCCACCACCCCTGGCCTCTCTCTTCTTTAACAAATACTAAATTAATTTATTTAGTTTAGAGATGGGTCTCACTGTTACCCAGGCTGGTCTGGAACATTATAAAGGCTCCCGTTGGCCATCTCACTTGACTGTTGTCTTCCACCCTCTTCCCCATTCAGCAGCTCTTAGTGTTTGTCTCCCCTGGAACCTTCCATATCATCTCCTGTGCCTTTGCTGTCTGCAGGGTGGTCCATGGACTGGCAGCAGCATCAAGCTTGCTGGAGTTGGTTAGAAATGCAGACTCTGAGGCACCGCCCCAATCCAGTTGAATTGGAATCTGCATCTTAACAAGATCTTTGGTGATTTGTAGGGACATGGTGTTGTATACATGTTTTCTATAGTGAACATAGAAAGTACTGCCAATGTGTGTTTAGAATGTACACAAACGATACGATGTAACTTTTTCCATCAACAAGATGCCCTAGATACCTCTAAAGATCACTCTGTGTGGTGTGTGTAGACCTGTCTCATTCTTTCTTAGTTGCTTCCTAACTTTACTTCTGCAGTGTTAAATGATTAGTCACTTCCCCATTGAAGGACATTAAGGTTGTCTGCAGCTTTTGTTTTTTTGAGATGTCCGGTGTGGCGGTGAACTCACTCTAGGGCACGTCTTGTGTACATGTGCCCGGAAAGTAGCTGGATAGAAGAGTGTGAACATTTTTAACTTAAACATCCTGCTAAATTGCCCTCCAAACTGGTTGTATCAATCTGACCCTTATTTTGTTTCAGTGATCAATTTACATAGTCTTTATTCTTTATAACATTGTTTTAATGGCCATAGCATTATAATGTTTTCATATCAAGTTGCCTATCCCTCCCCTTTGCTGTAATTCTTCAAAATTATATTGGCTTTTAAAGAAACTGCACAGTCTTCTATAGGAAATTTAAAATCAGCCCGTCAAGTTCTGTGAAAAATTCTAGTAGGGGTTTTTTTTTTTCATGGCTGAAGATTGTGTTAAATTTCTAGGTTAATTTGGGTTGGAGACTAGGTATGTGAAGTGTTGAGCCTTCTGATACTCATCTCTGAATATGGTATTTCTCCCAATTTACTTGTCTTCTTCTGTCCTTGAGTAAAGTTTTATAGCTGAATGTATAGGTATATGTGCATTTGTATGTGTGTGTTGTGTATTGTAGTTTTGTCTGTTTTCTTTTAGATTTATTCTTAGGTTGTTTTTCTAGCTATTACGAATAGGATTTTCAAAAAGACTGATTTCTAACTGATTGCCGTTGTATAGGAAAATCACTAAGTTTTCATATGTTTACCTTGTTCCTTTGCTGGACACTGTTTTAATGGTCAGTTAGAGCTCTAGGATTTTGGAGTCGGCAGTCTTCTACCTTCGAATTAATTATAGTTCGTACTTGCTTTTCCTTGTGTTTATGCATCCATTTCATTTTCTCATCTAGTGTAGGCTGGGAACTTCCTGGACCATTTTGAGTAGTAACATGGTAGAGAACACTGCCGTCATCATCTTCGCCTACTGGAGTGCTTCTAGTGTTTCACCATTGAAGTATGAGCATTCCCAAAAATGTCTAGTTGTAGATATTCTATCCAGATTTGCTGGCGAAGAGGTCTTTTTTACTTTTTAAAATCATGAGTGGGTTTTAATTTGCTGGTGTGCTTTTGCAGCATCCGCTGATATTCTTAGGTTTTCTCCTGTATCTAATGATGGTAGTGACAGATTTTCTAGGGCTGAATTACCCTGTTATTTCAGGGACTTACTCTACTGGGTTATCATTTATTCTTCTGCCACTGATGGATTCATTTTGCTAAATTATGTGTTTAGGATGTGTAAATATCTGCTGTGAGATTGACGGATCCATTTGTGCATGTGTGTGTAGATGTGCACATGCTGTTCTGGTTTTATTTTATCCGATTGTTATTAGAATCTAATTAGTTGTTTCTTGATGTTTTGGTGGAATTTGCCTGAAGTTTCTATCTCAGACTAGTAAACAGAATTGTTGGTGCAATTTGTTTTTTCGTTTTTCTGTTTTTTTTCAAGACAGGATCTTGCTCTGTAGCCCAGGCTGGAAGTGCTGTGGTGCAATTATGGCTCACTGCAGCCACAGCCTCCCAGGCTCAAACGATCCTTCCACCTCAGCCTCCCGGCTGGAACTACAGAAGTGTGCCACCATGCCTGGCTAATTTTTTTTTTTTTTTTGTAGAGACAGGATTTTACCACATTGCCCAGGTTGGTCTTGAACTCCAGCTTGAACTCAAGTGATCCACCCACCTTGGCCTCTCAAAGCATTGGGATTACAGGATAAGCCACTGCACCTGGCCAGGTATTTTTTATTTCTAATAACAATGAACTTTTGGTGCATCTGGATAGGTAGCATTCCCATTATTTTCATTTCCACATTGAGTTAAAATTATTTTTGGCAAACTTTTGGGAACAAAACATTTTCTTAAAATGTTGAAGTTTTCTTAAACTTTGTGTAAGCAGCTTTTTTATATTAGTTAATTATTTTAGAGTTGAAATCATGAGAGGGGAAAAACAACCTTTAAGTAATTGACTTGAACCTATTAGAAAGTGAAACTGAACAGGTATTTTACTGTTCATGGAGCATATGCAGAGTCAACCTAAGAGGTCAAAGGAATTTAACTTATAACAAGAGGAAGTTCTGCTTCAGTTCACTGTGAGGACTTAATATTAGAAAAGTAGAGTTCACAGACAAATTTAGTATTTTGTTGTTGTTGTTTTGGAGACAGGGTCTTGTTCTGTTGCCCAGGCTGGAGTGCAGTGGTGCAATCCTAGCTCACTGCAGCCTCCACCTCCAAGGTTCAAGCAATTCTCGTGCCCCAGCCTCCCTGGTAGCTAGGATTACAGCCGGCTACCATGCCTGGCTAATTTTTGTATTTTTAGTAGAGATGGGGTTTTACTATGTTGGCCAGGCTGCTCTGGAACTCCTTGCCTCAAATGATCTGCCCGCCTCAGCCTCCCAAAGTGCTGGAATTACAGGTGGGAGCCACCCCACCCAGCCCAAATTTAGGATTGAGAATAGATCCTACAGATGTGCCATGTGGGATTCATGTCAGCTTGTTGTAGGGTTTTGATGGAATCCATTCAAAGAAGAGGGAGAGGATGAAGAGAGCCAGCCAGATTAAGGGGCAGTGTTGTAGGGCCTGCCAGTCCCTTGGTAACAGATCTCTTATTCAGAAATATTCTCATTTTTCCTGGTTTGTGACCCTTAGTTTGCCTTCTCTTCAATCCCAAAGTCAGATTTTTAAAGCTGCCAGTAGGAACTTGAGCTTTAATAGTACATGCTTATGCTTTTATACTAGTAATAACAAATACTTACAGATGGAAATAGGATCTGTCTGTGTTCTCACCCTCCCTCAACCCTAACCTTCCAGAATATGCCTGAATATGTATGTATGTGTATATATGCATATGTTTATGTATATATCGTGTATCACATAAATAGATTTTTAAATATGCACCAGAGGTTTGTATAAATATAGCTATAAGGCTTTTAATTTTGGAACTTAAGAATATTTTGTATGTCACTATGTAGTCAGTTACCACATATCAACCTTCTCTACTTAAGAGCCTCATAGTTTTATTCCTTAGTATGGAATACTGTCATTTAGCCATTTCTCTGTTGATTTTTAGGTTGTTTACAGTTTTTTCCAATAGACTTACTATGTCAGAAGGAACACACATTTAAAAAAATCTGTATAACCAGATTGCCTTCCAGTGTATTTGTTCATACTCACAGATTGAGTGCCTGTCTTCCTGCATGTGTATCAATACTGGTTATTATCAGTCTTTAATTTTTGCTAATGTAATGTACAGAAATTGGCATGTGATTGTTTTAATAGTGAGATTTCACTTTTTTTTTTTACCTTTTTTTTTTTGTTACCTTGTCCAAGGTGTGCTTATTTAATGTTCTTCCATCAAGCAGTTGGCACTTTCCATATTATATGCGGTGGTCCCATGTCAGCATTTTCTCCTAATTTGCTGCCTGTTTTGGCTTTTAAAAATATATGTATTTTTTGCTCTACAGAATGTGTTTATCGTCAACTCTTTCTTTATGACAGCTGGCTTGTGTGTCTTGGTTAAAAAGTCCTTTTCTTTATCAACATTATAAACACCCTCCTATATTTTCTTTGAGTATTTTTATAGGTTTTTTTTTTTTTTTTGACGTTATCCTATTGGAGGATATAATTGTTTATGTTTGGGAACATAGAGATTGAGCTTTAAAATTTTTCCACGTGAAATAACGAGTTGCCCCAATAGTTTATTGAATTTCATGTTTTAAAAATGCTACCCGTTGGCATACACTAAATTTCTGTATATTTCTGAAGTTTCTGTTCAGCTTCATATTCAGCAGCAGTGGCAGAGCTGTCGTTACCCCAGCTGTAGAGGACGCACTGAGCATCAAGCACGCAAATCTCTCGCGTCCCTGTTTTTTTTTTTTTTTTTTTTGGGTCAAAATTCTCTTATTTTTGTGTATGTAGGTTGACTCTAAGAGTTTTATTTTGGATTTTGTAAGTAGTAAAGGGGTTGCATTTTACAAAGCCAAAAATACAAATAGCCCCAAGAAACTACTACTACGAAGATTTATTTTTATTTCCCATCTGCTGGGTATTGTTTTAAGTACTTTGCAGATATTGTTACAGAAGAAGCAGTTATACTTTGATTTATTTTTCTTTCTTTCTTTTTTTTTTTTTTAATGGAGTCTCACTCTGTCACCAAGGCTAGAGTGCACAGTAGCACAGTCTTGGCTCACTGAAACCTCCGCCTCCCAGGCTCAGGCAGTCCTTCCACCTCAGCCTCCTGAGTTGCTGGGACTACCACCATGCCTGGCTAATTTTTGTATTTTTAGTAGAGACGGGGTTTTGCGATGTTGCCCAGGCTTGTCTTGAACTCCTGAGCTCAAGTGATCTGTCCATCTCAGCCTCCCAAAGTGCTGGGATTACAGGCATGAGCCACTGTGCCCAGCCTATATTTTGATTTCATAGTGAGCAAAAAATTGGTCTGATTGCATGACTGTGGTGGGGAAATGATAATAAGCTGACACCTATGTGTTTTAGTTGAGACAGTATAAAATTGTGTCTAGTATAGATTTGAGGTGTACTGAGGTTCCACTTGCCCCTCAAGGGACACCCCCAATTCTCATATACCCACATTGAACACAGTTAACAGTGTTTGTGTCCTGCTTTTTATAAGTCATGAGCATTTCCTGATATCATCAAAATGCTTTTAGAAATACAACTAATAAATATATTGTGTCTTGCCTGTTGTATTGTTGCGAAATCTAGTTATTCCTACAGGCATTGTATTTTTTTGGTGGTATCTTTCTTTTGCAGTTGTGTTGTATGTGAAAGAGTATGTCACCTGTGAGGTGTGGAGCCTCCTAAAGAGACCTGGGAGCCAGCTAACTTCAGCCAGAGCCTAATACTCATGCATTGAACTGTGTGCTCTTTCCCTCAGGCCTTTAATTACAGGTACACAGTTACAAATAATACTGTGACCTACTCTTCAATCACCCTTTCCTTTTTAAGAGAGAATTAAAAAAAAAAAAAACAGTGAAATTCCTGGATCAGAAGCCATGGCTTTTGTCAGAGCCAGCTACTCACTCCCACCGGCAGTACCTGAGTGACCATCTGAACATTCCCTTACCAGCCACCACTAGACAGTACATTCAAAACTTAGCTCATTTGATAGAAAAGTGTTATCTTTTAATTTGCATTTCTTAGCTCACTAGAAGCTAAGTGATTTGGAAATTTTTGTTAAAGTTAGTATTTTTATCATTTTAAACTTTTAAGTCTATAATTTACATATCTGGACTTTATTTTGCCCAGTGTTGTGTCTTGAGGGCCTAAATCTCATAATCAATTAGCCAACATTTTTGTATTATTTATGACTCATCATGACTTCCAAAGTTTAAACTTCTGTGTGTACTAGGGTTTGTTTTGGGCTGGTTGCTGCATCAGAATTAGATGAATTTGTCTGTAGTCTCATTGCTTGAGACAAAATATCTTCTAAAGAAACTTTGAAATAACATCTTTTTCATATTAAAAACGTTTAGGCATTGGTACTTCTTGTTTTGTGGCTAGAACTAAAGTTGTATTTTGTCAGCCTTTAAATGCTTAAGTAAGATAGTAGCTATTTACATTTAATATGGAAAAGAGGCCAGGTACAGTGGCTCACGCCTGTAATCCCAGAACTTTGGGAGGCTGAGGCGGGCAGATTGCTTGAGCCCAGGGTTCAAGACCAGCCTTGGCAACATGGCAGAACCACTTCTCTACAAAAAATACAAAAATCGGCTGGGTATGGTGGCACACACAGGTAGTCCTAGCTACTTGGGAGGCTGAGATGGGACGATCAGTTGAGCCTGGAGGTCGAGGCTGCAGTGAGTGGAGATTGTGCCACTGCATTCTAGCCTGGGTGATAAAGTGAGCCCCTGTCTCAAAAAAATAAAATATAAAATAAAATAAAATGGAAAACACCAAGAAAAGGAGTGTGGGCAATATAAATGGTATTGATATTGTTAAACCTTTCTAAGAAAGATTGTTTCTATGAAAGGGAGATTTTCTAAGACTTTTGAAGGCGTTTGATACTTCCCTGTGTTAATGCGGTGTGAGGTATGTACAGTGAACAGCTGAATTAGTCGGCAGTCTTTGCCCTTAGTTGATTGTGTGGACCTTGGGGGTGTTATAATTTTCTTCAGTGTGAGTCTGAGATTGGAGATGTATTCATTAGATGCATAGAGTTTATTGACTTTTGGGCCATAATTTGATTGTCTTCCGTGAGCAAATGGACATTTCTCTTGTGGGTGCCTTGTTTTCCTACTCATATTATGCTAATCCTGCTTTGTCTGGGCATTTTTATCACCAGATTAATTTTCCTTCTTCAGGAGGGAGGCACAGTTGTATTCCGTAGTAGAGACGCTAAATGGATAAGGTGTGAAAGCTGACTCTGACCACAGTTGCTTAGCATGAAAACTGCGGATATAAAAATCATGTTAACTTGAGTGTAACTGTATTACCAGGTGACTGAGGAGAGAGGCACGAAGGCTTATTTATTCAGTTACTTCTTCTTTTTCCAGGGATTGATCCCTTCCTGCTGTTAAGACCACAGGTCTGTTGTAAAAGTTAATGCAGGTGCAGTGTCACTGCTGTCCTCTCTGTAGGTCCCTGTGAACTGGGAGTGCTTCCCTGATACCCCACAGAGGTGAGCACTGGGAGTCTGAGTATTGTCCATAAATCCAACTGTTTTTAATACCTTGATAATGGGAATGCTACCTGGCTCTTTTTCTTTTTAGGTTCGTTCTCTCTCTCTCTCTCTCTCTCTCTCTCTCTCTCTCTCTCTCTCTCTCTCTCTCTCTCTCTGTGTGTGTGTGTGTGTGTGTGTGTAGCTCTTCACCAGTTTTTCATTTTTCGTGAATAGGGATGTTATTTATGTGCATTGGATTTAATGCTTTTATTATAAATCATTAAAATCTCACTTGTATGTTGAAATTTGGGGATACTTTATTCATACTCAATTCATAGGAGTAAAGAATTACTACTTACGTGTGTCAATCATTGGTTCTCAAGCTTCCTTTGTTAAGATGTTCCCACTCCCTCTTTGGACAGGTGGCTGAGGGGTTTGCCCAGACTTAAAAATTTGTCATGTCTACCAGATAGTGGTGGCTTCTGCCCTTTTTTTTTCTGGTCTGTTGACAACCTTCATGTATTGGGAACTTGCTGTTTTTGGGGTCCAGCTCATTGCTTTAAAGGTATCATCATGACAACATCTTGAGGCTCAGGTATCTGCAATTTTGTAGTTAAGAACTTCAGGTCAGAGAGGTTACTAGTGATGCCATCTTCCTTGATCTCTGCTTATTTCTTCTCTGATCTCATAATCTGATATCAGGTGTTTATGACAGTGGTTTTCAGAGGGGGAGGTAGATCAAATTCACCCTCAAGGGACATTTGGCAATGTCTGGAGACATATTGTGATGGTCACGGCCAGGTTGGGGTTGAGGGGCTGTGCTCCTGGCATCTTGTGGGTAGAGGCCAGGGATTCTGCTGAACATCCTGCCATGCATAGGATGGCCCCACAACCAAGAGTTACCTGGCCCCAGATGCCAGGAGTGCTGAAGTCGAGAAACCCTGTGTTATGAGAATGTACCAGATACTGGTGGTGGAGTGGAAGGTCTGGTGGTGACTTCAGCAGGACAAGAGTCGTTAAGGGAGGCCGAGTAGCCAGAGAAATGAGGAGAGGGGCCATCCTAGGCCGTGGTGGGGAATGCAGGCTGATTCCTAATCCATCTCCCTCTGTGTTCTCTGTGGTGATTCATCCCGTGGCCACACAGATGCACAGAGAGCTCTGAGAGCCGCAGACGCCAGCACAGAGAGCTAGATTTTCTCCAAAAGTGCATAAATGCACCCAACAGGTAGATTTTAAAGTGTGGTTTTTCAGCAGTTGTAGCATTTCCCTGTTATTTCAGGGCTCCGAATATACCTCTGTGACTTGAAAGTGGTTGTGAAAAATACCTGATTTACTCTGTGGTGAGACAACAGATGTTAAAGACAGTTTCCCTGATGTTTGGCTATAAAGCTAGGCTTTTCTCCCTCCTCACAGCAAAGTTTTACATAGCAGGTTCAACTTTCTGAACCCAGCTTGTACCACGGTAAAGAGATGGGTTCCTCTGAGGGTTGGATTCTGCTGTTTTCCTCTCTCTCTCTCTGGCAGCATCGGGCCTTTGGGGTCCTGAGGTATGGCTCTTGGACCTTCGAGAGGCATCCCAGTGAGGGAATCGAGGGACTTTGATCTTCACCACAGCCCTCTCACTAGTGGATGTTATGTTCTCCCCCACTAGATTGTATTTAAGAAGAGGCTGCATAGACAGGAAAACTTTGAGGAGCTACATGAAGGAAAACAGGACCAAATTAAACCAGTTCCCTCGTGAGTGCACTGGGAAGTGATTGGAAGTGATGCCCACAAGATGACTGAGATACCTTAATTGCAGGTGTGGAAACAGTCCTGCAAAATGCCTGTGAAAGTAGAAATATAGTGGACATTAAGGCAGAGCGGCAGCCTGCAGCGTGCAGAAACACGGGAATCATGAGACATCTTGAAATCTGTAAAACATCCGCAGGCCTTGCCTCACATCCGGAATGTGACATCCACAACCAGAATTGTCTTACATCTTACTCAGTTCTTGGCACAGAATAGGTTTCAGTATTAATAGCAGTGGGAGCCATCTTTAAATTTTCTAACCTGGCTTTTGATTGTATTCATCTTATTAATGATGTCATGTAGAATCTCATTTTACCTTTATCATTATTCATTTCTTTCTTGCCTTTTCATCTTTGTGGTTCTAGTGCCTTTATGGTCCAAGTGAAAGTTGAGGTATACAAAATGTAAATCTTAAGAGAACAGTGCTCTCAAGAAAAAAGCAAAACAAAATGTAAATCAGAGGAGAGATGATGATCATGGTCATATGGGAATTCTTTTTTTTTTCTTTTTTTGAAACGGAGTCTCACTCTCACTCTGTCGCCCAGGCTGGAGTGCAGTGGTGTGATCTCGGCTTACTGCAACCTCTACCTCCCGGGTTCAAGTGATTCTCCTGCCTCAGCCACCCCACGCCCAGTCGGTCATATGGGAATTCTTCATATAAAAGCATTCCTTGTGGCCCGGCATGGTGACTCATGCCTGTAATCCCAGCACTTTGGGGGGCCGAAGCGGGCGGATCACTTGAGCTCAGGAGTTTGAGGCCATCCTGGCCAACATGGTGAAACCCCGTCTCTACTAATAATACAAAAATTGGCTGGGCGTGGTGGCATCCACCTGTAATCCCAGCTATTCAGGAGGCTGAGGCATGAGAATCACTTGAATAACCCGGGAGGCAGAGGTTGCAGTGAACTGAGATCACACCACTGTACTCCAGCCTGGGCTGTAGAGCAAGACTGTATCTCAGGGGGGGAAAAAAAAAAGCGATCCTTGGGTTTCCATGTGTTCCTAATATTTGTGGCTTACCAGATTTAAAGCATGCTCCTTTCAGAGTACATAGATTAAAATATGCACCTACATTGTCCATTTGAGGTAATTGTAGCCATATAATAATTTTCCGAATTTTAGTTGTTCTTGGTGGTTGTTGCAATAACGTATGTACCAGCCAAATGGTTACTTTTTTCTTTAAGTAAATCAGCTTTTTATTTATTTATTTTGAGATAGGGTTTTGCTCTGTCACCCAGGCTGGAGTGCAGTCGTGTCAACGGCTCACTACAACCTTGACCTCGTGGGCTCAAACGATCCTCCCAACTCAGCTTCCTGAGTAGCTAGGACTACAGGTGCACACCACAATGCCTGGCAAATTTTTCTTTTCTTTATTTTTTTTTTCTTTCTGTAGAGATGGGGTTGGCGGGGGGCATCTCACTGTGTCACCCAGGCTGGTCTTGAACTCCTGGGCTCAGGTGATTCACCCACCTCAGCCTCCCAAAGTGTTGGGATTATAGATGTGAGCCACTGTGCCAGGCAAAATCAGCTTCTTAACAGCCTTTTCTTTTAAACGTAAATATTATTTTGCCATAAATGGAGTATCATTCAGCTTAAATAGAAATATAAAAAGCATTAACAAAGCTACAAATTTAATCTGGGGGGAAAAATCAATGGTACCATTCATCTGTTAATAGTTTTGGAATAACCAGCCTGAGAGTCAATTCACATGTGTACACTTGTAAAGTATAAAAGCTATTTTACCATTTTCTTTATTTTGGTTGAATACCAAGAATTTCTAATACCGGCAATGAAGGTGGCTTGGGTCTCCAGGAGCCACCAGCAGCCGTTCTCTGGAACCTATCTGAATGTGTCAAAGTATGTGGGTAGTATCCAGACAGTGGGATAGGAGGGCCCTTTGCCACACATGGCTGCCATCTGGTATGGAAAATGAAACCCTATTTCATGTGTTTTCAGTTCTCTTCATAATGCGCAAAATATTTTCAGTGAGTTTTCAGATTAATATTTGTCTCAGTCATGCAGACAACAACAAAACCGTCCTGTATTTTGTTATTCAGATGTGACCCCACAGCTCTACTTCTGTGCTCACAAGGGAATTTCTTTCTTCTTGCATGTCCAGTACCACCTTGTAAGGATAAATTCAGGTGCTTTAAATGAACAAATACCTTAGCAGAATACACTGATTCCTGAAGCCTGCCCAATTCCTTCTATGCTCTGACGTAGACATGGCTGTGCATTGTCGTAAGAAGTCGACACCACCTATCTCTATAGAAAGCAGAGGGGAAAAGTGCAGGATTCAGCAGCTTTTCTTAACAAATTGTAACATTTTGAGTTTGCTTCCATATATAAACAAGGAGTAGATAAGTTTATTTTAGCATTTTAGCAAAAACACTTAGTAATTTAGTATATTTCCGTGACATTTACCTTTAAGACTCTTTTTAATTACCTTATTGATCTTATCCATGATGGGTTCAACACAAAGAACAAATATTCAGAGAATAGTCCCAATTCCATTTCCAAATTATTTATACTTAAACATAACGTACCTACTAAAATATTGCTGGCTTCTAGGGGTGACTTTTGGTCTGTCACTGGTAAGAGTGCATAGATACACATGGAAAGTCAATGTTCAGAAATCTTGATTGGCATTCATGCATGCCTTCCATACTATCTGTAGTCCTTTTCTCTTGTAATAAAATACATGTAACCTAACATTTGCCATTATAACAATTTTAAGTATATAATTCCCTGACGTTAATCACAGTGTTGTATTTGTATCTCCAAAACTTTTAAATTCCCCCAAACAGAAACTTTGTAACCGTAAAATGTATGTAACCTAACATTTGCCATTATAACCATTTTAAGTATACAATTCCATGATGTTAATCCAACGTTGTATTTGTATCTCCAAAACTTTTAAATTCCCCCAAACAGAAACTTTGTAACCGGTAAAATATATGTAACCTAACTTTTGCCATTATAACAATTTTAAATGTACAATTCCATGACATTAATCACAATGTTATATTTATATTTGTATTTTATTTGTCTCTCCAAAACTCTTTATTTTCCCCAATCAGAAACTCTGTAACCATTATGTAAAAACCCCATTCGCTTCCCCCAGTCCCTGGAAATCTCTATTCTACTTTCTGCCTCAGTGAATTTGCCTATTCTAGATATTTGATATAAGGGAGATCTTGTAGTATTTGTCCTTTTGTGTCTGGCTTCCTTCACTTAGCATAATGTTTTCAAGGTTCATCCGTGTTCCAGCATGTATCAGCACTTTATTCCTGTTTATGACTGAATAATACTCTTACATAGATACACCACATTTTATGTATCCATTCATCTTAGTGGACATATGCGTTGTTTTCATATTTTGGCTACTGTGAATGCTACCATGTACCTTGATAATTCGAGTATATAATTGAGTCCCTGTTTTCAGGTATTTGGTATATATGTCTAGGAGTGGGTCCTGTGGGTTGCATGGTGGATCATTGTTGGGTCATATGGTAATTCGATGTTTAACTTTTTGAGGAGCTGTCAAACCATTTTACACAATGACCACACCATTTTACATTTCCACCAGCAGCGCTTGGCAGCACTTATTTTCCATTTTTAAAATTATAGTCATCCTCATAGATTTAAAGTAGTATTTCATTGTGATTTTGATTTGCATTTTCCTAATGAGTACGATGAGCATTACTTGATATGCTTATTAGCTATTTGTATATCTTCTTTGGAGAAATGTCTAGTCCTTTGCCCATTTTTCATTGGGTTATTTGTCATTGTTGTTGAGTTTTGTTGAGTTCTTTATATATTCTGGTTATTAAGCCCTTACCAGATATGATTTGCAAATATTTTTATGTTGTCTTTTCACTTGCTTGATAATGTCCTTTGAAACACACAAGTTTTTAATTGATTAAAGTTCAGTTTACCTATTTTTTTTTCTTTTGCTGTTCATCCTTTGGGTGACATATCCAGCTGTTTCTTTTTCAAGATTGTTTTGACTTTCTGGGACCTTTTGCAAGTCCATATGAATTTGAATAAGCTTTAAATTTAATTTAATTTAAACAAGCTTTTCCGTTTCTGCAAAAAAGGCTATTGGATTTTTTTTTTTTCTTTGAAACAGAGTCTCACTCTGTTGCCCAGGCTGGAGTGTGGTGGCATGATCTCGGCTCACTGCAACCTCCGTCTCCTGGGTTCAAGCAATTTTTGTGCCTCAGCCTCCTGAGTAGCTGAGATTACAGGTGCCCACCACCAAGCCCAGCTAATTTTTGTATTTTTAGTAGAGACAGGGTTTTACCATGTTGGTCAGGCTGTTCTTGAACTCCTGACTTCAGGTGATCCGCCAGCCTCAGCCTCCCAAAGTGCTGGGATTTCAGGCATGAACCACCATGCCGCACCAGCTGTTGGAATTTTGATAGGGATTGCATGAACCTATCACTTTTGGTTAGCATGCATTGCTAGTATATAGAAACACTCTGATTTTTGTGTGTTGTCCTGCAACTTTGCTGAATTTATTAGCTTTAGTAGCATTCCTGTAGATTCTTCGGGATTTTCTATATATAGGATCATGTCCTATATATAGAATTGTGAATGAATAGTGATAGTTTTACTTCTTTTCAATTTGGATGCCGTTTGTTTTTTGTCTGATTACTCTGGCTATAACTTCCAGTTACACACTTCACAATTGAGTGTATTAGCTGTGAGTTTTTCATAAATGTCCTTATCATGTTGAGGAAGTTCTCTTCTATTCCCGGTGTGTTGAATGTTTTAATCATGAGTTAGATTTTATCAGTGCCTTTTCTGCATTGATTGAGGTGATCCTGTGGTTTTCCTTTCTTTGATTTTTCTAATGCAATATATTACATTGATTGATTTTCTCATATTAAACCACCCTTGCATTCCTCGGATAAATCCCATTTGGTTATAATCCTTTTAGATGTTAGATTTGGTTTGCTCGAACAGCCAATCCTCATTATTCATGGATTACATATTTGCCTATTTGCTAAAATTTATTTGTAACCCGAAAATTAATAATGCAGTGGTTTCATGGTCATTTGTACATACACCTAGAATGGCAAAAAAAAAAAAAAAAAAAAAAGAGAGTCACCTGACACACACCTTCCTAGCTGAGATTGCCCATAACAACACACTGCCTTGTTTCAGCTGTGAGACCACCAGAGGGTGGAAGTGGTGGGGGTAATGCAGTGTAGTACCAAAACTTTTGGCCTCAGAGCCAGTTGAAGTGGTTTAAATCTCAACTCTGGCACCTGTTAGTGGGACGGTCTCAGGCAAGTCACTTAACATTTTTGAGTTTCATTTTCTCCATTCTGTAAAATAGAATCGACTAGGATCAGTTGTTTGTAGGATTATAATCTATGTGAGATATGTGTGTGTATATTTACCTTATGAGCAGGTGGTTTAGTATCCATTGATTCAATGGTCCTCACCTTTATTTCTAATTTTAGTTATTTGTGTCTTTTCTTTTTTTCTCTGTCCAGCTAATGGTTTCTCAATTTTTATTGAGTTTTTCAAATAACCAACTCTTAGTTTCATTGATTTTTCTTTTCTCCTATTCTCTATGTATCTTACCCGTAATCTTCATTATTTTCATCCTTCTGGTACCTTCGGGTTTACTTTGCTCTTCTTTTTCTAGCTCCTTAAGGTGTAAAGTTAGGCTGCTGATATGAGATCTTTTTTTCTTTTTTAATGTAACCTTTACATCTATAAATTTTCCTCTGACCACTGCCTTCACTACCTTGCATACTTTTTCTGTGTTGTGATTTTGTTTTCATGTGTCCCTAAGTGTCTTCTACTTTCCCTTGTGATTTCTTTTTTGACCCATGGTTGTTGAAGGAGGGTGTTGTTTTAATTTCCACATATTTGTGAATTTTCCCATTTTTCTTTTGGTGTTAATTTCTAGCTTCATTCCACAAGATAACTTTGTAAGATTTCAATTTCTTAAAATGTGAAACTTGTTATGAGGTCTGACATTTGGTCTGTTCTGGAAAATGATTCATATGCACTTAAGAAGGTATATTCTGTTGTTTGGTGAAGTGTTAGGTCTAGTTGGTTTATAGTGTTGTGCAAGTCCTGTTTTGATCTTCTAGATATTCTGTCCTGTACTGAAAATGTAGTGTATTGAATTCTGCAACTGTTATTGTAAAGCTATCTTTTTCCCTTCAGCTTTGTCAATATTTGCTTCATGTATTTTGGAGCACTGTTGTTTGGTGCTTATATGTTTATAATTGTTATATTTTCTTATTGAACTGGTCTTTATGTCACCATCTTTTGTGTCTTGTTACAGTTTTTGACCTAAAGTCTATTTTGTCTGATATTAGTGTAGCCACCTCCAGCTTTCTCTTGCTTACTATTTACATTTAATATATTTTTTACTACTTTCCCTTTCAACCTTTTTGTTTTTGAATCTTGAGTTTCTTGTAGATAACATATAGTTATATAATGTTTTTATATCCATTCTGCCAGTCTCTGCCTTCTGTCAGAAAAGTTTAATTTACATTTCAAGTTACTACTGACAAGCACTTCTTCCATGTTGCTATTTGTTTTCTGCCTTATACTTTTGTTCCTCATTGCCTTAATTACTACCTTTTGTGATTAGTTGATCTTTTTTCTTTTTAATAATGGATTGTTTGGATTCCCTTCTCATTTCCTTTTGAATATATAGCTTTTAGATATTTTCTTTGTGGTTATCATGGGAATTATACGTAATATCCACAATTGATGTTGTTGTTTAAGTCAATATCAGGTTCAATAGCATACAAATGTCTGTCTATACAGCTCCATCTGCTCCCTTTATGTTCTTACAAAGTACATATTTTATGCATTGTGTGCTCAATAACATGGATTGATAATTATTTTTCATGCATTTGTCCTTTTTTTTCTTTTTTGAGACAGAGCCTCACTCTGTCACCCAGGCTGGAGCGCAGTGGCATGATCTCAGCTCACTGAAACCTCTGCTTCCCAGGGTCAAGTGATCTCCTGCCTCAGCCTCCTGAGTAGCTGGGATTACAGGCGTGTGCCACCACGCCTAGCTAATTTTTGTATTTTAAGTAGAGACGGGGTTTCACCATGTTGACTAGGCTGGTCTCAAACTCCTGACCTTAAGTGATCTGCCCACCTCGTCCTCCCAAAGTGTTGGAATTACAGGCGTGAGCCATTGCACCCAGCCTGTGTATTTCTCTTAAGTCATGTGTGAAAGAAAAAGTACATTCAAAATTCCTAAATACAGTACTACTGGCTTTTATATTTGCTCATGTATTTACCATTACCAGAGAGCTTTACTTCTTTTTCAGCTTTGAGTTACTGTTTAGCATGCTTTCACTTGAAGCATTTCTTTCAGGGAAAGTCTAGTGATGATGAACTTCCTCAGCTTTTATTTATCTGAGAATGTCTTACTTTCCCCCTCAGTTTCGACAGTTAGTTTGCTGGATATAGGACTTTTGTTTAACAGGTTTTTTTTTTTTAACTTTCAGCTTTTTGTTTTTTTTAAAGAGATTGGGTCTTGCTCTGTTGCCCAGGCTGGAGTGCAATGGCATGATCATAGCTCACTGTAAGCCTCAAACTCCTGGGCTCAAGTGATCTCCTGCCTCAGCCTCCCAAGTAGCTGGGACTCCAGGTGCACACCACCATGCCTGGCTTCAGCATTTTAAATATGTCGTTCCATTGATTGCTACCTTCCATGATTTCTGTTGAGAAATCAGCTATTAATCTTATTAAGGATACCTTGTGCTTGTCAAGTCACCTCCTGCTGCTTTTAGGATTTTCTTTTTGTCTTTTGCTTCCAATAGTTTGATTATGATGTGTCTCAGTGTGGATCTTTTTGAGCTTATTCTGCTTGGAATTGATTGGCTTTGGATAAGTAAATCATGTCTGTCTTCAGATTTAGGAAGCTTTGTTCATTATTTATTTAGATAATCACTTTGTCCCTTTCTTTTCTCCCAAGTCTTCCATAATTTATTTGTTGGTATGCATGATGGTGTCCTGCTACCCTACTAGGCTCTGTTCATTTTTTCTTTATTTTCTTTACTTTCTACTTTTCAGATTCAGTAATTTTAATTGTGCTATCTTCAAGTTCGTTGATTCATTTTTTTCTGTTTGTTAAAAACTTTTTGAGCCTCTCTAGTGAATTTTTTATTTCAATTATGTATGTTTCAGCTCCAGAATGTTTGCTTGGTTCCTTTATAAAATGTGTTTCTTTATTTTGTTTATAAATTGTTCTTCTGATTTCCTTCATTTCTTCATATCTTTCTTTTGCTTTTTGAGCTTATTTAAGACAGTCTGCCTGGGTTTCCTTCTGGCTGATTTCTGTCAATTATTTTATTATTTTGAATGAATTGTACTTCCCTATTTCTTTATATGCTTTGTGGGGTTTTTGTTGTTGTTACTGTTGAAAACTGCACATTTGACATTATAATGTAATTCTGGAAATCAGATTTTCTTCCTTGTTTTGCTGGGATTTTTTTGTTGTTGTTGTTGAAGGCTAGAATTGCCTGTTTAGTGGCATTTCCACACTATTCTATAGAGACTGTATTCCTTATTGTATGTGGTCACTGAAGCCTCTGTTCCTCAGATTGTGTTCCACTGTGGTTTGGCAGAGATTTCTTTGGAAGCCTGGAGCTAAGCAAACAAAACAAAACAAAACAGAGCACTTCTCCTAGTTTTTGCATTTAACTCTGTGACTCCAGGTTTGCATTGAGCCAGGTGATCAGTCTGAGGTGAAAGCCGAGAAACTTCTCAGGTCTTTCTGAGCGTGCATCTTGCCCTGGGCTTGTGCATGGCTTTCTGTCTTTCCCCTTACACCCGCATGCTTTAGAATGTCCTGATCTTCCAAAGAAACTCTCCTGCAGCTTTTCTGGGGGTGCCTGTGGACTTGTTTGTATATCTCAACTTGATCATTTAGCCTAGGTGTTTGTGGGTGTTAGTTTGTGAACAATCTCCCCCATTTTTCTGGCTTAAGGGCCCAAGTTCAGATGTCGTGCCGTGGTCTTCTACATAGCTTTCAGTCAGGTTAGAACATACCTACACAATAATTTGTGAATAAGGTTGGCTGTGCTCCCTCTAGAACCAGGAACCAGGGACTTTCCCACTGGGAATGCAGGCTGTCAGGCCAGGGAGGTACGGCAAGTACAAGTAAAAATACCACAAACCTTTCCTGTAATTTTGAAGTTGCTAGCTTCTTGATTCAATGTTCACTTGTCTGCTGCCAATCTTTGACTTATTTCCAGAGTCCTGATAATGTTGGTTGTAACAATAATTGCTGTTTTTTGGAAATGTTTCTGTATGAGAAGTCAGAGCTTCCTACTCTACCAAGTCTGCCCCTGTCTGTACATCTGAATGGTTGTGGTGGAAAGTCACTGACAATTTTCAATATTCAAGGTGTGCGTAAGCACCATCCCTGCAACTGTGAGTCTGTGTAAAAGGGCTTATCACCGCACTACCCATTTAAACAATTGGCGCTGGCTTATGCTTCTTCTAATTATATAATAAACAGTGTTAATAAATGTAAATATTCATCCTTATGCCATCTAGAAGTCATCTTGTGGACCACTAGGAGGATGTGCATCATGCTTTCGGAAACTGTCTTCTGCCGTAAGTACAGATCTTGGCTGGCATTGATAGTTTTCCTGCCCCAGCCCCCTGCTATATTCTAGATCAGGCTACCCCATTGTGTCTATGGTCACAGCCACATTTACTGACAGGCACTCCACAACTCAGGAATAGTTTGTGTTCTGAAGCTTTTTGTTATTTTTAAATTGGTGCTTGATCTGGAGACTTTGAAATATGTTATTCATAAGGCTTAGGTTTCTTTTATTTATTTATTTATTTTTATTTATTTTTTATTTTTTTATTATTATACTTTAAGTTTTAGGGTACATGTGCACAATGTGCAGGTTAGTGACATATGTATACATGTGCCATGCTGGTGCACTGCACCCACTAACTCGTCATCTAACATTAGGTATATCTCCCAATGCTATCCCTCCCCCCTCCCCCCACCCCACAACAGTCCCCAGAGTGTGATGTTCCCCTTCCTGTGTCCATGTGTTCTCATTGTTCAATTCCCACCTATGAGTGAGAATATGTGGTGTTTGGTTTTTTGTTCTTGCGATAGTTTACTGAGAATGATGATTTCCAGTTTCATCCATGTCCCTACAAAGGACCTGAACTCATCATTTTTTATGGCTGCATAGTATTCCATGGTGTATATGTGCCACATTTTCTTAATCCAGTCTATCATTGTTGGACATTTGGGTTGGTTCCAAGTCTTTGCTATTGTGAATAGTGCCGCAATAAACATACGTGTGCATGTGTCTTTATAGCAGCATGATTTATAGTCCTTTGGGTATATACCCAGTAATGGGATGGCTGGGTCAAATGGTATTTCTAGTTCTAGATCCCTGAGGAATTAATGCATAGGTTTTCTTCTAGGGTTTTTATGGTTTTAGGTCTAACGTTTAAGTCTTTAATCCATCTTGAACTGATTTTTGTATAAGGTGTAAGGAAGGGATCCAGTTTCAGCTTTCTACATATGGCTAGCCAGTTTTCCCTGCACCATTTATTAAATAGGGAATCCTTTCCCCATTGCTTGTTTTTCTCAGGTTTGTCAAAGATCAGATAGTTGTAGATATGCGGCATTATTTCTGAGGGCTCTGTTATGTTCCATTGATCTATATCTCTGTATTGGTACCAGTACCATGCTGTTTTGGTTACTGTAGCCTTGTAGTATAGTTTGACATCAGGTAGCGTGATGCCTCCACCTTTCTTCTTTTGGCTTAGGATTGACTTGGCGATGCGGGCTCTTTTTTGGTTCCATATGAACTTCAAAGTAGTTTTTTCCAATTCTGTGAAGAAAGTCATTGGTAGCTTGATGGGGATGGCATTGAATCTGTAAATTACCTTGGGCAGTATGGCCATTTTCACGATATTGATTCTTCCTACCCATGAGCATGGAATGTTCTTCCATTTGTTTGTATCCTCTTTAATTTCATTGAGCAGTGGTTTGTAGTTCTCCTTGAAGAGGCCCTTCACGTCCCTTGTAAGGTGGATTCCTAAGTGTTTTATTCTCTTTCTAGCAGTTGTGAATGGGAGTTCACTCATGATTTGTCTCTCTGTTTGTCTGTTATTGGTGTATAAGAATGCTTGTGATTTTTGTACATTGATTTTGTATCCTGAGACTTTGCTGAAGTTGCTTATCAGCTTAAGGAGATTTTGGGCTGAGATGATGGGGTTTTCTAGATATACAATCATGTCATCTGCAAACAGGGACAATTTGACTTCCTCTTTTCCTAATTGAATACCCTTTATTTCCTTCTCCTGCCTAATTGCCCTGGCCAGAACTTCCAACACTATGTTGAATAGGAGTGGTGAGAGAGGGCATCCCTGTCTTGTGCCAGTTTTCAAAGGGAATGCTTCCAGTTTTTGCCCATTCAGTATGATATTGGCTGTGGGTTTGTCATAGATAGCTCTTATTATTTTGAGATACGTCCCATCAATACCTAATTTATTGAGAGTTTTTAGCATGAAGGGTTGTTGAATTTTGTGAAAGGCCTTTTCTGCATCTATTGAGATAATCATGTGGTTTTTGTCTTTGGTTCCGTTTATATGCTGGATTACATTTATTGATTTGTGTATATTGAACCAGCCTTGCATCCCAGGGATGAAGCCCACTTGATCATGGTGGATAAGCTTTTTGATGTGCTGCTGGATTCGGTTTGCCAGTATTTTATTGAGGATTTTTGCATCAATGTTCATCAAGGATATTGGTCTAAAATTCTCTTTTTTGGTTGTGTCTCTGCCTGGCTTTGGTATCAGAATGATGTTGGCCTCATAAAATGAGTTAGGGAGGATTCCCTCTTTTTCTACTGATTGGAATAGTTTCAGAAGGAATGGTACCAGTTCCTCCTTGTACCTCTGGTAGAATTCAGCTGTGAGTCCATCTGGTCCTGGACTCTTTGGTTGGTAAGCTATTGATTATTGCCACAATTTCAGCTCCTGTTATTGGTCTATTCAGAGATTCAACTTCTTCCTGGTTTAGTCTTGGGAGAGTGTATGTGTCGAGGAATTCATCCATTTCTTCTAGATTTTCTAGTTTATTTGCGTAGAGGTGTTTGTAGTATTCTCTGATGGTAGTTTGTATTTCTGTGGGATCGGTGGTGATATCCCCTTTATCATTTTTTATTGCGTCTATTTGATTCTTCTTTTTTTGTTTATTAGTCTTGCTAGCAGTCTATCAATTTTGTTGATCCTTTCAAAAAACCAGGTCCTGGATTCATTAATTTTTTGAAGGGTTTTTTGTGTCTCTATTTCCTTCAGTTCTGCTCTGATTTTAGTTATTTCTTGCCTTCTGCTAGCTTTTGAATGTGTTTGCTCTTGCTTTTCTAGTTCTTTTAATTGTGATGTTAGGGTGTCAATTTTGGATCTTTCCTGCTTTCTCTTGTGGTCATTTAGTGCTATAAATTTCCCTCTACACAGTGCTTTGAATGTGTCTCAGAGATTCTGGTATGTTGTGTCTTCGTTCTCATTGGTTTCAAAGAATATCTTTATTTCTGCCTTCATTTTGTTATGTACCCAGTAGTCATTCAGGAGCAGGTTGTTCAGTTTCCATGTAGTTGAGTGGTTTTGAGTGAGTTTCTTAATCCTGAGTTCTAGTTTGATTGCACTGTGGTCTGAGAGATAGTTTGTTATAATTTCTGTTCTTTTACATTTGCTGAGGAGAGCTTTACTTCCAAGTATGTGGTCAATTTTGGAATAGGTGTGGTGTGGTGCCGAAAAAAATGTATATTCTGTTGATTTGGGGTGGAGAGTTCTGTAGATGTCTATTAGGTCTGCTTGGTGCAGAGCTGAGTTCAATTCCTGGGTATCCTTGTTGACTTTCTGTCTCGTTGATCTGTCTAATGTTGACAGTGGGGTGTTAAAGTCTCCCATTATTAATGTGTGGGAGTCTAAGTCTCTTTGTAGGTCACTAAGGACTTGCTTTATGAATCTGGGTGCTCCTGTATTGGGTGCATATATATTTAGGATAGTTAACTCTTCTTGTTGAATAGATCCCTTTACCATTATGTAATGGCCTTCTTTGTCTCTTTTGATCTTTGTTGGTTTAAAGTCTGTTTTATCAGAGACTAGGATTGCAACCCCTGCCTTTTTTTGTTTTCCATTTGCTTGATAGATCTTCCTCCATCCTTTTATTTTGAGCCTATGTGTGTCTCTGCATGTGAGATGGGTTTCCTGAATACAGTACACTGATGGGTCTTGACTCTTTATCCAATTTGCCAGTCTGTGTCTTTTAATTGGAGCATTTAGTCCATTTACGTTTAAAGTTAATATTGCTATGTGTGAATTTTGATCCTGTCATTATGATGTTAGCTGGTGATTTTGCTCGTTAGTTGATGCAGTTTCTTCCTAGTCTCGATGGTCTTTACATTTTGGCATGATTTTGCAACGGCTGGTACCGGTTGTTCCTTTCCATGTTTAGTGCTTCCTTCAGGAGTTCTTTTAGGACAGGTCTAGTGGTCACAGAATCTCTCAGCATTTGCTTGTCTGTAAAGTATTTTATTTCTCCTTGACTTATGAAGCTTAGTTTGGCTGGATATGAAATTCTGGGTTGAAAATTCTTTTCTTTAAGAGTGTTGAATATTGGCCCCCACTCTTCTGGCTTGTAGAGTTTCTGCCGAGAGATCCGCTGTTAGTCTGATGGGCTTCCCTTTGTGGGTAACCTGACCTTTCTCTCTGGCTGCCCTTAACATTTTTTCCTTCATTTCAACTTTGATGAATCTGACAATTATGTGTCTTGGAGTTGCTCTTCTCGAGGAGTATCTTTGTGGCGTTCTCTGTATTTCCTGAACCTGAACGTTGGCCTGCCTTGCTAGATTGGGGAAGTTTTCCTGGATAATATCCTGCAGAGTGTTTTCCAACTTGGTTCCATTCTCCCTGTCACTTTCAGGTACACCAGTCAGACGTAGATTTGGTCTTTTCACATAGTCCCATATTTCTTGGAGGCTTTGTTTGTTTCTTTTTATTCTTTTTTCTCTAAACTTCCTTTCTCGCTTCATTTCATTCATTTCATTTTCCATTGCTGATACCCTTTCTTCCAGTTGATCGCATCGGCTCCTGAGGCTTCTGCATTCTTCACGTAGTTCTCGAGCCTTGGCTTTCAGCTCCATCAGCTCCTTTAAGCACTTCTCTGTATGGGTTATTCTAGTTATACATTCTTCTAAATTTTTTTCAAAGTTTTCAACTTCTTTGCCTTTGGTTTGAATTTCCTCCTGTAGCTCGTAGTTTGATCGTCTGAAGCCTTCTTCTCTCAATTCGTCAAAGTTATTCTCCATCCAGCTTTGTTCCATTGCTGGTGAGGAACTGCGATCCTTTGGAGGAGGAGAGGTGCTCTGCTTTTTAGAGTTTCCAGTTTTTCTGTTCTGTTTTTTCCCCATCTTTGTGGTTTTATCTACTTTTGGACTTAGACGATGGTGATATACAGATGTGTTTTTGGTGTGGATGTCCTTTCTGTTTGTTAGTTTTCTTTCTAACAGACAGGACCCTCAGCTGCAGGTCTGTTGGAGTTTGCTAGAGGTCCACTCCAGACCGTTTGCCTGAGTATCAGCAGCGGTGTCTGCAGAACAGTGGTTTATCGTGAACCACGAATGCTGCTGTCTGATCGTTCCCCTGGAAGTTTTGTCTCAGAGGAGTACCCGGCCGTGTGAGGTGTCAGTCCGCCCCTACTGGGGAGTGCCTCCCAGTTAGGCTGCTCAGGGGTCAGGGGTCAGGGACCCACTTGAAGAGGCAGTCTGCCAGTTCTCAGATCTCCAGCTGCATGCTGGGAGAACCACTGCTCTCTTCAAAGCTGTCAGACAGGGACATTTAAGTCTGCAGAGGTTACTGCTGTTTTTGTTTGTCTGTGCCCTGCCCCCAGAGGTGGAGCCTACAGAGGCAGGCAGGCAGGCCTTCTTGAGCTGTGGTGGGCTCCACCCAGTTGGAGCTTCCCGGCTGCTTTGTTTACCTAAGCAAGCCTGGGCACTGGCCGGCACCCCTCTCCCAGCCTCGTTGCCGCCTTGCAGTTTGATCTCAGACTGCTGTGCTAGCAATCAGCGAGACTCCGTGGGCATAGGACCCTCCGAGCCAGGTGCAGGATATAATCTCCTGGTGCGCCGTTTTTTAAGCCCGTCGGAAAAGCGCAGTGTTCAGGTGGGAGTGACCCGATTTTCCAGGTGCCGTCTGTCACCCCTTTCTTTGACTAAGAAAGGGAACTCCTTGATCTCTTGCGCTTCCTGAGTGAGGCAATGCCTCGCCCTGCTTCGGCTCGTGCACGGTGTGCTGCACCCACTGACCTGCGCCCACTGTCTGGCACTCCCTAGTGAGATGAACCTGGTACCTCAGATGGAAATGCAGAAATCACCCGTCTTCTGCGTCGCTCACGCTGGGAGCTGTAGACCGGAGCTGTTCCTATTCAGCCATCTTGGCTCCTCCCCAAGGCTTCGGTTTCTAAGTCAGCCACAAATGCTACCCAAAACTACATAAAGAAGAAAAAAGTTGCATAGAACCAAAAAGTGAGTTTTAATTATTTATTTTATACGTGTGCTTTCAGAATTCCAACCCCCTAGAGGAGTTGGGATTTTAAACCAGTGTGATACATTTTCTGTTTGCTTCAGTTTACTTTTTATTTTTTTCCTTTCCCGTATGGGTTCTGGGAATTGAGACTTCGGCTTTCCTTCCTGTGATACCACTTGCCATTGTGTGTCCATTCGAGAGCATGGCTCTCACCAGCCTCTCCCCTCTCCTGTTTTTGCAGTAAGTAGTTTGTCCTTCTGAAGTGCTTTAAAAGATTGCTCATTAGAATATTTTTTAAATGTGTTAGCAATAGATAATTACAGCCTTATTTCTATGCTGACCACCATGCAGCAAGGAAAAATGTGCAAAGGAAAAGAGGCAGAAAAGAACTGTTTATATTGAATTTAGGGGCTGTTTCAGGCCTTGGTGTGCTGGTCTCTAGTGTGGCTGAAGGAAAAAATGCTGGGACTGAGTGTGAGGAAGGGGATTGAGTACATTTCTGATTCTGGCACCTTGATGGAGATGGTCCTATCACTTGTAGACCTTGCCCCTGGATACAGAATTGGGGATACAGAAGTTTGATGGAACAAAATGGAATTATGTGAGTGCCCTGGAATGGAGTGATGGGTGTGGGTGCGGGTATGTGTGTCTGCTCCCACCTCTGCTGGGTGGAAGTCTCTCTCATGAGAGTGAGGGCAGCAGTGGTGTTCACTTGTATATCCCCAGTACCTCGTACAGTGCCTTATACATAGCAGACACTCTCTTGCTGAATAAATGAGGATCCAGATAAGATAGGTCAATCATTGTTAAAGGCATAGACCTGAGTCAGTGGGTGTTACATGTTCATGGATATGAATTGGCAATTTGTTTTATTTTACTGATTTGCTTCTGTGTACATTCCTCACAGTGTTACAACTTGAGTGACAATATAATTTATCATTCAAATGGAGGCACATGAAAGAAAAAGGAGGACTGAAAATTGTTATATAATCTTTTGGAATTTTTTTTGACCAATACATTTGTTGTATTGATAGACATAAAGTAGTTTTATTCAAAAAAATTTTTTAAAAATTATGAAGTAAACGTCAGTGCGTTACAATAAAGGGATCACCTGTACATTACAAAAATTAGTAAATACTCTTTTTTTTGTTGTCATTGTTTTTTTCTTTTGGAGACAGAGTCTTCCTCTGTCGCCCAGGCTGGAGTGCAGTGGCACGATCTTGGCTCAGTGCAACCTCCACCTCCCGGGTTCAAGCGATTCTCCTGCCTCAGCCTCGTGAGTTTCTGGGATTACAGGCGAGTGTTACCATGCCTGGCTAATTTTTGTATTTTTAGTAGAGACGAGGTTTCCTCATGTTGGTCAGGCTGCTCTCGAACTCCTGACCTTGTGATCCACCCACCTCAGCCTCCCAAAGTGCTGGGCTTACAGGCACATGAGCCACCGTACCCGGCCTCTTATTTTTTCTTTTCCCATTGGTTTAAGACAGAGTCTTGCTCTGTCGCCCAGGCTGGAGTGCAGTGGCATGCACGTGGCTCACTGCAGCCTCTGCCTCCCAGGCTCAAGTGATCCCAATACCTCATCCTCTCCAGTATCTAGGACTACAGGCGTGCACCAACAAACCCAGCTAATTTTTTTTGTTTGTTTGTTTGTTTTTGTTTTAAATAGAGATGGGGTTTTGCCATGTTACCCAGGCTCATCTCGAACTCCTGGGCTCAAGCAATCCGCTTTCCTCATCGTTCAAAAGTGCTGAGATTACACTTGTGAGCTATCACACCAGGCTGTAAATATTCTTGATACATTTTTATCATGTATGTATTGTAATGCCTTGTGACTCTTTAAAAATTTTTCGCTATGTCTTTTTATTTATTTTTTTATTTTAATAGGTTTTTTGGGAACAGGTGGTATTTGGTTACATGAATAAGTTCCTTAGTGGTGATTTCTGAGATTTTGGTGCACCCATCACCCGCGCAGTGTACACTGTACTCAATGTGTAGTCTTTTATCCCTCACCCCCCTCCCACCCTTTCCCCCAAGCCTCAAAGTCCATTGTATCATTATGCCTTTGCATCTTCATAGCTTAGCTCCCAGTTATGAGTGAGAACTTAGGATGTTTGGTTTTCCATTCCTGAGTTACTTCATTTAGAATAATGATCTCCAGTTCCATCCAGGTTGCTGCAAATGCCATTATTTCATTTCTTTTTATGGTTGAGAGTATTCTATGGTATATATACACACCACAGTTTCTTTATATACTTGACTGATAAGTATTTGGCTGGTTCCATGTTTTTGCAATTGCAAATATAAACGTGTGTGCAAGTGTCTTTTTCATGTAATGACTTCTTTTCCTCTGGGAAGATACCCAGTAGTGGGATTGCTGGATCAGATGGTAGTTTTAGTTCTTTTTTTTTTTTTGAGACAGAGTCTCCCTCTGTCACCCAGGCTGGAGTGCAGTGGTGCCATCTCAGCTCAATGCAACCTCCACCTCCCGGGTTCAAGCGATTCTCCTGCCTCAGCCTCGTGAGTTTCTGGGATTACAGGTGAGTGTTACCACACCTGGCTAATTTTTGTATTTTTAGTAGAGACGGGGTTTCACCATGTTGGCCAGGCTGGTCTTGAACTCCTGACCTCATGATCCACCCACCTCGGCCTTGGGATTACAGGCGTGAGCCAGCACTCCCGGCCTTACTTTTAGTTCTTTAAGGAATCCTCACACTATTTTCCATAGCAGCTGTACTAGTTCACATTCCTGCCAGCAGTGTTTCCTTTTTTACCACATCCACACCAACATCTATTATTTTTTGATTTTTCGATTATGACCATCTTGCAGGAGTGAAGTGGTATCACATTGTGGTTTTGATTTGTATTTCTCTGATCATTAGTGATGTTGAGCATTTTTTCATGTTTGTTGGCCATTTGTATATCTTCTTTTGAGAATTGTCTGTTCATGTCCTTAGTCCCACTTTTTGATGTGATTGTTTTTTTCTTGCTGATTTGTCTGAGTCATTTGTAGATTCTGGATATTAGTTATTTGTCAGATGTATAGATTGCGAAGATTTTCTCCCACTCTGTGGGTTGTCTGTTTACTCTGCTGATTGTTTATTTTGCTTTACAGAAGCTTTTTAGTTGAATTAAGTCCCATCTATTTATCTTTGTTTTTGTTGGATTTGCTTTTGGGTTCTTGGTCATGAAGTCTTTGTGTAAGCCAGTGTCTCACAGGGTTTTTCTGATGTTATCTTCTAGAATTTTTATGGTTTCGGTCTTAGATTTAAGTGTTTGATCCATCTTGAGTTGATTTTTGTTTAAGATGAGAGATGAGGATCCAGTTTCATTCTCCTACATGTGGCTTGCCAGTTATCCCAGCACCATGTGTTAAATAAGGTGTCCTTTCCCCACTTTATGTTTTTGTTTGCTTTGTTGAAGATCAGTTGGCTGTAAGTATTTGACTTTATTTTTGGGTTCTTTATTCTGTTCCATTGGTCTATGTGCTTATTTTTATACCAGTACCATGCTGTTTTGGTGACTATGGCCTGATAGTATAGTTTGAAGTTGGGTAATGTGATGCCTCCAGATTTGTTCTTTTTGCTTAGTCTTGCTTTGGCTATGTGGGCAGTTTTTTGGTTCCATATGAATTGTAGGATTTTTTTCTAGTTCTGTGAAGAATGATGGTGGTGTTTTGATGGGAATTGCATTGAATTTTTAGATTGTTTTTGACAGTATGGCCATTTTCACAATATTGATTCTACCTCTCCATGGGCATGGGATGTGTTTCCATTTGATTGTGTCATCTATGATTTCTTTCAGCAGTGTTTTGTAGTTTTTCTTGTAGAGGTCCTTCACCTCCTTAGATCCATTCCTAAGCTTTTTTTTTTTTTTTTTTTTTTTGCAACTCTTTTTAAAGGGGTTGAGTTCTTGATTTGATTCTCAGCTTGGTTGTTGTTGGTATATAGCAGAGCTACTGATTTGTGTACATTAGCTTTGTATCCTGGAACTTTGCTGAATTTATCAGTTCTAGGAGCTTTTTGGAAGAATCTTTAGGGGTTTCTTGGTATATGATCATGTCATCAGCAAACGGTGACGGTTTGACTTCCTCTTTACTGATTTGGATGGCCTTTCTTTCTTTTGTTTGATTGCTCTGGCTATGACTTGCAGTATGTTGAATAGAAATGGTGAGAGTGGGCATCCTCGTCTTGTTCCAGTTCTCAGGGGAATGCTTTAAACTTTTCCCCATTCAGTGTTATGTTGGCTTTGGGTATGTCATAGATGGCTTTTATTATCTTAAGTTATGTCCCTTCTGTGCTGATTTTGCTGAGGGTTTTAATCATAAAGGGGTGCTGGATTTTGTCAAATGCTTTTTCTGCTCTATTGAGATGATCGTGTGATTTATATATTTTTAATTATGTTTATGTGATGACAACATTGACTTGCGTATTTTAAACCATCCCTGCATCCTGGTATGAAACCCACTTGATCATGGTGGGTTATCTTTTTGATGTGTTGTTGGATTCAGTTTGCTAGTATTTTGTTAAGGATTTTTGCATCTATATTCATCAGCGATTTTTTTGTTTTGTTATGTTTTTGTTTTTTGTTTTGTTTTTTTGTTACATCCTTTGCTGGTTTTGGTATTAGAGTGACACTGGCTTCATAGAATGATTTAGGAAGGATTCCCTCTTTATCTTGTGGAATAGTGTCAATAGGATTGGTACCAATTTTTCCTTAAATGTCTGATAAAATTCAGATGTGAATCCATCAGGTCCTGGACTTTTTTTTGTTGGCAACTTTTAAATTACCATTTCAGTGTCACTGTTTGTTATTGGTCTATTCAGAGTTTCTGTTTCTTCCTGGTTTAGTCTGGGCGGGTTGTATATTTCCAGGAATGTGTCCATTTCCTCTAGGTTTTTTAGTTTATGTGCATAAAGGTGTTCATAGTTGGCTTGAATAAACTTTTGTATTTCTGTGGTATCAGTTGTGGTATCTCCTGTGTGAATTCTAGTTGAGCGTTTTGGATCTTCTCCTTGTCTTGGTTAATCTCACTAATTTTATTTATCTTTTCAAAGAACCAGCTTTTTGTTTCATTTACCTTTTGTATTTATTTTTTGTTGGAATTTCATTTAGTTCTGTTTTGATCTTTGTTATTTCTTCTGCTGGGTTTGGGTTTGGTTTGTTCTTGTTTTTATAATTCCTTGAGATGTGACCTTAGATTGTCTATTTGTTCTCTTTCAGACTTTTCAGTGTTAGGCGTTTAAGCATATGAACTTTCCACTTGGCACTGCCTTTGCTGTATCCCAGAAGTTTTGCTAGGTTGTGTCACTATTATCGTTCAGTTCAAGGAATTTTAAAATTTCCATCTTGATTTCCTTGTTGCCTGAGTGATCATTCAAGAGCAGGTTATTTAATTTTTATGTTTTTGCCTGGTTTTGAGGGTTCCTTTTTGGAGTTGATTTCCAATTTTATTCCACTGTGGTCTGAAAGAGTACCTGACATAGTTTAGATTTTCTTAAATTTACTGAAACTTGTTTTGTGGTTTATCATATGGGCTATCTTGGAGAATGTTCCATGTGCTGATTAATAGAATGTATATTCTGCAGTTGTTGGATAAAATGTTCTATAAAGATCTGTTAAATCCTTTTGTTATGTTATAGTTTAGTCCATTGTTTCTTTGTTGACTTTGTATTAATATTAATAATAAATTATTAATATAAATTATATTTGTGTTATTTGTAATATATAATTTATATATTATATATTATTTATATATTAATATATTTATATATATTATTTATATCATATATTTATATTATTTATATATAAACTTAATATAAAATTATATTACTTATATATTATAAATATATATTGTATGTTATATAATAAATTATTGATATAAATATAAACAATAATATATAATTACATATAAATAATACTAATATTAATATAAATAAAAATAAATATTAATATAAATATCTGTTAAGTCCTTTTGTTATAAGTTAAAGTCCATTGTTTCTTTGTTGACTTTCTTGATGACCTGTCTAGTGCTGTCAGCAGAGTATTAAAGTCCCCCACTATATATTATTATTGTGTTGCTATCTCATTTCTTAGGTCTAGTAGTAATTGTTTTATATGTTTAGGAGCTGTGGTGTTAGGTGCGTATATATTTAGGATTGTGATATTTTTCTGTTGGACTAGTCCTTTTATCATTATATAATGCCCCTCTTTGTCTTCTTTATCTACTGTTGCTTTAACATTTGTGTTTTCTGATATAAGAACAGCTACTCCTGCTTGCTTTTTGTGTCCTCTTGCATGGAATATCTGTTTCACCCCTTTACCTTAAGTTTATGTGAGTACTTACGTGTTAGGTGAGCCTCTTCACAGCAGATACTAGGTGAATTCTTATCCATTCTGCTATTCTGTTCTCTTTCCAACCTTAAGTTTATGTGAGTACTTACGTGTTAGGTGAGCCTCTTCACAGCAGATACTAGGTGAATTCTTATCCATTCTGCCATTCTGTTCTCTTTCCAGTGGAGCTATTTCAGTTAGTATTGAGATGCTAGGTATTATTCTATTCATTGTGCTATGAATACACAACATGGGAACGAATATGAAAACCCTTGTGGGTTTTTTTTCCAATATGTTATTGCTATATAGTTCCTGTGAGATTTATGCTTTAAGGAGGTTCTATTTTGGTGTAGGTCAAGGATTTGTTTCAAGATTTATATCTCCTTTTATCAGTTTTTGTTTCAAGATTTATATCTCCTTTTAGCAGTTATTGTAGCGCTGGCTTGGTATTGGCACATTCTCTCAGTATATGTCTTAAAAAGACGGTATCTTTTCATCATTTATGAAGTTTAGTTTTGCTGGATATAAAATTCTTGGCTTATAATTGTTTTGTTTAAGGAGGCTAAGGATAGCCCTCCCCACCCCAACCCCTAGTCCCTTCTAGCTTGTAGGGTTTCTGCTGAGAAATCTGCTGTTAATCTGTTAGGTTTTCCTTTATAGGTTACCTGGTGCTTTTGCCTCACAGCTCTTAAGATTCTTTTCCTTCATCTTAACTTTAGATAACCTGATGACAGCGTGCCTAAGTGATGATCTTTTTGCAATAAATTTCCCAGGTGTTCTTTGAGCTTCTCGTATTTGGATGTCTAGATCTCTGTCTAGCAAGGCCGGGGAAGTTTTCCTCAATTATTCCCTCAATATGTTTTTCAAACTTTTAGATTTCTCTTCTTCCTCAGTAACACCAATTATTCGTAGGATTGGCCATTTAACGTAATCCCAGACTTCTCAGAGGCTTTTTCTTTTTCTTTCTTTTTTTTTTTTAATTCTCTTTTTGTCTTTGTTGGACTGGGTTAATTTGAAAGCCTTGTCTTTAAGCTCTGAAGTTCTTTATTCTACTTGTTTGATTCTGTTGCTTAGACTTCTGAGAGTATTTTGCATTTCTCTAAGTGTGTTTTTCATTTCCATAAGTCATGATTATTTTTTATTTATGCTATTTATTTCACTGAAGATTTTCTCCTTCCTATCTTGTATCATTTTTATGGTTTTATTAAGTTGGACTTTACCATTCTCTGGTGCCTCCTTGATTAGCTTAATAATCGACCTGCTGAATTCTTTTTGTGGCAATTCAGAGATTTTTTCTTGTTTTGAATCCATTGCTGTTGAGGTAGTGTGATCTTTTGGTGTTGTTAAAGAACCTTGTTTTGTCGTATGACCCAGAATTGTTTTTCTGGTTCTTTCTCATTTGGGTATACTATGTCAGAGGGAAGATCTGGGGCCCAAAGGCTGCTATTCAGATTCTTTTGTCCCATGGGGTGCTCCCTTGATGTGATACTCTCTCCCTTTCCCTGGGGATGTGGCTTTCTGAGAGCCAAACCGTGGTGATTGTTTTTTCTCTTCCGGATCTAGTCACCCTGCAGAGATACCGGGCTCTGGGCTGGTACTGGGGAGTGTCTGCACAGAGTCCTGTGATGTGAACCATCTTCAGGTCTCTCAACTGTAGATACCAGCACCTGAGCGTGCTTGTGGTTTTGTTTATTGTTACTAGTTTTGTGTTGGTTGGCCTCCAGCCAGTAGGTGGCGCTGTCAAGAGAGCATCAGCTGTGGTAGTATAGGGAGGATCAGGTGGTGTGGGGGCCCTAGAGCTCCCAGGAGATTATGTCCTTTGTCTTTGGAGTTTTTCGGCTGTCCCTTGGGGCCTGCAGCAGCAATCTGCTTCCTTCAGAGGGTTTGTGGATTCTCTTGGCTTTCCTGGTACGTTCCTGCAGTAGTTCTTGGAGCAGAAGTTCAGGAGGTGAGTCCCCACACGCTGCTCTGTCCGTCCGAGTGGGAGCTGCAAGTTAGTCCTGCCTTGCTGTCTGCCATTTTCCTTGTGACTCTGAAGAATATTTTTCCCCCAACATGGGTTTGTTTCTGAGATTCTCATAAAAGTACATACTTCTTAAAAGTTGCATTTTCAGTTAGTACATTTGGGATTGTTGACATTTGGATTTTATTCTTCTGTAAGCCATCATTTTATTATTGAAAAAGTTTATTTGTGCTGAGGTAAGGTAGCTTATGAGTTCAGAGCAACTAGTGCTAAAGGAAGGATATTTTGTTGTTTTTTTAATGAGATGTGAAGTATTATAGCTCAAATATTTTCATAAGAACTGTCTAAACCTCTATTTAGAATACCTATATTCAACAAATAATTTTGCAAGACAAAAAAGTTGTCAAATAAATTGCGTTTTTCATTCTTTTGAATCTTTTGCTAAATTTAGATGCTGTAAAATGTTGTTTTTATCCAATTAAAAATAGAAGCGCCATGAAATTATTCTTTCTACAATTTGAGATACTCCAAAGTGCACTTACTGAATTTCAAAATTATTGTACATTGCTCTATATATTCCATTTTTGTCTGTCACTTGATTTTTTTAGAGGTTAATTTCACTGTGTGCTTACTTGCAAACTTTGATTTCAACAATTGCAGTTTGCCAAAAGGTTCAAAAGCTGACTTTTCAAAAGACAGTTGTTTGTTGAAAGTTTTGATCAAAATTTCCAGCTGATTTTGAACAAAAGGTAACCCAATCTTAGAGGTCTCACCAAAACAAAACAAAACAAAAGGTTCCAGGTCATTTTGCGATGCCTGGATTGGTTTCCAAAGTAGTTTTTTGAAGGCTGAATGAGTTGAGTGCCAAAGAGAATGGGTACTGCCATGATGAAGTATTCTTAACTTTAGTTTAATTTGTTCTTCGTTATTGTGTATATGAAAACCTGTATTTGTATTAAAATCAGAATAACAAATAGTGTTCCTCATTGAGCTTTTACGATATTATTAACAGTAGTGTTTAACCTTTTAAGGCAGGATTTAGCAAACCTTTTCTGTAAGGGGTCAGACAATAAATATTTTACGCTTTCTTGGCCACAGCTATCTATTGCAACTCACTTCTGCCTTGGTAGCCTTAAAGTAGCTATAGACAGTATGCAAACAAATGAGTGTGGCTATATACCAATACAACTTTATTTATGGAGACTGAAATATGAATTTTGTATACTTTTCATATATCACAAAGCATCAACTTTTGATCTTTTTCCAACCACTGAAAACGTAAAAACCATTCTTACTTTGCAGGCCATGCCGAAACAGGTGGCAGGGTGGATTTGGCCCGCAGACCAGTTTGTTAATCCTTGTTCCACGAGTTGGATGAAAAAAAATAGAACTACTAACGGAACTGATCTCCTATGTGAAAACTGGCACAATCTAATTGCCTGTAAAGTTCTTCCAAGCTAAAGGAGCCAATATTTAACTGCTATTATGTATCTGTTTAATGTTCAGGAGAACATTTAGGGGAAAAATTGGCTTAATTATGTTAGAACAGTCATTTGATTTAAATGAACAGTCATGCTTTAGAAAGAAATGTGAATACTACAATTTTATAAATGCAAATTCTGTGATTGCACCTAAGAATTAGTTGTCTTTGGGTACTGCCTTCTTAAAAAAAAAAAAAAAAAGGTGGATGTGGCTATTTTTTCAGATGTTGTCTGGTTTTCATGTGCCCACTGATAGCACCCCAACCCCACAGGGTGCATGGCAAATGTGGAGACATGTGCAAATTACTATTTACTGTTAACTTTCTTGAGAAACGGAAATGTAGTACTTATTAAATCTGCATTTTTATTTTTTAGTTCATTGCTCCTAGAATGGCCTGTAAATTACAAACAATCAAAACAATAAAATAGTTGTGGATTTACACTATACATGACAAAATCATTATAATACAAGCTGTCAGACTAATATTCTATGTAATTGCTTCCCATGTGATGCCAGCATGCTTTCTTCTGTCATAGTGCTGGAGAGGGAGCTGTTAGTTACCTTGGACCTGGAAAGGGCCCAGAAAATAGGTGATTTATTCCTGGTTGACTTTCAGAGTTAACAACACATTGAAGTGTGAACTCTGTTCGCTGTATGTGTGTCTTGCATGCTACTAGATGAGATGGTGACAGAAGCAAGACATACAAAAAAGAGGTTATTTATTAAACTCAAACTGGCTTATTTTCATGCAATAGTAAATCATAATATTTAATTAAAAATGAAAAATACAAGGACAAAACCAGATTGGACATTGAGACAGCAGTTGTAAGCCAAGACTCTTTTAGGCAAACCAAGACATATGGTTGTCCTATTTAAATCCATAAAATTAAACTTTTCTGTAATTTGCATAGTTCTACTCTTTCCTTTTCCCATTTTGGTCAGCAAAGTAGCCCCCTATTAGGTTTCTGCAGTAGTCTCAGATCCACTTAGATCTGTGATCCCCCCATTCTTATTCTGCACACTAAGTTTACACAGCCCTGCTGTGTGAACTAATGAGACCCAGTTACAGTCATGTCTATCTGCTGCTTAAAACCCAGCATGGACCACACAGGAATGCCACCAATGGCCCTCTAACTGTTGCGTGCACCAAAATCATCAGTGTGTGAGGGTAGTTGCAAATTTCTGGTTCCCTCCTAGAGATTGGTATTCAGTAAGTCTTGGGAAAGCCCTGATGCATCAAAGTTGAGTGTCTGTCCATCTCATTAGTTTGTCTCTTGCCGCCCCCATCCGTCCCTGTCTCATGGTCCACCCAGCTGTTGTAGGTCCCCAATGTCCTGTTTAGTGGACCTGTCTGTCTTTTTCCCCACATTCTTTCAGCAACTAAGGAGCTGCTGTTGTACATCTTTCTGTTGAAATTAAATTTATTGCTCTTTGATTCTATTTTTCTCTAGCTGAGCATCTTGTGTGATAGCAGGGTCTAGGTCTCAGATCATCTGTATTCTTAACCTGATGTCTGAAACTTGTAGTTACTGTTGAGTGATGGTATAAGATTCAAGTTAACAGTCTTTCCATTGTTTGTCTTGTTATGAACTGAAAGTTCAGTGAATTAAAGTAGGATTTGTGTAGTCACTTCACTGTATTTGATACATACAAGTTCTGCCTTTAAAACTTCAGTTTTCTCCAGGATCAATCAGTGTGGTAATTTCAAATTTCATACTTTAAAAATTGAGCTTTAGAACGGGCAAAAATGCCTCCTCAACATTTACAACTTCTGCTGTCTTTTGAATTAAAATAAAAACTGTGTCTCCCTACAGTCAAGGTAGGGCTCAACAAACGAAAGCTGAAAGGTGCTGGAAGCCTCACTTTGGGAATATACAGTCAGGAACAATTGTCAGGAGTTCTGTAGTTGATTCTGTAGGTTGGAATTGCCATAAGGTTGGTTAGAAAAAAGGTCTGCGAAAGCTTTCCTGAGGGTTTTTGCCCTTGCTTTCACATGTCCCGTAACTGAAATTAAGAACTGCTGGCAACTGGTTAGTGACCAGTGTTGAAATGGGAAAATGTTACTGCCTTATGCTTTTGCTTATAGATATTGAAATTTAATAAAATTTAACCATAGTTACATATGATTCTATGAAATTAGGTAGGCTCTTCAAGAAAAATGTGAGCAATGTAAGGCAGGGTATTTTTGGGAGGGGGGTGCTTTATTGTATAGGCAAGCTCTCGAACAGTGTCTGACAAATAGTAGTGTCTGACAATATTTGCTGAATGAGTGAACTCATGGTAACATAACTCCAGTATGGCAGATTGATTCTTGGTGCTTTTTTTCCAGTGGCAAACTTTTATAGAAATTGGAGAGTTTCGTAAAGACTTTTAAAAAGTTGTCAGAATTACCTATGATGTCCTTTCCTAGATAATCAATTTGGAAACAATTGCTGGTACCTTAAGCCAGATGTATGCCTCCTAGAATAGTGTTGAAAATGTTCTTTTGACAAATGCATCAATGACCAGGCGCGTGAGAACAGTGCACAGCTGTAGAAAACCAACAATGAAGGTCTTCTACACAGGAGAGAGTCTGCACTGCATCACAGCTGATCCGAAAGTTAAATTCAATGAAAAGGCAAATATTTTGGTCAGGAGAGGAATTCTTCCTAGGGAGTATTAGCACAGTGTATTTTTAGTTGTGTGGCTATTTATGGCTGCCCGATGGCTTGCGTCTGAGTCTTTATTTGGTTTTTAGGACATGCTAAGGATTGAGGGTCGTGGGCCTTAATTGTATAGAAGACGCAGTTGCGTTTGGTTGCCTGGAGGCTTCTCTGTGAAGCCTGGTGGGACACCTGCTGGCCAGTTTGGCCCTTCTTAGTGAAGGTGATAGAGACAAGGGCAGAAGGTCATTGTATTTATAGGATATTTGAAGCTTATCTTGTTTACTTTGTTAATAATACTTGAGTCATTTTTCTAAACATTCTTCTTTGCATAACAGCAAAGATTAAAAAGATAAGTAATGTAATATATTAGGCCCTAGTTGTCATTCACCTGTTCTTGTAGAGCCGATACTTTTTTCTTGATCAAATTTTAGGTTTAATCATATTTAGCTTAGAAGAGTGGTCTGTCTTAAGAGTATTCTGATTATTTAGGAACATCTAGATGAAACTTCTTTGCCTTAGTCCATCATTTCTCCTTTAATTTCCTAAAGGCAGGAATGAGTGTTTCTTAAAACCAACATGTATAAAGCAACATTTTAGGTAAACTGGGATGAGGAAAAACATCTTGAAGGGGGCTTCATAATGGTGTTGGAGCCTGTTAAAAATGTGGAATGAAAAGCCGATCATGAAAACAGATAGTACTGACTTTTGGCAAAATGAGTCTTTATGAAAACATACCTTAATGATTATCTGACAAGTGCAAGTGCTTTTTGAGGTTAACAGAATTATAAACAGGAGACTGCAGACACTAAGGTCACTACTGAGCAGTACGATAATTCGTGTGGTGTGTTCTTTTTAAAGATTAACAATCTTAAGTCTTTTGTATGTTATGTTGCTAAGTTATTTGGGGGAAAGTGTTAAAATAAGTGCTCTTACTTTCTTTCTCTACTGCTTTTGCACAAAAACTTTACCGTTCAAAGAATATTGTCCATTCAGTTTACTTTTTATTTTTAAGATGAAGTGTCCCCCAAACTGGTCATGCCAGGAAAAAAAAAGTCTCTTCCTTCCAAATTTAAGCATGTCAGAAAATTCTTACTTCTTTTGCACCTGTTAAGTGCCAGGCACTTAAAAGTTCAAGGGACATAGCAGGAAACAGTACTAATGAACTGCCTTCATGAAGCTCACATGTAGACCACAAACACAGAAATAAAACGCAGTGTGTTTGATGGTGAGATGGTGTCACGTGCTCAGGAGAAAACAGGAGGCAGGGAAGGGGATAGAATTGGGGGGAAAGGGTGGGGAGGGAGGGGGGCAGTTCCAGCCCTACCGCTAACTAGAGTGGATTAGCTGGGTGACTTCATTTAACTCTGGAACGTGTTTTCTCATGACTGGATTGGCAAAAATAATACATGTTCAACATACTTCATAGAGTTTTGTGGGTAAGAGGAATATTAGTAGTAGTAACAAGGGCCTTATAATTGTACATAGGATAACTGTATTTGCTTACTGAATCTTCATAGTAATGCATCACGCTAATTGCCAGTATCACAATTCATTCTCTGATTAATTCAGCAAATACTTGTTGAGTGTCTGCTAGGCGCGAGGGATATAGCTAGATTTTAGATACACAAAACTCTGTTCTCATTCTGGTTGAGCTATGACTGAAGAGATGTAGTGTCTTATACCTTTCACCGTTGCTGTGTATTTTATCTTTAAATGTGCAGTTTGGTGACTTTTGTCAATTAACTAGAAAAGTCGATGTTTTAGCGAAAAAGTTTATAATTTTAATAGAGCTTGTGGTAGGGAACTCACAGTGGTTTTATTTTCCTATTACTTACTTTTGGGGCTATTTAAACTAGTAATTTTGTTTATTCTATAAGTTTCTTAATTTTAAAAGTATTCATAGAGTTCTTTTCCTTGTAAGAATGCTACTGTATAGCCCTAAAATTTATAATGGTTCAGGAGAACTTTGGATGTAATACATTTTGTGATAACTGTGGATCAAGAAGTAGAAATGAAATATGCCATTTGATAATTGAAAGCATATAGTTAGATTGTGAAAGCCACACACTAGAATTTGTCTAAGTTGATGAAATGCTGACTGATGAATAAGGTGAATCTTTCTTCATTTGGGCCAGTAGAATGGAGAGATCCATATAATTTGGATACTTAACAAAAATTTTCAAGTGTTAAAAAATTATTTGAAAAAATGTATAATTTGCATTAGCCAGTACAGAGTTCTTAACTAACAAGCAGAAAATCCAGAAGTACTGCTCATTTTTTAAAAGTTTTTGATTACCAGGGGAAATATAATGGCACCGAGGCACATGGCAATGACTAATTAAAACTGAGCACTAGGGTCTGTGGCTCTCGACTGACTAGTATTTGTGATTTAATCATACTGCCCTAAAGATTTGGGAGCTTACTTGGGTGGGCATAGTTATTACAGATTGGCCTACACGTTCCCTTTTAGAGCTAGAGGACATGGATGTCTTATTTAGTAGAAAGTAGTAATCTGGGTCTTCCAACTTTGAGCTCTGTGCTAGTTCTGTAACCTGGGCCAAAGTTACCTTTGGTTTTCCCATCTGTAAAATGGACGTAACAGCAGGGTGGTGAGAATCAAATGAGTTAATTGAGGGTAAAGACTTAACCTAGTGCCTGGCATGTAGATATACTAGGTACTTGATTATTATTATCTATCATACAAAGCTGAAGGATTGCCAGAAAAGAATCATGAGTGCTTCACCATGTTGGAGAGCTTCTGGGCTGGCAAATGTTTAACTTTCCCTGTAGGTGGTTAGGGGTGAGCTTTTGAGGTCTTCATTGTGGCAGGCGACATCTGGGACAGCTCCTCTCTTGTGGGTGTAGGAAGCTGGAGTCTGGGGGCTCTCTCTATTTAAAGATCTTTCGTGAGTAGAAACAGACGATTTGCTCGGCCGTTTGTGAGGGGATTTTCAGGTGGGCACGAGGACCTGGCTGGAAAGGAACCACCGTTTATTTCTTCACTGCATTCGCAGACGCATTGCATCCACTAGCACCTTGGTAAAAAGTCTTAATGCAACAATCCCTGATCGTGGCTGTGCACGTAGTCATTCAGGCTTTGTCAGCCTCATGTTAGAAGATGCACATGGCTGTCATTCTTCATGTTTAAACCTGAGAAACTGAACAGTCAAATTTGGGGAATGGTCCAGGACTGAGGAGTGCTGAATCTACCAGCCCCCAGCTGAGGTTCAAATAAGTGGGGGTGATAATGATACTAACCAAAAACAGTGTGGCATTTTACACCCTTTTCTATGTCAGTCCCCTACTTTTATTTATTTGTATAGTGACTTTTTGAAGTAACCAGGCCAGTTGCTTCTTTGTGGTGTGTGTAATTTATTTCTCTTTCCCTTGCTCTTCTGTAAAGCTATGGCTTCCCCTTTGCTCTTAGCAGATAACATGTTGGGTGACATCTAGGCACCAGGCAGAAATCCCATTTCCCGTTAATGTTTCAACATGTGGATTTAGCACCTACTGATGATCCTTGCTGAATCTTCAGTGGGTGTTACAATTGGAAGATTTTCTAGTCCTGTCGTTCCTTCTGTGGTTACCAGGTGGAACTATTTTGCAAGGAAGAGCTGTCACCAACTGGGGCAAACGATGATTCCTCCTAAAAAGGCAGGGCCAGTCTTCCTTCCTTCCTTCTTTCCCTCTTTCCTTCCTTCCAGTCTTCCTTCCTTCCAATCTTCCTTCCTCCTTCCTTCCTTCCAATCTTCCTTCCTTCTTCCTTCCTTCCTCCTTCCTTCCTTCCTCCTTCCTTCCTTCCTATCTTCCTTCCTTCCTTCCTCCTTCCTTCCTTCCTTCCAATCTTCCTTCCTTCCTTCCTCCTTCCTTCCTTCCTTCCTCATTAGATTTAAACCAAGTTTACATTTGTTGTAAAATCATTGATTATAAGCAAAGATTTAACATTTTTGTGTGTGTATCATTGTGGGTTTGTGATTTTTATTTGATGATTCAAATACATTATTTTTGTTTGGGTTGTACAATTTTTAGCCAGTGGGAAACCTTTCTCATGGGTTTCTTTGTTCTTTTTTTTTTTTTTTTTTGAGACAGGGTCTGTCTCTGTCACCCAGGCTGGAGTGCAGTGGCTTAATCACAGCTCACTGCAGCCTCGAGCTCCTGGGTGCAGGTAATCCTCCTGCCTCAGTCGTTTGAGTAGCCGGGACCAGCTACCGTGCCCAGCTAATATTTTAATTCTTTGTAGAGAAGAAGTCTTGCTTTGTTGCCCAGGCTGGTCTTGAACTCCTGGCCTCAAGTGGTCGTCTTCCTGGGCCTCCCAAAGTGCCGGGATTATAGGCATGAGTCACGGTGCCTGGCTCCTTTGTTCTTTTGACATCTGTCCATACTCCCTCATTAGTCTTTTCCTGCTTTTTGATACAGTGAGGTGGCCAAGGCTCACCTTATACTTCCCCATGCAGTTGATGACAGTAATTCCGTAGCCATTACTGAGCATGTACATTTGTCAGGTACTGGTTTGTACTTTAAAAGAATTACCACATTCAGTTCTCATAACTACCGCGAAGGTAGATATTTTTATTTTTCCCGGTAAAATAGAGGACATCAAAGTTCAGAGAGCTGAAGAAAGGGTAACATAACTTATCCAAAGCTAAGCTGCCAGATGGCAGAGCCTGCATCTGAATCCAGGACTTCCAACTGCGGAACCTCCAAACCGTTGTTCCTAATCACTGCCAGTTTTGGCAGTCCTCTTCCTTCTCTTCCTTCTTCTCCTTCTCGTTCCCCTCCTCCTCTCTTCCTCTCCCATTTTTAGTACCAAGGATAGCTCTTGAAGTATCTCTTGAGTCTCTTCTCAGCTTCACTGCTGTCTTGCTTCAGGTGCTGGTTTTTCTTTTAGATTACTGCATCGAGTCCCTGTCTCCTGCCTTTTTTCTCCCAATATCCACATTCCTGTCAGGAATATCTTTTAAAAAGGAAAACAAAACAAAACACCAGGCAGCTGTCACCTTTGCGTACAGGATAGAGCCCGTCGCTGTTTGTGTGGCACACCGCCTCCTCACACCTGTCTGCACACCTGCCCCAGCTTCTCCTGCCATGCCACAGCACACCTGCATGTGCAGAACAGCATGGCAGGCACCTCTTAGCTGGCCTCGTGTGCTTCTGTGCCTTCGCACACCTTGTTTCTTCTTGGGATCCTCCTCCCACTTTGTAAAATTTTGTTTTCCCGAAATTCAGCACAGATGGGCTTCTGTGAAGGTGTTGTCCTGATTCTCTGTGCAGAGGTGAGCTCCTGCTCGTGGTGAGTCCCCTTGAAGTGTGTGTACTTTGCATACATGTTCCTGGGGGTGTAGTTCACTGTGCACACACGGCCTCCTCCAGAAGGGCAGTGACAAAGCTGGGCCTGACTCATCTTCGTAGGCTAGTTCTTTCAGTCAGCAGATAAGGTATTGTTAACCCTCGAGACCTGTGCGAGCACACCAGTGTCTGGCTCTCCACTGGAATTGTCGCTTAGATTCTTATGTAATCTGAGTGATGCCGTCTTGCAGGCATGGCTCAGATCCTCTTTAAGATGTTTCCTCAAAACTCAGCATCCGCAGTTCACATCACCCGGTTTATGTTAACGCAGTTTCATACTAGTCACGTATTTACTCCATCAGATCACCAAGTTTGCACTTGAGGTTTCTCCCCAGCACAAAGGACTGTGTACACCCTGCAGGCTCCCAGTGAGTCATTTTGGTTGGTGAAGTGGTGGAGGCGCTTGGTCACCTGGGAGCTCTATGTGTGTTCCTTTTAGTGGTGTCTAGAGAGAGGATAAAGACGCCAAGTCTTCTACTGTGGCAGGTGTTTTCAAATGGCAAAATGCTACGCCACCTGGAATAAAATAACCTCATGACACTACACGAGGAGAAACAAGGTTCCAAGGCTTGGGGGGAAGCATGTGCCGTTGAGGGCACACACACCTAGCAGGTAAGTTGTCACACATCAGTGGCAGCACAAGTAAGGCTGGGTTCCAGGAGTCTGTCAGCCCCCAGGGTGACGTCGAAACAAAAACCAGCCACCCCAGGGGTGCACATGAAGCACCACACACCGATTTAGGTTCGGCCTGTCCTCTTTTGGCCACTTGCCTTAGAAGTGTAAAGAGTTAGGTAAGATTAAAGGAAGAAGTCTACGGAGGCCCCTGATAATTGTCAACCAAGACTCATGTTGAGAGTCAGGGCTAAGGTCGAGTTCAACCCGATCCGGTTGTAATTATGAAATATGTGAATAGGGTCAATATGAGTTTCCTTATCAAGTGTTGGAATTCTAGAAATAGTCTATGTCTAGACAAGGTTGCTTTAGGATAAGAGGAGAGAAATAATTATTTCCTGGATAATACGCTTAGGATTTTAGATTGACTAGATAGATAGATTGGAGGATGGTTTATTTAAATTAATAGATCTGCAATGGATCCTAAAAAGAGAACCAATGAAAGCCCAGTATTTAACCCTTTGAAGTAAAGTGAAAGATAATTGACCCTTTTCTCTATTAATATCCTCCCATCAAACAGTTTAAAATTTTAATTTTTTTAGAGATGAGGTCTTGCTCTGTCACCCAGGCTAGAGTGCAGTGTTGTGATCAGAGTGTCATGATCAGAGCTCGCTGCAGCCTCGAAACTCCTGGGCTCAAGGGACCCTCCCACCTCATCCTCTGGAGTAGCCGGGATTACAGGTGCATGCCACCACCCAGCTAATTTTTATCAGCAGTTTTTAACCTATTTAAGCCCAGGGTCCCTTCTGGAATGTGCCAAGAAGGCATAGATTCTCAACCTAGAAAGTTGCACATATGCACCCATGATTTTTCACACAGTTTTTTTCCATTTGGTGGAAGGACCAGGGGAATCACAAATTCATCTGAAAGTTATTTGTGGATCTTTTATCTCAAAAAGTTTTCTTGACCGTAGCCCACAGTTGAAAATGTAGTTTACATCACAATCTACACGTAAGCATATAAGATGAAAAGCTTCATAGAATACTAACCTGACTATGGGCAACATACACTGTTCTGTTCTGGCTCGTTTTATGAAATGATTTTATGACACACTAAGGGGTCTCCACCTGCAGTTAGAAAAATGTAGCTCTCACCGTGCAGAGTGGGTAGGCTTTAGAACCCTTGCCTTGTCATGGCCAAGCTCAGGACTGGGCATCTCATGCTTGGACATAGTTCTTATGCTCATTGTCCATTTGTTGCCAAGGTAGATTCTGGCTAAATGCATACCCCAGGCAGTTAGAAAAGAAGAATTGCAAATCAACTTCTGACACATTTAAAAGTGTTACGATCCGGCCCACATTCATATAGATTATAGAGATCTCACATGCTCAGCAAATGTGCCTCCTTTGTGGTCACAGCACAGGTATCTAAAAACATCAGGGTATAGCAGTGAACAAAACAAACAAAAGTTCCAGCCTTCTAGTAGAGGAGAGGGGCATCAAATGAGATCATAAAATATGTCAGACTGTGATAAATCATAAGGAGAAAAAATAAAGCAGAGAATGGGGTATGAAGAGTTGGGATAAGGTTTGAAATTTTAGCTTGGATCGCTGGGTTGTTAGTGTCACTGAAAAAGCGACCTGTCCTGAGTGAAGTGAAGAGGTCGGCCTGATAGATAATTGCAGTCAGGACTTTGTAGGCAGAGGCCATGGAAGTGCGCAGTCCCTGAATGAGACAGAGCCCAGTCGTGTCTGGCGAGGAGGGAAGGGGACAAGGGGCCAGAGGGGCAGTCCACACGTGTCCCTGGGACCTTTTGGTTGTGCCAGGCAGCCTGAGGGTGTCAGGGTAGAAGCAGGGGAACAGCTGTGAGGACGCTGTTGCGACAGACAGTCGGGGCCAGAACAATGGTGGTGTGGTCCTGAGGGATGGCAACAGGAAGAGCGAGAAATGCATGAATTCTGGAAAGACTGAACCTGGGTGGGAAAGAAGAGAGCCCAGGATGGCCCCAGCCCAGAACTCTGATGGGGAAGACTGAGATGGAGTAGCTTGGGGCCTGGGGGAACTTCAGGATCTCAGCTTGGGGCAGGTAGAACTTTGTGAAGCCTTTTACACCTCATTGGAGAAGTCAAGAAAATAATAGAATCATTAATTAACAATTTTTGCACATTTCCTCACTAATTTGAAAGAGAAACTCTAACCTGACCTGGTAAGTATAGTCTGGATATTTTTGTCCATCTCTGTCTCATATGATTTTTAATGTGGGGCTGAATTCCTGGCAGTTCCTTTTTCAGCCAGCCGGGGGAATTCCACAGAGGCGAGAGAAGCCAACTTAAGAGAAAGGCAACTTTCCTTCATCTTTCAGTGGTCATGCGTGGTTCAGTGTTATAGTTTGTGGCCTTTTACAATTAGAAAAACACAGGCTTTTTTCATTGTAAAAATTGAGTTTTTTAATTGGTGAAATATACGTGACAAAGTTTGCCATTTTAACCATTTTCTGTGTACAGTTCACTGGCATTAAATACATTCACACTGATAATCAACCATCACCACCAAACATCGCCAGAACTTAAAAAAAATGAAGTTTTGCATTGAGACACCCTTCCCAAAAGTATTTCAGAATTACCCAAATTTCTGGTGAAAAGTTTTACGTTAATAACAATGCATTTTTGTATACACGAGAGTAAACATCTAATTTAAGGGTAGTTGCAAATGTTGCTCTAGGGGAGGACTTCCCTACGTGGGGCAAAATATGCTGAAATTCTTGAGAAATAAGTCTAAGAGACTCTTACTGGACTCTGCCTTTTTCTGGTAACTCACCCTTTAGCAAACTTAAGGTCTTCTTTGTAGCTTTGTAGGCCTTTGAAGTCCCTTCAGAACAGGTAGATCGTTGAGGACTATTTGTTGCCGGTTTGGTGTGTGTGGATGCTTTCTAAAAGTCTGCTGATAGGCAGGTCTCCAGGGCATGACCTGTGCTCACAGTACCACCTGTTGATGGATCTCTTCTGTCTGTTTCAATACAATCTGTCATTGGACATAAGAATATTGTTTCTTGCCATGCGCTTCTCAGAAAGCTCTGTTGAATTAAGACGTGTCCCAGGTCTTCCATTTAACTTTACAGGGAATTATCCGATGATTGCTGTGTTCCTTGAACCCTTGCTAAAGAAATTAAGTCAGCTTTTGCCCATACTCACTTCTCATTATGCCTGTTTAGAAGAAAAACCACCTCTTTGCTGAAATAGTGATTTAAAGACGTGGATTTGCAAAGTTGGATTGTATCCTTTCAGCCTATAGGTTTTTCTACCCGCCCCCGCCCACATCTTGTCCCATTGACTTAAGCTTCTGTATCGCACTAGCTCAAGGCTCTGCCTCCTTCACTTATTTTCCTTGCCCTTCAAAATTGTGCTTATTTCTGAATGCAAGAAGTTCAACTAGGAGCCTTGTTCATCCACTTTCTTTCATTTCCTTTTATCTTAAAATATACTTCTTGTCCAGAGTGAGGCTTTAAAGAGATTTTTTTGGTTGTATTTAAAAAACCACATATTTTCCTAGAAAAATTCAAGTAGTAAAGAGGAAGGGAAACTCGGAAAAATCAAAGACTCAGTACTAAACCACCGTTTGATTTGATTCTTCTTCTAGGTTATTACGTTACTGACATGTAATAATGGCGAACACAAACACCATCCTGGCAGGTGTCAGGCACTAAAATGTTTCACACCCAAACACTTCCACTACTTGTCACAGCAGCCCTCTGAGGGTCAGCACTACTGTTGTCCAGCCGTCCAGCCACCTGGATGAGTAAACCAGAGCTCACGGAGCTTAAGGAAGCTGCCCAGAGCCACACAGCCCCAGCCACGGGATTGAGCGCCACCCTGGCCAGCCTGTCTGGGCAGTCCCTCTTGGCTGGCATGCTTATTCATCTTTTCTTGTGACCCGCCTTTTGTTTTGTTTTAAATTCAAGGATATGTTGCAAATCTTGCAATATTTATGTACAGACTTGCAATTTAAGGCTGTCAGCTTGAAGGTGGAGAGTGTAGACTTGAATTAGACTATTAGACTGTGTGAGTTTGAATCCAGCTCTTCCAGTTACTGCTCCCTTGACAGAGTGACTTAACCTCTGTGCCACAGTTCCTCCTCTGGAAAAAGGGGAAGACAGAAATGATATCTTTCATAGGGTTTTGCAGGAATTAAATGAGTTAACAGAGGTAAAGAGCTTAAAACAGTGGTTGCCACATAAACACTGGGCCAATGTTACCCAGGTTAAATGTCAGCTGCCTGCAGGGGTCTCTGCTCATTCTGGGCTGGTTCGTGACTGATGGGTTTGTGAGAGTATACGTGCTTTTAGAGTAGTCCTGGAGCTAGAATCATTTGTACACATTTTACTGATTTGTTATTTCTTTAAAAGCCTTTTTCATGGGAAGGTTTTATTGTTGGTTTGGTGGCTGGCAGTTCTCTTACTAAGCTTTCCTTCATGCTCTCTATTTTGTGATAGTTTCAGTGAGTCACACAGCAGAGACATGTTCTGTGGAACAAACCTATCCTTGGATTACAACAGACAGTGACATTTTCTTTCTAGTGTGAGCTCAAGTCTGTGAGCTGTGTGCTTCTACTTGTAGTCCTTTTTTTTTCCAGTAATGGTCACTGCGGATTACTTGCCATTGTGTAGGTAGGTCAGCTGCCCTGGGTGCCTTGCTTAAACCTTCTCAGTCCTGAGTTGGTTGCCCTTGCATCACAGACGAAGAAGTGGATGGAGTTATGTCCCGGCCACGGTCCCCTGGCAGAGCCAACGGTGGTCTCCAGAGCACTACCACACTCACTCCCTCTGTAAGGAAAGCACAATTTAAGGGTGGCAGCCTTGCCTTTGACTGTCCTAGGAAAAGGGGATTTTGACTGTGGATTCTGTCCTTAGGTAATTAGATTATTTTGATGAGTGCTAGTTCTGCACACTTGCTAAAGTTTTAGGGACTCTGCCTTACTTAGGAGATAATTCTGTCTTGAGATACCCCATTTACAGAATGCTTTCTAACTTAGATGTTTGGTGAATAAGGGCATCTGTTTGCCAGCACCAGCTGTCCTGGCTCCCCGTGCTGGTTTTCTCTGACCACCTCACCTGACTGCAGGCAGACAGCTCTGAGTGGCTGCCTCATGGCTAGACTGGTGGGATGACTTTTGCCAACACAAACACAGTTCATAAGGATCTTTTTTTCTCTTTTTTTTTCTTTTTTTTTTTTTGGAGATGGAGTCTCGCTCTGTCACCCAGGCTGGAGTGCAGTGGCGCGATCTCGGCTCACTGCAAGCTCCGCCTCCTGTGTTCACGCCATTCTCCTGCCTCAGTCTCCCAAGTAGCTGGGACCACAGGCGCCCGCCACTACCCCCAGCTAATTTTTTGTATTTTTAGTAGAGACAGGGTTTCACCGTGTTAGCCAGGATGGTCTCGATCTCCTGACCTCGTGATCCGCCCGCCTCAGCCTCCCAAAGTGCTGGGATTACAGGCGTGAGCCACCACGCCCAGCCAGTTCATAAGGATCATAAGAACAAGTTCATACTTCCAGCAAAAGAAAAACTTTTGAACTGTGACTTTAGTGTTAACGTTTCATTACATGTGTGTAATGCATATGATTGTTACCACCAGTTCTTGCCATCCATATTCCCCTCACTCCCTCCTTCTTTCCCTCCCCATTCTCCTAACTACTGTGGTGAAGCTCCTGATAGTGTAGCATGCAGGTGCTAGCATATGGGAAGTGAGTCTCCAGTCAGTTAGGGAGCTTGTTAGCAATTACATGAGGGTTCTCTTAGAGGGACAGAACTAATAGGAAATATATATATATAAAAAAATATATAAAATGTATATTATATATCATGTATATATTACATATTATATATATTTTGTATATTATGTATAATATACATACATATATATTATGTATATTTTGTATCATATTACATATATTATATATAATATATACATATATACATATAAATATATCTAAATATAACAATAATAAATATATAACATAATATATAACATATAACATATATTATATATTATGTTATATATTTTATATATGTTGTATGTTATATAATATATGTTATATATAATATATAAATAATATATATAGGAGTTTACTAAGTATTAACTTACACAATCACAAGGTCCCAGAATAGCCAGTCTGCATGAGAAGCAAGAAGCCAAGAGCCATTCTGAGTCCCCAAACTGAAGAACTTGGAGTCCGATGTTCAAGGGCAGCAAACATCCAGCATGGAGAAAGATGTAGGCTGGGAGGCTAGGCCTGTCTCTCCTTTTCACGTTTTTCTGCCACTTTATATTCACTGGCAGCTGATTAGATTGTGCCCACCAGATGAAGGGTAGATCTGCCTTCCCTAGCTCACTGACTCAAATGTTAATCTGTTTTGGCCACACTCGCCCAGACACACCCAAGATTAATATTTTGTATCCTTCGTTCCAGTCAAGTTGACATTCGGGATTAACCATCACACCAATAATCAAGACAGTATAGAAAGTGCGATTAGTTCATTAATGGCAGTTACTTATTTGATATAGAGGATCTAAAAATACAGAACAGTTAAAACATAAATATCAATGAAAAAGTATGATGCTATGAGCAAAATATTGGGAAACCTATCTGTGTCCTTTCTGGCTATGTGTATTTATGGCGTATACAGTGATGCCTAGGTTACCATTCTCTGGGGTGTGCACCCAGGCCTGAAAGGTACTAAGTGCAAATGGGGTCGTTAACTGTGGGCATAAGTTGTCTCAGGGCCAGGCTGGTGGCTGGGGAGGAGGTGGCCACAGGACTTCTTATTGAAGGTTGGAGTGTCATCTGCCCCTAAGTGGCTTTTGTGGTCACCCAGATAATAGAGCCGGAGATGCTGTCCTTGGCCATATTTGAGCTCCACTTCCCCGCATCAGATGTTTTTTGAGGGCCAAGAGGGCCAGTAAATCATGGTCTGCCTTTTCTCAAGAAGTAGGGGGAAGAGACTGTAGGACAGGAAATGGAAACCTGAATCCTAAGACATAGTCCACGTCTAATATGATGTCTAAGGCTATGTTTTCATGAGTAAAGCTGTCACAATATTTTCCTATGTTGAAGTTATCTTAACTTCATGGGATTGCTCCTTAAAGAGAGTAGATTTTAAAAGCTGTTCTTCTTGATGCCCTTGGAAGCTGTCACATGATCCAGTTTGTCGCCATTGCGCAGTACTGTATCTGTCTCTTTACATGTGTTTGATACAGAGTGACTTCCTGCTTGTTGTTTGTCCTTATGCAGTTTGACTTCTCCACTCAGCAAGCCTTTAAAGCACCTGGGTTATGATGCGCATGGATCTGGTTAAGTTACAAAGACCCATGACCATCTCCTTAAAATCCAGCATCCAACACAAAGTGTACATTCCCCATTCAATCACATAGTCATTTTTATAAATTCATAGCCCTGGTCCTAAACAGGAAGTAAAGGGACCCTGCCTCCTCCCCGACCCCCACTCCCTAGAAACCAGAAACAAAAAGAACTGTCAGACTCCTGGATATCTTGCTCTTGCGGGTACTGTGCAGGTCTCTGTGTGTGCCAGGTTCTGTTGCTGTTTTAACATCCTATGTAAATAAACAAAACACCCTAGAATGAAAAGTAACAAGTCCCCTCCTTCCCTGTAATCGCCCCTGATCCCCTGGCATAGTCTGTAGGTTTTAGCTTTGAAATAAATATTTGTTTTAAAAAGAGAGAGGAAAGTGCTGCTGTTTCACTGGAGATATTTTCGTTCTTTTTTGAGGGGGTGGGATGAGTTAATTCTGACCATGGCTTAAGCCTATAAAGTAGGCTTTAAGCCCATGACGTGGCCATCAGCTCTGCCTGGTGACAGCTCACCCTACAACTTTCTTTCTTTTGTGGAGAGTAATTTTTACCTGAGCCTTATAAACATAAAACCCATAGTAAATAATAAATATTGTGATATTTATTAAAAGAGTATTCCCTAAAAGTAACCTCTGAAAGAGCTGTAAACATGATCTAATAAACAATGATCTCAAAGCTCCCTACCTTTGGGGGCTGTTAAGTTAATGTGAATGCCCACTATAGCTATTAGTGTGCTAGGTCTACAACGTTTTCACATAAAATACTTTAGAACAGTTAATTAATTTGCTTATACTTAGTTTGTAATTCCTAGACTATTTCCTCATTTATAGCTTCAAAGAGAAACTCTATGGCAGTAATTTTCCAGGTGGTCCACTTTGTTAAGAATCTCTTCCCTTTCTCAACTAAAATTAGAACTGTCATTTGACCCAGCAATCCCTCTACTGGGTATCTACCTAAAGAAAAAGAAATCGTTCTGTCAAAAAGACACCTGCACATGTATGTTTATTGCAGCACTGTTCACAATAGCAAAATCATGGAATCTACTTAAGTGCCTATCAACAGTGTACTGGATGAAGAAAATGTGGTACATATACACCATGGAATACTATACCCCCATAAAAAAGAATGAAATCATGTTCTTTGCAGCAGCATAATGCAGCTGAAGGCCATTATCCAAGGTGAATTAATGCAGAAACAGAAAATCAAATACCACGTTTTCACTTATAAGTGGGAAATAAACAGTGGGTACGCATGGATGTAAAGATAGGAGCAGTAAACACTGGGGACTCCAAAAAGGTGGGAGGGAGGGAGGGGATCAAAGGTTGAAAAAACTACCTGTTGGGTACCGTGTTCACTGTTTGAGTAATGGGTTCACGAGAAGCCCAAACCCCAGCTTTATATATTATACCATTGTAACAAACTTGTACATGTAGTCCCCGAATCTGAAATCATTAAATTATTTTTAAAAAGACTACCTCTTCCCCTTCTTTGCCTTGCTTTTCATGACAAAAATAGAAAAAATCGAGTCACATAATGTCTTGTTCTTTTGGAATTAAAAAAAGGTCACTTTACACTCAAAAAGAATGATCCTTCCAAAGGATCCTTCCAAAGGAATCCTTCCAAACAAACTAGGTATTGTTTGACATTTGCATTTGGTGGCATTCTTCTCTAAGAGATCCTTGCTTTGATGCAGCTGGTTCCTGTTGCAAAATGGTATTTCCCATGAGTGTGAGATTATGAAGAGTTGCTCCTAGAAAGCCATTTTGTTCTACAAACATGTTTAATCAAGAAAGTAAATATCCTTTTGCAAATTTTTATAAGCATGTAAGACATATTTCTTGCAGAAGCTGAGACATATTTAATGCAGAAGCTGATTTCAAATTGGCTTAGTTTTTAATGCCTGCATTGGAATAAACCTGTATCCCATTTCCTTTCCTCATGTGGGACCCAAGACCTTGTCTCAAGCATGAGAAGGTCCAGTTTAAGTAAAATTAGTGTTTCTCAGGAGACGAGAGAGGCCCTGATAAGATCCTCAAGTTGAAACACGCTAAAACCCTAGCAAATTGAATTGAGACCTAGATATATTATTAGAAAGTACAGACCCTCAAAGGTAAAGTAGAAGATGTTGAAGGCACAGAGGGAGAAAGAGAGATCACCTGAGGGTCTGCAATGACACTGACTATGGATTTCCACAGTAATCATAGAAGTATGAAGATGGAGCTGAGAACGTAACTGCCAACCTAGAATACTTTACCAATGTAAAATATGATTCAAGAAACAAAATGAAATGGACACTTTCAAACAAGCCCTGAAATTTTTACCACTGGTGGACTCTTGCTAAAAAGATCAAGAAAAGATATTCTTCAAAAAGAAAGAAATTGAACTCAGAAAGGCATAAGATGATTGGTGAGCAAGGAAATGGGAGATGGCAGGTATGTCTAAACCACATTAGTTGTACGAAACAGTAATACTGATTTTGATAAAATTGGGGAACATTGTATCGACTAAAATTTGTAGCAACAAGAAGATAGGTGATCAGGAATAATATTTTATCCTGTCCTTTCATTATTTGGGAGGGAAGGAAATAACTTTAGATTTTAATAGATAAGCATGCTGATGTGGTTTGGCTGTGTCCCCACCCAAACCTCAACTTGAATTGTATCTCCCAGAATTCCTACGTGTTGTGGGATCCTACGTGTTGTGGGAGGGACCCAGAGCGAGGGGGTAATTGAATCATGAGGCCGGTTTTTCTCATGCTGTCTTGTGACAGTGAATAAGTCTCACAAGATCTGATGGGTTTATCATGGGTTTCTGCTTTTGCTTCTTCCTCATTTTTCTGTTGCTGTCACCACATAAGAAGTGCCTTTCACCTCCCACCATGATTCTGAGGCCTCCCTAGGCATGTAGAACTGTAAATCCAATTAAACCTCTTTTTGTTCTCGGTTTCAGGTATGTCTTTATCAGCAACGTGAAAATGAACTAATACACATGCTAAAGCTGTAAGGATAACAACTGAAAATTACAAATTATAGGAAGGAAGGGCCAAAGAACTATAGAAAAAGCAAGAGTGTTAGAGTGAACTCCAAGTTTCTCTTCAAAGAATCAGTATGTCAGTATGTTCAGCTCTCTTATTCTTTGATTCTCCATTTTAAAGTTTAACTTCCTGGTTCTCTTTGCCCCCTTGCCTCTAGATTCAGTAAACAACTTTCTTGCCAGTTCTAATCAGTAGTTCACATCTGTTCCCCTCATCACCTGCTCCATCTTGAGTCACCCCTGGTCACCTGCTCTGCCCTGAGTTACTCCTGGTCACCTGCTCCATCTTGAGTCATCCCTGGTCCCCGGCTCTGACCTGAATCATCCTGGGTCACCTGTTCTGTAACCTCCTTTCCCGCCAAACTACTCATCCCACCACTCGGGCTCATACCCCTTCTGTCTTTAAAATAGCCAATTGGAATTAGCTTAGACTGTGCGGTCCAACCCTAGCCAATAGGGGAATAACACAGCAGTAGGGGCTACCTGCATCAGGAATAAGAACCCCTTCCCCTCCCTTGTCCAGGTGTACTCTCGCCATTGCTCCATCCGTGAGTCACACCCTTCTATAGAAGTAAAAATTGCCTTGCTCAGAAAAGGAAATTTATGTTCGAGTGCTATTTTCTTGCAGCACCAAGTAACAAGCATTTGTTTCTAACGAAGAGTATAGAATGAAATGGTCAAAATAAATACAGGTAAAATGTGTTTGTAATCCGAATAGGTAAAAAAGGATTAAATTTCAGGTAAAGATCAGAGATGATCAGATTGGATAAAACAATTTTAAGGAGGAAAGAAGATGAAGGTGGTCATTGTACAGTGATAAAATGTATAGTTCTCGATGAAGATAAAGTGATTTTAAACTTGTTTGCCTTCAGTAGCATAGTTTCAAAATAGTTAAGGCAAAGCCAACATAATTTTAGATCTATAGTCAGTGTCAGTTGTTGAATGACTTCTCTGTAAGTAACTAGTAGATTGATCAGAAATTACAAAGATCAGAAGATTTGAACAGCTACAGTTTTGTTTAAGTGGACATAAAGAACCTTACCTTTAGTAAGGAGATAAATTATTTTAAAATACAAGAGACATTCAAATTTCTTTACACACTAGGCCAGAAAGCAGTTAGTATCAACAAAAAAACACATATCATACTGTGTTATCTGATCACAATTATTAGATTAGAAACTGAATTTCTAATTTTATGCATTTTGGAAATTTGAATTCAATATAACTTGTGGGCCAACGAAGAAAACAAACCGGAATTAAGAGTGGTTGTCAAAATTTTGGAGTCGGTCAAGTACCCAAGTTAAAAATCAGAAAGAAGAGTGAATAAAGTTAAAGGAAAAGAGATGTTTTTCTTTGTTTTCTTTAAGAATGTTAAAGAGAAGAACAGAAAATAATTCCAAAACAAGGATACAGTTGAGAGGATACAAGTGCAAAAGTGGTTATTTATTTATTTTTTAAAAAGTGACAGTTTATCAAGTAGAAGAAAGAAGATTAAAACATTAGGAATGAAAAGAAGGTCACATTTACAGGAATAGCAAGTATTTTTAAAAGACTACAAACAACTGCATGCCAACAAGTATGAGATATTATAGTAAGTCCTCACTTAACGTCATCAGTAAGTTCTTGGAAACTGCTACTTTAAGCGAAAAGACAATGGCAAGTCCTTGAATAAGATCATTTTCTTCAGTGTCATTTTATTATAATGTTGATGAGGGAAAAAATGGTTGTATTATAAATAAATTTGCTTAAAGTCACAGTTTCCAAAAACCTATCAAAGACAGTGAGGACTTACTGTATAATACTTAGAATATAAGCAGTTTTCTAGAAATAACCAAATTTACCCAAATTGACTAAAAAAAGAGTAGGAGACCATTCAAGAAATGAATGGGTTAATAATCTATACCCTCTCACTTTGCATTCTACCCCCATACTAGGCCCAGAGAGTTCACGGATGTATTCTACCAAACAGTCAAGGGAATGGATTCTCAAAATTTTACACCATTATTTCCAGAGAGAAGAAAAAAAAGGAACTAAATTGATCCTCTAGTTTGGTTTTATTTTCAAGCTATCATGAAAAGCTTCAAATTTCTGTCACAAATAAGTATAACAAATAATTGTGAACCCATCATCAGTCACCTAGCATTAACAATTAGAATATTTTGCCGTTAGTGTTTCATCGATAATTTCTCACAGATATCTTTTTTTATTCGTTTGTTTTAAAATACTTGTTGTAACTGTAGCTGTGACCTCCTTTTCATTTCTAATGTTTTGTTTGTTGTTTCTGGAGTATGTTAAAACAAATCCAAGCCTTGCTAAACTCATTTATTAGTTCTCAAAAGTTTTTATTTTAAAAATTTCTTAATTTTTTCATGCATACTGGATCATACCATCTGTGAATAAAGACAGTTTTACTTCTTTCCAATCAATGTAGATTTTGTCTTTTTCTTTACCAAGAATCTGCAGACTTGCTGAGAATGAACATCCTTACTTCATTCCTGGGATCTTTGGGGAAACATCTTCAGTCTTTCACATTAAGTATGTATTAGCTGTAGGGTTTTTGTAGATTTCCTTATCAAGTTGAGAATGTTCCCTTTTATTTCTAATTTGTTGAGAGTTTTGGTCATGAAATGGTGTTGGATTTTATTAAATGCTTTGTCAATGACTAGTGAGATGGTTATGTGGTTTTTCTCCTGTAATCCATTAACATGGAATATTACATTAATTGATTCTCTGATGTGAAACCAACTCTGAATTCTTGGGATAAACTCTGCTTGGTCATAATGCACAATCCTATTTATCTGTTGCTGAATTTGGTTTGGGATTTTCATGTCTGTGTTTATGAGGAATATTGTTATGTAGGTTGTTGTGGGGTTTTTTTTTTTTTGGTAAAAAAGATTTTGCTGATTTCCTTTTCTTCTGGAGTCAGTTTTGGTAACTTGTAGTTTCCTAGGAATTTTTGCATCTCGTCTAAATTGCTTAGTTTGTTGACATAGAGTTATTCAGAGTATATCGTGTTTCCTTCCTTTCTGCCAGGTGTAGGTAGTGATGTCTCCTCTTTCATTTCTGATATGGGTTATTTGTGTCATCTCTCTTCTTTTTTTGGGTGGAAGGTCATTCTAGTGAAGAGTTTATCAGTTTTGTTGAACCTTTCACATAACTTATTTTTTGGTTTGAAGTATTTTTCTGTTTTATTGTTGCTGCTGCTGAATTGATTTATACTTGGATCTTTATTGTTTCCTCTCTTCTGCTTGCTTTGGGCTGAATTCGCCCTTCTGTTTCTTATTTCTTCAATAGAAAGATTAGATTATTGGTTCTTTCACTTCTTTTATGACATAAGTGTTTAAAACTACAATTTTCTCTAAGCACTACATCGGCTACATTTCATAAATTTTCGTGTGTTGCTTTCATTTTCATTCAATTCTAAATACTTTCTAATTTTCCCTATATTTTCTTTTTTGACTGATGGTTTCTTCTTTAGAAGTGGTTTTTTTTTAATTTTTAAATTTTGGAGAGTTTCCAAAATTGTTGACTTCTAATTTAATGCCATTATGGCCATTAAACACAATTTTCTCTTGTCTTTAGCTTTTGGTAGTTTGACTATTATGTGTCCAGGTAAGGATCTTTTTATATATCTTAAATCTTTTTAAAATAACTGAGTCCTGTTTTATGGCCTACATTCTGGTCTTTTGTAGTAAATGTTCTGAGTGCACTTGGAAGGACCATTGTTGGATGGACTGTAAATTTCAGAATGAGTTGGTTGACAGTGTTCAAGTCTTCTATATCATTGCCGATTTTCTGTTTTGGTCTATCAGTTATTGATAGTGGGCTATTGAAATATCAAACTATAAATGTAGAATTGTGTATTTCATTCCTGTCAGTTTTTGCCTCATGTATTTTGAGGATCATACATACACACACATTCATAGTTACTACATCTTCCTTGAAATACTGACTCTTTTACCATTATGAAATGTTTCTCTTTGTCTGTTGTAATATTTATTGGCTAAAAGTCTTGTTTGATACCCATACAGTCACTTCTTATGGTTATTGTTTTCATGCCATATTTTTTCCTATCCTTTTACTTTTTACCAAGTTTTGTCTTAGAATCTAAAATGTGTCTCTTGCAGACAGCATATAGTTGCTTTAAAAAAATCTGATCTGATCATTTCTTTCTTTTTTTTTTTTTTTTCCGAGACGGAGTCCTGCTCTGTCACCCAGGCTGGAGTGCAGTGGTGCAATCTTGGCTCACTGCAGCCTCCGCCTCCTGGGTTCAAGCGATTCTCCTGTCTCAGCCTCCCAAGTAGCTGGGACTACAGGCGCCCACCACCATGCCCAGCTAATTTTTGTGTTTTTAGTAGAGATGGGGTTTCACTGTGTTGGCCAGGCTGGTCTCAAACTCCTAACCTCAGGTGATCCACTTGCCTTGGCCTCCCAAGGCGTTGAGACTACAGGTGTGAGCCACTGTGCCTTGCCTTGATCTAGTAATTTCTGCATTTAATTAGGAGTGTTTAGTTATTTCATATTTAATGTAGTTATTGATACGGTTGGTTTTAGTTTGTCAGTTTGCTATTTTTCTGTTTATCTCTTGTCAGTTTATTTATCCTTTCCTGCTGCCTCCTAGTTAAATGTGTTTGTTTTTATTTTTTGGCCTGTACCATATTCTCTGAATTTTAAAAGTTAATATTTGAATTATTTTCTTATTGATTGCTCTAGGGATTATAATATGCATTTTAATTTATCGCAGCCCGCTTGGGATTAATACTACCCTAATTCTAGTCAGTATATCAGCTTTACTTTGTATCTCTCCATCTCCTCCCCCCTCCTTTTTGGTAATTTATTCATATTTATTATACAGAATGTGTTAAATGTGCATAGTGTTGTAATTAATGCTTTATACAATGTTATGTCATTTAAATAAAGAGAAGAAGCAATATTCAAATAGTCTTCTGTATTTACTCACATATTTCCCATTTCCAGTGCTTTACCGTTCTTCCCATGGTTTTGCATTACTGTCTGGAGTCCTTTCAGCCTATAGGACTTTATGCTTTCTGTCAGGCAGCTCTGTTGGCAAGAGATTTTCATTTATTTTGGAATATCTTTATTTTGCTTTCATTTTTTTTCTTTTTTCTTTTAAAAATAATTTGTTCATTTATTGTTATGAGATGGGGTCTTGATCTTTTGCACAGGCTGGAGTGCAGTGGTGTGATCATAGCTCACTGTAACTTCAAACTCATAGGTTCAAGCGATCCTCCTACCTCAGCTTCCCAAGTAGCTTGGACTACAGGTGTGTGCCACTGAGGTGTGTGCCACTGTGCCTAGCCTTGTCTTCATTTTTGAAGAATAGTTTTGCTAAATATAGAATTATTGATTGTTTTCCCTTTGGTGCTTTGAGTATGTCATTCATTCTCCTGCTTTCTGACCTCCATCATTTCTGATGAAGAGTCAGCCATTATATTTGTATATATTTTTGTTCCTGTATAAGTTATGAATTATTGTTTTCCTTGCTGGTTTTAAGATTTTTATCTTTAGCTTCCACCAGTTTAAGTAATATATGTCTAAGAATCTCTTTGTGTTTATATTATTTGGGCTTTGTTGAGCTTCTTGGATCTATACATAATTTCATTTGATTTTATTTGGAATATTTTTAGCCATTATTTCTTAAAATTCTTTCTCTGTTCCTTCTCTCTCCCCTCTCCTCTCCTTAGGGTATTCCCATTACATGTATGTCTGCACTGTTGCTGTTTCTCCACTCTCTGAGGCTTCGTTTTTCTTACATCTTTTTTTCTCTCTGTCTTTTGGATAAGTTCTGTTGATCTCTCAAATGTTCACTGATTCTTTCTTCTGCCATTTCAGATCTACTGTTGAGTCCATCATTGGATTTTTAAACTCTAGAATTATTATTTTTTTATTTTGATAGACGCTTTTTATTTGTCAGCATTTTCTATTTGAGTCATTGTCGTCATGTTTTCCTTTAGTTCATTAAACATGGTTTTAAAAATCTTTCAAGCACAATTAAAATAGTTGATGTGAAGTCCTTTTCTACTAAACCCAAATTCTAGGCAAACTTAGTTTCCACTGACTGTTCTCATTTGAGTATGACTCATGCTTTTCCTGGTGTTTTGTTTTCAGGATTTTACTTTAAGTTTTGTTGTTTTATGAGTGTGTGTGTATGTGTGTTTTAAGTCACTTGCCTAGGTGTAAGTTGAGGGATCTTGTCCTCTCTACATTGAATGGGCACTGAATTTTGTTCTCTTCATCACTCCCTGTCCCCCTTTCTTTCAGTCTGACTTTCTAGGGGTCACTGTTTTAGCTGCATAGTTTATTTGTGAGCCATGTTTTGGTCAGGGATTGTGGACAAACATCATGAGCCCATAAGGCTTCCACTCCCTGCTGTTGGATTTTAATGTGGATTGGAAGTGCATTCAAATTTTAGGCAGGTTTCAAGGCTGCCCCAAAAAGTTTTGGATTTTGGAGCATTTTGGATTTTGGATTTTCAGATTATGATTGTTCAACCCGTACTATATCCTCAGCAAAAACAAGAGGGCTGATGTGTCATAGGGGTTCAATAAATATTGTTATAATGGACGACTGCAGTTAGTGAAACCAGACTCTCTAGGATCCATCTGGTTAGGAGGCTCCAACACACTGAAGGGTCTCAGCATCGCAGCCTCTCACGTGGCAGACCTACAAGCTAGTGTCAAACCTGGAGCCTGCAAATATTGACTGTGTATCTGTGATTCGCTCTAGTGGGTTGGGATTTTTTGTAAAATTTATATTTGGCCATGTCCTCTCCACCCTAAATAGTCTCCCCTAGATGAGCTTTAGAAGAAATACAAAGGGGCGCTTTCTCACAAAAACTGCTAAGTACCCGTAGTCTGTCTGACACTTGTCTTCTGATATTCATGTTACGGCTGAAGGAACCTAAGTTCCCACTGACCCCTAATATTCCGCATTGGCATTGTGACAGTTTTGCTGTTAGGAGCCTGCATCGTGAGGTTGGAAGAGGTCCTGCCTCCATAACATCGCCCAGGATCTCTGTGCAGGAGTTGCAATTTGGGTTTCTGACCGGAGCTGTTGTATTCTGGTTCCTAAATGCTTTATCTGTCTGTCATTGGTCTCAGTATGTGTGCACAAGTGTATCAGTGTGTGGTTTGAGTAGTCTTTTGTGGGCTGTGGAACAGCTTTGCTGCATTTCACTCTGGAGTGGATTTTATTCCTCTGGTGGAAATACTCATTCTTGTTAGCAGAGGGCTTAGTTTTTCAACACTAAGGTACCCTCTCTGTGAGTGATCATCAGACTGCAGCTGTGAAACCTGTCATGACCTTTACACCAAGAGCTTACTATGTGCCTGGTGAATTCTATAACCATTTAATTTTGGCATGTCTTGGTGTTTTGATTTGGCGTTTTTTTTTTTTTTGGGGGGGGTGGTACATTAGGTTTAAAAGTGAACACGTTGGCAGAGTTTTTTGTTTTTGTTTTTGTTTTTGAGACAGTTTTTACACTTGTTGCCCAGGCTGGAGTGCAGTGGCGCAGTCTCGGCTCACTGCAACCTCCGCCTCCCAGGTTCAAGGATTCTCTTGCCTCACCCTCTCAAGTAGCTGGGACTACAGGCATGTACCACCATGCCTGGCTAATCTTTTGTATTTAGTAGACACAGGGTTGCACCATGTTGGTCAGGCTGGTCTCAAACTCCTGACCTCAGGTGATCCACACACCTTGACCTCCCAAAGTGCTAGGATTACAGGCATGAGCCACCATGCCCAGCCACAAAGTTTTTATAATTTAAGATATGTGAAGGCTTGCCTATAACACTGTAGTTCCTAACTTTGCCGTTTTATTATGAAAATAGAACTAGATAGAAAATTCTTAACCTCAAAAATCCTAGTTTATCTATTTTTAGTACCTGAACAGTTCATCTTGGTCTCTATCCATTTCGTAAAGCCAGACAGTAAAGCATAGTAGCAGTGATTCCGATTCAGAACAGGAATTTCTTTATGGTTTCTTCAGGCTTTCTGTTTAACATTTTTGGTTTGTGTTGTCAATGGGAAATAATAAATGCTTTGTTATCTTTTGAGGTATCTGAAGAATAATACAGTTGTTATGAATATGTTTTTATACTTTTTCCTTCTCAGTTGTAGCAGCTGTGTGGGAAAAGTTCTGTTTATACAATACACATATATAGACATGATTCAATTTGTGATTTGTCAAGTACACAAAGGAGCAAGTGGTTTTATTTGTACCAGACACCATTCTGCACTTGTTAGAACAAAACACTAGCAATAGGACTTGCCGGTATCATTTCTACATGGCTTAACTTTTTTTTCACTGCCCATCTCTTAACAAGAATAAATGGCTTAACCTCTTAAATATTTAAATCAATTTTTATTTGGGTAGGCCATGTAAGAAAAAAAGTGGATAGATATGATAATGACTGCTATGACTTTTAGCAAAAGGGGTGTATTTAATTTTTATGCACATAGAATTCCCAATTTCTCATTGGGGAGGAAGAGAATAACAATATGTTATTCTTCTACCTTCTTATGTATATACTGAGAGACATTTCATTGCTGTGGTATTTGGTTTCCTTATGGGAAGGAAAAATGGGGATAATGATGATACTGTTCTGTGCATTTTTTAATGGGATGGATAGAAATTCACACTTGTTAATAACTTAAATCATAGCATTTCTCCTTTGTTTTTGGTTAGAACATTAACTTACATTTAACACTTTGGAAAACATGACTGTCAGAAATTTCTGTACCTTAATTCTACCCACCTGCTTGAAGAATAAATGGATGTGATAATATACAATTCTGTCATTATTGAAGAAATTCAAAAATGAAGTTTAGCATTCCTGTGGTGACATGTTTTATTGTGAATAGGCTCCGAGAGCCTGGTTTGAAACCGCCAAGTAGGAACATCCCACAGGGGACACCATCACATGCACCGCAGCTGTGCAGATTTCACCTCCTGCCACTGCTTGCTCATTCTGGTCCCCGTCTTCTGCCTGTCTGTACCTGGGTACACATGTGCGTGTCTTTTGAGCCCCCATTCAGTTATTTCCTTGTGTTCATTCCTTAGCTACATTCCCAAACCACAGAGTAAGATTGTTTTAAAACCTTTTGGTGCTCATCGTTCAGTTGCCCTCTAAAATTCTTCCCACTTACACACACTCATCAGTTAAAGAAGGTGTTTCTTCACACCTCTGTAAGCCTTACAGACAGAAAACCGTTCACTTTGGTGAGGTTAAACGTTACTCATATTTATTGGCCATTTGTATTTTTTTTTCATGAATTGCTTACTCAGAATTTGGTGGGTATTCTTTGTGTTGGCCTTACTGATTTGAAAGAGCTTTTTGTTAATAAGCCATAGCCTCTTATTTACAGCTTGTCAGTTTTATTTCATAGCGTTTCTTTTTTATATGTACATGTGCACGTTATTCGATGTTTCTGTTCAGCGTTGGCGTTATGGTTGGCGAGGCCTTCCCCACTGCGTGCATGGCAGGAACTGTTGCTCTGTGCTCCTCATGGGAAGCTCTGCCTGTGAGGACCCCGCGCTCTCTGAAAACCCAGCTGCAGTGTTAGGTGCTGTTGGCCAGAAGCACCTCTCCATTCTAAGACTGATCCCAGACTAAGCGCTGCCTAGCCTCCTTTCTGCTAGGTGCGTTAAATGAGATATGGCTTACGTACAGTATGTGCACAAATCTTAAGTGTATAGTTGGTGAGCTTGACAAATGTGTACACCTGTGAAACTACCATCTCCCTAGAGGTACAGAACATTTTCACCACCTGACAGTTTCTCTGGGCTCCCATCACCCCATCACCATGGATAAGCACTGTTCTAATGTCCCTTTCTACAGGTGGGTTTGCCTCTTCTAGGATTTCATACAAACACAGTCATATAGTATGTACTTGTTTGTGTCTCTTTTCATTTGCTGAGCATGGTGACGTTTGGTTTCGTCTGTGTTGTCGTGGGATGGTGAGCAGTGTTCCATTGTGTGAGCAGTGTTCCATTGTGTGAACATACCCAGCATGTTTATCCACTTTGCTCTCAGTGGGTACCTGGGCTGATTCCGTTTCTGGTTCTTATGACTAAAGTGGCTGTGAACATTCTTGTGTGGGTCTTTCTGTGGACAAACACAGAAATTTCTTTTGGCAAAAATACCTAGGAGTGGAATTGCCGAGGGAGGTGTGTGTTTAAGAAGCTCCACATGGTTTTCCAAGGGAGTTGTGCCATTCTTGACTCTGACAGGCATCGCAGGAGAGTCCCTGTTGTCCTGCATCCTAGCAGCACTGACGTTTTTCTTTATAATTTCAGCCACTGTAGTAAGACTTGAATTTCGGTATGGTGAGACCTGAAGAACTTTGCTCTTCTCTCATGAGATTGTTTTTGCTATTCTGTTTATACATTTGCTGTATAAATGTTAAGAGTTTCATGGAAATTTATCAGTTTCCATGAAAAAGCCTTTGGGACTTGTGATTGGGATTGTATTGTATCTGGGTATCAATTTGGGAAAAATTGACAAACAATATTTTATTTGTCAACTTATAAATATGGCATGTCTCCCAATTTATAGGTACTCTTTGTCTCAGCCATGTTTTGCCATTTTTGTTAAATTTATTTCTAATATTTTGGCTTTTTATTATATGGTAAATGGAAATTTTAAAACCTCACTTTCAGTTTACAACTGCTATATAAACATTCATTTGATTTAAAAAATATGACATCATATCTGTGACTTTACTGAATTCACTTTTTCTGGTTGGTTGGTTGTGTATTTATTTTCTGAGAATTTTTAAATTGAGAATGAACACTGATTTTTTTCCTTTTTCCCTCACCTTTTTTAATTATGAAAATTTTAAACATACAACTAAGTTGAAAAGTTATTCAGTGAATGTTTATAACCCACTACAAAGAATGTCGTTTTACTATGCATCCATCCATCAGTCCATCTTATTTTTTGAAACATTTTAAAGTAAATGGAGACATACCCCTAAAAATACCTTATTCAGCAAGCATTTCATTAACTGGAATTCCAGTTTGTTCACAGTTTTTTTCTTTTGATGTAAAATTTCCTAACAATGAAATGTGCTGGTCTTAAATACTGCAATCAGTTGCTTAGCTAAACAAATGCATATACCTGGGTAACCTAAAAGCTTATCAAGCTGGAAAGCTGTCAGTCACCCCAGAAAGTTCATTCATGTCCCTTCCCAGTCAGTTTCCCTCCCACCCTTGTTGTTTGTTGTTGTTGTTTATACAGTAGTTTTTGTTATAGAATTTTCCTTTAAATGGAATCATATTACGAAGTATTTTTTGATAATTTATACCACAGTTTGGTCAGTCACCTGTTGAAAACGTGGGCTGTTTCTAGTTTGGAGCCATTATGAACAGAGCTCCTATAAATATTTTTGTACAAGTCTTTCTGCTGACATGTGTTTTCATTCCTTTGGGGGTAATTAGGTTGGGGATTGCTGGGTCACAGGGTAGGTATGTATTTAGTTTTATAAAATGCTGTCAGACCTTTTGCCAAAGTGGCTGTCCCATTTTAAAATCCTACCAGCTATGTATATAGAATGTCCTAGTTGCTTACCTTTGGTATTTTTTTCATTTTGGCCATTCTAATGGGCATGTCGTTGTAACTTATTGTGCTTCTAATTTGCATTTCCCTCATGAACGGTGTGATATTCATCACTTCAAAAAATGTTTAATTGACAAGTAAAATATTCAGCACTTTTTAATGTGCTCACTACACATTCATATACTTTAGGGAGTATATGTTCAAATCTTTTGCCAACATTTTAATTATACTTGGTCTTTTCATTATTCTAGAAACTTTTTATAGGTCTTAGGGACTAGGGGTTATTGGGATGAAATGAATATATTTTGCATGTGGGAATGACATGAATTTTGTGGGAATGACGTAAATTTTGCGGGACCAGAGGTAGAATGCTGTGTTCTGAATGTTTGTGTCCTGCCAAAATTCCTATCTGGACACTTGGGGATTAACGCAGTGCCATCATGGTACTGGGAGGAGGTTAGGCCGTGAGGGCGCCACCATGGGATCTGTGCCCTTAATAAAGAGGCCCAAGAGAGCTTCTTTGTCCCTTCCACCATGTGAGGGCACATAAAATGTGCCATCTATGAGGAATGGGCCCTCGTCAGACAATGAATCTGCTGGCACCTTGACCTTGGACTTCCCTGCCTCCAGAATTGTGAGCAGTAAATTTCTATTGTTTATGAATTACCCAGTCTGAGGTATTTTGTTATAGTGGTCCAAATAGACCAAGACAGAAGTTGGTACTGAGAGTGGGTGTTTCATAGATATTATCTCCCCATCTATGGCTTGTTTGTACATCTTTCAACATTTTTTTTCTTATTTATTCTGTCCTCACAATCTGTCCCCGTCAACATTGTTTTTTGATGAGAAGTTTAAAATTTTTTTAATGAAAACTTTTTTTAAATCAATTTTCTTTCTTTCCTGGTTATTGCTTTTTTGTGACCTGAGGAACTTTTGCCTTCCCCAAAGTCACAAGGATGACGTTGGTTTGCTCTAAAAACGTCATCGCTTTAGCTTTTATACTTAGGCCTGTAATGCATCTTGAATGAACTTCTGTGTATATCGTAGTTTGTGGTTCACTTGGTAACATATGGATATCCAGTATCCCAGCTACATTTTTCCAAAAGACTTGACCAAATAGATTTCTTGGGGATCTTCGTAATCAAAAATCAGTTGTGTAATTTAGAATCATAAATGAAAATCTATTTCTGGTGCTCTCTTGTTTCATTGATGTCTTTGTAGATACTTACACAGGTACTGTTTTTCCTTGAAATCTGTTGCTTTATGATGTTATATCTTGAAATAGGTTGTAGGAGCCCTACTTAGTACTTCTTTTTCAAGATTGCTTTGGATTGCCTTTCAAGTTTGTTGCCTTTCCTTGTAAATGTTAAAATCATCTTGTTGGTTTCCACATAAAAGCTTGCCAGGATTATTTTTGGGAACGTGTTGTATCTGTAGATGCATTTGGGGGAAATTTTATATTAATATTTGCTCTTTTAGTTTGTAAACATGGACTATCTTTACATTCATTTAGGCTTGTAATTTCTCAGCAGTATTTTATTGCATCTATTGAAGTATGGCTTTTCTCTTCTATTCTCATAGTATGGTGGATTATATTGATTTTGTAAACCTTGCATTTTTGAGATATGCCACATTTAATCATGACATTTTAATTGGTTATATCTTTGATGTCAGATTGTTAATACTTTAATATGGATTTTTACATCTGTATTCTTGAGGGATATTGGTCCATAATTTACTGTTTTTATCTGCCTCTTTTTTTTAAGATTATGTTGGCTTCATAAAGCAAAGTAGGAAATAGTCTCTCATTTTCTGAAATGATTTCTATAAAATTGGTATTTTTTTTCCTCAAATGTTTGATAGAATTCACCAGCAAAGCCATCTGGGGTTTGATGTGTGTGTGTGTAGAGGTTTGGGAGAAATTTGTGTGTGTAACATTTTAATATGTTATAAATTAATATGTTAATGTATATTATATACAATTTTATATGTGTAAAATAGCCATATATGTATATATTCATACTTCTGTTTCATCTTGGTGTCAGTTTTGGTAAGTTGTATTTATCAAGGAACGTGTCTACTTTTACGATGATGAATTTATTGGTATAATGTTTTCCATAATATTTTGTTATTTTAATGTCTGTAGGATCTGTAGTGTTATTCTCTTATATTTCGATATTGGTAGTGTGTGTTTTATTTCCAGACTGTTTTGACTTAGGGCTATATCAATTTAAATAATATTCCAAAGAAGCATCTTTTGGCTTTTTAATTGTTATTTGTATTGCTGTTCTAATTTATTTCTGTTCCTAATTATTTCCTTATTTCTACTAGTTTGGGTGCAGTTTATTTTTCTGTTTTTTTCAAGTAGAAATTTAGATAATTATTTTTTTCTTAGGTGAACATTTAAAGGCACCATTTCCCTGTGAACATTGCTTTAGCTG